>NC_089841.1:131959009-132571509 GCF_035609145.1 Eleutherodactylus coqui
GTTATTTGTATAGCACCAACAGAGCTTTTTATTCCACTTTTTTTTTAATTATATATTTTCTTATACTGACCTCAGAAGAATGGAAGGCTGAGTCAACCTTGAGCCAGCTATCTGAACCATGCGGGAATTGAAGTCAAAACCTTTAGGTCATGACTGCACTTAGGACTGCATACTGCTGCCTTAACACTCTGCTCCACAAGAGGCGCAAGTTAGGAAGTTTGGGACAAGTGGATACATGAGGGCATGCGCACAATGTGACCAGTCTCAGGATGAGAGAATCATCTGATCATCTGACAAGCATGAGCAGCTCCAACTGTTTCATTTTCCACTATCCAGACACAGGTGGTACTATCGTTGCAGGCCCTGTTTCTGTCAGACCATTTCCAGGTGTTTGGCTGAAGGACATCTGGTCTCAAGATGCCCTTTACATGCATTACCTTTGATACCCACCCATCATCACCTCTGTTTGCACTGGTGTCATGAATGATGAAAATTGGACTGTAATAGAGTTGAACCAGGTTGTCTTCAGCGACAAACAAAGGTTTTGTTTGGGTGCTGATGTTTTTTTGTTTGGAGTCCTAGAGGCGTGAACCTCAATCTTGCGTTTACTGAGGAGGGGCATATTGCCCTCAGCTGGTGCGAAGGTCTGGGGGGTAATTGCATATAACAGTCGCTCACCCCTAAAAGTGGTACAATGAACAATGACAGCTCAGCGATATGTTCAGGACATCCTGCAGCCACATATGTTGTCTCTCATGGCAGGGCTTCCAAAAGGCATTTTCCAGCAGGATAATGCTCAGCCACACACAGCACAGGTTTCACGAGAATGCCTCCTTAACATTGTCACACTTCTGTGGCCTGCCTGATCGCCAGATATATTGTGAACAGAACCTGTATGGGACCATCTGGGATGTCAACTTCAACAACCTATGCATAATCTATAGGCTAGGTTACAGCAAATGTAGATGGATATGCATCAGGATACCATACGGAACATGTATGCCTCCATGTCCCCACCCTCCCCCCTCTGTATCACATCTTGTATCCAAGCTAGAGGCGGCCCAACAGGGTACTAGAGCCTCTTTTCGAGTGTTCAGTTTTCTGCAATAAATTATCCTTTTGCTCAGATATTGTAATCACTTATATCAAGGTTACTGTCACACAGAGAAAGTTAAATTCAATTCCGACAACTCCTTCTAGGTCACATGTGTCAAACACAAGGCCCGCGGGCCGAATCCGGCCCGCTGCCTTGTGTTATGTGGCCCGCGGCATGCCGACGGCCGCTTACCACTGTAATGATTACCAGCTGGGGTGCTGCAGCTCCCCGCTGGTAATCACACTGACAGCGCTGATCCCTTCTCCCCAGTCCCCTGCTCTTCAGTTCCGCAGGAGAGGACTCAGGGAGGAAGCGTGCCGTGCTGCTCACTGATGTCAGTGCACACCCGGACGCATATGAACTTTTTCCACAAGACTTCTGCACTAGTCAGCAATTCCAGCAACCTGATTGGTTGTCTGGGTTGGCTGATTCCCCAAACAACCAATCAGGTTGCTGGAATTGCTCAATAGTGCAGAAGTCTTGTGGGAAAAGTTCATATGCCACCCGGGCTCAGCACCGTTCCTCCTCGGATCGTGGAGGTAAGCACATGGCTGGGGAAGGGGGAAGTTAATATTGCTGCTGGGGGGTGAGGGTTAATATTGTTGTTGCTGGGAGAAGGTTAATAATGCTGATTGCTGCCGGGGCTGAGGGAGTTAATATTGCTGGTGTGTTGGGGGGTGGGGGTTAAATTGTTGCTGGCAGGGGGTTAATATTGCTGCGGGGGTCGGGTGGGGTGGTAATATTGCTGGTGGGGGTGAATATTGTTGCTGGCAGGGGGTTAATATTGCTGTGGGGGTCGGGTGGGGTGGTAATATTGCTGGTGGGGGTTAATATTGCTGTTGGGAGGGGGTTAATATTGTTGCTGGCAGGGGGTTAATATTGCTGCCGGGTTGGGAAGGGGAGGAGGGGGGGGGGTTAATATTGCTGCTGGGTGGGTGGGGGTTAATACTGTTGCTGGGAGGGGGTTAATATTGGTGCAGGGGGGAGGGGTTAATATTGCTGGTGGGGGTTAATGTTGCTGTGTGGGGGGGTTAATATTGTTGCTGGGAGTGGGTAATATTGCTGCTGGGAGGGAGTAATATTACTGTAGGGGTCGCTATTACTACTGGGGCCACTGTGGGGATCGCTATTACTAACTGGTCTACTGTGGGGGTCAATATTTTTACTGGGGCCACTATCAGAGTCACTATTACTACTGCGACCACTATGGGGGTCACTATTGGGGCTCGTTCACACGGGCGTAATTGCATTTCGGTCGCACAAATACGCTACGTATTTGCGCAATCGAAAATCGCTTATGCCTGCGTATTTGGGCACGCAGAAAAGAACGCAGATGGGCCCCTGAGATGGTGCACAAATATGCATTGAATACATAGGCTTCCTGCGCATTCACCACGTATTTGCGCGGCCCATTCACTTCAATGGCCTATCGGGGTGCGTAGTTTGAAACAATATAGGTCATGCTGTGTGAGAATGTACATCATGTGAATGAAATCATTGACATCAATGGCTTCTGTTCTCTGCATATTATGTACGCAAATACGCTGGTGTGAACGAGCCCTTACTGTACTGTCTTATAATCGGCCCTTTGAAGTTCACCAAAAACCTGATGTGGCCCCTGGTGAAAATGAGTTTGACACCCCTGTTCTAGGTGCTTGATTTTTTTTTTTTGACAATGAGCGTACATTGATGTCCCATATAAACATACTGAATGGTACATAACTTGCACTGATCAAGCCTGGATATAAGTATAGCTGTACAGTGTATGGATGATTTCCCTCTAGTAATTCTCCTTTAAATAAATTTTATACATTATAGATGGATGTTTATTTTCCCCTTTACTGCAGTATCCAGCACAGAAATGTCTTTATGAGTCTTGCTGTTCTTTGTAGTGTAGCTCAACCCCTTTCACTATAATACACATCAGTGATGTCATTCACTGAGTGGCTGTGATTGGCTCATCAAGCGCCGGCTGTGATTGGGTGCTGGCGCTTGATTCGCCAATCACAGTGCTCGCTTTGCTGGAGGCGGGGTATTCAAAACCCCATCACCAGAAATAAATTGAGATAGCAGACGGGGAGGACCCTGCAGTTTGTTGCAGCACCGCCGGTGACCATCGCGAGGCATCAGGACGCTGCGGACCAGGTGAGTATTAGCCCCCCCCCCGAAAATAAGACACTGTGCCTCTTTTGGGGCAAAATTTAATATAAGACAGTGTCTTATTTTGGGGAAACACGGTAGTCAAAACAATGGAAACTGCACTTCAAAATACACTTCCAAATGTGAAAGAATGTAGTTTGGGAGAAGACTGAGTATCATATTGGGTCTTCTGTGTTATCCACAACTTTCGAGGAGAAAAATTAGGGGTTCTGATTTCTAATCAAAATGAGTGCAGAATGTGACTAGGCAGCAAAAAAAGCAAGTAGGATGCTCGGCTGCATAACTAGAGGTATTACCATTAGAAAGAGGGAGATTGTGATCCCACTGTATAGAGCACTTTGAGACCACATCTGAAATACTGTGATCAGTTTTGGCGACCTCACCTACAGAAATACAGTGATAAAACAGAATGAGTCCAAAGATGGGCTACAAAAATGGTGGAAGGTCTCTGGAACAAAACTTATCAGGTAAGACTTAAAGAACTTAATTTGTATAGCCTGGAGGAAAGAAAGGAAAGGGGAAACATGTTCAAAACGTTTGATTCAGGAAATATGTGTTTTTATTAGGAAGCTAAGCACTAGAACAAGGGGGCACAATCTGAGACTAGTTGGGTGAAGATCAGAAACAATGTCAAAAAGGCTGCCTGCAGACAGCCAGGTCGGATCCCGCTGCGAGAATGCGGGCCCGTGCCCCTGCAGAGACCTGCAGCTCACCTGCTCGCAGCGTCTCCTCTTCTCTGTGATATGCCAGCTGCCGACCCAGCCGTCGTATGCGCTGAGCGGACCCGGCGGGTCTCCACTGAAATAGAAGATGCCATGAATTATTTTCTGCGTGTGTTTTCACGCGGACAAATCACGGCTGTGTGCATAGGATTGCGTGCAGGCATGCAATCCTATGGCAGCGGACACGGACAGAAATTCTGTGGGAAATCCCGCCGCAGATTTTCCGCCTGTGTGCAGGGGGCCATAATAGTATTTTACTGAAAGAGTAGTAAATGTTTGAAACAAACGTCCAGCAGACATGTTTGGAAAATCACAACGAATGAATTCAAGCTGCCTTTGATAAGCATAGATCTATCCAAAGGGAGAAATAAAAAGGAGATAATATAAGGGCAGACTAAATAGACCATGTGGCCTTTTTCAGCAATCAGTTTTTTATGTTTCTATGCTTCTAAATACACATCTCACATCTATGGATGTTTTCAAATAATACTCATCCCCATATAACATCCATGAGATCAGAGTTTAGGGGAGGGCACCATGTGTACCTACTGCCATGTGTGTAGATCTATAGAACCTGTTTAAAATATACTTATCTCTGGTGGAATTGAAATATAGAGGATTAAATACAAAGTTCAAAGGAAAAAAAAACAGATGAATGGTAAGACATGGCCAAGACTGAATAAGAACAGCATCGCCACCTGTAAAAGATTGCTACAAATTACTAGAAAAATCCATCCAGAAGTTCATTACTTTTATAACCAGAATTTATGACCCCTGCTTTATTGTTAGCAACCAGCAACAAACTGTGTTTAGCAAGAAAAATTGAAAAGGAATAGCAGAAAGCAGAATTCTAAGTATATGTCAGAGCCATGTACTGTTTTTCTGCATGAATGCCAAAACACTACTAAAGTGTAGAACATAGAAAAACAAGCAGTCATTGGGCAGAGCTACACAACCATGTCTAAAATATAATTGGTTTCCCTCATACAATGTTATCAAAATGTACTGTTGTGGAAAATCTGAAATGGTGTCATGTCAGCCATAGCATGGAACATGATATGTTGCTTATTAGCCTTCTCGACTGTAGAGTATTATTTTACTGCTGAATCTCAATTTCTAAAGTATTGGATTCTGATAGAAGTGCAGAACAATGTGTAATCATATTGTAAAGAGACTATTATCTGAGTCAGATTGGACACCATCATTTACTATAAAATTCGAGAGGTCAAACTGTTGTTTATCAGTGCTTACCGAAATCAATGCCTGAAAACAAACACAAAAAAGTATGCTTTTTTAAAGCTAGAAAGCTGCGCAGAAATACTGTAAGTGCAATCCGCCCATTAAAAATATACATTATTTGCATAAGAGCCAAAGGCAATGCTCAACAAGCCTTTATGCAATATGATATGCCCAGATGTGTCTTGTGATATTTTGATGCAATCACTGAAAACGGCCAGGTACTCACTGATACAAGAGGGAAGATAGCTGCATCCCCTCAACATGCTGCTAAACAGCCAAATGAGGGAGCAGATTATACCTGTGAGGGACACCGATCGGACAGCCACTCACACAGCCTCTTAATAGAGGGAGGGGTGGCTGCTTGGTGTATACTCCTGCACTTTCAAAAATGCATAAAGTGTCTCACCTCTGCCTCTGCCCATTGATCCGTCTGTTTTGTGTGTAAGGAGATTATACGCACATTCCATATGCCACTCGGTCCGGTGGCCTCTTTAAGCGATAAATAGTAGATGCAGGGAAGTCTGGAATCTTAGAGTATAATCCTTACTTTATTTAACACATGCTTAAAACAATCAGGCACGCAAACAGAGAAGAACACGTTTCAGCCTTACGGCCTTGTTCACCTCAGGGCCGTAAGGCTGAAACGCGTTCTTCGCCGTTTGCGTGCCTGATTGTTTTAAGCATGTGTTAAATAAAGTAAGGATTATACTCTAAGATTCCAGACTTCCCTGCATCTACTATTTATACTCCTGCACAGTGTAGATACAAAGTGCCAGACCTTCTGATACATGTAGTCCACTATCCAGACTAGCAACCGACTAATGACACCATAATAGTTCGCGGGCTGCTCTGCACCTCAAAAAGTGGACCACATTGATACTGCCACCCTGGGCTCCTACGGCATTTAAAAGCCACACTGCATGTGAATAATACGTAATAAATGCGAGGTATTAGTTGGATTTTGGCCAAAAACCTTAGCTCACAAGCCAATCATGAAGGCTCCTCGCATCTTGTGAGTCCCTACCTGTGATATTTTTATGCCTTAACCCCTTTGTGACACCCACCGCTCCGTACACGGTCGATATGAGATTTCTTTGACAGCTAACACCTGGTCGCAGTAGTTATGATCTGACATAACTCTGACTGTAGCTTGCAGTAAGATCATGGGAGGCCATTTAGTTGTCATGGCAGCCTGGAGCCTTGTGAAGGACCACAGGGATGCCAAGTATTTTTGACTATTATTACATGCCTGTGGCATGTCTTAATAGAATGCCTGCAAAAATACAATATACTGCAATACTGAAGTATTTATTGCATATATTGTATAAACGATCAATCAATATCTAGTTCAAGTTCAATTAGGGGTTAAAAAAATGTAAATAAATGAAATAAGAAAAAAAAAATTATTACAAAAAATGATAAATATTCAACTCACTGTTTTCTCATGTTTATAATTTTAAACAAAAACTTGTATCGACGTGTGCATAAAAATCTGATTTATTAAAATAACATTATTTATCCCACATGGTGAACGCTATCAGAAAAAAATACATAAGGCCAAGAAAAATTGATTAAAAGCAATTATAAAGTCATATGTATCCCAAAATACTAGAAATAGAAATGGCAGGTCAAGCAAAAGTCAAGCCTCAGGGACCTTCACACAGGACGGAATTTTTTGCAGGATGCAGCACAGATGTGGATTTTGTCAATAAGTGTGGATTTTGTTACATTCTGAACTGCAGAATTTGTTCTTCGGAACATCCAGCAGAATCTCTTGTGTTTTTTTCTGCAGACTTTAATTGCAGAATTACAGCCAATTGCTCAGCCAATCAGAAGCAGCTGTCTGTGATTGGCTGAGCACCTCAGCCAATCACAGGCAGCTCTTGCTGAATAACTGACAACCGAGAGCTGCCTGTGATTGCCTTAGCCAATCAGAAGCAGCTCTTTGAGCAGGCGGGGATTTTAAATAGGGGGTTGATACTGTGTTTGATACTGTGCCCCATAAAAGGTTGGTATATAAAATGTGAATGCTTGGTCTGGGTGAGGATGTCTTTAAGTGGGTACGTAACTGGCTCAGTGATAGAAAGCAGAGGGTGGTTATATGGTACATACTCTGATTGAGTGAGCATTACTAGTGGAATACTATAGGGGTCGGTTTAGGGCCTATTCTTTTCAATATAGTTATTAATGACCTGGTAGAAGGATTGTGCAGTAAAATATCAATATTTACAGATGGTACAAAACTGTGCAAAGTAATTAACACAAGGAAGGACACAAGGTAGTTGCAAGATGATCTGGATAAGTTGGGAGCTTGGGCAGAACAGTGGCAAATGAGGTTTAACACTGATAAATGTAAGGTTATGTACATAGGCAGAAGAAATACATGTCACCATTACACACTAAATGGGAAACCACTGGGTAACACTGACATGGAAAAGGACTTGGGGATTTTAGTTAACTGTAAGCTTAACTGGAGCAACCAGTGTCAGGCAGCTGCTGCCAAGGGAAATAGGATCATGGGGTGCATCAAAAGAGGTCTAGGGGCACATGACGAGAACACTGTTTTTCCTCTTTACAATTCACTGGTTAGACAACACGTGGAATATTGTATACAGTTTTGGGCACCGATCTTCAAGAAGGACATTTCAGAGCTTGCGCGGGTACAAAGGTGGCAACTAAATTAATAAATCGAGTTGGTGGACTGCAACACCAAGAGAGATTATTAAATTTAGGATTATTAAGTTTAGCAAAAAGACCGCAGGGGGGCGACTTATTAACTATGTATAAATATATCGGGGGACAATACAGAGATCTCTCCCATGATCTATTTATACCCATATAATATTGTAACTTTAGAAGGGTTGTTCATCTGAGAATTGTTCCAATCGCAAGACTGGAGTCAGAAAGGATTTTTTCTCTTAAATTGGGAAAATTGGCTCCTACATCATTGGATTTTTTCTGTCTTCCTCTGGATCAACATTGGGAGGTAATAGGCTGAACTGGATGGACATGTGTTTTCAGCCTTACATATAATGTTGTTATGTTACTAAAATACAACTTGACCCACAAAAAACAAGGCCCCATACAGCTATTTAAAGTAACAAAGTTATGATGTAAGGAAAGTGGGAAGGAGAAAGCAAAAAATGAAAAAAAAAAAACAAATCATCTATGTCCTCAAAAAGTTAAATGCATTTGCTCTTTGCTGCTTTCCATATGACTGCTATGGAGCCTTTGCAGGAGGAAACATGATAGCATAAAAAGATACATACCATAATATACTTTAGTCAAAGAGTGTTATTTGTTGAACTTATTCCACATCAATTTCCCCTTGTTAATATTTGATGATCTTACCAGATAAGCTACAGTCTGTTATATAGATACACAGTGCATTTTTTATAGAGGGAAATTCCTATCAGTGCATTTCATTTTCTTTCAATTCCACTTTTGAACAAACATCTGCATCATTTTTCAGTTATACCATTATATAAACTGTTAAAGGGAATGTAGAAGTGCCATTTCTTTCACTAATTCAAACCAGATAGTGAAACCTTTTCCAGTTTTCTTTTTTTATTTTTCTGATTGCAGATTTTTGTATTCTGCAAGAGATTATGGGGGGAAGGGGGGTGGCCGTCTTGCCTGGGATGCAATTAGCTCCATTTAAGATATGGTGTACAGCAGAACCCATGAACCATTCTCACAGTGAAAAAGAGTGGACTAGTTAACTTCTATGGGAGAGGGTTATGGGCATGCTCTGTGACCTGTGCAGAGGTCATTGTGCTGGGTAGTGGCGGAAATGAACTGTGACATCACCTATTGTGGATCCTATGTTATCTGTATATAGCTTTTACCTGTCGCTATAATCCTGTCTGTAGTCATGATGAGATGACTACTAAGATATTTACTTGGCCTAGTTGTTAGGGTGAAAACTGCAGGATTTTAGGATTTTTTTCCTTCAAATATAGATTGTGACATCTAAAATAAAAAATCACCCAACGTTTTTTTTAAAAATCAGATCATCTTTATTGACTACAATTACCACTTCATTTTTACTAGAGATGAGCGAACGCGTTCGTCCGAGCTTGATATTCGTGCGAATATTAGGGTGTTCGGGATGTTCGTTATTCGTAACGAACACCATGCGGTGTTCTGGTTACTTTCACTTCCTTCCCTGAGATGTTAGCGCGCTTTTCTGGCCAATTGAAAGACAGGGAAGGCATTACAACTTCCCCCTGCAACGTTTAAGCCCTATACCACCCCCCTGCTGTGAGTGGCTGGCGAGATCAGGTGTTCGCCTAATATAAAAGTCGGCCCCTCCCGCGGCTCGCCTCAGATGCGGTGTGAGTTAGATGAGGGACAGTGCTGTTTGTACCGGAGCTGCTGTAGGGAAAGAATTGGTAGTTAGTGTAGGCTTCAAGACCCCCCAAAGGTCCTTATTAGGGCCACTGATAGCTGTGTGTTGGCTGCTGTTAGCAGTGGCATTTTTTTTTTTCTCAAAATCGCCTCTGCAGACCGTTGCACCTGGCATTAGGGACAGAAGTGCTGCATAGGCAGGGAGAGTGTTAGGAGTGAGTGTAGCCTTCAAGAACCTCAACGGTCCTTTCTAGGGCCATATTTATCCGTGTGCAGTACTGTCCAGGCTGCTGTTAGCTGTGCTGCATTTTTTTTGGGCTTCTCAAAATCGCCTCTGCAGAGCATTCCACCCTCCATTGATACTGCAGGGAAAGAATTGTATAGGCAGGGCCACAACACAGTTATTATTCATTGAATATACGCAGTGCTGCCTTTTGGTGGAAAAACAAGTGAAAACAAATCTATTTGTCCAGCCTCTGTCCGTCCTTACGGGCGGTGGACACGTGTGAGCTGCGTGAAAAACATTGCTAAATCATACGCAGCCAGCTACGCTTTACTGCTGGCTTCGCCATTTGCTTTCCTTAATTGGGAAAAAAAATACCTGCTCTGCCAGAGTTATAATAACTCTGCTACCCTCACGTTCTGTGACACATAAGCAGGGACACAGCACAGTTATTAAACTTCTCATGTTCATAGAATATACGCAGTGCTGCCTTTTGGTGGAAAAACAAGTGAAAACAAATCTATTTGTCCAGCCTCTGTCCGTCCTTACGGGCGGTGGAGACGTGTGAGCTGCGTGAAGAACAGTGCTAAATCATACGCACCCAGCTACGCTTTACTGCTGGCTTCGCCATTTGCTTTCCTTAATTGGGAAAAAAAATACCTGCTCTGCCAGAGTTATAATAACTCTGCTACCCTCACGTTCTGTGACACATAAGCAGGGACACAGCACAGTTATTAAACTTCTCATGTTCATAGAATATACGCAGTGCTGCCTTTTGGTGGAAAAACAAGTGAAAACAAATCTATTTGTCCAGCCTCTGTCCGTCCTTACGGGCGGTGGAGACGTGTGAGCTGCGTGAAGAACAGTGCTAAATCATACGCACCCAGCTACGCTTTACTGCTGGCTTCGCCATTTGCTTTCCTTAATTGGGAAAAAAAATACCTGCTCTGCCAGAGTTATAATAACTCTGCTACCCTCACGTTCTGTGACACATAAGCAGGGACACAGCACAGTTATTAAACTTCTCATGTTCATAGAATATACGCAGTGCTGCCTTTTGGTGGAAAAACAAGTGAAAACAAATCTATTTGTCCAGCCTCTGTCCGTCCTTACGGGCGGTGGAGACGTGTGAGCTGCGTGAAGAACAGTGCTAAATCATACGCACCCAGCTACGCTTTACTGCTGGCTTCGCCATTTGCTTTCCTTAATTGGGAAAAAAAATACCTGCTCTGCCAGAGTTATAATAACTCTGCTACCCTCACGTTCTGTGACACATAAGCAGGGACACAGCACAGTTATTAAACTTCTCATGTTCATAGAATATACGCAGTGCTGCCTTTTGGTGGAAAAACAAGTGAAAACAAATCTATTTGTCCAGCCTCTGTCCGTCCTTACGGGCGGTGGAGACGTGTGAGCTGCGTGAAGAACAGTGCTAAATCATACGCACCCAGCTACGCTTTACTGCTGGCTTCGCCATTTGCTTTCCTTAATTGGGAAAAAAAATACCTGCTCTGCCAGAGTTATAATAACTCTGCTACCCTCACGTTCTGTGACACATAAGCAGGGACACAGCACAGTTATTAAACTTCTCATGTTCATAGAATATACGCAGTGCTGCCTTTTGGTGGAAAAACAAGTGAAAACAAATCTATTTGTCCAGCCTCTGTCCGTCCTTACGGGCGGTGGAGACGTGTGAGCTGCGTGAAGAACAGTGCTAAATCATACGCACCCAGCTACGCTTTACTGCTGGCTTCGCCATTTGCTTTCCTTAATTGGGAAAAAAAATACCTGCTCTGCCAGAGTTATAATAACTCTGCTACCCTCACGTTCTGTGACACATAAGCAGGGACACAGCACAGTTATTAAACTTCTCATGTTCATAGAATATACACAGTGCTGCCTTTTGGTGGAAAAACAAGTGAAAACAAATCTATTTGTCCAGCCTCTGTCCGTCCTTACGGGCGGTGGAGACGTGTGAGCTGCGTGAAGAACAGTGCTAAATCATACGCACCCAGCTACGCTTTACTGCTGGCTTCGCCATTTGCTTTCCTTAATTGGGAAAAAAAATACCTGCTCTGCCAGAGTTATAATAACTCTGCTACCCTCACGTTCTGTGACACATAAGCAGGGACACAGCACAGTTATTAAACTTAGATAATTCATTCACTAGAGGCAGTGGGGCCTTTCGTTTTCCAAAAAGGGCAAAAATTATATTTGGCCTGCAGTCTTGCGCCAATTTATTTCCTGCCTGTGAAATCAAATCACTGGTAATACAGCATGCTGAGGGGTAGGGGTAGGCCTAGAGGACGTGGACGCGGCCGAGGACGCGGAGGGCCAAGTCAGGGTGTGGGCACAGGCCAAGCTCCTGATCCAGGTGTGTCGCAGCCGACTGCTGCGCGATTAGGAGAGAGGCACGTTTCTGGCGTCCCCACATTCATCGCCCAATTAATGGGTCCACGCGGGAGACGGTTATTAGAAAATGAGCAGTGTGAGCAGGTCCTGTCGTGGATGGCAGAAAGTGCTTCGAGCAACCTATCGTCTACCCGCAGTTCTGCGCCGTCCACTGCTGCCAATCCGAATCCTCTGTCTGCTGCTCCTCCTTCCTCCCAGCCTCCTCACTCCACTACAATAACACCTGCTCAGGAGCGGGAGCACTCCCAGGAACTGTTCTCGGGCCCCTGCTTAGATTGGGCAGCAGCGGTTCCTCTCCCACCAGAGGAGTTTATCGTCACTGATGCCCAACCATTCGAAAGTTCCCGGGGTCCGGGGGAAGAGGCTGGGGACTTCCGCCAACTGTCTCAACAACTTTCTGTGGGTGAGGAGGACGATGACGATCAGACACAGTTGTCTTGCAGTGAGGTAGTAGTAAGGGCAGTAAGTCCGAGGGAGCAGCGCACAGAGGATTCGGAGGAAGAGCAGCAGGACGATGAGGTGACTGACCCCACCTGGTGTGCAACGCTTACTCAGGAGGACAGGTCTTCAGAGGGGGAGTCAAGGGCATCAGCAGGGCAGGTTGCAAGAGGCAGTGCAGTGGCCAGGGGTAGAGGCAGGGCCAGACCGAATAATCCACCAACTGTTTCCCAAAGCGCCCCCTCGCGCCATGCCACCCTGCGGAGGCCGAGGTGCTCTAAGGTCTGGCAGTTTTTCACAGAGACGCCTGACGACCGACGAACAGTGGTGTGCAACCTTTGTCGCGCAAAGCTCAGCCGGGGAGCCAACACCAACAGCCTCACCACCACCACCATGCGCAGACATATGATGGCCAAGCACCCCGCAAGGTGGGACAAAGGCCGTTCACCGCCTCCGGTTTGCACCCCTGCCTCTCCCCCTGTGCCCCAACCTGCCACTGAGATGCAACCCCCCTCTCAGGACACAGGCACTACCGCCTCATGGCCTGCACCCACACCCTCATCTCCGCTGTCCTCGGCCCCATCCAGCAGTGTAGTTCAGCGCACCGTTCAGCCGTCGCTTGCGCAAGTGTTCGAGCGCAAGCGCAAGTACGCCGCCACGCACCCGCACGCTCAAACGTTAACCGTCCGCATAGCAAAATTCATCAGCCTTGAGATGCTGCCGTATAGGGTTGTGGAAACTGAGTCCTTCAAAAGTATCATGGAGGCGGCGGCCCCGCGCTACTCAGTTCCCAGTCGCCACTACTTTTCCCGATGTGCCGTCCCAGCCCTGCACGACCACGTCTCCCGCAACATTGTGCGCGCCCTCACCAACGCGGTTACTGCCACGGTCCACTTAACTACGGACACGTGGACAAGCACAGGCGGGCAGGGCCACTACATCTCCCTGACGGCACATTGGGTGAATTTAGTGGAGGCTGGGACAGAGTCAGAGCCTGGGACCGCTCACGTCCTACCCACCCCCAGAATTGCGGGCCCCAGCTCGGTGCTGGTATCTGCGGAGGTGTATGCTTCCTCCACTAAAGCACCCTCCTCCTCCTCCTCCTCCTCTGTCTCACAATCAAGATGTGTTAGCAGCAGCATGTCGCCAGCAGTCGGTGTCGCGCGGTGTGGCAGCACAGCGGTGGGCAAGCGTCAGCAGGCCGTGCTGAAACTACTCAGCTTAGGCGATAAGAGGCACACGGCCCACGAACTGCTGCAGGGTCTGACACAGCAGACCGACCGCTGGCTTGCGCCGCTGAGCCTTTAACCGGGCATGGTCGTGTGTGACAACGGCCGTAACCTGGTGGCGGCTCTGCAGCTCGGCAGCCTCACGCACGTGCCATGCCTGGCCCACGTCTTTAATTTGGTGGTTCAGCGCTTTCTGAAAAGCTACCCACGCTTGTCAGACCTGCTCGTAAAGGCGCGCCGGCTCTGTGCACATTTCCGCAAGTCCCACACGGACGCTGCCACCCTGCGCACCCTGCAACATCACTTTAAGCTGCCAGTGCACCGACTGCACCGACTGCTGTGCGACGTGCCCACACGGTGGAACTCTACGCTCCACATGTTGGCCAGGCTCTATGAACAACGGAGAGCTATAGTCGAATACCAACTCCAACATGGGCGGCGCAGTGGGAGTCAGCCTCCTCAATTCCTTTCAGAAGAGTGGGCCTGGTTGGCAGACATCTGCCATGTCCTTGGTAATTTTGAGGAGTCTACCCAGGTGGTGAGCGGCGATGCTACAATCATTAGCGTCACCATTCCTCTGCTATGCATCTTGAGAAATTCCCTGCAAACCATAAAGGCAGCTGCTTTGCGCTCGGAAACGGGGGCGGGGGAAGACAGTATGCCGCTGGATAGTCAGGGCACCCTCCTGTCTATTTCTCAGCGCGTACAGGAGGAGGAGGAGGAGCATGAGGAGGATGAGGAGGAGGGGGAAGAGACAGCTTGGGCCGCTGCTGACGGTACACCGGCTGATTGCCTGTCATCCTTTCAGCGTGTATGGCCTGAGGAGGAGGAGGAGGAGGAGGAGGATCCTGAAAGTGATCTTCCTAGTGAGGACAGCCATGTGTTGCGTACTGGTACCCTGGCACACATGGCTGACTTCATGTTAGGATGCCTTTCTCGTGACCCTCGCGTTGCACGCATTCTGGCCACGACGGATTACTGGGTGTACACACTGCTCGATCCATGGTATAAGGAGAACCTGGCCACTCTGATTCCCGAAGAGGAAAGGGGTTCGAGAGTGTTGCTATACCACAGGACCCTTGCGGACAAGCTGATGGTAAAATTCCCAGCCGACAGCGCTAGTGGCAGAAGGCGCAGTACCGAGGGCAAGGTAGCAGGGGATGTGCGTAGATCGAGCAGCATGTACATCCCAGGCAGTGCAACAGTCTTTAAGGGCCTGGCCAGCTTTATGGCTCCCCACCAAGACTGTGTCACCGCTCCCCAGTCACGGCTGAGTCGGCGGGAGCACTGTAAAAGGATGGTGAGGGAGTACGTAGCGGATCGCACGACCATCCTTGGTGACGCCTCTGCCCCCTACAACTACTGGGTGTCGAAGCTGGACACGTGGCCTGAACTAGCCCTGTATGCCCTTGAGGTGCTTGCTTGTCCTGCGGCTAGCGTCTTGTCGGAAAGGGTGTTTAGTGCGGCTGGGGGAATCATCACAGATAAGCGTAGCTGCTTGTCAACCGACAGTGCCGACAGGCTAACACTCATCAAGATGAACAAAGGCTGGATTTCCCCAGACTTCTGTTCTCCACCAGCGGACAGCAGCGATACGTAAGCAATACGTAGGCTGCACCCACGGATGGAAGCTACGTTCTCTCTCACCATCCAAAACGGGGACATTTCTGCTTCATCAATCTGTGTCTAATATTCCTCCTCCTCCTCCTCCTGCTCCTCCTCCTGAAACATCACGTAATCACGCTGAACGGGCAATTTTTCTTAGGGCCACAAGGCTCACTCAAATAATTTTTCAGAACAATTTTTATAAGTTTCAATGCGCTTAAAAGCATTGGAACTTTAACTTGAACCAATTTTTCGTTACACTGGGCTGCCTCCAGGCCTAGTTACCACTTAAGCCACATTAACCAAAGCGATTAATGGGTTTCACCTGCCCTCTTGGCTGGCCATGGCCAATTTTTGGGATGTACATTAGTACTGTTGATACAGCAATTTTTGTGGGCCCTCGCCTACAGTGTAATCAAATTAATTTTTAGCCCACCTGCATTACAGCTGACGTTACCTCAGCTGTGTTGGGCAATGCAATGGGATATTTTTATGTACCGCCGGTGGGTTCCAGGGAGCCACCCATGCTGTAGGTGCACACTGAGTTTTTAATACATCTGTACACTTCTAAAGAACCCGTCTGACTGGGCCATGCAGTGTGGGCCGAAGCCCACCTGTATTACGCACGACATTACTACCTCAGCTGTGTTGGGCAATGCAATGGGATATTTCTATGTACCGCCGGTGGCTTCCTGGCACCCACCTAGGCAGTGGGTCCACAGGGAGTTTAACCTACATGTGTCCACTTGTAAAGAACCCCAGTCTGACTGGGGCATGCAGTGTGGGCCGAAACCCACCTGCATTAACCCTTTCCAGTCCACTGTGTGACCTGTGAAGACATTAGGGTTTAAGGCTGTACAGCTCCGTTGTTGGTAGACGTCCGTCGGGGTTCTCTTACTGTATATTGCCAGCCTCTCTGCTGTCGGAGCCTATCCTACGTGTCAGCTCATGCAGTACTGGCTTTAGCCAGCATATAACGCCGTTGTATAACGGCAGAAAAAGAGTAAGCCCCCTAGGAAAACCATATACAAATTGGATTGGAAAGGGTTAAGCACAACATTACTACCTCAGCTGTGTTGGGCAATGCAATGGGATATTTCTGTGTACCGCCGGTGGGTTCCAGGGAGCCACCCATGCTGTGGGTCGACAGGGACTTCACAATAGGGAGTTGTACCTGCCTGTGTCTATGAATTAAAAAGCCCGGTCTGACTGGGGCATGCAGACACCTTGACAGAATGAATAGTGTGTGGCACATAGGTTCCCCATTGCTATGCCCACGTGTGCAGCTCCTGATGGCGGTGGCACAGGATTCTATTTCTCATTGCTTCTGTACAGCATTGTGGGCTATCGCTCCGCCACTTTTAAAGAGGGTCGCTGCCTAGCCGTGCCAACCTCTGCAGTGTGTGCCTGCGGTCCCTCGTCATGGCAGACGCAATTCTAAATAGACATGAGCGTGGTGTGGCATGAGGGCAGCTGAAGGCTGCCCAGGGACACTTTGGTGTGCGCTGTGGGGGGGGAGGGGGGGCGGTTGGGCAGCATGTAACCCAGGAGAAGTGTCAGTGGAGTGTCATGCAGGCAGTGATTGTGCTTTGTTGGAGGTAGTGTGGTGCTTAGCAAAGGTATGCCATGCTAACGAGGGCTTTTCAGAAGTAAAAGTTGTTGGGAGGGGGGGGGGCCCACTCTTGCCGGTATTGTGGCTTAATAGTGGGACCTGTGAACTTGAGATGCAGCCCAACATGTAGCCCCTCGCCTGCCCTATCCGTTTCTGTGTGATTCCCATCACTTTGTTGAATTGCTCAGATTTTCACACATGAAAACCTTAGCGAGCATCGGCGAAATACAAAAATGTTCTGGTCGCCCATTGACTTCAATGGGGTTCGTTGTTCGAAACGAACCCTCGAGCATCACGGGAAGTTCGTTCCGAATAACGAACACCCGAACATTTTGGTGTTCGCTCATCTCTAATTTTTACACATTTATACATGCATAATATACATAGACTATATCATTATGCCAAACAATAACATAAATTATAGTTAAGCAAATCACAATCTCCCCATCCACTTAAAAAAAAAAAAAAAAAAAAAATATATATATATATATATATATATATATATATATATATATATATATATATATTCTATTTTTTCCACCCTCTCACCTTCATCCTTCCCCCCTCCCCCCTTCCAAATTCCCTCAATGCAACCAGCACTCAATACAACTTCGATACTCGTTGACTTTCAGATAGAGATATCTTCGGAATCATATACAACACTGCGGCTCATTTATCTTTGATAATATGGGTTAAAACTTTTTCCTATTTTTCTTTTACCTTAATTGCGAATTTCTGTAACTAGGGTCTGAGCAGCAAATGCATATCATAACTAAATGAATTGGAAAAATTACTTAGTGGAACACCATACAGCTCTCTAAATTGTTCAAAACTATAAAAATTATTCCAGAATGTACCTGCTACAAAAAATATTACCCCTCTCTTCTCCCATGGTGACAATTAGAGATGAGCGAACGTACTCGTCCGAGCTTGATATTCGTGCGAATATTAGGGTGTTCGGGATGCTCGTTACTCGTAATGAGTACCACACGGTGTTCCGGTTACTTTCAGTTTCCTCTCTGAGACGTTAGCGCGCTTTTCTGGCCAATTGAAAGACAGGGAAGGCATTACAACTTCCTCCTGTGACATTCAAGCCCTATACCACCCCCCTGCTGTGAGTGGCTGGGGCGATCAGATGTCACCCGAGTATAAAAGTCGTCCCCTCCCGCGGCTCGGCTCAGATGCCTTGTGAGTTAGCTGAGGGACAGTGGTATCGTGCTGGAGCTGCTGTAGGGAGAGCGTTAGGAGTTAGTGTAGGCTTCAAGAACCCCAACGGTCCTTCTCAGGGCCACATCTAATAGTGTGCAGTACTGTGTTAGCACTGTATTTTTATTTTTTTTTTCAAAATTGGATCTGCAGAGCATTGCGCCCTGCAATAGGGACAGAAGTGGTGGTTAGGCAGGGAGAGTGTTAGCAGTGAGTGTAGGCTTCAAGAACCCCAACGGTCCTTTCTAGGGCCACATCTATCCGTGTGCAGTACTGTCCAGGCTGCTGTTAGCAGTGTTGCTTTTTTTTTTTTTTTCTCAAAACCGGCTGTGCAGACCATTGCACCCGGCATTAAAACTACAGGGATAGAATTGTGTAGGCAGGGCCAGAAGACATACATTATTCATTGAATAGACGCAGTGTGGCTTTTCCTTTGAAAAACAAGGGAAAAAATTCTATTTCGCCTGCCTCTGACAGTCCTCAGGGCTCTGGGTACGTGTGTGCTGCGTGCAGAACGTCAAAAAAAATCAGACGCAGCCAGCTACGTTTTACTGCAGGCTTGCGCCAATTTTTTTCCTGCATGGGAAATCCCTGATCTGCTGTAGCGAATAACTTTGCATCACTGCAGTTCTGTGACACATTTGCAGGGCCACAACACAGTTATTAAACTTAGTAGTATTCATTGAATACACGCAGTGTGGCTTGTCCTTTGAAAAACAAGGGAAAAAATTCTATTTTGGCTGCAGGCTTGCGCCAATTTCTTTCCTGGCTTGGAAATCACTGGTAATACAGCATGCTGAGGGGTAGGGGTAGGCCTAGAGGACGTGGACGCGGCCGAGAAAGCGTAGGCCCAAGTGAGGGTGTAGGCACAGGCCGAGCTCCTGATCCAGGTGTGTCGCAGCCGACTGCTGTGCGATTAGGAGAGAGGCACGTTTCTGGCGTCCCCACATTCATCGCCCAATTAATGGGTCCACGCGGGAGACCTTTATTAGAAAATGAGCAGTGTGAGCAGGTCCTGTCGTGGATGGCAGAAAGTGCTTCGAGCAAGCTATCATCCACCCAGAGTTCTGCGCTGTCCAGTGCTGCAAATCCGAATCCTCTGTCTGCTGCTCCTCCTTCCTCCCAGCCTCCTCACTCCACTACAATGACACATGCTCAGGAGCGGGAAGACTCCCAGGAACTGTTCTCGGGCCCCTGCTCAGATTGGGCAGCAGTGGTTCCTCTCCCACCAGAGGAGTTTATCGTCACTGATGCACAACCATTGGAAAGTTCCCGGGGTCCGGGGGATGAGGCTGGGGACTTCCGGCAACTGTCTCAAGACCTTTCAGTGGGTGAGGAGGACGATGACAATGAGACACAGTTGTCTTGCAGTGAGGTAGTAGTAAGGGCAGTAAGTCCGAGGGAGGAGCGCACAGAGGATTCGGAGGAAGAGCAGCAGGACGATGAGGTGACTGACCCCACCTGGTGTGCAACGCCTACTCAGGACAGGTCTTCAGAGGGGCAGGCAAGGGCAGCAGCAGGGCAGGTTGCAAGAGGCAGTGCGGTGGCCAGGGGTGGAGGCAGGGCCAGACCGAATAATCCACCAACTGTTTCCCAAAGCGCACCCTCGCGCCATGCCACCCTGCAGAGGCCGAGGTGCTCTAAGGTCTGGCAGTTTTTCACAGAGATGCCTGACGACCGACGAACAGTGGTGTGCAACCTTTGTCGCGCCAAGATCAGCCGGGGAGCCACCACCAACAGCCTCACCACCACCAGCATGCGCAGACATATGATGGCCAAGCACCCCACAAGGTGGGACGAAGGCCATTCACCACCTCCGGTTTGCACCGCTGCCTCTCCCCCTGTGCCCCAACCTGCCACTGAGATCCAACCCCCCTCTCAGGAAACAGGCACTACCGTCTCCTGGCCTGCACCCACACTCTCACCTCCGCTGTCCTCGGCCCCATCCACCAATGTCTCGCACCGCACAGTCCAGCCGTCGCTAGCGCAAGTGTTGGAGAGCAAGCGCAAGTACGCCGCCACGCACCCGCACGCTCAATCGTTAACCGTCCACATAGCCAAATTTATCAGCCTTGAGATGCTGCCATATAGGGTTGTGGAAACGGAGGCTTTCAAAGCTATGATGGCGGCGGCGGCCCCGCGCTACTCAGTTCCCAGTCGCCACTACTTTTCCCGATGTGCCGTCCCAGCCCTGCACGACCACGTCTCCCGCAACATTGTACGCGCCCTCACCAATGCGGTTAGTGGCAAGGTCCACTTAACTACGGACACGTGGACAAGCACCGGCGGGCAGGGCCACTACATCTCCCTGACAGCACATTGGGTGAATTTAGTGGAGGCTGGGACAGAGTCAGAGCCTGGGACCGCTCACGTCCTACCCACCCCCAGAATTGCGGGCCCCAGCTCGGTGGTGGTATGTTCGGCGGTGTATGCTTCCTCCACTAAAGCCCCTTCCTCCTCCTCCTCCTCCTCAAAATCTGTCTCGCAATCTAGATGTGTCAGCAGCAGCAGGACGTCGCCAGCAGTCGGTGTCGCGCGGCGTGGCAGCACAGCGGTGGGCAAGCGTCAGCAGGCCGTGCTGAAACTACTCAGCTTAGGAGATAGGAGGCACACGGCCCACGAACTGCTGCAGGGTCTGACAGAGCAGACCGACCGTTGGCTTGCGCCGCTGAGCCTCCAACCGGGCATGGTCGTGTGTGACAACGGCCGTAACCTGGTGGCGGCTCTGCAGCCTCACGCACGTGCCATGCCTGGCCCACGTCTTTAATTTGGTGGTTCAGCGCTTTCTGAAAAGCTACCCACGCTTGTCAGACCTGCTCGTAAAGGTGCGCCGGCTCTGCGCACATTTCCGCAAGTCCCACACGGACGCTGCCACCCGGCGCACCCTGCAACATCGGTTTAATCTGCCAGTGCACCGACTGCTGTGCGATGTGCCCACACGGTGGAACTCTACGCTCCACATGTTGGCTAGGCTCTATGAGCAGCGTAGAGCTATAGTGGAATACCAACTCCAACATGGGCGTCGCAGTGGGAGTCAGCCTCCTCAATTCTTTTCAGAAGAGTGGGCCTGGTTGGCAGCATCTGCCAGGTCCTTCGAAACTTTGAGCAGTCTACCCAGGTGGTGAGCGGCGATGCTGCAATCATTAGCGTCACCATTCCTCTGCTATGCATCTTGAGAAGTTCCCTGCAAAGCATAAAGGCAGCCACTTTGCGCTCGGAAACAGAGCCGGGGCAAGACAGTATGTCGCTGGATAGTCAGAGCACCCTCCTGTCTATATCTCAGCGCGTTCAGGAGGAGGAGGAGGAGCATGAGGAGGATGAGGAGGAGGGGGAAGAGACAGCTTGGCCCACTGCTGACGGTACCCATGCTGCTTGCCTGTCAACATTTCAGCGTGTATGGCCTAAGGAGGAGGAGGAGGAGGAGGATCCTGAAAGTGATCTTCCTATTGCGGACAGCCATGTGTTGCGTACAGGTACCCTGGCACACATGGCTGACTTCATGTTAGGATGCCTTTCTCGTGACCCTCGCGTTACACGCATTCTGGCCACTACGGATTACTGGGTGTACACACTGCTCGACCCACGCTATAAGGAGAACCTTCCCACTCTCATTCCCGAAGAGGAAAGGGGTTCGAGAGTGTTGCTATACCACAGGACCCTGGCGGACAAGCTGATGGTAAAATTCCCACCCGACAGCGCTAGTGGCAGAAGGCGCAGTTCCGAGGGCCAGGTAGCAGGGGAGGTGCGGAGATCGAGCAGCATGTACAGCCCAGGCAGTGCAACAGTCTTTAAGGGCCTGGACAGCTTTATGGCTCCCCAGCAAGACTGTGTCACCGCTCCCCAGTCAAGGCTGAGTCGGCGGGAGCACTGTAAAAGGATGGTGAGGGAGTACGTAGCCGATCGCACGACCGTCCTCCGTGACGCCTCTGCCACCTACAACTACTGGGTGTCGAAGCTGGACACGTGGCCTGAACTAGCGCTGTATGCCCTGGAGGTGCTTGCTTGTCCTGCGGTTAGCGTCTTGTCGGAAAAGGTGTTTAGTGCGGCTGGGGGAATCATCACAGATAAGCGTACCCGCCTGTCAACCGACAGTGCCGACAGGCTAACACTCATCAAGATGAACAAAGCCTGGATTTCCCCAGACTTCTCTTCTCCACCAGCGGACAGCAGCGATACGTAAGCAATACGTAGGCTGCACCCGCGGATGGAAGCTACGTTCTCTCTCACCATCCAAAACGGGGACATTTCTGCTTCATCAATCTGTGTCTAATATTCCTCCTCCTCCTCCTGCTCCTCCTCCTGAAACCTCACGTAATCACGCTGAACGGGCAATTTTTCTTAGGGCCACAAGGCTCACTCATCTAATTTTTCTAAACAATTTTTATATGTTTCAATGCTCTTAAAAGCGTTGAAACTTTAACTTGAACCAATTTTTCGTTAAACTGGGCTGCCTCCAGGCCTAGTTACCACTTAAGCCACATTAACCAAAGCGATTAATGGGTTTCACCTGCCATCTTGGTTGGGCATGGCCAATTTTTACTGAGGTACATTAGTACTGTTGGTACACCAATGTTTTGGGGCCCTCACCTACAGTGTAATCATAGCAATTTGTATGTTCTTCGCCTGCACTCATGGTACAGAAGTGTGTGTGGGGTTGGCCTACACTTTAGCTACATAAATGTAACTTGGGCCTTGGCTATACTGCAGCTACTGAAAGGGAACTAAGACTGCGCTCCCACTATACTGCTGCTTCGGAATTGTTCCTGGGGCCTGTGTAGGCTGCTACAATGACTTAAATGGAGCTAAGACTATGCTCCTCCTATACTGCTGCTTCGGAATTGTTCCTGGGGCCTGTGTAGGCTGCTACAATGACTTAAATGGAACTAAGACTATGCTCCTCCTATACTGCTGCTTCGGAATTGTTCCTGGGGCCTGTGTAGGCTGCTACAATGACTTAAATGGAACTAAGACTATGCTCCTCCTATACTGCTGCTTCGGAATTGTTCCTGGGGCCTGTGTAGGCTGCTACTATTACTGAAATGGAACGAAGACTGCGCTCCCACTATACTGCTGCTTCGGAATTGTTACTGGGGCCTGTGTAGGCTGCTACTATTACTGAAATGGAACTAAGACTGTGCTCCCCCTATAATGCTGCTAGTGATATGTTAGTGGGGCCTGTCGCTAATGCTACGGCTGAAATGTTACTAATTCTGGGCTCTGCCTATACCGCTGCTAATGGTATGTCTCTGGGGTGTGGAAACAGAGGCTTCCCAAAGACATGATGGCGGCGAGGCCATTTCCCACCAACGCTGTTACTGTTAAGGTGCATATAACCACGGACACGTGGAGATGACACGTAGTGCCTCCAAAACATCCCCCGCCACGGCCCACTTAATCCTGGCCACATTCCGAAAACCAACAAAATAAAACCGCGCTACTAGGTCCGCAGTCACCACCACATTACCACCAACGCGGTTACTGTTAAGGTACATATTACCAGTCTGACTGGGGCATGCAGTGTTGGCCGGAGCCCACCTGCATTAAGCATGACATTACTACCTCAGCTCATGTAACCCAGGAGAAGTGGCAGCGGAGTGTCATGCAGGCAGTGATTGTGCTTTGTTGTAGGTAGTGTGGTGCTTAGCTAAGGTATGCATTGCTAATGAGGGCTTTTCAGAAGTAAAAGTTTTTGGGAGGGGGGGGGGCCCACTCTTGCCACTATTGTGGCTTAATAGTGGGACCTGTGAACTTGAGATGCAGCCCAACACGTAGCCCCTCGCCTGCCCTATCCGTTGCTGTGTCGTTCCCATCACTTTCTTGAATTGCCCAGATTTTCACACAAGGAAACCTTAGCGAGCATCGGCGAAATACAAAAATGCTCGGGTCGCCCATTGACTTCAATGGGGTTCGTTACTCGAAACGAACCCTCGAGCATCGCGAAAAGTTCGTCCCGAGTAACGAGCACCCGAGCATTTTGGTGCTCGCTCATCTCTAGTGACAATCCCTCCAATTTAAAAAACTCAACTGTTGCACTTCAGATGCCAAAAAATAGAGCCAAATATTTTAATTGGACGGCCAGAGAGGAATAGAGCAGCATTGCCAAGCTCCCCAGAAGCTCCCATGTTCAGCTCCCAGGAAGCTTCTAGCTCTGGATCGAGCACGTAGAGAAAGTGCTGCCCACCTACATATAGAAACTGTAGCTGTAAAACGGTGTACCGATTGTACTAAGCAACAACGAATACCCTGCAAGTAGAGCTGCAGGAAGGCAGTGACTGAAAAGAACTTTCCTGTGCTATTTTCAGCATGATAGAGGCCAATTTGGGTAATGAGCCATATTGCTAGTTTACATAAGGGAGCAGGCACTACTCATATGTGAAAAAAAGGTTAGTTGCTCTTTAACGTAAAAATTTGATTTATACAATAGGTCATTTTCTGTTGACATTTTCCCTTCAAGTAACTTTAGAAATAACTGTAGATAATAATAATAATAATAAGTATTATTACTATTATTATTTTTTTATACAGTGCATATAATGTAAAAGCGAATATAACATGTTCTACAGCACTTTACAAATTAGAGGGTACATGATGAACAAACCAGACCAGACATTACGTATTACCGTGTCAATTGATTTTTTTATCTGAATTTCTTGCTTATTTTAAAATCTACAAAACATTGTATGCTGCATGAAAACCTGCAGTCAGATACTGTTTGAAAAATTGACAACTAAATCGTTTCTACAGTTGACAAGCCTTATGCAAATGAGTGAGGAATCTGGTAGTACAAGAGAACAGGCATAGCAAGGGTGAGCTGCATACAGAACACAGTTCACAATTCAACCATCTAGACCACAGAAAACTAAAGTATTGTTTCATAGCTGTAAAGAACATTAAAACAAGTTTGAAGAAGATGCTAAATAGTCAATTTTACATAGGAAGGAATTACGACTTTCTTAATAAAATAAAAACCAGTGGCCTTATCCCACCAACTGGGAGATGGATTATCCCAAAATGACTTCTCTTAAAAGTACTTATTGAAATCTAGGATTCCCAACTGAAGGGCTCGGTTACAGCAGCCATACTCCGACTTGAATTTTGAGTTTCTATAGGTATGTGCATGTATCAATTAAATAATACTGAAGTCTACCTAGGATGGAGGCACAAGACTCTTGACACTAGTAGCGATCAGTGGTGGTAGAAAAATAATAACAAACCTGTAGATACACAGCAATATTGTAAACCCGCTTTATTGAACAGAAAAAATTATATAAAATTTGACAGCTCAATATAAATATCTTGACATTTCTGGTTTAGAATCTCAGTACTAAGTGTCATGTATCCAACATCTCTAAAGAACAAAAACCACCAATACCAATGCCTGTGTTGGTAGTAAGGTCATATAGTCAGTACAGACTTTACAGAGTATTTAAGGTAACACACCCTAGAGGAGATCTCTCATACTGCAAGCTAATATATGGAGAAGCTAGCCCCCAGTCAATTCCAAAGAAGTAATTCTTCTAAGCCCATGCCCATACCTGCCTTGTTCCACCATCATTGCTGTTCAGAAATATGTACCTGTTAGGCCCAATGTCGCAGCTAGATTCTGCACAGAATTTCTGCCACTGCCCGCTGCCATAGGATTGCATGTGTACATGCAATCCTATGCAGACAGTTGCAATTTTGCGGAAAATCCGCGCGATAACAAAATCTCAGCATGTCATCGCTGACGCGCCCATTCTGCTCTCTGCATGTGTGGCTGTGTGCCAGATGGCACATAGCACACAAAGAGAAAAGACGCCGGATGGGTAAGCGAGAGGTCACTGCAGGGGCACGGGTCACATCCCGCTGCGAGAATCTCGCAGTTGGAATCCGACTTGGCCGTGTGCATGAGGCCTTAAGGAAACAATTCAATTTCAGTTTGGACCTAAACGATCCAGAAGAATATAATGTCAAATTATTTAAATTTACATATTTATGTATATTGTTTATTCCAATTTAAGACATGGGTAACACAGGGTTTTGTGTTGTTCCAGAAATAGGACCAGTGGTGCCCAGTAAAAAGAAAAAATTCTTCTAGTTACAGCCATGTTTTATAGAAATTGAAATGCGACTCTAATCAAATTTAATCTGTGATATTAAGGTGGGGATAAAGAATAATTGAGATGCTTTATACACTACTGTCTCCTTTGCTTAGCAAGTGAATTGAAGTTGGGCTACAGAATCTCTACACATCATCTCCAGAGGATGAAAGGTCTGCAAATTTATGTGCAATGTGTTCACAGATGCGCAATATATTGCGTAATTCTATGAAAAAAGAACAGATCTAGAACTCATTAGGCCAAGTAATCATTTAAATCGGAACATGTTTGTCTACTGCGCGCAAATAAACATTCCCTTTGTGTGTAAAAAGTACATTAAAATGTGTTGAAATGCATGCAAATCAACCTCATTCATAGCAAAAATACACTGCGCTGAAGCATGTGCATTTGTGCATACGCCTGTGTGATGGAGCCTAAAATACAAAGGAAGAATAAATAGTAAAGAAGAACCATTTAATAATGTGAGCAGTCTGATGCCTGGGGTAGAATTAAGACCCCTTCTGCAGTAGGCTTCTTCTTTCTACCATGAAAACTAACAGTGCGCAAGTACATGTAGCAGAGCTGTTTGTATATGAGAATTATGTTTGTGTGTATGGCAATTGCCCCGTAGACTTCAATAGGGATCTTTGGTGCGCAAGTTTTTCACAATAGTAGGCCATGTCGGTTTTTCTTGCACAAATATAAGAATTGGGTATGAACTTATTGAAATCAATAGGTTTTATGTTCTGCGTATTGCCTACGCAAATTCACCTGTGTAAATCCATCCTTAGGGTGATTTTACATGAATTTTAAATATTTTAAATATTTCTGCAATACTTGCCTGAATCTTCCACTGGATATTTCCACTCCATGAGGGTGGTTTAAGATAGTCATAGGTGCAACTTCACTGGTATGGAGTGTAGTTGTGCCCTTCACTGGCCGTTCAAACTCCACACCATGGTGCAGGAGTTTGAAAAAAAAGGTAGTAAGATAGGTACAGCCATATATTTTCCAAAGGATGTATTTACGATGTGTGGGAAAGATAGGGCATGTCCTATCTTTTCTCAGCCGTAGTATTAACGGCCGAGAAAAAAGCTAGTAAAAACAAAACAACTAAAATCCATTGAAATCAGTGGTTTTGTCTTGTTCTGTTATGCGTCCATGATTATCACAGCCGCATAAAGGAAGAAAAAAACGCCCATTTGAATTCAATGAATGGCTGAGCGCTGCCTGTGATTGGCTGAGCGCTCAGCCAATCAGAGGCAGCTCTTTCAGCAGGCGGGGATGCGCCTGATGCGCCTTAGCCCCCCCAAGGCTCCTTGTGGTCTTGCAGGTCCCTACACTATCAAGACAACATCCCCCAGAACCCTGCCTGCAAGCAGGGCAATTGCCTTGATATGGGCGGCCCTGCACTGGAACCTAAGGGCCACACCAGCCTAGAGATGATACAAGATCCAGGAGGACAGGACACAGTTCACACCTGCTCAGCCTGGAACCCAAACACAAAGGAACATACCATATGTCTGGCAAGCAGCTCACACACACAGAGCAACAAGCATAACTGCAAACACAAGGGGGAATGAGGAAAACCAATTCCTTCCAGGCAGAGGGAAGATATGTATATGCAAATAGACTTCTGGTGATTGGCTAGCAGGAGAACACCACACCCAGCCAGCTCAATCATGCCACACCTGTGGAAATGTTCTCCTAGAACCCATAGCACAGCAGGTCCCAGAAGCACAACCTAAAAAGTGTCACTGTGCTGTCTGATGCAAATTTTACACAAGATTCTTGGGCGCAAATCACATATGGCTGTGTGAATTCAGTTTTAACAGGAACAAATGGTTGGTTATTAACCCCCTCACCAGCCATAGAGTACCAAAAATGGAAGCGCTCCCCTAAACAAACCTTATAATTAGGGATGAGCGAGCCTACTCGCTAAGGCAAACTACTCTAATGAGTGGTGCCTTATGCGAGTACCTGCCCACTCGCCTCTAAAGATTCGGGTGCCGGCGGGGAGAGCGGTGAGTTGCGAGAGTGAGCAGGGGGAAGCAGGCGGGGGGGAGAGAGTGAGAGAGAGATCTCCCCCCTGTTCCTCCACGCTCTCCACCGCCGGCACCCGAATCTTTAGAGATGAGCGGGCAGGTACTCGCATAAGGCACTACTCGCTCGAGTAGTTTGCCTTAGCGAGTATGCTCGCCCATCTCTACTTATAATGTAAAACCCACCACTTTGTTATACCATTTCGGAAGCTTTAATTTTTATAAAATATTTGTTCCTATTTTTTGTTATCTAAACCTGAAATGCGTCTCATAGTCAGGTGCATCCTATAGTCTGTAAAATAATAATTTTTTAAAAGGAAGTGTTTAGATTGCTAGCTCCCATGGCACTTTTGGGCTGTGATTTGTATGTACTAGAGATGAGCGAGTATACTTGCTAAAGGCAATTGCTCGAGCGAGCATTGCCTTTAGTGAGTATCTCCCCCGCTCGAGACTGCAGGTTCGGGTGCCGGTGCGGGGGAGCGGTGAGTAGCGTCTGTCAGCAGGAGGGAGCGGGGGTGAGAGAGGGAGAGAGAGATCTCCCCTCCGTTCCGCCCCGCTCTCCCCCGCAGCTCCGTGCCCGCTGCCGGCACCCGAACCTGCAGTCTCGAGCGGGGGAGATACCTGCTAAAGGCAATGCTCGCTCGAGCAATTGCCTTTAGCGAGTATACTCGCTCATCTATAGTATGTACGTACTTTCAACTATAAAATGTGCATTGGTTTAACACTGCATACCCTTTTTGGATAAAAAAGAGATACAAAGCTAGTAACAGCTGTCTATTACTGTTGTACTAGACTTTGGATGCAGTATTGCACATCTATATTAGACCATAATATTTATGGACATCGTTTATTTTATTAGTTCCTATGAATTACAGATGTGCATGTAATATTATTTGGCAGTGATCCATGAATTAGATTTTGAAACTGAACATGTAAAATTGATACAGCCAATATGAAGAGTACTGTAAGGAAAAGAAAATCTTGAAGGTCAGTCACTTAAGTCTATCTGGCCAGAAAATGAAAAGAGGCAGCCAATGAAATAAGTCATAGTGACATATTTATTTTATTATTTCTACTTATAGAGTGCCAATGCATTCCGCAGTGCTGTTCAGAGGCTGTCACCATTCATATCAGTCTTTATCCCCAATGGGACTCACAATCTATTTTCCCTATCTTAAACAGAATAGGGTCAATACCACAAGAAGCCAATTATTTTGGAGTGTGAGAGGAAACCCTCACAAGCATGGGGAGAATGTATTAACTCAATGCAGATGTTATTAGTTAGATTCAAAGTCAAGACCTTAGACTTGCCAGGCAATAGTATGAGTCATTGAACCATCACGCTGTTCAGTTGTGATCTTCAGACGCAGTACAGTATGTTTAGTAACAAGGTCAGTGGTTATATTACTCCAAAATCACATATTAAGTTATTCCATTTTAAAAACTGCGTAAATTCACACTAGGATGAGCTTCATTATAGGAGTTTTTGTGCAGTTTTACCATACTATGCTTTTTAAGTCTACAGTATAACACTATTCTGCTAACTTTCAGGGTACACATTTCTTTAGACATTCAATAAACGTCAGTTTCATCCAATAAGTCACAAGGTCAGAAAAAATCCCTGTTGTCATACATGTATGCAGATTGAGGGGTTTATTTCCTGCAGAATCATGCACATAAATGTTTATGGGATCACATAGGCACAGGGGTTATGCCCATCCAAGCCCATTCAATTAATAGTCAACTCCTATCCATCCATTTGATCTCTAAGATGCCTCCATCAACAGTGTCCATGTCATTTCAGGAGTTTCAGAAAATGAGTGACACTCAAATTAGCCCCCTTGGGATATGATCACAAGGTGCCAATGGATTACTATGGCAACCAGGTGATTAAGAATGACCACTTGGTCTGCCATCTTAGTACTCCAATTAAGCCTTACTAGCATTTTGCTGACAAGCATAATACACTACACTACATATGTATTGCGGTGCATTATATTAGCCATCAAGTTCCCTAGGGGCAAAGTACCCTAGTGGGACTTAAAAAAATGCAAAATTATGAAAAGCCCTTTAAAAATTTTGGTACCCATTAAAAATGTTTTCGTATATGAAAAATATTTAAAAAACACACATACAACAATTGGTAATTTGTATTGTCACATCCGTTTACTTGTGACGTTATTTAATATTGTTTGTGTTTTTCCCACCTTCCAAAAACAGAGTAAGAAAAAGTTTAATGCACCCCCCAAAAAGGCAGCAATCAAAACTATAACTCATACTACAAAAAATAAATTATGGTTCTTAGAATATGCTGACCCAAAAACAAATGATTTTTCTTTCATGTCTAAGTTTTATCTAAAAGTATTAACCCTTTCCAATCCACTGTCTGACATCTAAAGACATTATGATTTAAGGCTGTGCAGCTCTGATGTTAGAAGACGTCCATCGGAGTTCTCTTACAGTATATTGCCAGCCTCTCTGCTGTCTGAGCCTATCCAACGTGTCACCTCATACAGTACTGGCTTTAGCCAGCAGATAGCGCTGTTGTATAACAGCAGAAAAAGAGTAAGCCCCCTAGGAAAACCAGAATACAAATTGGATTGGAAAGGGTTAAAATATAAAAATAGACATATTTGGTATCACTGTAACTGTACTTACCTACAAAAGGAAGTTAACATCATTTATGCAGGAAAGTGAATGGTACAAATTTTATAATGCAAAAAAAAAATGACAGAATTACTGTTTTTTAACATTCCACCAATAAAGAGTTAATAAATAGAGATGAGCGAGCGTACTCGGAAAAGCACTACTCGCTCGAGTAATTTGCTTTATCCGAGTATCGCTGTGCTCTTCCCTGAAGATTCGGGTGCCGGCACGGAGCGGGGAGCTGCAGGGGAGAGCGGGGAGGAATGGTGGGGAGATCTTTCTCTCCCTCTCTCCCGCCCGCTCTCCCCTGCTCCCCGCTGCGACTCACCTGTCAGCAGCAGCGGCACCCGAATCTTCAGGGACGAGCACGGCGATACTCGGATAAAGCAAATTACTCGAGCGAGTAGAGCTTTTCCGAGTACGCTCGCTCATCTCTATTAATAAAAAGTTAATAAGTTACATGTATCCTAAAATTGTACCATATAGTGACATTGACAGACAAATAAAGTTGTGGCTCTTGAAATTCAATAATGAAAAAACAAACTAAATGAATGAACAAATAAAACTGCTCCAAAACACAGCTGCCTTGAGAAGACCATTCTTGATCTAGACTAGATTCTTCCATAAGAGATTTTCATTTCTAAATGAGTTGATTTTTTAAAATAAAATTGAAAAATATTTCACTTTCAGCTTCTGATGTGTGTTCTATATTCTACTGTGAACAAAATATGGTTATATGAGATTTTCAAATCATTGCATTCTTAATTTACTCACCCAGCGTCCCAACCTTTTTGGAATTGGGGTTGTATATTGACCATGCTTCTTTCAGAAGACCAACCCCCCAGAAAACCATTTTTACAACAATGTTGAGTAACTCTTTCCAAGAGGTTTTTCTATATATAAACAATATTCCTAAATGGTTATGCTCTCATTAAATAAAGCTACAGAATATATGATTATAGAAATATTGAATGATACATATGATGAACTTGACTCGAATCTTGCACATTGGTAAATAATTCATTTTCTTGTGTTTCGGCCTTAGAGACACGGCTGCTCTAAAAGTGCTGTATTATTTTTGGTTACATATTTATTATGCACAAGTATATAAGCATCTAGATGTTTGATTTACAACATATTAATATATAAGTCTGTGAAAGTACAATATAATTATTACTCACATCTTCCCAAATGTATCCCCAAGAAATATGGAATGCAGCCAAAGAACAAAAATTCAAATGAAGATACTTGTGGTCTAAAGCAAAATGAACTAATGAGCTGGAGAAAAGGATTTCAAAGAGATCTGTTTTACAAAAGATAAATGTTATTACGGTGGTGCCAAATTAATTTGACATTACAAGATGGCTTTAAAATCTCAAATTCTTTGTTATTTTCTTCCAAGAACATTCAGCTTGATTTGTTTCTCTCTTTTAATACAGAAATGTTACGTATTACTTTGAGTTGTACCATTTGTTCTCATTTTCAGTGCTTTATGACTAAGAATGTATTCATTCTTTTATGCATGAAGTACTTCAATGATTTGCTTTGGGATATTTATTACTGTGCATTGCATTAACTATTTTCACATTTGTATTTATTATTTGTAGGAATTTAGATATTTTTGTAAAAGAATGTGACATAGTGATGTAGATGTCCAACTCATCTCAGACCAAGGACCGTTGCAGACCCTGGGTAATACTTGTGCAGGCTTCCTCTTCCCATTTTTTGAAAGGAGAAAGATAAAGAGCAATGCAGCCATACTGTTGCCTGGAATGACTGAATGGTCTTTAAAGGGGTTGCCAGGTGTGTGACAATTTTTAACTATAGATGTAAATGTATTAAAATAATAAAAGTAGCAATGCTTACCTTTGGTGAGGAAGAGCTGCGAGTCCCAAGGTCCTCCAGGTCTTTGTTTAGGAATGGCTGATGCCTGATCACTGCAACCAATCGGAGGCCACAGAAGTTACATTTTATTCTCCTGGCAATACTGCTCACATGCCGGTAGCCATGAGGCTAGGAGAATGCCACATGACCATTGTGGCCTCTGATTTGCTGCAGCACTCAGGTGATAGCCATTTCTAAAGAAAGACCACTCTGTCCATTTAGGTTCAAGGCAGCAGGTCAGCTCCAATCCCTCTGTGGAACTCTCACTGCAGAATGTTGCACCTCTCCTGGTAGCCCCTTCTGCTGACTGTTGCTCCTTTCCAGCAGTAGCTTTCAGCACACCACACCATCCATATAGTCCCAACTTTCTCACCTGTGATGCAGCAGAAAACTGTCCTTTTACAGTGGTGATATCACACTAGAAAGTTCCCAGGGAGCATGCTCAGTTCAGTTTGGAGCTGCCATCTTGGGGCTCCATTGTGAAACCCAGTACACCCTTTAGGGGTGCTCCTTATGGTACCTCAATGTCAGAAAGATTGGACAGCCCTGGCTTAGCTATATTCTAGTATAGTGACATATGTAATGTTGGCTTGCAGTGTTGGATGTGGAGTTTATATTCAACCAGGGCAAAGGATGCATGGAGTTATATGTTCCTATTGTGATTTGCTTCAGCTTATGTCTGACACTTTTGTAGGGCTATTGGTTTCCTGTGAAATTGACCTAGGAGTATTTGTGGATTTTATATGGGGAAATAGGTTAGTAAACCACAGTGACTATGTAGTTTGGACAGAGCTGTAGAGCATGTTAATTGCATATACATAATTTATTATATAAAAAAGGATTCATAGAACAAAAAAATGCGGACTTTATGAATTGTGTATTTCAGATGCAGATTTCTTTTCCTTAAAGATTATGTATGATAATGTTTTTAGAATAGTTTTAGTATTCTTATTGTTTAGAATTTCTATTAGCTTATCATCAATGGCTTTTAATTCTTTCATGCTGAGATCCCAGATACGAGGTTATAGACTGCACACATCAATATATCATCTCAGCAGGATAAAATTCTCTACTCTCCCAGGAATTATTCCATTTTCAATTAATATATTAACATTTTTAACCATATTCTCTAAAAACATTTGTGCTTACTTACTGAACTGTACAAATGCTTAGAAATTTAATTAAAAGTCTTGTAAATGTGACTTCGTATTAGATCAAGAATAAAAGATTATACCCAGGGCAGGGAAATTTTTGTGGTGTAGGTCTTTTACTGTACAGAGGTTTGCACACAACTTTCTTCTTTTTATTTTGAAATATAATGATGCATATTAAACAAATACATAAGAAAAATAAATAATATTTATTAAGGCCTCCTGCACATGGGCGGATTCTGCTCTGGAATTCGCAGCAAATCCAGCCCATAGCATGCTATGGAAAAACACTATTTTCTGCCCACCAGCGGAAATCGATTGCGATTTTCCACCCATGGGAAAGAAATTGCAGCATGCTGCGATTTGCCGTTGGATACGCACGGCCGGCTTCCATTGAAGACAATGGAAGCCATCTGTGCTGTGGCCACGTCATCACTGTGGTGATAGCGCAGTGTCCTCTCAACCGCGTGCGCTGGCCGGCACTTTTGCAGTGCAATATGCCACGTCATGACCATAGTGACGGTGCAGCGTCCCCTGTACTGCACATGTGCCGCCCGGCACATTCACAGCACAGGAGAAGACAGAGAAGATGCTGGACAGGTAAACAGGTCTGGCACCGGGTCGAACTCCGCTGCGGCAATCCCGCATGCGGGGTCCGACCCGCCCGTGTGCAGAAGGCCTAAAGATGACCTTTCAGAACAGGTTGTCATATGTTTGTACATAGGTATATGAGATATAGCAATATTAGCAACATTTAGGCCCAATGTGTGAAACCTATGCGGGAGATCCGCAAATCAAGCTGCCCATGGGGATGTATTAGCATCCGCAAAACAATTTTTAGCATGTGGATGTGATTCTTTTTTTTCCTGGCGTGCGGATCGCACGCACTGGAAGAGATCGCGGCATGCTCCATTTTTCTGTGGATCCCACAGGACGGCTTCCATAGATGTCAATGGAAGCTGTCCGATCTGCGGAATAGCCACAGCTGTAACTGTGGACATGCCACAAACCCACGGGAAAGCAGGAGATTTAAAAAAAAAATTGCACTGTGCATGCATCCAGCACGTTGCTGGCGCGTCTGGACCCATCCATCGTGCTGAAGAAAGAAGATCCGGCCGGCACGAAGGAGACCCACGCTGGATCTGGACAGGTAAGAAAATGTATTTTCCTGTCCATGCCTGCGGGCACGGCTGGATTCTGCTGCGGGGTTTAGCAATGGAATCTGTGCGTGAAAGTGGACATTGGGCCCTACTGTACTTTAGCTTGAATTTGGTTAACAGCAATTTCTCATGAGGCCAATACAATACAATGTCGCAACATGCCAAAGGAACTCTTGGCAGGTGTAATTTATATCACAACCACTGGATGGACATAATAGTCACATATAGAACAAAGATCGAATGACAAAGTGACGTGAAATCATGTTGATTTGAAAAGCTGGCTATGTCATGATACGCATATCTGAACATATTTAGCCAAGAGGATAGGTAAGAGAGGACATATCTGAATGACTTGTTATGTTCACATGTCTTGTTCACCTTGTCTACACTAACGCAATATATATAAGGCAGGAGGGAAAGGATATCACAAAACAGACAACACCAACAGACAGCCACCTTAGCCACCAGGTGGCAAGCTACTTACCAAATGTACTAACACAACAAAGCAGATGGGAATACAAATAAGTACAAGGTATTAGTTAGTATTTTGGCCAAAGTACATAAGCTCACAAGCCCACGTCAAGGATCCTAATTCTCTTGTGAAGCCCTACTCTGACAAGACAACTAAACAACACAAAAGGGAACTCTGCCTACAAGCAAACTTGATCATCCCAATAGGACAGCCCCACGCTGGAAAGTAGGTGAACCCCAACATACAACATACCAGACGTCTGCACACCTACAAACAGACACTGAAGAAGTCATAATTCACACCAAATATCTGCATACCAACTAACAGACACTGAACAAGTTATTGTTCACACCAAGTATCTGCACACCAAGTAAGGGCCCATTTAGACACAATAATTTTCGCTCAAAGATGGCTTTTGAGCGATAACCGTTGCATCTAAATGCCATTGTGCACTGTTCACTCATCGCTCACTTTTAGTTTTCTAGAAATGAGCGATGACTCTTATTAGTGGAGCAGGCTGATAGCACTACAGCTGTCTTCTGCATACCCCACTCGGAGCGCTCAACTAGATACAGCAGCTGTATGCAGAAGACAGCACTTCAGCTGTCTTCTGCATACCCTGCTCGGAGCGCTCAGCTGTATATCAGCTGAGCACTTTGAGAACACAGCAACTGTATACAGCGGGAGCCTTAATTTACAAATTAATAAGCTCTTAGGTAGCTAATTAGCTATTTAACAGTTTATGCAAAGTGAATGCTCAAAACTGTCACTCAAACTGCCGCTTGAGCAAATTTTTAGCGATCATTTTGCCATGTAAATATACACAATGATTATCGCAAAAAAGATTGCTTTTGAGTGGATTTTGAGCGATAATCGTTGTGTCTAAATGGGCCTTAACAGACATTGAACAAGACACTGTTCACAGTAGTTGTCTACACATCTACAGACACAGGAGAATTCCACCCAGAACCTCATGAGTGCATACATACACCGAAACAGATGTCACTCATCTGAGGGATAAGGGACAAGGTGTCAGACATCACCCATCTGACAGCATAATAGACATTCGATGTCTGGAATTACACCTGACAGAAGAATAAGGGAGCAACGGCCTGCAGAACATGCGAACAGTGAAATCAGGTGTCCAGACCATCTTTAGGAAGTGTGTGGAAGAACGACTCAAACAAGCCTTCAGCATGCATGACTCCAAACACTAGCATTCAAAGAGGGAAGGATAAGGAATGGTTAATGACCAGCATCATCTAGTAGGACGGGCTGGTATTTATATATTCAGATGCATGGTGATTGGCTGGGTGGAGAACTCCACACCATTAGCCAGTCAATTAACCACAACCAAAGATCCCAGGAGCACACTGTTACACTTGTATTCTGTATTTTTCAGCAGTTTTCCCCTTCTGCAGGTGGTATGTCTAATTTTCAGTTTTCCCTGAGCTGGTAGGTAGAGACTAGCTGCTGTGAAGTCTTCCATACACTCATTGAAGTTCTCCATTAATAGTGATATCACTAAGTCCTAGCCTTACTGCAATACTTTAGCACTTAGGACAGTATGTGAACCTAAGCATCAGTAATAATCTCAAAATTTCAAAATTACTTCAGATAAAATGGGGAATAGAATCTGTAGAAATATTAAAGATATAGCCTAACTAAAGTCACTTGTTTTTTATGCTGTTATACAGTAGAATAAAAAGCTGAGGGAATTTACTGCAGTGTACAGGAATGAAGCTGACATATCCACCCAACTCAGTGTTTTTCAAGCTTGTGCTTTATGTTTTTCAATGTTAATGTCTTGATAAATCAATACTAGTCATCATGGTTATGTGCCTCTGAGGAGTCATAGCATTATGTTATGTTATGATTATCATTATTATTGAAGGTATCTATCCCACAAAATAATGAGTTCAAAGCAGAAACAAAACCCCAAATATGTAAGAACACATGAAACAAATGGAGCAGCACTGTAATTTATTTTATACATTTTTTATTGATTTTTACAAAGTTCCAAAAACATTAACAAAATGTTGTTCATGGCATACAAAGATATTAGTATATATGGTAACATGCATAGTATAAAATGACAATGCATCTAATGTTTTGGACACTATTTCATACTTTTTTCATACTTCACTCCTATATTAATTTTGTGATGTGTTATGCATACACTAATTTGTAAATGAGTATGCTGTAAAAGAGAATCTTGTAAGAGAACAAGAAGGAGGGTAGTAAAAACAAAAATGAGAGAACATAGAATATAATTAAAAGAAATGATAATAAAGCAGTCATATAAATTCGAAGCAATACTATAAATTTTGCATTGTGGTTCATGATGAATTACAATTAAGCAACCTTTTGTAACTATATGGTATATAAAACATTGTGGTGCTGTCTGATGCTAGACCTAAGGATCTGTAACAGACAGGGTTATTAGCAGGAATAGCTCCAACACTGTTTGAATCTATCTAGTTGCCCTAGTCTAGTGGCGATCATGTGTTCCATTAGGCAGTTATGCTGGATTATCATAACAATTACGGTCAAAGATGTAACAGCTTGGGATCTCCACTTTCTCCCTATAGCTGATCTAGTTGCTGTTAGTATATGAGATATCATAAACCGATCTTGCAGGGTACATCCCTCCAAGCCAAGAGACTTAAGTCCACTTGTAAAATTGAGTTAATTGTGATGAATCTGGTCCCACAGGGCCCTGAGAGATGTGCAGGACTACCAAATATGGGGCAGGGAGCCCACCTGTTCATTACATCTCCAGCATATGTTGGAGTATTGTGGGGATATCTTTGCAAGAAAATATGGGGTCAAGTACTATGTTTATCCTAATTTTCTGTTGGTTTCTAGGTGGTTTGCACAGTAGGATGATTTAAAACCTAATTGAAAGGCAGACAGCCATTGGTTTCCACTAAAAGATTCTTGGAATTCCTCCTCCCACCTATGGGAGAAGGCACAAATGGTGGAGGGCCAGATGTTAGTGCCTCATATGCTACCGGGATCCCCTTATAGAACTCTCTATGAGGCAACTGGTACCCTTCATTTAGTTGGGCAAATGATTTGAACATTAGTCCTTCATATACAGCATCTTTCTTAAAGATACCCCTATCAGACCAGGTGTCCAGGTGTATGTCTGGGATCAACATCCGAAACACCTCCATAGGCCACCTCAGAATTCAGAGAGGCAGGAGATTGAGGTTGCGTTCTTCCATATAGATATTGTATCAGCTATCATAAGGAATGTAGAGGTAGGAAATTTATTGGAGTTAGTAGGTCATTTTTAATTTTCTTATTGCCAAATCATGGCTATAAATGTGAAGTTCCTGGAGTTGTTGGTGTACCGCAGAGATCTTTCTGTGGAGTAGGATATTTTTTTCTATCTATGTGGTGTATAGAATTGTGTTTGCACTGTTAATCACAGAGAATTTCTGTGTCTCTTATGAAGTGGTTTCTTATGAAGGCATTGTGGACGCACCATAAGTGGGATCAGATACCTGCCTATTGTCATTATGGTCGAAAAATCTGCTGATGTCTGTGATGAGTAGGGGGCATATTTTGGATGTTGCAATATATGGTTGTTGAGGTGTCAAACTTTAATAGGGGATTAGTTAGATTGTTCTCGGACCTGACATCACTATCGGGGTATGGTCTGACCATGACAAGGTACCCCCACTCTTTCCCGAAGGAATAAAATCGCCTCAGAAGGTCCCCCAGCCTGCTTCTGGCAAAAGCACATCCAGTAGCAATATGAATTCCAAATTATTTCAGACCTGTAAACACTAGACAATATTACAGTAGCATTGAAGAAAGCATTATGTTGTGGATTTCCTTTGTGGGTCCACGGCCTACTCAAATAGGAATGTTTACACCCTTCCAGATTAATTATGAATTGGTTATGCGCATAAGAAGATTTCACACTGACACAGGTTCACCATTAGAGATGAGCGAGCACCAAAATGCTCGGGTGCTCGTTACTCGGGACGAAATTATCGCGATGCTCGAGGGTTCGTTTCGAGTAACGAACCCCATTGAAGTCAATGGGCGACCCGAGCATTTTTGTATATCGCCGATGCTCGCTAAGGTTTCCATTTGTGAAAATCTGGGCAATTCAAGAAAGTGATGGGAACGACACAGCAACGGATAGGGCAGGCGAGGGGCTACATGTTGGGCTGCATCTCAAATTCCCAGGTCCCACTATTAAGCCACAATAGCAGCAAGAGTGCCCCCCCCCCATCCCAACAACTTTTACTTCTGAAAAGCCCTCATTAGCAATGCATACCTTAGCTAAGCACCACACTACCTCCAACAAAGCACAATCACTGCCTGCATGACACTCCGCTGCCACTTCTCCTGGGTTACATGCTGCCCAACCCCCCGCACGACGCAGTGTCCACAGCGCACACCAAAGTGTCCCTGCGCAGCCTTCAGCTGCACTCATGCCACACCACCCTCATGTCTATTTATAAGTGCGTCTGCCATGAGGAGGGTTGGCACGGCTAGGCAGCGACCCTCTTTAAAAGGGGCGGGGCGATAGCCCACAATGCTGTACAGAAGCAATGAGAAATATAATCCTGTGCCACCACCATCAGGAGCTGCACACGTGGGCATAGCAATGGGGAACCTATGTGCCACACACTATTCATTCTGTCAAGGTGTCTGCATGCCCCAGTCAGACCGCGTTTTTTTATAAATAGTCACAGGCAGGTACAACTCCGCAATGGGAATTCCGTGTGCACCCACAGCATGGGTGGCTCCCTGGAACCCACCGGCTGTACATTAATGTATCCCATTGCAGTGCCCATCACAGCTGAGGTAACGTTCGATTAAATGCAGGTGGGCTTCGGCCCACACTGCATGCCCCAATCTGACCGGGGTTTTTAATTCATAGACACAGGCAGGTACAACTCCCTATTGTGAAGTTCGTGTGGACCCACAGCATGGGTGGGTGCCAGGAAGCCACCGGCGGTACATAAATATATCCCATTGCATTGCCCATCACAGCTGAGGTAATGTCATGTTTAATGCAGGTGGGCTTCGGCCCACACTGCATGGCCCAGTCAGACTGGGGTTCTTTAGAAGTGGACACATGCAGTTACAACTCCCTGTGGACCCACAGCATGGGTGGCTCCCTAGAACCCACCGGCTGTACATAAATGTATCCCATTGCAGTGCCCATCACAGCTGAGGTAACGTCCGATTAAATGCAGGTGGGCTTCGGCCCACACTGCATGCCCCAGTCAGACTGGGGTTCTTTAGAAGTGGACACATGCAGTTACAACTCCGTGTGGACCGACAGCATGGGTGGGTGCCAGGAAGCCACCGGCGGTACATAAATATATCCCATTGCATTGCCCATCACAGCTGAGGTAATGTCATGTTTAATGCAGGTGGGTTTCGGCCCACACTGCATGGCCCAGTCAGACTGGGGTTCTTTAGAAGTGGACACAGGCAGTTACAACTCCCTGTGGACCCACAGCATGGGTGGCTCCCTGGAACCCACCGGCTGTACATAAATGTATCCCATTGCAGTGCCCATCACAGCTGAGGTAACGTCCGATTAAATGCAGGTGGGCAAAAAATTAATTGGATTACACTGTAGGCGAGGGCCCCAAAAAATTGGTGTACCAACAGTACTAATGTACGTCAGAAAAATTGCCCATGCCCAACCAAGAGGGCAGGTGAAACCCATTAATCGCTTTGGTTAATGTGGCTTAATTTGTAACTAGGCCTGGAGGCAGCCCAGTTAAAATAAAAATTGGTTCAGGTGAAAGTTTCAACGCTTTAATGAGCATTGAAACTAGAGATGAGCGAGCATACTCGTCCGAGCTTGATACTCGTTCGAGTATTAGGGTGTTCGAGATGCTCGTTACTCGTGACGAGTACCACGCGGTGTTCGGGTTACTTTCACTTTCTTCCCTGAGAAATTTGCGCGCTTTTCTGGCCAATAGAAAGACAGGGAAGGCATTACAACTTCCCCCTGCGACGTTCAAGCCCTATACCACCCCCCTGCAGTGAGTGGCTGGCGAGATTAGGTGTCACCCGAGTATTAAAATCTGCCCCTCCCGCGGCTCGCCACAGATGCATTCTGACATTAGTTCAGGGAAAGTGGTATCTTGGTGGAGCTGCTATAGGGAGAGTGTTAGGAGTGATTTTAGATTTCAAGAACCCCAACGGTCCTTCTTAAGGCCATAGAAATCGCAGATCGCACCTATGTGCGATCTGCAATTTCTGTTCTCTTCTCTATATGCGCTCAATGTGGCCGGCGGCAGCAGCGCCGACCCCATTCAGAACATATAGAAGACAAATCATTCTTCTCTGCCACAGCTGTAACAGCTGTGGCAGAGAAGAACGATGTTTGCCCATTGAATTCAATGGAGCCAGCAATACACAGGTTCCACTGAAAGCAATGGGCTGCCGGCGATCGCGGGATGAATTGTCGGGAAGGGCTTAAATATATAAGCCCTTCCCTGCAATTCATCCAGAAATGTGTTACAATAAAAATATATACCGGCGTATAAGGCGACGGGGCGTATAAGACGACCCCCCAACTGTCACCTTATACGCCGGTAATACAGCGGAGCAAAGAATAAAAATCATTACTCACTTCTTCTGACGTTCTGCGGTGCTGCTGCAGGCTGTCGCTCCCTCCTGGTCCACGGCAGAGCATTGCTTTCTCTACGAAGGGCTTTAAATCCCCACCTCCAGAAACACACGTGCCTTCAGCCAATCACAGCCAATGACAATGATGTCATTGAATGGCTGTGATTGGCTGAAGGCACGTGTGTTTCTGGAGGCGGGGATTTCAAGCCCTGCGTCCAGAAAGCAATGCTCTGCCGGGGACCAGGAGGGAGCGACAGCCTGCAGGAGCACCGCAGAACATCAGAAGAAGTGAGTAATGATTTTTATTCTTTGCTCCACTGTATTGCCGGCGTATAAGGTGACAGTTGGGGGGTCGTCTTATACGCCCCGTCGCCTTATACGCCGGTATATATTTTTATTGTAACACATTTCTGGATGAATTGCAGGGAAGGGCTTATATATTTAAGCCCTTCCCGACAATTCATCCTGCGATCGCCGGCAGCCCATTGCTTTCAGTGGAACCTGCTGTATTGCAGGCTCCATTGAATTCAATGGGCAAAGATCGTTCTTCTCTGCCACAGCTGTTACAGCTATGGCAGAGGAGAACGATCTTTACGCTGACAGGGGGGGGGCCCACTCTTGCCGCTATTGTGGCTTAATAGTGGGACCTGGGAACTTGAGATGCAGCCCAACATGTAGCCCCTCGCCTGCCCTATCCGTTGCTGTGTCATTCCCATCACTTTCTTGAATTGCCCAGATTTTCACAAACGAAAACCTTAGCGAGCATCGGCGATATACAAAAATGCTCGGGTCGCCCATTGACTTCAATGGGGTTCGTTACTCGAAACGAACCCTCGAGCATTGCGAAAAGTTCATCCCGAGTAACGAGCACCCGAGCATTTTGGTGCTCGCTCATCTCTAATTGAAACGTATAAAAATTGTTTACAAGAATTATATGACTGGGCCTTGTGGGCCTAAGAAAAATTGCCCGTTCGGCGTGATTATGTCAGGTTTCAGGAGGAGGAGCAGGAGGAGCAGGATGAATATTATACACAGATTGATGAAGCTAAAAGGTCCACGTTTTTGATGGTGATAGAAAACAATGCTTCCATCCGCGGGTGCAGCCTACGTATTGTTTAGGTATCGCTGCTGTCCGCTGGTGGAGAAGAGAAGTCTGGGGAAATCCAGGCTTTGTTCATCTTGATGAGTGTAAGCCTGTCGGCACTGTCGGTTGACAGGCGGGTACGCTTATCTGTAATGATTCCCCCAGCCGCACTAAACACCCTCTCTGACAAGACGCTAGCCGCAGGACAAGCAAGCACCTCCAGGGCATACAGCGCGAGTTCAGGCCACGTGTCCAGCTTCGACACCCAGTAGTTGTAGGGGGCAGAGGCGTCACGGAGGACGGTCGTGCGATCGACTACGTACTCCCTCACCATACTTTTACAGTGCTCCCGCCGACTCAGCCTTGACTGGGGAGCGGTGACACAGTCTTGCTGGGGAGCCAGAAAGCTGTCAAAGGCCTTAGAGAATGTTCCCCTGCCTGTGCTGTACATGCTGCCTGATCTCTGCGCCTCACCTGCTACCTGGCCCTCGGAACTGCGCCTTCGGCCACTAGCGCTGTCGGATGGGAATTTTACCATCAGTTTGTCCGCCAGGGTCCTGTGGTATAGCATCACTCTCGAACCCCTTTCCTCTTCGGGTATGAGAGTGAAAAGGTTCTCCTTATACCGTGGGTCGAGCAGTGTGTACACCCAGTAATCCGTAGTGGCCAGAATGCGTGTCACGCGAGGGTCACGAGAAAGGCATCCTAACATGAAGTCAGCCATGTGCGCCAGTGTACCTGTACGCAACACATGGCTGTCCTCACTAGGAAGATCACTTTCAGGATCCTCCTCCTCCTCCTCCTCAGGCCATACACGCTGAAAGGATGACAGGCAAGCAGCATGGGTACCCTCAGCAGTGGGCCAAGCTGTCTCTTCCCACTCCTCCTAATCCTCCTCATGCTCCTCCTCCTCCTCCTCAACGCGCTGAGATATAGACAGCAGGGTGCTCTGTCTATCCAGCGACATACTGTCTACCCCCGCCTCTGTTTCCGAGTGCAAAGCGTCTGCCTTTATGCTTTGCAGGGAACTTCTCAAGAGGCATAGCAGAGGAATGGTGACGCTAATGATTGCAGCATCGCCGCTCACCATCTGGGTAGACTCCTCAAAGTTTCCAAGGACCTGGCAGATGTCTGCCAACCAGGCCCACTCTTCTGTAAAGAATTGAGGAGGCTGACTCCCACTGCGCCGCCCATGTTGGAGTTGGTATTCCACTATAGCTCTACGCTGCTCATAGAGCCTGGCCAACATGTGGAGTGTAGAGTTCCACCGTGTGGGCATGTCGCACAGCAGTCAGTGCACTGGCAGATGAAACCGATGTTGCAGGGTGCGCAGGGTGGCAGCGTCCGTGTGGGACTTGCGGAAATGTGCGCAGAGTCGGCGCACCTTTCCGAGCAGGTCTGACAAGCGTGGGTAGCTTTTCAGAAAGCGCTGAACCACCAAATTAAAGACGTGGGCCAGGCATGGCACGTGCGTGAGGCTGCCGAGCTGCAGAGCCGCCACCAGGTTACGGCCGTTGTCACACACGACCATGCCCGGTTGGAGGCTCAGCGGCGCAAGCCAGTGGTCGGTCTGCTCTGTCAGACCCTGCAGCAGTTCATGGGCCGTGTGCCTCTTCTCTCCTAAGCTGAGTAGTTTCAGCACGGCCTGCTGACGCTTGCCACCGCTGTGCTGCCACGCCGCGCGACACCGACTGCTGGCGATGTGCTGCTGCTGACACATCTTGATTGCGAGACAGAGGTTGCGTTGAAGGAGGAGGAGGAGGGTGGTTTAGTGGAGGAAGCATACACCGCCGCAGATACCACCACCGAGCTGGGGACCGCAATTCTGGGGGTGGGTAGGACGTGAGCGGTCCCAGGCTCTGACTCTGTCCCAGCCTCCACAAAATTCACCCAATGTGCCGTCAGGGAGATATAGTGGCCCTGCCCTCCTGTGCTTGTCCACGTGTCCATTGTTAAGTGGACCTTGGCAGTAACCGCGTTGGTGAGGGCGCGTACAATGTTCGTGCAGGGCTCGTGCAGGGCTGGGACGGCACATCGGGAAAAGTAGTGGCGACTGGGAACTGAGTAGCGCGGGGCCGCCATCATACCTTTGAAAGCCTCCGTTTCCACAACCCTATACGGCAGCATCTCCAGGCTGATAAATTTGGCTATGTGCACGTTTAACGCTTGAGCGTGCGGGTGCATGGCGGCGTACTTTCGCTTGCGCTCCAACACTTGCACTAGCGACGGCTGGACGGTGCGCTGAGAGACATTGGTGGATGGGGCCGAGCACAGCGGAGGTGAGGGTGTGGGTGCAGGCCAGGAGACGGTAGTGCCTGTGTCCTGAGAGGCGGGTTGGATCTCAGTGGCAGGTTGGGGCACAGGGGGAGAGGCAGCGGTGCAAACCGGAGGCGGTGAACGGCCTTCGTCCCACCTTGTGGGGTGCTTGGCCATCATATGTCTGTGCATGCTGGTGGTGGTGAGGCTGGTGGTGGTGGCTCCCCGGCTGATCTTGGCGTGACAAACCTTGCACACCACTGTTCGTCGGTCGTCTGCACTCTCAGTGAAAAACTGCCAGACCTTTGAGCACCTCGGCCTCTGCAGGGTGGCATGGCACGAGGGGACGCTTTGGGAAACAGTTGGTGGATTATTCAGTCTGGCCCTGCCTCTACCCCTGGCCACCGCACTGCCTCTTCCAACCTGCCCTGCTGCTGCACTTGCCTCCCCCTCTGAAGACCTGTCCTCAGTAGGTGTAGCAAACCAGGTGGGGTCAGTCACCTCATCGTCCTGCTGCTCTTCCTCCGAATCCTCTGTGCGCTCCTCCCTCGGACTTACTCCAATTACTACTACCTGAGTGATAGACAACTGTGTCTCATCGTCATCGTCCTCCTCACCCACTGAAAGCTCTTGAGACAGTTGCCGGAAGTCCCCAGCCTCATCCCCCGGACCCCGGGAAATTTCCAAAGGTTGGGCATCGGTCGCGACAAACTCCTCCAGTGGGAGAGGATTCAGGACCATTGCTGCCCATTCTGGGCAGGGGCCCGAGAACAGTTCCTGGGAGTCTGCCTGCTCCTCAGAATGTGTCATTGTAATGGAGTGAGGAGGTTGGGAGGAAGGAGGAGCAGCAGCCAGAGGATTCAGAGTTGCAGCAGTGGACGGCGTAGAACTCTGGGTGGTCGATAGATTGCTGGATGCACTTTCTGCCATCCACGACAGGACCTGCTCACACTGCTCATTTTCTAATAAAGGTCTACCGCGTGGACCCATTAATTGTGAGATGAATGTGGGGACGCCAGAAACGTGCCTCTCTCCTAATCCCGCAGCAGTCGGCTGCAATACACCTGGATCAGGAGCTCGGCCTGTGCCCACACCCTGACTTGGGCCTCCGCGTCCTCGGCCGCGTCCACGTCCTCTAGGCCTACCCCTACCCCTCAGCATGCTGTATTACCAGTAGTGCAGAAACAGAACGCTGTAATTAAATGTGCCGCTTATTGGCTTGTGGAACGCACAGCAGAGCCAGGAAACACTTTTGCGCACGCCTGTAGTGAGACGTAGGTGCGTGTGACTGAGCTAGTGGAATTCACAGCGCAGAAGCAGTCAAGTGGCCAAAGGCCAGTAGTAGGCCTTAAGTATTTTGCTTCTATTTTTTTAAAATGCTGAGCTGATACAGCAGACAGATACTGTAGGCAGCGTATAATATTATGTATACTGTTTCCCTCTGGCGGGATGACAGCGCTGATGTAACAGACAGCAGATCCAGGAAGCAATTTTGCGCAAGCCTGCTGTAACGCTTAGCTGCGTATTAATTAGGACTACTACCCCCAGCAGACACGCAGTAAACTGAAGATGGTCACAGGCAGCCCAAATATAGTATTTTTCCCCAATTTTTTGGAAAAAGCCCACTGCCTATATAGCCTGAATATCTCTTTCCCTGCCTCACCAGTACTGGCCCTATACTCTGTACAATGACTGCAGACGCAATGCTCTGCACAGCCGATATACAAAAAAAAAATTGTGCAACACTGCTAAAAACAGCCTCAACAGTACTGCACACGGTCAGATGTGGCCCTAAGAAGGCCCGTTGGGGTTCTTGAAGCCTAAAATAACTCCTAACGCTCTCCCTATAGTAGCTCCGGCACCAGCAGCACTTTCCCTGATCTCTGTCAGAATGCATCTGTGGCGAGCCGCGGGAGGGGCCGATTTATATACTCGGGTGACACCTGATCTCGCCAGCCACTCACTGCAGGGGGGTGGTATAGGGCTTGAACATCGCAGGGGGAAGTTGTAATGCCTTCCCTGTCTTTCTATTGGCCAGAAAAGTGCGCTAACGTCTCAGAGATGAAAGTGAAAGTAACTCGAACATCGCGTGGTACTCGTCACGAGTAACGAGCATCTCGAACACGCTAATACTCGAACGAGTATCAAGCTCGGACGAGTACGTTCGCTCATCTCTATTCAGCATGTATAAACTTCCCAATTCTGCTTTATTTGTGGGCGCGCAGCCTCTTTTAAAGAGTTTAACATATCTGCCCATCTGGGCAAGTCAAAGATTACATAGATACAACGTATTGTTTAATTATTGGATAAGCATCTTAAAAATTCTTCCATCATCCGGTCATCTGTTATTGCCCGTCACGTGGTAGCAGTCCGGAGAGGGCAGGACGAGACAAATGGGTTGTATTGCACCCCACGTGTGGATGGTCCGATATGATTGGAGGTTACAGCTTGACTATTAATTGCATAAATTTCCCATGTTATTTGCATAAGTTTCCAGTAAAACTGCTTGTGTTACTATTGTGTTAGCTAAAAGCGGTACTGTTTCAGACTGTGGTTACTTATGTCTGATTTTACCCCTGCTAAAGTTACTAAGAATCAGGAAATAGAGCGTTCTTGATAAATGTTAAATGCTAGCTTCTGCTTGCATCTATAGGAGTTTAGAGAATGGAAAGTTTCATTATATTTACATATGAGGAAGTGAATCTATTGGATACACAAAGAATATATCTATATTTGTAGAAGAGCAAACAAAATGGAATAATTCTGTCATTGTTATACAGAATGCCTACATTTATAAAAACAGGTCCCCTGTCCACTACACATGAAATGTATGTCCATTGTCCCGAAAATATAGATATGGCGGATATCCACTACAATTAAGCCCTAAAATGCGTACTAAAAATATTAACAGAATGAACACGGAGCTCAATGGTACCAACATTACCATATTCCTAGTGGGGACTGGGCTTTCAGATTACCAGAAATTAGGAAGCAGAGAACCCGATAGGAAGAAGAAGTAGGCCTCGCAAATTCTAGGGAGGTAGTTTTGGCTTGCACATGACAGAGATTAGAAGGGAAGGTTATTTGGACCAACACTTGCCGTAAGTACTTCACTCCTCACGGATGGACGGAGATTTCCTTTTTTCACTTGGTCCAGGCGGCTCTTGTGAAGAAATATTCTATTCCGTGATTTCCATCCATTTTTAGAGCTTCCTCTGGTGACTGTGCCACAAACATTGTTCCATTTCTAGTGATAATCAGCTTTACCAGGGAACCCTATTTATACATGATGCCATTTTCTCTCAAAATTTTGATGCAATTTGCAAATGCTCTTCTGCCTAGTAGTCTAGTAGTGGACAGATCAGCAAAGAGCATGATGTTTTGGAATCTAACTGGGTTTCTGGGAGAGCGTCTAGCAGCTTCCATAATTCCATCCTTTATGTGATAAAAGTGAATGCGAGTAATCCCATCTCTCAGCGTAGAATTAGGAAGGGACTTAAGTTTGGGTAGCCTGTGAGCTCGGTCAATCTCTAAACCATGTGGACTGACCTCGGGAAGCAGGGCACTAAAGTAGTCAGTGAGAAAGTCTTTGAGTATGTCATTTTTAACCACTTTGGGAATACCTCTTAGCCTTATATTATTCCTTCTGCAGCGATCTTCAATATCAGCCAAATTGAGTTTTATGGATTCTAGGTCGTCCTCCATGGAGTTGGCTATATCCACAAGCTCGTTATGAGCAAATGTCATCTCAGCATATGAGGTACGCTCTCCAGTAACTGCAATTTCAGATTGAAACGACACAAAGGCTTGTTGTATATCTTTTTGCATAGACAACTTAAGGTCTGCAGGAAGTGCAGAGATTGGTACATCATAATTAGGCCTTAGTCAGACGGGCGTTTTTAGCCGCAATTTGCGCATGCGTCCGGCGATTTTATAAAACCATTGCTTTGCAATGGTATCGGACACATGAGCGCTTTTTATGCGCTCGTCCGATAAATTATAGAACAGAAATCGCAGATCGCACCTATCTGCGATCTGCGATTCCTGTTCTCTTCTCTATATGCGCTCAATGGGGCCGGCGGCAGCAGCGCCGACCCCATTGAGAACATATAGAAAACAAATCATTCTTCTCTGCCACAGCTGTAACAGCTGTGACAGAGAAGAACGATGTTTGCCCATTGAATTCAATGGAGCCGGCAATACAGCCGCTCCATTGAAAGCAATGGGCTGCCGGCGTGCGCGGGGTGAATTGTCGGGAAGGGCTTAAATATATAAGCCCTTCCCTGCAATTCATCCTAAAATGTGTTAAAATAAAAAAAAATTGTATACTCACCTTTCCGCTGCAGCCGGCACTAATTAGCCGGCGGGGCCTTAAAATCCCCGCCTGCTGAATGATCTGCCTCTGTAGGGAGGGGAGACACTAAGCATCCTCCGCTATGCACCGCTAGCCACAACCCCCAATAGCACCGTAATTTAAATGGTCACTAACTTTTCAAACAGCTTTTAGTTATATGATAGCCAGTATGATAAGTAGCAAAACTGCTAATTACTTTAATTACCTAAAATTATGTTTTTGGTTTTTTTTTAATTCCTGCAAAGTACTGGCCATTACGGATCTCCTTTCCTATTAGCTTGCTGTCTACTGTGTACTGCCAAGTGTGTTACTGTAGACAGCATGAAAGCAGAACAGGAAATAAAGTAGAGGGATGAGTCATAGCAGAGAGGAGGTAGGAAGAGAAAGAGGAGGGAGACACACACATACAGACAGCATGTTAGGGTCAGGGATCTGGGGTCCGGGTGACTGGGAGTCCCTGAGTAACCCACAAACCCTGTCCCTACCTACTTGCCCCCCTAGGCTAAGCCCAAGGGCGACAACTGGATGACAGTTCCTAGACTGGTTAGGGATGCGGGGGCAGGAGCCAGACACACAGACAAATACAAGAGACAAACAAACACAAAAGCAGGTTGGGCAATCCAGGTCGGTAACAGGAGAGAACGCAGTACAAGGGGTCAGGCGAAGGCAAAGTCAAGTCCAGAGCAGTTAAGTCAAAGCAGGAGATCAATACAAAGGAACGCGGGTGTAGCTGGAGACCAAACATACACTGGCAACCTAGGAGGAAAACTGAAATGTTTAAATGCTGCCAGAACTCCCACCCCAGCAACTGATTGGGGCGGGGATCCCGACAGCAGCAGGACCCAATCGCAGGACACTGGGAGAACAGCCCCCAACGTCTGCTAAAGACAGGCAGAGACCCAGACATACAGCAGCGAGTGCAGAGCAGAGACCTAGACAGCAAGCAGTGAGTGCAGAGCAGAGCAAGTGCGCCCAGGTGTCATGGCAATGGGGACGGGGTGCGGAAGGTAAACCGCCGCAACTCCTGCAACCCGGCTAACTAGGTGCACCGAATCACGGCTGCTCGGAGAAGTCACCAAGACCGGGACTCCTCTGCATTGCACCCCTGCAGCAATAGGGCCAGTAGTGCGGGCAAGGAGACCCCCGGAGCCGCCGGGCCTGACAGTTAGGTGTTAATGGAGAGTTATGTACTGCTATTTATTCACATTTCCACTGCTCATTACTGTTGTACCTATTCTACAAGATGATCTTATGCCTGTTTGTTTGTTACAGACAAAGAGCAGAATCTCCAATTCTCTGTGCACAGTCTATAGAACACAGCACAGCAGCCAGGTGCTTCCCACTGGTCAAGAAAGAATTGAGAATCACAGATACAGGCTGCAGAATGGGACAATTAGAACAAAATACTGTATAAAGTCCTATAATGGCCAGAAATTGTGTTATTTCTCATGTACACATGGCACATTATTCTGAAAAGTGATTTGAAAAGTTAGTTATGCTTCAATCTCAGTACAAATGTATGCTTCAATATCAGTTCAAAGAAAGCAGGTGAATACACTTACAAAGACTTGACTCAGGGGTCTGTAGTCCAATTAATATACAGAAGAATAATCAGCACCCCAGTAAATCAAGTTAAGTTGCACACTTTATTCACCCATGTTCACAGGATACACTTCTGCTCTTGGCGCCATTTTGAAGCCTGATACATTGTATCCTGTGAACGTGCATGAATAAATTCTGCAACTTGACGACTTGACTAACTAGTGTGCTGCTTCTTCTGCATATTGTTTGAAACCTGTCAAAAGGTAGTCATCAGAATCTGACAGATAAAACCATCTGTTCAAAATTGTTAGATGTTAGTTTAGCAGAAAACAAAAGTTTTCTACTACAGACTGAGATGAAGACTGCCAAGCTGTTCCTCCCTTCTTCTGCTGATAGCACAGTGCCAATCCATGTTCACACTGAACAGCAAAAACATACCAGTTGCTAGGAATATACTGTGTGGCTAATATTTGCAATAGGGTTTGTCATATAATACATCCCTAGTAACCAGTTTGCCTGAGATAATTAAGATTTTCAGCTTAAGGTAAAATTACCATAAACTGAGAAAAGAAATTACAGGCTTGGCAGGACATGAAGAATACCTTGTTTTATATCTTACCGCAATTTTACATTATTTTTGTAAAAATAAATTTAAATTTAAAAATAAATAAATTTTAAAGTAAGCTTCATTGTTATCTATCTTCTCTCTCAGCTGAAACCTCCACTGATAGATAACATGAAGGGCAAGGTGCATGGTCACTAACATTTACATCTATAGTCACATAACAGTGACATCACCAAAGGTCTGGAGCCAGATAAAACATCTGTAGCTGCCAAAGTGAGGAGAGGAGAGCAGCTCAAGAAACAGTAGCAGGGCAGCAGTGACCAGTGAAGAGAGTGAGCAAAGGTCTCACAGACTACTGAGCTGCTGCAGGGCTGCAGTGAGAGAGAGTGCTGGGACTTTGCAACAATCTGCAGGCACCAGACTGTGACTTTAGCAAGAAGAAGGAGTTGCTACAGAGGGGGCTGACAATTGCTGGAGTCAAGTGGATTTTGGAATTGGAGGGACACCATTGAAAGATCCCAGAAGCAGTTACTGCATGTTGACCAGAGGTTCTACACAGCCGGACCGGAACCAGGAAGGACATTTCAGTGGATGTCCACTTTGGCCTATTAGTGAGGGTGGCCTCATTAAAAGTCGGATAGTGTGCACACTAATAGTGATTTTTGAGGGACTAAGGAGGATTGCTAGCTGCGAAGTACAGCAAACACTACTTGTGGGGACACTGATCACTGCAAAGTTCAAACAATTGGAAAATTGTGTCTTTCTCTGAGATTGAGCCTGGGCCTATCAAATGTTATTACTGGAGACTTTGCAAACTCACAGGTTGTAAAGGGAATTCTTGTTATTTGTTACTGTTTGTTAAAAAACTTGGTGGTTGTTTCGAGAATCTGTGCTAAGTGTTCAATTTATCTTCACTGCAGTGTTATTGACGTTATGACCATCTGATTAAAAGTGTAAAAGATTATAATTTTGGGGTATGCTTAACATACTAGCTGTAGGCCTTAGCTAGTCGAAGGTAGGGTTACAAAGCAGTACCATGTCAGATTATTTGTTTCCTGTATTGTTTATGCAACTTATGTTTTCAGAATTACAAAATTTCAATTTTGTAACTCCGTCGTCTGCATTGTATTCTATGTCCTGTGTTATATCCCACCACCTACAACAAGCTGATGGACAGTGAGACTGCTCAAGTTTGGGAGCCACTGCTGGGTCAGTGTGGACTGTGGAAGTGTCAGCCCAGAGTTAAAGAAAGAGACACCAAGAGATAGTGAGAGACTGGCTGCCCTTTGTCCTATTGAGAGGCCTGTTCATGCATGTCCGCAAAGTAAGTAGGCTAGTGTGATCCCGACAAGTCCAGTGGTTTCTTCAAAGACAAGCCAAGTGATCCTCCTGCATAGAGTGAAGGTTCAAATGTCAGACTGCATACTAGTAGGTAAAGTTGTGCTGTGTGAAGCTACTTTTTTTGTTACTGCCATAGTTGCTCCCATTTTTGACGTGGGGTGCAATGAAAAAAGTAATTCTGCCATTGATTTTTGGCTTCTGTTTTTATGGCATTCACTGAGATTGGAATTGGTGTAAAGGAACTGTGCCACAGACTTATTTTTTATGGAAGAACGCTGAAAATTTTTTATTTCATTTCACAAGGGTTTCATGTAACAAGACTTCACAGGTAGCAACATTTCGTACCTATAGCCATTCTTATAGAAGAGTATGAAAGGTGATCAAGGAAGCGATCCCATGAAAATGTGAGTGTGCCAAGCCACTGGCCAAGAGGAGACTCTGTGAAGTCTTGTTACATGAAGCCCTTGTGACATGAAATAAAATTTCTCCAGTGTGCTTACATTAAAAATAAGTCTGTAGTGCAGTTCCTATTCATTGATTTCTTAACTTCTAAAGAACCTGAAGCAGTAATGCTCTAAACCTACACACAGCTCATAAATTAAGCCGTAGAGACAAGTGTGGTCATTTGGGGCTATATGAGTGAAAAGATTGACATGTTAACTGTATTATGCATGTCAGTATGATGAGAGTGATTCCAAATTTATATAATTTTTATATTTGTTTGCTACTTTTATAAAAGCCAGAAAAAGCTTAAAATAAATAATTATTTGTAGTATCAAATTCAAAGCCCTAGAACATTTCTATTTGTGCATCGTTGCAGCAATGTGAGGGCTAGTTTTTTGCTGGATGATCTGTAGTTTTTAAATGTATGATTTTGGAGTACATGTGACTTTTTTATAATCTTATATTCCATTTTGGGGAGGTATGCGAAGTGACCAAAAAGCACCAATTCTGGCATTGCCAGTTTCTCGGACATGGCAATATCAATAATGTTTATTTTTTATTGTTGTTCACTATTCTAGAATCCGAAAACGTAATGCTTTACACTCCAGCGGCCAATGCTGTAATAGCATTGCACATGTAATATATTAGATGTGTGTGGCTGGTCTGTCATGGCAGTCTAATTCAGGAGATTTACTTGTGTGCTTTTATGGCTTTGAAACTCAGTATTAATACAACTAAGGACAGATGATTTGAATTCGAAAACGACTTCTGTGGCCTTTTACTTCACTGCTCATCTGTTCCTATTCCTAGATATTTCTACTTCAAGATAACAATTACATCTGACCCAGGGTCAGGGCCTATATGGGTAGACATTGTATAAATAGACTTGTTTAAAAAGTTCTATGCCATGACATTGCCAGATTAAAAGGCTGTAAGCCCATTAACAGGTGCAATTTCCTACTGACCTTTATCTATGGGGAGTATGTATTCCTGGTTTTATATATCAGTTAGCAATTGATGTGGCGGAAATGGAAACCTTTGTGCATACTTCACATTTATTCAGTCAAGACTTCTTTTATAATTGAGGCATGTTAGAAAATGTTGCTATTTAATTATCAGCAAATCATAGCCAAATTCTCGTCTCCCAACTGTAAGGACCCATATGGACGATACTCTGCCAGATGTAGAATTATAATTTAGAGCACATCTAGCATTAATGAGTATTACAGACTACGTGACAACCAGATCATGTCAGGAGCTAGAGGTGACTGTCCAATAAATACCACTAATGAAGCAAAAGTAACTTGCTTCCTTGTCCCATCCGCTTCTCAGGACCTATGAAGAATCCACTTTCATTTGTTACCATATGTTAGATCAAGCATTTTAAGCCAATTCACTGTCAAATAGTTACTGGAACTGCCTAAACATTATTACACCCCTGATACTTTCTCAAGAAGAGTGTTACATCATTTTCATGTGTAGTGAAAATATGTCGTAAGACCTCCATATTCCCAAGGTGATATTTGTCAGAATATATTGATGTTCGAATGTATTCTGCAGCTCCCCTTTCTCTTTATGTCTGCTTCCTCAAATCGATACGTAATACATTTTTCATGACATCTAAGCCATCTGTTACCATCAGGGTTTCATACATTCAGGAGCAGATGTAAGAGATACAGTAAAGAGAAACAAGTAATAAGGAGTTTCACCTGGCTTTCTTCGAAGGAAATCCTGTTTAAAAAAATATAAACTTTGAGCTCATTGTTAGCAGCACAGCCATTCTCTGTTCTAAGGAATAAGAGCTTTATCCCATGACATTTAAAAGTTTCCTTTATCAAAAATAAATGAATTTTAGTTCCACTAATTTGTAACCCTTAAAGGAAGTGACAAATCCTGGCTTCAGAACACAGCATTTTTTTGTTTTTCCTCACCGCTTTCTGGAAACCATAGCTTTTTAACTTTTTTTAAGTAACACTATTGTGCGATGCTGCTGTGCGTTGTATTTGTGATTCATGCAACGCTTATTAATTCATATTTATGTTTTCCATTCTTCTCTGATTACTGTTAATTACACATTTATTGTATAATATAAGTTGCATCAATTAAAGGGGTTATCAGAGTTAAAAAAAAATGGCTGGGCATGTGATAAAATAGCAAAAAGGCCAATACTTACCTGTATTTTTCTGCAGGGAAACAGTAGAACGGCTTGTGTGATGATCCTGTTGTTAGCACAGACTGGAAGTCAGGTGATTGCTACAGCCAATCAGAAGCTGTAGCATCACTGGGATCATGGTGCCTAGGATGTGAGCACTGATGCTAGGAAAACAGGGAGTGAAACTGTGGCATCTGATTGGCTATAGCAGTCACTGGGCTTCCAGGTATGCTAACAGCCAGATCACCATCAATGCCATTCCACTGTTTCCTGGGGTGAAATGATAGCTAAGTATTGGCTTTTTTGTTAGTTTATCATATGTCAGCTGTTTTTTTTTATTTGAACAACCCCTTTTAGAAGTTGCTAGACATGTCTATATATTCGTAAATATTGTTTGAACACTTCTCTATAGTTTTACACTGCCCTTTCCTATGCCATGAAATTTCTCAAGAACGTCCTGTTAATGTCGAAAAGGTTTAACAGCATCACAATGTCAAATTACCTACTATATCTCTCACTTTATTATTCCTGTTATTGAGACTGTGCTGCAAGGTTGTGTACACAGAGGTTATTGAATTGTGAATGGGTTACTTTTAATATCCATTCTTTGTGCTACTATTATATTAGTTTATAGTTTAGCAGATATATAAAGCAGCTTATTGAGTTTTCTAAGGCTTTGCCCATAGCTTTCTTTGACCCAATCATAAAATTTCTTCACCTTCCTATGCTGTTCATAGAATTATATGTTTACTGATCTGACTGAAAATCATTCAGAATTCTTTGGTCTAATGACTAGCCTGTGGGTGATATGCTAGCGTTGGGTAATTTAGTTTTTCCTTAAGTTATAGTTTTTATGAGAATTGTTTTAACCCCTTAAGGACATGGCCTATTTTGGGCTTAAGGACGCAACGATTTTTGGCAGATTTTCATCTCCATTTTTCAAAAGTCATAACTTTTTTCTTTTTCTATTGACGCAGCCGTATAAGGGCTTGCTTTTTGCGTGGTGAATTGTCGTTTTTATTGGTGCCATTTTTGGGTACATAGACTATATTGTAAAACTTATTTTTTTTATGATAACAGAGAGAGAAAACGCATCAATTCTGCCATAGATTTTTTTTACAGCGTTAATCATGCACCATAAATGACACAATACATTTTTTCTGTGGGCTGGTACGGTTACAACTATACCAATATTTTTTTTAGGTTTTTCCACTTTTCTGCAGTAAAAACCCTTTTTTGGGAAATCTTTTTTTTTCTAAATGCTGCATTCAAAGTCTTTTTTTTAAATTATTTTTCCATGGACAGAGATCTATGAGGGCTTATTTTTTGCGAGACGAGCTGTAGTTTTTATTGGTACCATTTTGGGGTACATACATCTTTTTTGATCATATTTATTGCGTTTTTTTGGGGAGGCAAAATGCTGAAAATTAGCATTTTGCCTCAGTTTTTTATCGTTTCTTTTTTTACGCTTTTTGCTGGGCAGGATAAAAATTGTGTGCAACGTATTGTATGAATCGTTATGGACACGACAAAACCAAATATGTGGGATATTTTTTTTACAGTTTTATGCTGATATAAGAAAAAGCTCAAAAAAAGTGTTTTTTTTTTCCCCCATTTTTTCCCATTTTTCTTTTTATCTTATCTTATCTTATCTTTATTCTTTTTATCTTTATCTTTTTATCACATTATTTTTATCTTTTTTTTTTTACATCATTTGTGTCCCTGTAGGGAACTTACATCATAGCACTGATGATTGGTATGATAAGGCATTACAGTGCTTCTTTCCTGCAATGCCTTATCGCTTGTTACAGCGATCATAGGCACAGGCAATACAGGATGCCGGTATCTGGCATCCTGTTGCCATGGCAACCAGTCGAGCTCTGCGCGATTATATCCAATGACGTCACAGAGGGATCGGGCTCCTTCTGTAAACCCTTACCGTGCCCTGATCTACATAGATGGCGACAGGGAAGGGGATAACAATGGGGATCATTGCTCCGATGCACCCCCGCTGTTGCAGCAGAAGCCTGGCTATCAGTGACATCTGGCTCCCACTGCTGGATAGCGCGAGATCTCTTCTGATCTCACGCTATCCCCAGGACGTAAGTGTACACCCTGTTGCGGTAAGTACCCCGCTGCCAGGATGTAAACCTATGCCCTGGAGAGGGAAGGGGTTAATAGATTAAAAAATGTTTAAATTCCAACTAGGTAAAACTGTATTGATTATTGTACTGAAATTTGTATATAAAGATACAATTCTTCTATGACCCATTTGTTTGACCCTTGTCCCCACTGCTATATCCCTTGAAATGAAATGCAATGTGGGACAGCAAGGCTAAGCAGCTTTGAACCTCCTCTGTTGCTTTATAGGTTATAGTGCTGATGAATACTGATTGAATGTAGCTCAGGGAATAAAGGCGATGTTTAATGGAAGATTGAGTTATCAAACTCTATATACAACAGTTGTTATGCTGCACATTAACAGAGCTCAGCATGTTCCATAAGCTGCAGCATAACCTGATACTACTTATTGAGGAAGGAGGCATCATTCAGAGGAAAAAAGTTAGACTTGCTGGGTTGAATGGCAATGAGAGGAGAGGCTATGATAGCAACTGAGAAAAGGAAAGCTATGCTGGGGATTGAAAAGGATAGGGGAAACATGCAGGTGACTGAGAGAGAGGGACCAGCCAAGTTGGAGAGCTAATACTAAGAGTGGAGCCATGCTTAGACTTGAAAAGGAGAGTAGAGTCATGCTGGGGATTTGGAAGTAGAGTGAACCCATGCTGGGGACTGAGAAGGTGAATGGAGCCTTGCTGGGGACTTGGAAGTAGAGTAGAGCTATGCTGGAAAATTTTAAAAAAAGAGCAGAGCCATGCTGGGGACTCAGAAAAGGTAAGGAACTATGCTGGGGAATAAGAAGGAGACTGGAGACATGCTGGGGACTATGAAGAATATATCATCGTACTCTATGCTGTAATGTGGTGTTTTTCAGTCTGTTCTAGATTTAGTATATTATGTACCACATAGTAAAACACAGAGTAAAATAGTTCTGAAAAAGACTGGGTATATGTGTACAGTAAACTCAACTTTAGCGAACAGTGTCAGGCAGCTACTGTCAATGCAAGTAACATAATAGAATGCATCAAATGAGGAATAGATGCGCAGGATTATAATATAGTTTTGCCACTATACAAATCACTAACCAGACTTCACATGCAATATTGTGCACAATTTGGGAACCCATGTACAAAAAGGAGCTAGAATGGGTGCAGAGGAGGACAACCAAGGTAGTTAAAGGAATGGATGTATTTGCGCTACTGAGACAAATTATGTTGGGGCTATTTAGCTTAAGAAAAACATATTGCTGTGCAAATGTACAAACATGAATGGACAGTATGCAGATCTTTCTAAGAATTTTTTTCATATTTAGGCTCTACAACTAGGCTTGAACTGGCCCACTCAGATGCCCCTGAATCCCACAGTGGGCCCTGTCCAGTACCTCATGATCATTGAGTGCCTGAAGGCTTAAAGATGGCCTCCAGTTCTGCTATCTACAGTGGCCTATGAGGGTCACCAAGAAGCATGGTCTAATGGGCCGATCTAATAAATAAAGTTAGTATATTATTTAACCCACCCAGTGAACACTGTGTGTCAGGACCGGCAGATCTCGAAGTCTCCGTGCCCTCACCACCAGTCCTGGCACCCAGACTGCGGGGATGCAAGGCAGCGGGACTCCAGTCTTTGTGACCTCCCCTGGCCGCAGGTATCCTGGATGCCACCAAGTTGTTAGGGGCGCAGTGGGTGCTATTCCGCGCCATGTCCCGTTGCCATGACACCCGGGTGACTTGTTCTGTCTATTATGCTGCTGCCAGGGGGCTGGTTCTCCCGGCACCCCGTGGTTGGTTTCTGTGGCTGTCAGGCCCTCCGTCCCAATTAGCTGCTGGGGCGGGAGTTCTAACAGCATTTAAATGCCTCTGTTACCGCCTGTCTTTGCCAGTGTTAGTTAGGTCTTTTGCTGCACTTGCGTCTTTTGTTGTTTGTTGACTTCTTGCTTGACTTCTGCTTGTACCCTGACCTTGCCTTCGCCTGACCCCTTGTATCGCATACCCTCCTTTTGCTGACCCAGATTACTTGACCAGCCTTTGTGTTTGTTTGTCTCAGTGTTTGTTTGTTAGTCTGACTCCTTCCCCGCATCCCTAGAGGAGTATAGGGACCGCCGCCCAGTTGTCATCCAGGGGGTTTAGCCCAGGGCGGGCAAGTAGGTAGGGACAGGGGTTGCGGGCAGTTTTCTAGGGACTTCCCTAGCTGGACCCCAGTCCTGACACTGTGAAAAAGATATATGAAAATACATCAACAAAATAGCTAATTTTGTATATTTTGTAAAAAACTGAATTGAAAGTGATTAAAAATTCATATAAATTATCAAATTGTACCATGAAAAAGTACAACTAATCCTGCAAAAAAATGCCATCACACAGCACTGTTGACTGGAAAAAAAATGTTAAGGGGTCTTTGTATGTGGTGATAGAAAACATATGTGCTTCTTTTCACAAAAAAGTGTCAAAAAGCAGCTAAACATAAAAAAAGCTATTTTTAATGGATGTAATCGTGCAGAATTAATTTAACATATTATTTATACTGCATGGTGAACTGAAATTAAAACCATGCCACAATTGCAGATTTCATTAATCTTGCCTCTAGAAAAAAACTGAAGGAAAAGTGATTGAAATGATATATGTTCCCAAAAGTGAGATCAGTGAGGACAAGAACTCATCCTCAAAAAATAAGCCCTTAAGAGATCTGTCAATGGAAAATGTAAAATGTTATAGTTCTTAAAATGCAGCGACACAAAAGAAAATATTCAATAAAATGTCATTAGTGTACCAAAATAAGTATAAACACGGTATCGCCAGAATCGTGCTAACTCAGAGAATAATGTTATCACATTATCTATTCTACATGCTGAATGCCATAACAATGAGATCCAGAAAACAATGATAAAAATATCTTCTTCCCCCAATTTCCCCCCACCCCAAAAAAAGGATTTGTAAAAGTTATATACAGTAAAACATTATATGAGCCACAAAAATGTGTATCAGATGTCACACATCAAAAAATGTTTGAACATTATTATATCACAATTATATTAAGTGGAAAAACATTAGACGTAAAAGTCAACAAGCTTATGGTTCTAGGAATTCGACAACCAAAAAAAAAATTGTTGGTCATTATTAGAGATGAGCGAGCACCAAAATGCTCGGGTGCTCGTTACTCAAGTCGAACTTCCCGCGATGCTCGAGGGTTCGTTTCGAGTAACGAACCCCATTGAAGTCAATGGGCGACCCGAGCATTTTTGTATATCGCCGATGCTCGCTAAGGTTTTCATTTGTGAAAATCTGGGAAATTCAAGAAAGTGATAGGAACGACACAGAAACGGATGGGGCAGGCGAGGGGCTACATGTTGGGCTGCATCTCAAGTTCCCAGGTCCCACTATTAAGCCACAATAGCGGCAAGAGTGGGCCCCCCCCAACAATTTTTACTTCTGAAAAACCCTCATTAGCAAGGTAATACTTTAGCTAAGCACCACACTACCTCCAACAAAGCACAATCACTGCCTGCATGACACTCCGCTGCCTCTTCTCCTGGGTAACATGCTGCCCAACCCCCCCCCCCCCCCCCCCCCCCGCACGACCCAGTGTCCACAGCGCACACCAAAGTGTCCCTGCACAGCCTTCAGCTGCCCTCATGCCACACGCTGGCCTCATAGCCACACCACCCTCATGTCTATTTATAAGTGCATCTGCCATGAGGAGGAACCGCAGGCACACACTGCAGAGGGTTGGCAGGGCCAGGCAGCGACCCTCTTTAAAAGGGGCGGGGCGATAGCCCACAATGCTGTACAGAAACAATGAGAACTCCAATCCTGTGCCACCTCCGTCAGGAGCTGCAAATGTGGGCATAGCAAAGGGGAATCCATGTGCGACACAGTATTCATTCTGTCAAGGTGTCGCATAGCTCAATCCACACTGCAAGGGGAAAGCCGTCAGCGCTCTTCCCCCTACCCAAGTCAGTCAGTGCCTTTGTGCCAGACAGGTCAAACACCGCAATGGGAACTAAGTTTGCACCAACAGCATAGGTGGGTCCTAGGAAACCCAAGACATGAACAAAAAATTGATCTGAGCGGCCAAACATGGCAGACTTGCACCGCGCCCACGGCATAGGCCTCGGCCCACAGAATCAGCAATCCTAGGCTGGACGCGGACTTTCACTGAACCCAGGACATAGGCCTCTGCACAAACCCTCAGCAATCGCGTGCCTACAGCGGACTCCAATGCTAGTGTAGCTGTGCATGTCACATAAGCGCTGTATTGCTCCTGTAGATTGTCCCAATGCAGTGCCCCGGATAGTAGAGCTAACGTCCGATTAAATACAGGTGGGCTTCGGCCCACACTGCATGCCCCAGTCAGACTGGGGTTCTTTATAAGTAGACACAGGCAGGTACAACTCCGTGTAGATCGAAAGCATGGGTGGGTCCCAGGAAGCCACCGGCGTTACATAAATAAATCCCATTGCATTGCCCAGCACGGCTGAGGTAACGTTAGATTAAATGCAGGTGGGCTTCGGCCCACACTGCATGCCCCAGTCAGACTGGGGTTTTTTTATAAGTAGACACAGGCAGGTACAACTCCCTAATGTGAAGTCCGTGTGGACCCAAAGCATGGGTGGCTCCCTGGAACCCACCGGCGGTACATAAACAAATCCCATTGCAGTGCCCAGCACAGCTGAGGTAACATCAGATTAAACGCAGGTGGGCTTCGGCCCACACTGCATGCCCCAGTCTGACCAGGGTTTTTAATACATAGACACTGGCAGGTACAAATCCGTAATGTGAAGTCCCTGTGGACCCACAGCATGGGTGGCTCCCTGGAACCCATCGGCGGTACATAAATGTATCCCATTGCAGTGCCCTGCTCAGCAGAGCTAATGTCAGATACAATACAGGTGGGCTTCGGTCCACAGTGCATGCCCCAGTCAGGCTGGTAATATGTACCTTAACAGTAACCGCGTTGGTGGGAATGTGGTCGCGACTGCGGACCTAGTAGCGTGGTTTTATTTAGTTGGTTTTCGGAATGTGGCCAGGATTAAGTGGGCCATGGCGGGGGGATGTTGGGGGGGCTCTCTTGTTGTGTCGTTAAAGGTGAAATTCTTGGACTGCCACCAGACGGACCAATGCTAAGGTATTTGCCAAGAATGTTTTCATTGTTGGAGGAGGAGGGGGCTGTTTTTGAGGCACTATGTGTCCTCTCCACGTGTCCATGGTTATATGCACCTTAACAGTAACCGCGTTGGTGGGAAATGGCCTCGCCGCCATCATGTCTTTGGGAAGCCTCCATTTCCACACCCCAGTGACATAGCATTAGCAGCGGTATAGGCAGAGCCCAGAATTTGTAACATTTCAGCGGTAGCATTAGGGACAGGCCCCAGTAACATATCACTAGCAGCAGTATAGGGGGAGCACAGTATTAGTTCCATTTCAGTAGTGGTAGCAGTCAAGACAGGCCCCAGTAACATATCACTAGCAGCAGTATAGGGGAAGCGCAGTATTAGTTCCATTTCAGTAATAGTAGCAGTCAAGACAGGCCCCAGTAACATATCACTAGCAGCAGTATAGGGGGAGCGCAGTATTAGTTCCATTTCAGTAATAGTAGCAGTCTGGACAGGCCCCAGTAACATATCACTAGCAGCAGTATAGGGAGAGCACAGTATTAGTTCCATTTCAGTAATAGTAGCTGTCTGGACAGGCCCCAGTAACATATCACTAGCAGCAGTATAGGGTGAGCACAGTATTAGTTCCATTTCAGTAATAGTAGCAGTCTGGACAGGCCCCAGTAACATATCACTAGCAGCAGTATAGGGGGAGCACAGTATTAGTTCCATTTCAGTAACAGTAGCAGTCTGGACAGGCCCCAGTAACATATCACTAGCAGCAGTATAGGGTGAGCACAGTATTAGTTCCATTTCAGTAATAGTAGCAGTCTGGACAGGCCCCAGTAACATATCACTAGCAGCAGTATAGGGGGAGCACAGTATTAGTTCCATTTCAGTAACAGTAGCAGTCTGGACAGGCCCCAGTAACATATCACTAGCAGCAGTATAGGGGGAGCACAGTATTAGTTCCATTTCAGTAGTAGTTGCAGTCACGACAGGCCCCAGTAACAATTCCGAAGCAGCAGTATAGGGGGAGCACAGTCTTAGTTCCATTTCAGTAGTAGTAGCAATCAAGACAGGCCACAGTAACATTCCCATTGCAGCAGTTTAAGGAGATAACAGTCTCTTTCACATTTCAGTGGTTGCAGTATAGACAAGGCCCCAGTTACATTTATGTAGCAAAAGTGTAGGCCAACCCCACACACCTTGCTGTACCATAAATGCAGGCGAAGCCCATTAAAATTACTAGGACTACACTGTAGGCGAGGGCCCCCAAAAATTGGTGTACCAACAGTACTAATGTACGTCAGAAAAATTGCCCATGCCCAACCAAGAGGGCAGGTGAAACCAATTAATCGCTTTGGTTAATGTGGCTTAATTTGTAACTAGGCCTGGAGGCAGCCCAGTTAAAATAAAAATTGGTTCAGGTGCAAGTTTCAACGCTTTAATGAGAATTGAAACGTATAAACATTGTTTACAAAAGTAATAAGACTGAGCCTTGTGGGCCTAAGAAAAATTGCCCATTCAGCGTGGTTACGTGAGGTTTCAGGAGGAGGAGCAGGAGGAGGAGGATGAATATAATACACAGATTGATGAAGCTAAAAGGTCCCTATTTTTTATGGTGATAGAGAACGATGCTTCCATCCGCGGGTGCTGCCTACGTATTGTTTAGGTACCGCTGCTATCCGCTGGTGGAGATGAGAAGTCTGGGGAAATCCAGGCTTTGTTCATCTTTATGAGTGTAAGCCTGTCTGCACTGTCAATTGACTGGCGGGTACGCTTATCCGTGATGATTCCCCCAGCCGCACTAAACACCCTCTCTGACAAGACGCTAGCCGCAGGGCAAGCAAGCACCTCCAGGGCATACAGCGCGAGTTCAGGCCATGTGTCCAGCTTCGACACCCAGTAGTTGTAGGGAGCAGAGGCGTCACGGAGGATGGTCGTGCGATCGGCTACGTACTCCCTCACCATCCTTTTACAGTGCTCCCGCCAACTCAGCCTTGACTGGGGAGTGGTGACACAGTCTTGGTGGGGAGCCATAAAGCTGGCAAAGGCCTTGGAGAGTGTTCCCCTGCCTGCGCTGTAGATGCTGCCTGATCTCAGCGTCTCTCCTGCTACCTGGCCCTCGGAACTGCGCCTTCTGCCACTAGCGCTGTCGGATGGGAGTTTTACCATCAGTTTGTCCACCAGGGTCCTGTGGTATAGCATCACTCTCGAACCCCTTTCCTCTTCTGGAATGAGAGTGGAAAGGTTCCCCTTATACCGTGGGTCGAGCAGTGTGCACCCAGTAATCCGTAGTGGCCAGAATGCGTGTAACGCGAGGGTCACGAGAAAGGCATCCTAACATGAAGTCCGCCATGTGTGCCAGGGTACCTGTACGCAACACATGGCTGTCCTCACTAGGAAGATCACTTTCAGGATCCTCCTCCTCAGGCCATACACGCTGAAAGGATGACAGGCAAGCAGCATGGGTACCCTCAGCAGTGGGCCAAGCTGTCTCTTCCCCCTCCTCCTCATCCTCCTCATGCTCCTCCTCCTCAACGCGCTGAGATATAGACAGGAGGGTGCTCTGACTATCCAGCGACATACTGTCTTCCCCCGCCTCCGTTTCCGAGCGCAAAGCGTCTGCCTTTATGCTTTGCAGGGAACTTCTCAAGATGCATAGCAGAGGAATGGTGACGCTAATAATTGCAACATCGCCGCTCACCATCTGGGTAGACTCCTCATAGTTTCCAAGGACCTGGCAGATGTCTGCCAACCAGGCCCACTCTTCTGTAAAGAATTGAGGAGGCTGACTCCCACTACGCCGCCCATGTTGCAGTTGGTATTCCACTATAGCTCTATGTTGCTCATAGAGCCTGGCCAACATGTGGAGCGTAGAGTTCCACCGTGTGGGCACGTCGCACAGCAGTCGGTGCACTGGCAGATTAAACCGATGTTGTAGGGTCCGCAGGGTGGCAGCGTCCGTGTTGGACTTGCCGAAATGTGCGCTGAGCCGGCGCACCTTTCTGAGCAGGTCTGACAAGCGTGGGTAGCTTTTCAGAAACCGCTGAACCACCAAATTAAAGACTTGGGCCAGGCATGGCACGTGTGTGTGGCTGCCGAGCCGCAGAGCCGCCACCAGGTTACGGCCGTTGTCACACACGACCTTCCCCGGTTGGAGGCTCAGCTCTGTCAGACCCTGCAGCAGTTCGTGGGCCCTGTGCCTCTTCTCTCCTAAGCTGAGTAGTTTCAGCATGGCCTGCTGATGCTTGCCCACCGCTGTGCTTCCACGCCGCGCGACACCGACTGCTGGCGACGTGCTGCTGCTGACACATCTTGATTGCGAGACAGAGGTTGCATAGGAGGAGGAGGAGGGTGGTTTAGTGGAGGAAGCATACACCCCCGCAGATACCACCACCGAGCTGGGGCCCTCAATTCTGGGGGTGGGTAGGACGTGAGCGGTCCCAGGCTCTGACTCGGTCCCAGCCTCCACTAAATTCACCCAATGTGCCGTCAGGGAGATATAGCGGGCAGCCTGTGCTTGTCCACGTGTCCGTTGTTAAGTGGACCTTGGCAGTAACCGTGTTGGTGAGGGCGCGTACAATGTTGTGGGAGACGTGGTCGTGCAGGGCTGGGACGGCACATCGGGAAAAGTAGTGGCGACTGGGAACCGAGTAGCGCGGGGCCGCCGCCATCATATTTTTGAAAGCCTCCGTTTCCACAAGCCTATACGGCAGCATCTCCAGGCTGATCAATTTGGCTATGTGCACGTTTAACGCTTGAGTGTGCAGGTACGTGGCGGCGTACTTGCGCTTGCGCTCAAGCAGTTGCGCTAGCGACGGCTGGACGCTGTGCTGAGAGACATTGCTGGATGGAGCTGAGGACAGCGGAGGTGAGCGTGTGGGTGCAGGCCGGGAGACGGTCGTGCCTGTGTCCTGAGAGGGGGGTTGGATCTCAGTGGCAGGTTGGGGCACAGGGGGAGAGGCAGTGGTGCAAACCGGAGGCGGTGAACGGCCTTCATCCCACCTTGTGGGGTGCTTGGCCATCATATGCCTGCGCATGCTGGTGGTGGTGGCTCCCCAGCTGATCTTGGCGCGACAAACCGTGCACACCACAGTTCGTCGGTCGTCTGCACTCTCAATGAAAAACTGCCACACCTTTGAGCATCTCGGCCTCTGCAGGGTGGCATGGCGCGAGGGGACGCTTTGGGAAACAGTTGGTGGATTATTCGGTCTGGCCCTGCCTCTACCCCTGGCCACTGCACTGCCTCTTCCAACCTACCCTGCTGCTGCACTTGCCTCCCCCTCTGAAGACCTGTCCTCAGTAGGCGTAGCAAACCAGGTGGGGTCAGTCACCTCATCGTCCAGCTGCTCTTCCTCCGAATCCTCTGTGCGCTCCTCCCTCGGACTTACTGAAATTACTACTACCTCACTGATAGACAACTGTGTCTCATCGTCATCGTCCTCCTCACCCACTGAAAGCTCTTGAGACAGTTGCCGGAGGTCTCCAGCCTCATCCCCCGGACCCCGGGAACTTTCCAAAGGTTGGGCATCGGTCACGACAAACTCCTCCGGTGGGAGAAGAACCATTGCTGCTCAATCTGGGCAGGGGCCCGAGAACAGTTCCTGGGAGTCTGCCTGCTCCTCAGAATGTGTCATTTTCATGGAGTGAGGAGGCTGGGAGAAAGGAGGAGCAGCAGCCAGAGGATTCAGAGTTACAGCTGTGGACAGCGTAGAAGACTGGTTGGTCGATAGATTGCTGGATGCACTTTCTGCCATCCATGACAGGACCTGCTCACACTGCTCAGTTTCTAATAAAGGTCTACCGCGTGGACCCATTAATTGTGAGATGAATGTGGGGACCCCAGAAACTTGCCTCTCTCCTAATCCCGCAGCAGTCGGCTGCGATACACCTGGACCTGGAGCTCGGCCTGTGCCCACACCCCGAGTTGGGCCTTCGCGTCCTCGCCCCCGTCCACATCCTCTAGGTCTACCCCTACCCCCCAGCATGGTGTATTACGAGTAGAGCAAAAACAGAACGCTATAATTAAATGTGCCGCTTATTGGCATGTGGTTGGAGGCTGACTTCGCTTACGGAATGCACAGCAGAGCCAGGAAACAATTATGCGCAAGCCTGTAGTGAGATGTAGGTGCGTATGACTGAGCTACTGGAATTCACAGGGCAGAACCAGTCAAGTGGCCAAAGGCTAGTGGTAGGCCTTAAGTATCTTTCTTCAATTTTTTAAAATGGTGAGGTGAAAAACCAGACAGACACCGTATGCAGCGTATATATGTATACTCTTTCGCTCTGGCGGGATGACGGCGATCATGTAACGGACACAGCAGAGCCCGGAAACAATTGTGCGCAAGGCTGGGTATTAATCAGCGACTACTACCCCCAGCAGACACGCCATAAACTGAAGACGGTCACAGGCAGGCCAAATATAGTATTTTTTTCCACTTTTTGGGAAAAAGCCCACTGCCTGTGATATAGCCTGTATATGGATTTCCCTGTTGGAGGATGACTGTGGTTACTGAAAGCACGTGGTGCTCGTCTCGAGTAACAAGCATCTCGAACACCCTAATACTCGAACGAGCATCAAGCTCGGACGAGTACGCTCGCTCATCTCTAGTCATTATGGCCTAAATGCGCCTGTCATTAAGAGGTTAGAGCCTATATGTGTGAAATAAGATAATATAAGATAATGTGGAATATGTTTGGAGCATAGTCTTGTTCCTCTTTGCAAAGAATGAAATGATAGTATTAAGCGTTCTTCTGCCTAGGAGTAACATGAAGGCTAAACAATTCGATGAAGTGACATTGTCATTACTGGATACCTGTGCTTCCTGTGCAGAGTGGAGGGTGTGGAGGGTACGGCACGGGCGATTGGACCAGTTGAATACTGGTGCTTGCTTTACCAGAAGCATAGCTAGTGATACACGGATACAGGGTAGGTGATGCACAAAGTCAAGTGCAGTTTATATGAAGTGCAATGTAGTTTATTAGAGATGAGCGAGCATACTCGCTAAGGGCAATTACTCGAGCAAGCATTGACCTTAGTAAGTACCTGCCCGCTCGGAAGAAAAGATTCGGCTGCCGGTGCGGGGGAGCGGTGAGTTGCGGGAGTGAGCAGGAGGGAGTGGGGGGAAGAGAGGGAGAGAGAGATCTCCCCTCCGTTTCCCCCTGCTCTCCCCCGCCGCTCCCTGCCCCCCGCCGGCACCCGAATCTTTTCTTCCGAGCGGGCATGTACTCGCTAAGGGCAATGCTCGCTCGAGTAATTGCTTTTAGCGTGTATGCTCGCTCATCTTTACTGTTTATCCCTACCCTTCACCTATTCAGCACCTTGGAATTAAAAATAAATAATAGTAATTAATTGTCTCCAGACTCCAAAATTTACCTGGAAGCCTTTGTCTCCCAAATTTAAAAAAATTACGAGCCACACCTTTTTTTAATTGCCAAATTAAAATACATATTTAATACAATGTTATGATAAAAGACTTAAGATACACTGTGCCCATAGGGTTCTTTTCCTTCAAACCACATAAGACACCATTTCTTTCTGATTTTGTGATTGGTCCGTCTATAGGCATTTTGATAAGAACATGCAGATCACTTCATTATAAATATTCTCACTGTGTGAACCATCTGGAAACCAATAGGAAGTTACTATACCGATGGTATCTGACAACATACCGCCTATCTAAAATGTCAGCACAACACTCTAACTTGTGTTGAGATGCCATAAACAAATTGGATCCTTAATGCATATTTGGTGGTCGTGTGAGCATCTCAAAACATTCTGGGAGCAAATCCACTATGCAATATGTTCAATTCTGCACATTAAGCTGCGTTGGGGCCCTGGTGTTGCTCTTCTGTTGTTAGGCATAGAGGACGGCACATCTGCTGATCTTCTCATTATATCCCATATCTTAATGGCTGCCAGAACATCTATAGCAAAACGATGGAGGAGTGCCAAGGTTCCTTCCTTGTCAGACATTTTACTGATGGTTCAGCATAGTTGTATAATGGAACACTTGATTGCCACCAGACTTGAATCTCTAGTTGGTAAAATGGCTTGATTTTTCGGGATATACTTGTTAACTTTCTTTAAAGATAAAACAATCATTGGGTTTTCTATTTTCAGTCAGTGTAGATTCTATAGTACATCATACCTATACACATTGTAGCTTCCTATGTGTGCAACCTACTATTGGAAAGAGTTTCTAATCCTGGGTTGGCCATCCTCAGCCCTGAACCTTTACATCATTGGACTCAATTTCAAGTTCAAGTTTATTAGTTTAGACCTGTTACTCTCCCCCGTCCCCTCTGTTAAACCTTCTTTCTTTTCAGGTGATCCTCAATACCGACTCCTGATGCTGATTGTGTTAATGGAGCGATACAACTTAAAGACGTGTCTATCCTTATGGCATATTAGTGTTTTATTGTGTGTATTTACTACAAATAGCGCATGCCAGATTATCATGCTCAGCCAATCACAGGCAGCTCTCGTCATTCATTCAGCGAGAGCTGCCTGTGATTGTCTGAGCACCTCAGCCAATCACAATCAGCTCTTTCAGCAGGTGGGGATTTTAAATCCCTGCCTGCGGTTAGATCAGCACCCCAGAGCAGGGGACAGCAGGAGAAGACGCTGCTGAGCCCCGGTAGCTGAAGCAAGGTGAGTATCTATTTTTTTGTTTTTTAAAGCACTTTTATTGTTTTTGCAGGGAAGGGCTTATATTTAAAGCCCTTCTCTGAAATCAATTGTAGGGGTGCCAGCTGCAGAATCCTCTACAGCAGCTGTCATGTTTGACAGCTGCGGTAGAGAATTGAAGAATTCCTCTGCTGCATCTGTCACAGATGTGGCAGATGCAGCAGCAGGGAATTATTTTTACTAGCGGAGATGAAGGAAACATCTGCCGCATGCAGCAAATGTGTTCTTCATCCCTGCAGGGGACACAGCAGCGGCGGGCAGGTAAGTTTATTTTATTTTATTTTATTTTTTTACACTAAAATTTTTGTTTTTCATGGAAGGGCTTATATGTAAAGCCCTTCCCTGAAAAAGAATGCAGGGGTGCCGGCATACCATTGTTCTCAATGGAGCCGCCGGCAGCAGCGACGGCTCCATTGAAAACAATGCATGGACCTGCATTCACGCGTATTATTGCACGTACATGGGTGCGCACTTATGTACGCACCTATGTACGCACAAAAACACGCTCGTGTGAAGCCACCCTTACTTCCCAAAGGGTCAATGCAAGTTATGTCTGCAAATGCAAAGTTCTTGAAGAATATCATTGCATTTTTCCAAGATGCATTTTGTTTCTGTATTATATTATTATTATTATTTTTGTTGTTGTTGAATTGTAATGAAAAATATCTGCAAAAGTTTAAAATAAAAAAGAAATAAAAAAAAAAAAAAAAGAACATGAGGAGTCAAACCTTCATCAGCAGTCTGTATCTGCCTGTGCATCTGCAGAAAAGAAAGCAGACATTGAAACCTTATTCAATGTCAATCTCATAAATAGACAAAAAGAAAAAGTGCTGCAAACTTGTGCTGTTATTAAGCATAATTCTTTGTATTGCAAAGTTAGCTCTTGCAAAGTTAGCTCTGGCAAAACTTTGTAGTAAATGCAATCCCATATTCAAGAGGCACGTTGATGAAATTATAGCCATGAGCCAAGAAAGAAAAAGCAAACACCCGAAAAGTAAAGAGAGAAGTAATCTTGTTACGTTCCAAAGTAAAATCTCTGTAAACCGACAGATTATAATAATGACTAACATGGTGAAACAAAAAATAGTGAGGATGTAAAAGAAGTAGTACAATTTAGTGACGAAATGGATAGTTCCCAAGAGGTTGCAGTTAAAGAACAATGTAGCATCATTTTGTGTTATGTCAAGGGCAGAAATGTGATGATCGGCTCTTTTCTCTAATAAATGTTAGCGACACAACAGGAGAAGAGTTTTTACAAAGTCAGAAGAAGAATGAGAAGGGTTCTAAGTGTTATTAATAGAGATGAGCGAACGTACTCGTCCAAGCTTGATACTCGTTCGAGTATTAGCGTGTTCGAGATGCTCGTTACTCATAACGAGTACCACGCGATGTTCGGGTTACTTTCACTTTCATCTCTGAGACGTTAGCGCGCTTTTCTGGCCAATTGAAAGACAGGGAAGGCATTACAACTTCCCCCTGCGACGTTCAAGCCCTATACCACCCCCCTGCAGTGAGTGGCTGGCGAGATCAGGTGTCACCCGAGTATAAAAATCGGCCCCTCCCGCGGCTCGCCACAGATGTGTTCTGACATAGAGGAGGGAAAGTGGTATCTTGGTGGAGCTGCTATAGGGAGAGTGTTAGGAGTATTTTAGGCTTCAAGAACCCCAACGGTCCTTCTTAGGGCCACATCTAACCGTGTGCAGTGCTGTGGAGACTACTTTGTGCAGTGTTGCACTTTTTTTTTTTTTGTATATCGGCCGTGCAGAGCATTGCGCCCTGCAGTAATACTCCAGGGACAGAAGTGCGTAGGCAGGGACAGAAGACATATTGATTGAATATAGGCAGTGGGCCTTTGCTAAAAAATTTGGGGCAAAAAATCTATTTGGCCTGCCTGTGACTGTGCTCAGTGTTCTGGGTCTGTCTGTGCTGGGTGTAGTAGTTCTACAAAATCATACGCAGCCAGCTAAGTGTTACAGCAGGCTTGCGCCAAATTATTTCCTGGCTCTGTCTGGGCTGTGAAATCACTGCTGTATTGCAGTCCACAGTGCAACACTCTGCAGTTCTGTGACATACTCCAGGGACAGAAATGCGTAGGCAGGGACAGAAGACATATTGATTGAATATAGGCAGTGGGCCTTTGCTAAAAAATTTGGGGCAAAAAATCTATTTGGCCTGCCTGTGACTGTGCTCAGTGTTCTGGGTCTGTGTGTGCTGGGTGTAGTAGTTCTACAAAATCATACGCAGCCAGCTAAGTGTTACAGCAGGCTTGCGCCAAATTATTTCCTGGCGTTCCGTAAGCGAAGTCAGCCTCCAACCACAGGCCAATAAGCGGCACATTTAATTACAGCGTTCTGTTTCTGCATTACTGGTAATACAGCATGCAGAGGAGTAGGGGTAGGCCTAGAGGACGTGGACGCGGTCGAGGACGCGGAGGCCCAAGGCAGGGTGTGGGCACAGGCCGAGCTAGTGCGGTGGCCAGTGGTAGAGGCAGGGCCAGACCGAATAATCCACCAACTGTTTCCCAAAGCACCCCCTCGCGCCATGCCACCCTGCAGAGGTCAAGGTGCTCTACAGTGTGGCAGTTTTTCACAGAGACGCCTGACGACCGACGAACAGTGGTGTGCAACCTTTGTCGCGCCAAGATCAGCTGGGGGGGCACCACCACCAGCATGCGCAGGCATATGATGGCCAAGCACCCCACAAGGTGGGACGAAGGCCGTTCACCGCCTCCGGTTTGCACCACTGCCTCTCCCCCTGTGCCCCAACCTGCCACTGAGATCCAACCCCCCTCTCAGGGCACAGGCACTACCGTCTCCTGGCCTGCACCCACACCCTCACCTCCGCTGTCCTCGGCCCCATCCAGCAATGTCTCTCAGCGCAGCGTCCAGACGTCGCTAGCGCCACTGTTTGAGCGCGAGCGCAAGTACGCCGCCACGCACCCACACCATGCCTGGCCCACGTCTTTAATTTGGTGGTTCAGCGCTTTCTGAAAAGCTACCCACGCTTGTCAGACCTGCTCAGAAAGCTGCGCCGGCTCAGCGCACATTTCCGCAAGTCCAACATGGACCCTGCCACCCTGCGGACCCTACAACATCGGTTTAATCTGCCAGTGCACCGACTGCTGTGCGACGTGCCCACACAGTGGAACTCTACGCTCCACATGTTGGCCAGGCTCTATGAGCAGCGTAGAGCTATTGCGGAATACCAACTCCAACATGGGCGGCGTAGTGGGAGTCAGCCTCCTCAATTATTTACAGAAGAGTGGGCCTGGTTGGCAGCCATCTGCCAGGTCCTTGGAAACTTTGAGGAGTCTACCCAGATGCTGAGCGGGGATGCTACAATCATTAGCGTCACCATTCCTCTGCTATGCCTCTTGAGAAGTTCCCTGCAAAGCATAAAGGCAGACGCTTTGGAATCGGAAACGGAGGCGGGGAAAGACAGTATGTCGCTGGATAGTCAGAGCACCCTCATGTCTATATCTCAGCGCGTTGAGGAGGAGGGGGAGGAGCATGAGGAGGAGGGGGAAGAGACAGCTTGGCCCACTGCTGAGGGGACAGATGCTGCTTGCCTGTCATCCTTTCAGCGTGTATGGCCAGAGGAGGAGGAGGAGGAGGAGGGGGAGGAGCATGAGGAGGAGGGGGAAGAGACAGCTTGGCCCACTGCTGAGGGGACAGATGCAGCTTGCCTGTCATCCTTTCAGCGTGTATGGCCAGAGAAGGAGGAGGAGGATCCTGAAGGTGATCTTCCGAGTGAGGACAGCCATGTGTTGCGTACAGGTACCCTGGCACACATGGCTGACTTCATGTTAGGATGCCTTTCTCGTGACCCTCGCGTTACACGCATTCTGGCCACTACGGATTACTGGGTGTACACACTGCTCGACCCACGGTATAAGGAGAGCCTTTCCACTCTCATTCCCGAAGAGGAAAGGGGTTCGAGAATGATGCTATACCACAGGGCGCTGGTGGACAAACTGATGGTAAACTTCCCATCCGACAGCGCTAGTGGCCGAAGGCGCATTTCCGCCGCCCAGGTAGCAGGGGAGGCGCAGAGATCAGGCAGCATGTACAGCGCAGGCAGGGGAACATTGTCCAAGGCCTTTGCCAGCTTTATGGCTCCCCAGCAAGACTGTGTCACCGGTCCCCAGTCAAGGCTGAGTTGGCGGGAGCACTGTAAAAGGATGGTGAGGGAGAACGTAGCCGATCGCACGACCGTCCTCGGTGACGCCTCTGCCCCCTACAACTACTGGGTGTCGAAGCTGGACACGTGGCCTGAACTCGCGCTGTATGCCCTGGAGGTGCTTGCTTGTCCTGCGGCTAGCGTCTTGTCAGAGAGTGTGTTTAGTGTGGCTGGGGGAATCATCACGGATAAGCGTACCCACCTGTCAACCGACAGTGCCGACAGGCTTACACTCATCAAGATGAACAAAGCCTGGATTTCCCCAGACTTCTCTTCTCCACCAGCGGAGAGCAGCGATACCTAAACAATACGTAGGCTGCACCCGCGGATGGAAGCATCGTTCTCTATCACCATCCAAAACGGGGACCTTTTTGCTTCATTTCCGCCGCTGAAAGTTTGCATAGGAGTGCATTAAAATACGCACTCCTATGCAGACGTCCGCAGTTTGGCCGCGCGAAATCGCGCGCGGCAAACAAACCGCGGCATGTCCTAATTTTCTGCGGGGCACGCACTCACCCGGCCGCCGGCTCCGGTCTGCGCATGCGCCGGCTGCGCGGCAGCTGGCACATGAAAGAGCCGGGGCCGCCAGGCGCGGGTGAGTACGCGTTCGTCCCTGCAGGCGCTCGGGTCGGACCGCGCAGCGAGAATTCTCGCTGCCGGATCCGACCCGCTCGTCTGCAGGCGGCCTATCTGTGTATAATATTCCTCCTCCTCCGCCTGCTCCTCCTCCTGAAACCTCACATAATCACGCCGAACGGGCAATTTTTCTTAGGCCCACAAGGCTCAGTCATATAATTTTTCTATACAATTTTTATACGTTTCAATGCTCATTAAAGTGTTAAAACTTTCACCTCAACCAATTTTTATTTTTACTGGGCTGCCTCCAGGCCTAGTTACCAATTAAGCCACCTTAACCAAAGCGATTAATGTGTTTCACCTGCCCTCTTGGTTGGGCATGGGCAATTTTTCTCAGGTACATTAGTACTGTTGGTACACCAATTTTTGGGGGCCCTCGCCTACAGTGTAATCCAATTAATTTTTAGCCCACCTGCATTACAGCTGACGTTACATCAGCTGTGTTGGGCACTGCAATGGGATATATTTATGTACCGCCGGTGGCTTCCTGGCACCCACCCATGCTGTGGGTCCACAGGGAGTTGTAACTGCATGTGTCCACTTCTAAAGAACCCCGGTCTGACTGGGGCATGCAGTGTGGGCCGAAGCCCACCTGCATTAAGCACGACATTACCTCAGCTGTGATGGGCACTGCAATGGGATACATTTATGTACCGCCGGTGGGTTCCAGGAAGCCACCCATGCTGTGGGTGCACACGGAATTCCCATTGCGGAGTTGTACCTTCCTGTGACTATTTATAAAAAACCGCGGTCTGACTGGGGCATGCAGACACCTTGACAGAATGAATAGTGTGTGGCACATAAGTTCCCCATTGCTATGCCCACGTGTGCAGCTCCAGATGGAGGTGGCACAGGATTGGATTTCTCATTGCTTCTGTACAGCATTGTGGACTATCGCCCCGCCCCTTTTAAAGAGGCTCGCTGCCTAGCCGTGCCAACCCTCTGCAGTGTGTGCCTGCGGTTCCTCTGGCAGACGCACTTATAAATAGACATGAGGGTGGCGTGGCATAAGGGCAGCTGAAGGCTGCGCAGGGACACTTTGGTGTGCGCTGTGGACACTAGGTCGTGGGGGGGGGGGAGGGTTGGGCAGCATGTTACCCAGGAGAAGTGGCAGCGGAGTGTCATGCAGGCAGTGATTGTGCTTTGTTGGAGGTAGTGTGGTGCTTAGCAAAGTTATGCATTGCTAATGAGGGCTTTTCAGAAGTAAAAGTTGTTGGGAGGGGGGGGGGGGCACTCTTGCCGCTATTGTGGCTTAATAGTGGGACCTGTGAACTTGAGATGCAGCCCAACATGTAGCCCCTCGCCTGCCCTATCCATTGCTGTGTCGTTCCCATCACTTTCTTGAATTGCCCAGATTTTCACAAACGAAAACCTAAGCGAGCATCGGCGATATACAAAAATGCTCGGGTCGCCCATTGACTTCAATGGGGTTCGTTACTCGAAGCTAACCCTAGAGCATCGCGATAATTTTGTCCCGAGTAACGAGCACCCGAGCATTTTGGTGCTCGCTCATCTCTAATCTTTGCCTAATCTATATTTCTTTACTTGCTGGTAATTTATGTAACTACTCCTAACAGCTTTACTATTTATTGCTACTCCTTCCTACAGTTTACCGGAAAGTTGTGATAAAATATTTATTGTGATGCATCAAAGGCATTGTTCCCCCAACCAAGCCGTATTCACTTTTTAACTACTTCCGATTTATGTGGCTGTGGAAATGAAAAGCAAAAAGGAAATAAATTCATCCATGGACAGCTTAATATACTGTTCATATAATGAGTCTAGCTTCCAAATCAATAGTCATCAAATAAGCTATGCCGAATATCCAAATACTATTGTACCATCATATTTGTTAAAACAGCATTGGAGGAATTAATATGCTGCTATCAAAAGTGTTGAAATGCTGCTTTAATAATTATTTCCACTTGGAGATCAATTTCTACTAAGCTGGAAGGTCAGCAAAAGATAGAACTGTTAAGCTCTTACATTTCGAAGGAGACATGTATTTCATTTGCATCCCGATATGTTCCTATGCTAAATAAATTCCCCTGCTCTGGCCTTGTGACTCTTACAGAGGAATTCGGACTGACTGTGGAGCACTGGGTTGGTTGTACTAGGTTGCCTGTGTCTGTGGATAGATTAAAACTTTTGGATTTCTCAACAGATTTCCTGCTGTATGATCAGAATCATACCTCCTCATAACATTAGCAATTCTAGTCATATATACGTATCTCCCAACGGCTATCAATATCATTTAGAAGCTCATCATAAGCTCAACCTTCAGCTTGGAAAGGTGTCATATCTTGAATGAAATCCAGCAGTGATCGGTTGTTATTGGTGGGGCAAGCTAAAGGCAGGCACTCTCGGAGAAATGTGGCACCGTGCAATGAATGACAACCAAGCATGGTCCTTTAGAGCAGGAGATGTTCTTTGCATTGTGTTTCTGCTCTGACTAATACAGAAAGTTTGATGTAGGGTCCAAGGATACCCAGGCCGTTTCTTTAGAAAGCGTAGAAACTTTATTGTACCGGTACATGTTCAGTGGAATCACTTCCAAAAGACTGAACACCCAACAAAAGGAAGCATATTTTCTTATACAATCCACACAGACATTCCTTCATTATCTAAACACAAACTGATTGGTTACATTTTAACACAGGATTACACAGGTGCAGTATACTGTTTAACTCTACAATTGCTGTCTCATCTCCGTACCCTTATTTAGGCATTTTTCCGCTGTCCATTTTACAACACCTACCATTTTGTTTGCATTACTCCTTTTTGTCCAAATCCCAGTTACCACAAGTTCCTAAGCTGATGATGTTTTTGCATTAGAGTCATAACATTACTTTCTGCAACACTGATGAAACTTTTATAGCTTCTTAGTCGGATGCTACTCATCTATAGAGGATGCCACACCTTGCTCTGTAGTGCCAACCACCACTTTTTTGGGAATAGTAGCACAATGACAGGGAGATATGGCTTACAGTATGTTGGTTCCCCACAGATCTACTGTCTTAACAAACACAGTTATCAGAACACTTACCTTACAATCCATTCTAGTCAGCATCATTTAGCAGCTTCTTCTGTCAGCTGAGATTCTAAGTGCTGGTAGTGGGCATTAATGCATGTTGCTAGCACTTGTCTTCCATGTGCTAGAGGCCTGGAATTGTCTCCTTGGATCTACATGATGTATTGCTAGTCAGTGGACCAAACATGTTCAGCTAACATGGGAATGTGTTCTTTCTTAAGGTATCTTTCACTGTTTTTCCATTTTAATATAACACTTTTATATTCTGAATATGCAGCTTATCAGCTGATCTATGAATCTAGCAATCTAGAACATTAGCTACCAAACATTGGAAGTGTTGTCTACAGTAACCATCATTTGTAGTCAGTTTCATGAAAATTAAAAAAATAGTTATCTAATCTGATTGCTCCGGAGATATTTCCATATTTTTTTTTATTTCATTTTATTCACGGTGTTGCAGAATTAGCACAAATAATATAATTGTAAAGAATTTGTACAGCATTTCTTTCTTATACATACAAACAAAAGAAAAGGGATCTGTCGACAGGAGTTGCCATAAACAGTTCATTGAACATATTGGTCTCTATGCATTCCTATCCTTTTTTTTTACATGTAATGAATTATGCGTCTATTTCCGTAACTCAGTTTATAATGTTTAGTGCAAATTATGCCATGATCTCCAAATTTTTTAAATTTATCGGTACATCCCCTATGCTGCTATATTATTTTTTTTATAAGGAATTGTTACATCCTCGTCCAACCTCACCCAACCCAAAACTGAAGGTGACTCCACAGCCATCCACCTCATAGCTTTCCTGATCAGGAATAGGACCTCCCTGAGGATAATTCAGGTGTAGTGCGGCCATTGTTCCACATCCAATAGACCAAACAATGCTATCTTGGGATCTAGGTTGAGGGGGAAGGGCAAAAGGGAGTACAGAAAGCTAAAAATATCTGTCCAAAATTCTATGTTGTGGAAGCACTTCCATATTAAGGGCCAGAATCCTGCAATTAGCTGGTGACATATATGAAGGGACAAAGTAGGGATCCTATTAGAGATGAGCGAACGTGCTTGTTTAGAGCAATTACTCGATTGAGCATCACTTTTTTCAAGTAACTGCCTAATCGGGCGAAAAGATTCAGGGGGCGCCGGGGGGAGCGGGAGGTTGTGGGGTGGAGAGAGAGAAAAGTCCACCCTGTTCCCCCCTGCAGCCCCCGGCTCCACCCCGCCGCCTCCCGCCCCCTGGCGCCCCCGAATCTTTTCGCCCGAGTAGGCAGTTACTCAAAAAAAGCGATGCTCGTTCAAGTAATTGCCCTAAACGAGCACGTTCGCTCTAGATCCTTTCTATTTTATATAGTCTAACCAAGATTAGATAGGACTGATGGACAATATATAACTGTATCAATTTATTGTTAATTGCTGGGGATACAGTTAGATGTGAATCCATCACATCGAGCCAGTCTTCTGATGATAGCGTGGGAATGTGAGATTTCCATCTGTCATATACAGCCAATGGGTTATGGCTGATTTGGGATGATAGTAAATGTGTGTGTAATATGGAGATCAATCCTTTAGGTTCTTGAGATTTTCATATGCTTATGGTAGGATAGTTAGAGATTTTTGTTAGGGCAGAAGGGAATTGAGCTATTAAAGCATGGCGTAATTGAAAATACCTGAACCGCTGGAGCTGAGGTGTCTGTAGGTTTTACGCAGCTGAGTAAATGATACAAGCACATTATCCATATATACACCCCCTAGTGTGTTTATTCCTAACGGGGTCCAGTACCTGTAAGCCGGTATGTATTGTAAGGAGGGAAAAGCAGAATTATGCCATAATTGAAGATCTGATACATATCTATAAAGTGTTGAATGTTTTTAGGGATGTACCATAAGACAGGGACATTTTATGTAATGGTAATAGAGCAGATGATTTTGTAAATTCCAGGTGTTCCAGGAAATTAAGCAAGTTTTTACCCATCACCATTCCAGCCAGGTAGTGATCAGCAAGAGGTAATTCTTCCTCCGTAACCAGGATTTTATAATTAGCAGCTGGCCTGCTATGTAGTAGATTTTAAAATCTGATAAAGCCATTCCAGCTTGGTTTTTGGGTCTCTGTAAAGTGGATAACTTCAACTTAGAGCGAGAGTAGCTCCAGATAAATACTGTAATAAAATAATTCAAGGATTGAAAAAATTGAATGGGACCTTAACTGGCATATATTGTAAAGTAGCAGTGAATTTTTCCGTTTTTTCCGGTCATTTAGGGAGGTGTTCTGGTTTTCTGAGAATTTTTTCGTCTTGATTTTTGAAATCGGCATACTCGATTACATAAAACCTGAAATGTGCCTTCCATTCAGACAAAAAGGTCACCAACACTACAGGCTAAATACAACCTTTCAGCCTCAATTACTTGTGTTTCTAGCTCAGAGTCCCTCTTAGAGGTGGTTCTTTTGATAAATGAGATGGTAGATATGATGCATCCTCTAAGATATGCCTTTAGTGTATCCCATTTTAGGGCACAGAGAATGTTATCATCGTGTATTATTTTAAAAAAGCAGATCATTGATCAGGGATGAGATCATCGGGGCCTATCAGCTTTAACCAAAAGGGGTGTAACATCCAAGTCAGAGCAATAGCCTGACTAGGAAATTGTAGACCTGGTACCACAGGGCTATGATCTGACACATCTTGAAGCCCATATTGAAAGGACGACACATGGATGGCTAGTGAAGGGGTGCTAAATATATAGTCCAACCTTGATAGGGACATGTGGCCTGGTATGCTCACGATGCGTATATTGTGACGCCAAAGGCGATTTTCAAGATCATCTGACTTTGACATAGTTTGGCTTACTTGCAGTGTGGCCCATGGCAAAAAGAGGGTTAAGCTTTTTCTCAGCCACAGAGATGTGTTCTTCCATTTAATTTATTTTCATGTTCTGTACGTCCTGTCTGAACAAATTAACGTTGATTTTGATTTCCTCTATTTTCTGTCAATGAGGATTTGCAAGTATTTATGTCCTCTAGTAATTGGCTTAGAGTAGGTTCAAGTTCTTGTTCTGGCTTCATGTCGTCTTCCATATTCTTTGTCTGCATGGCTCGTGTCGAGCACGGGGTGAGATTAGGAGCATCTGTGCGAGCACGGTCTTTTCTGCCGCTGATGGATTTTTGGCATGGGTGCTCATAGTGCCAGAGAAACAGAAGACAGTCCATGTTGGAATACAAACAGTTAATGTACAACAATGTACTGGTGAACTCCAGTCAGAGAGTGTATTGACATATTTATGCTTTGAGTCTAGCTGTGCAGCTCAATATGTCATAGTATCTTGGACTGTATATGAATAACTATCACAAGTTCCAAGTTGTATACTCCAGAACTGAGTGAGAGTATGTTATTAGGGAGATTTATAAATTATATACTGTTGCAGTGCATCTTCAGCTGGCATGCTGTGTTTCACAGGGCAGATCTGTGTAATGACTTCAGTATCTATTTCTTGCAGATTTGCTTTTAATGTGCTGTTATCTGTCTCCCATTTAACCACTTATGGATATGAACCTTTTTTTCCCATTTTCGTTTTTTTCCTCCCCCTTTTAAAAAATCATAACTCTTTTAATCATCCATCGACGTAGCTGTTTGAGGGCTTGTTTTTTGCGGGACAAGTTGTATTTTTCAATGTAACTATTTAGTGTACCATATAATGTACTGAAAAACTGTTTAAAAAGTCTAAGTGAAGTGAAATGGAAAGAAAATGAAATTCTGCCATCTTTGGTGCGTCTTGTTTCTACGGCGTACATACTGCAACAAAATGACTGAATAACTTAATTCTATCGGTCAATATGTATCGCCTATTTTTATGGAATTGAAATAAAAGATTACTTTTTACATCATCTCCTGGCCTGCTGCGGATCTTCCTCACATCTAAACTTTATGATATGTAAAGGTTGGTCCACCTTTTTTGATCGGCTGTGCAGAGATTTCTTCCCCATGATTGGGTATTGAAAGCGGTGCTGCGGGATTCTCTTTCTTATATGAGGGAACAAGAACTTGCAATGCCTTAATCGTTCCTGCAGCATGATGTAATGACATAGCATTACATTATACCGTGATCTCTCAAGCATTCATAGTTGATCGGCATTCTGCTATAACAGCCCTCGACTGCCGTGACACCCACATGGCAACTCGCGATCTAATCGCGGGGGGCCATATGGGACCCTGGAACATCGCTCGAAGGATTTAAATGCTGCTGTCAGAATTGATGGTGGCATTTAAGGGGCTAACAGCTCTGATAAACCATGCAGCTTATCAGAACTGTTGCGGACGGGTGCGGGCTGTAAGAAACAGCCTGCATCCACGTTGTATAGAGCAAGATTGCCCTGTGACCTCCCTTCATACATATGCCAAACATGTAGGACGTAACTGTACGTCCTATAGCGTTAGGACTTCGTCAGACGAGCATGGTTTACATGCTGCTAAGCAACATATAAACCACGCTGCTGACATACAGGGATTATGCGTGTGAACGGGCTGTCCCTAGCTGTGCAGAACAGCCTGTTCACACGTCCTTGGTGCGGGCAGCCTGCTTCCACAGCTGCCATAGGAGCCTATAGACAGCATGCTGCCCAGAGTGACGCTTCTATAAAGGGTCTGTGTGAATGCTTCCATAGCAACCTATTGGTTACTATTGAAGCGTGGTTTACATGCTGCTGTAGCAGTGTGCAAACCACACTCATCTGACCAAGCACTTAAGGAGTTAAACAGCAGTGATTTTCAGGGACCTCCAGCCCACACTCCAGTGACCATAATGTGATTGAGGTGACCTGTGTCTACACATCTATATCTTCACCACACTCAGGCCACCCATGCTATCAGCAACATCCAGTACCTCTTTGGGCACACATGTCAAACACGAGGATCACCGCCTCATTTTATGTGTTCTGCACAATGATTTTTGGTCAGCCGTGTCATGGACACAGCTTGACTGAAAATAGCGTAAATGAGAGGCAGCCATACCATATAAGAAAGAGATCCGGCAGCACTTCAGGATGCAATGAAAAATCCAATGGTTGTTTATTTACCCATCACCCACAGACAGCGACATTTCGGCTTGGGTGATGTCCAACAGGTCTCTACTTTGACCTGTTGGACATCACCCTAGGAGAGGCTTTATATTTTCATATCCTCTCCTTTCAAAGTAAGTGGAACCACCCTATTGTTATCCATTCCTTTTATGAGCGCAAAATGCTTTTTCTCACACATTGTTTCCTATTCAATACAGAACACCATTTGGAGTTTTGGACCTCCTTGCAGCTCTCCAGTCGCTTTCCTGGATGCCCACCTTGCATAAGACGTTGCCCAAATGTGTGCTAGGACTGTGTGACAGCTGACCCCTTATCCATTTAGTCCACACCAGGTAAGTCTGGTTCTTTTCTAACACACTGCTTACGAATATATCTTTGTGGTGCTGTCCTGATCATTAATCTTTTATCCCTTTCAATTCGGGCTCACTAGTTCTCTCATTAACTGCATCTCTCCCGTTGTCTATGTCAGCATGCATGCACCAACCATTGGCTGTAGAATCTCGTTCATATCTCAAAGTACTTTTCAACCTGCCTATGCTAGCTCCTGGCATATCTTCTCAAATTGTGGAATATCTCTGACTCTTCTCTGCTTACTATCAGTCTCCTTCTTTCTTGTACACAGACGCATACTCTCATGTTGCTCTACGTGACTCACTATCTTGCTGGCCATTCCTATGCATGAGGATATAGCTGCACATGCACCTCACACTGCTTATCAGTCCTGCCAATGGCGGCCTCCACCATTTCTGCTCTCTTCTAAAAATACTGTTTCACAGTCCTCTCATTAGATATGGTATGGAGGCGCAACACTCTAAGCTACTGGAAGATGTAGATCAAAGTCCAATGTGTGATGGTGAAAGCACTTCTTTTTTATTATTTTTTCAGAAATTAAAAACCAGCAATGGAATACGCGTTTCGGGGAAGAACCCCTTCGTCAGTTCGGCTGGATAGGACAACAGGATGCCTAGGGGTGACACGATTCCAAAGATGTATAGAATGTGTCGGAGGTCCTGTGTGCAGGAGGACAGGGGAGAAAAAAAATGCTTTAACCTTTTTCTCCCCTGTCCTCCTGCACACAGGACCTCCGACACATTCTATACATCTTTGGAATCGTGTCACCCCTAGGCATCCTGTTGTCCTATCCAGCCGAACTGACGAAGGGGTTCTTCCCCGAAACGCGTATTCCATTGCTGGTTTTTAATTTCTGAAAAAATAATAAAAAAGAAGTGCTTTCACCATCACACATTGGACTTTGATCTACATCTTCCAGTAGCTTAGAGTGTTGCGCCTCCATACCAGTTCTTTTCACTTCCTTTTCGCTACACTTACGCCCACACTGGTGGAGCGTCATCTGGTTGGCAGCACCTCCACCATTCAAAATACTCAATCATTGAAAACTCTTTGTACTCCATAAATATTCCACTACCCTCACTGGGTCTTGCTCCACCCTCCTTTTTCATTTCTTTTACTCTCATTAGATATGGCACCCATCTGGCTCTGTTTTTATAATTTTTTCTGGCCGCCGATGTGCTGGATACATCATGAGGTGGGCAGAGCTTAATCTTTTTTTGCATTACTGTCTACATCACAGAAGGCGCAAAGCCTCATTACCCCAGCACTTAGAGTGCCTGACAAAATTTCCCTCTACCATGCTAATGTCAGCAGGTGGGACTTATGACTGGGAGCTTGGCAGAGCATCCTAGCCACTCAAATGTCTATCAAAGCATCAGAGAGCTTTCTCCACCACCTTACATAATCACAACCGTTGTCTCCATGAAATCACAGTGTTGTGAATTTACAGCCATCTTTTGAGTGATAATTGTTGTGTCTAAACGCGCTGCCATCATGCACTTTTCATGCACTATTCGCTCATCACTAACTTTTAGCAAGCTAAAAGTCAGCTATGAGCCTTATCAATGTGGCGCGCTGAGTTCTCAGCGGGATACCACTGATAGTATTGTTTCAGATGGTATCTCACTCAGAGCTCTCAGCAGGATACCAGCTGAGAGCTCAGAGAACAAAGCAGTTTTATGCAGAAAACAGCATGCCCACTGTCTTCTGCATACAGTGGGAGCCTTCATTTACACACTAATAAGTTCAAGTAGCTAATTAGCTACTTAAGAGTTTATGCAAAGTGATCGCTCAAAATTGTCACTCAAACTGCCATTTGAGCAAAGTTTGAGTGATCGTCCTGCTGTGTAAATGCACCTTAAGAGAGTATGCCTGGACAATACCTTTAAATGTACTGCTATGTTGAAAAATACATGATCATAAACATGCATTTTCACTCTATAATGCTGGAAATGGTAGAAAATTGTCAAATGTACTCAGTTTTAGGTGCTTATTCATGTAAGGATAGTGCTCTGCATCATTATCCAAAGTCCCTTGAAAACATTTATACTTATTCAAACTATGGAAACTTTGTATTAGCTCTTTTTGTCCTTGCACTGACATCTTGTATCCAGTAATTATTGCATTTTATTGTCACCTTGGCAAATTCACTAGGGATTTTCATGATTCTACTGCAGATTACTCAGAACTTGGCCTATAAATTCTACATTTTGGCGCTTTCCACTCATTTCCATGGAAGAAAATTGACTCTTTAAGTTTCCATAAATATCCTTAAGAAAAAGATTCAAAGAAATAAAGTTGCTTTGAATCTTTCGTTTGCTGTATTATTTTTAGATTTATACTGTATATTCCTTACTTGTACATGCATTGTGTCCTATAGAGGGATAAACCCCTCTCAGAAAAAGTTTTCTTATGAAATTCATGTCAATAATGTCTTGCTTAATTAAAATGTAGAATCTTTACTATTTCAGTGCATTGTAGTTGAAATGATTGTAAGATCTGAATTTATGGGAAATCTCACAAAAAAAAGGGAAATACGACCTAAACCTGAAATGTCCTTGTTTTGTAATTATTCATAAGGGACTGAGACATATAGATACCATAAGCAATAAGCCTGTGCTTCCAAGGTAGAGCCTAATTTTTGGCATTTGCCTAGCAACAGCTACATAGGCAAAAAGGTAACATCCTTGTGCTTCCACAGTCTATATTAAAATGTACCATCAGCATTTCTTCTTGCATTATGCAAGGGTAAATGGCCCCCAAAACTATAACCAGGCATTTCCTTTTTACGTTTTGGGTAAAGAATAAAGTGATAAGGACCCTATCTAAATGTTGATTTTTAAAATAAATTCTTTATTTAAAGCAGGGTTAACAGCATGAGGATGAAATAAAGAATGCACCTAAATACAACGAACCGTGAAATATGAAATCAGGTACAAAACATAGGGTACAAAACTTTCGCACAAGTTAAGTAAGTGACATTAAATAGTGGGTTTTCAGTTTTCATGAACAGAGCAGATAACAGCATAGAAAAAGCGCAGGAAGCAAAAAAAAAAAACAACAAGATTGACTATAGAGGGAGGGAATAGTTTGGCCAGGAGTATTCTGGCCAAAATATAAACAAATACATTGTACATACTTACTAATTAGCAATTACATCGTCAATGTATATTTATTCATTGGTAAGTATTTTGGCATCTGTTGTATTTTTGGTTGTTCAACTGCATATTTTTCTGTTTCTATTCTCTCAAGCCCTTATTTTCATTGTGTTTGTGTAGGTCGTTGTTACCATGGTCTGCAGGAACATAACAGATTTAGTATTATACTACGTGTCCACCACTCTCTGTTTGCCATGAAGGCATCACATCTTTTCTTTATTATTATATGCCATGTCTATTAATGTTTCTTCCTTAACCCATTAAGGACCAGGCACAGTAAATTTATGGCACCTAGTCCTGGGCTTAAAGCACCGCTGATAGTAAAATTTTGGCGGTGCTTTTAGCCTCCTGCTCTGCAATCAATCAGATTCAGGAACGGGTATCAGCTGTTAGTAACAGCTGATAACCCGGAGAAGAAGGCAGAAGGGGTTTTTAACCCTTCCTGCCTTCTGCTTACCTGAGTACACAGTGCTCAATGAGCACTGTGTACTCAAAGTTAAAGTAAACTGTAACTTTCACATAGGGAGCCCGGGGGGGTCATGTAACCGCCTGGGTTCCCTGCTACAGCAGAGCTGGAGGGTCACACTAGACCCTGGACAGCTCTGACAGTAACTAATGTCACTACAGGGGTTGCTTTCCCCTGTAACTGGGGCTCCTATGGATGCCCCAGCTACAGTGGGAAAGTGTCAAATTAAAAAAAATTTAAAAAAAATTAATGGCCCCTAGAGGTCTTAAATGACATAATGGGGGACATAGATAGTAAAAAACATAATTCCATACATCAGTAAAACAAAATAACAGAATAAAACAACAATACATACATAAGAAAGAAAATAACACAAAGCTGACGCTAACAAAAACCATCACCGCGCGCGCCCTGTAAACCAAGACCATACATACCATATATCAAAATGTCCGAAATAGAGGAACCCGTTCCCATACTTTATTTTAGCATAAATATACTAAATTTATAAAAATAACTATAAATGTTAAAAAATATATTTTTTTTTAGCATTTTACCCCCAATAAAACTAAAAAACTGAAAAAAAAGTCAGTGAAAAAGATATTTTAAAAAATCGCCCTATATGTTACGCAAAAAAAAACGCATTAAAAATAATTTTCGTAGCTAAAGGAAAAAGAATAGGGCAGTAAAACCGCCACATGGGTAAAATCCCTAAAAAGTGTCTGGTCCTTAAGGTACAAAACAGCTTGGTCCTTAAGGGGTTAAATATTAAGGGTTTCAATAGTCCACTTAAATGCAGTTTGTTCGGACACGAGGCCCTTAAGTTACATGCTGTCATGTTTTTCAACCAAGAAATGCATTTATTAAAAATAGACCTCCTTAAATCCTCATCCTAAATCTTCATATCTCTTTCTTGCTTCAAATCCTTGTTTGTGAGATTAATAATGTCCCTTTCACTTTAGTGAATGTATATTTCTTGCACAAGTGACAAGCTAGATTTTTCTCACAAATTGCTAACATACGAAAATGGCACTTTGATAACTGGGGGGCAATTTAAATTCAGTCATGGTTCCATCCCTGGATCCCTCTTCTAGATGTAGGTTACGAGAATATTTACAAGAAAAAACCCTGGTGCTCCAGTTGTTTGGTGTATGAAGAGAAGGGAGACGAAATATAACTTACTTCGTAGGGGTGTCAATGCCTGTGACACCCCTAAAATCCAGGTTAGCGTATAAGATTATGGATGGAATCCGTGCTCATGAAGTTCCAGAGAAAGGATGTAGATTACCTTCTCCTATAGTCCTGCTTTTGTAAAGTGAGGAACTTTATGATGTTTGGTACTGTCTTCATAACTCTAACAGAGACTATATCTTTTTGTCTTTGCCTCATTCTTCTTACTCAACAATTGATGTGTTTCTCTTGGATGTCAGAGGATTGAGGGAGGTTATACAGACTGAGTTAGGAACCATTACTTGGTCACATCATGCCCCGGTGTCTTGATCATTAGTATTACGTGAGAGGTTTCTTTATTTTCCTTCCTTCCTTTGGAGACTTAATGAATATATTCTTTCCCACCCAGAATACGAATCTGATTTGAAATCCAAATTAGAAATGTTTTTCATCATTAACTATGTCAGTTTCTAATGTCCTCTCAGTGTGGAATGCACATTGAGACCATATGAAAGGTATATTTATAAAATTCCCCGCTGCAACCCCCCGCTCACCCACAGCGCACCCGAGTACTTTTCACCCGAGTAGTGAAGTACTCGAAAATCGCGGTGCTTGATTGCGAAATTGCCCTTACCGAGTACATTTGCTCATCTCTAATTTCTAACCTTCAGACTATTAATCTCCTGTGCATGTTATCCGACGAATTAGCCTCTTTTTCTATACTGATCTCTTTGTTGGAAGCTTTAGAAGTTAATAAAATGATAAAACCCCTAAAATGCTCCAGTCTGAATGATTTCTCCAATGGTTATTACGAAAAGTACTCTTCCCTTTTAGCCCCCTATTTAGTCATGGTATTTAATGAGGCAGTGAATTGGGTTTTCTTTCCTTCATAAATGTTAGAAGCCCTTATTGTTGCCTTATCTAAACCTACCAAAGAAGCTACTACTCCAGCTAATTTCCATCCTGTCTCCCTATTGGTAACTGGTATCACCCAGTTTCGGCATACCTGAACGAGAAAGATATGAGTGGTCCAGAAACTAGAAATCTAGGTTCATAGTAGCAGGGCTAACTTTCTCAATGGAATAAAGCTCAGCATAGAACTCTCCAAAAGCATCTGTGATGTCCTGAGGAAAGTGACAGCAAGAATCTGAATTAGTCTGAATCATAAGTGTGGACATGTTGGGTTTAAAGAGCTTTAGCCAAAGATTTGCTGAATTTACCAAATTCATAGAAATGGTGATGCCATTTCAATAAAGTATCTTTGACCATAGTCAGAAGAAGAGAATGTAGAGATTCTTTTTTCTGTTGCAAACTGGCTCCAATATTATCAGATGGGTTACGTTTATGTGACGTCTCAAGGTTCCTGATCAGATTTAGGAGGCTAGAAACAGCTAAGATGTGTTCATGGTTAGGATGTGCCTTTTGTTTTATGAGGTCTCCTCTGGCTACAGATTTATGGGCTTTCCAGACTGAGCAAAGGTTTATGTTGTCCCCACAATTAGCAGAAAAGTAGTCTGCAAGAACTTGTTTCAGGTCGCTCATAACCACAGAATCTTCTGTCAGGAGTACATGTCATAAACTGGAGAATAGAATGAAAAGTCTTTGTCTGTAGGGTGTAGTAATCACCACATATGAAACAAGTGGTGCTCATGAACTGAACTTTTTATATATCAGGATGGCTGTATCTTACATGGGAGAAAACTATAGATATATCTAAGTGAGGCTCCAGTGCCACATTAAAATCACCCCCCCCACCCCATAACCAAGATACTCTCCACAAATCCATCTAGCTCGTCTAGATTCTGTCCTTGATTTGCAATTAGTAGATACACAGTTGTGAAGGTGAAAACTTGAGAGACAATTAGAGATGAGCGAGCACGCTCGTGTAAGGCTGATGCTCGAGAGAGCATCGGTCTTTTCGAGTAACTGATTACTTGTCTGAGCAAATGTGGGGGGGGCGGCGAGGGTCAGCTGAGCATCAGCCTTAAACTAGCATTCTCGCTCATCTCTAGAGACAATACAACCTTTAAGTAATAGCATACATCCATCTCCATTGTGCTGCTAACAAAAAGAGTGAGAGATCAGAATTCTAGTACCTCTCAACTTTGGGTCAGACTAGTGACTATGGTATTCCAAAATAAATGATGGGCTAGATAATTTGTAAAGTTTAGTAAAGCAGAGATTTTGGAGAAAAATAACACGTAGGTACGTGCTCTTCAGAATCTTCAATAAAAGAGACAGTTTTGCAGCACTAAGTAGACCTTTAACATTGACGGATACCACTTGAAGCACTGAGGAGTTTTGTGAGGACATTTTTCTAGATTGGTGATGTAGAAGAAGAAGAAAAAAGGAGGAGGAAAGAGCAAAAACTCTGAAAGAAAAAGAGGAAACTAAACAAAAGAACTAAGAAAGAGCAGAAAAGAGAAGAAAAGAAGAAAACAGAAAAGCTGATTATAGAAACCGAGTGCTAATATCAATAACCTGCAAAAGCAATGCAAATTGCTGTCATAAACTACAGAGAGATCTACATTGGATTTGTCGACTTGGGAATCCACACTATGGCAGACAAGATAAAGAGGACTATTAAGTAAGTTTGTGCTTCCATGGGAAGGTTTATGGAGGCGTCAGTGGGTTCTTGTGGGGAAGGTAGAGCTGGTCAGCAATGTTCCCTTTGTCTAGAATGTTCCATAATGAGCCTGGTAGTGATCAAGATTGGAGAAGTTACCAAAAATGTAAGTAAATCAAAATTGTCATGGCTTCTAAGGAAGAATGTAGTGTCAGCTTCCCCTATTATCAGGTGAAAAAGATGACCCCAGTGATATGTGGCTCCAACTTCATGGATTTTGGCAAGAAGAGGTTGCAGAAGGTGCTACATGAATAGTGTACAACCAGAGACACAAGAATGTTCAGCTGCACTCTCAAGTAAGGACACCCTCTTCTTCATGTTCTCCATAGCTGATTCAGTAGTCAAAGTCTTTTGAGTGAGCTGATCTATCTCACTTTGGAAGGAATTTAATGCCTATTGCTGAGAATCTTCAAATCTGTAAAACATGAGGTCTAAATCATTTCTAGATGGCAGGGTTTACTACAGCTCAGACTGTATAGAAGGCACCATGTTTAGAAAGCCAGAAGACAGCTTCAGTGGAATAGGAGAGCAGTTACATGGCAGCAGGAATGCTAATCACCAATAATTGCAGCTCTAGAAGAAGAGGGCAGCGAGCACATACCTCTAGATTGTAAGCTAGCCTCTTCAGTGACAGGAGAATGCTATGAAGTTGTTGGTGGAGCATATAGCAATGCAAGGTTTGGTGGAGAACAAGCTTGCTCCCAATGGGCTTAAGAAGCTGTTGATGCTGTTGACGGAGTCCAGAGTGCCATGTCTCGGTGTTGGTTGGCAGAGGGATTGTTTCCTTCTCTTTTCTAGGCATCACAGGGTGCAAAGAGCGGCAAAATTGGAGTAAGTATACTCTTGTGATCGCAGAGCTCCAAACAAGTGTGTCTTCACAGCACGATGGCTAAGTTACGCACCCTATTTAGATGTTTTAAATACAATAATATTTATCTAATTGAAAGGAAGTTGGAAAAACTTTAAGTTTAAGTTCCACATAAATTTAGTGCCAAGGAAGATAATAAAAACCCAAAGTTTCTACAGTATGTATCTTTGCTAATTGGGCTCTACTGAATATAATGGCTTAGAATGTTCATGAAATGAAACTCGACAGACAGGCGAGTGGTAGAATTCTTGAGTAATGTGGTGAGGTAGTAATAGTGTTTTTTATTTCATTCTAATTGGTCACACAATTACTTTTTTTTACAACTGAAAAGGCACGGACCATGTGGAATTCTCTTGAGTAACGTGTACACCGCATAGCTTGGTAAGTTAGTTAAAATTATTATGATAATTTAGGGAAGATACCACATTTCTCTTTCAGTATCTGTATTCCTGCACTTCTGACCTGTTACAGTACATTAACCAACCACTGAAAAGTAAAGGAAAACATCAACTGATACAAAAGTGCTTACTGTGGAATTTGCTAATGTATAAGATCTATTGCTCCCCTGCAATCCTTGGAGAATTAAATATTCTCTTTGTGTTTTGAAGCTACAAATGGGTTTAAAAAGGTTCTGCACTTTCTCCCACATAGTTCTGCTCAGTCATTAGAAATAATATAAAAATCTTTTATATATTGTAAACCTAGTTCTAATTTTCTCGATGCAGGCCATTAAAGTTAAAGTGTCTTTATTAATTATTTTATTAGACCTTATCAATGATGATTTCATGAGAGCAAATGCTAGTAATGGTATGCTGTGCTGGCTTCTCATAATATGCCTTTACCTAGTGCATCCATCCTTCAATATAGGACTCTGCAAGGTATTTCAGTTGTTTTTCTGTATCTACCTAGGAGTTTGTAATGTAAATCCAGTTATTGGGTTGTATGACTAAGATAACTCCTTTGTAATTAGGAGCTAGCCCTGCGATCAGCTGTTCACAGTTGATATGGATTTTCCCACCTTTAGTGATGAGCTGCTATCACCAGTCAGTTGTAGCATACTATACATATATAATGTTTAATATTTTACCATAGCTAATAAGGACTTCATGCTGAATTCAATGGACACCATATAATACACTACTTTTACCTTTGCAGCGTCCCGTAGGGTGACCCCACACACAGGGCATACGTTGAGGAGAGGGGAGCATGAGATACTGGCTTACCATGCTCCGTCCCAGAGGGACGCATGTAGCCTTGGCCAGGGCAGCAGTGGGCCTCTTTCAGACACCCATAGGAGAGGGATGCCCAATAAATGGTAGAACAGGGATAGTAGTTGTCATGGGTGATGCTACTGTTCTGTTACATGCCGGAATGGCCTTTGGTGGAGAATAAAGGAGCCACAGACAGATATAACGTACCTCAGGTCCCTGGGGACGGTTAAGGCCTGGCAAAACTTTACTTCAATATAACTCCAAAAGTACAAGGCAAAGTAGACAATATTCCAAGTGCAGGCATTTAGACAGACTTGATTAGGAGTACCTCCACATGGCAATCCCAGACTTCAAGACACTCGTGTGTGAACAACTGAAGATGCGTGGCTCCACCCAGCAGTCCCAGACTTCAGGACGCTTGGGCGTAAACAAATGACAAAGAGTACCTCTGCACTGGGCCTTGAAGAATAGCACTCACGTTTCACTAACGCTCTCTCTCTCTTTGGGGCTCACTCCTCTCTCATGCTTGAACAGTCAATCCAGGGAACCTCTCCTCTTCTTCCATCCTTCACTGCATGAGGGTTGAAGGTACCCTCTTGCAGCCGTCACTCTTGATCAGGAACCCAGAAGGCATGGAACTCCTTTCCCGCTCTCAAGCACTTAGATTTATAGCCTCACTCATACCGTGTGACAGGACATAAATTTATACATTTTCAGACAGTCTCCAGGCTTTGCAAACACTTAACCCTTCACTTGCTGCAACTGTGCAATAAACATAACAGAATGACAAGACACTTTTGCACAGAGCATCTACATAAGACATGATATGTATGACGTTATGGAGGAGGCCAGGAAAGCATATCCTGGGCCACTACACCTTGCAATGCGGACTTGCCTACAGCTTCTACCTCTTGATAAAAGCTGACAATTAGGTATATCGGCAACTAGACCACTGGCAATTTGTTCAGCATAAGGAGAGCTGCTACAGAGTAAGGGTGGCTTTATACATGACAACTAATGTCTGAAAAGTCTCTTGAAATAACTGCTAAAGCATATGAATGATTGCTGTTTGTAAGTAATATTGTTCACATGTTCAATTTTATGTGCACTTATGTGAACGAATTGTTGAATTTACATGGGCTGAAATATAACTTGTTGATTAGTTATGGGGCGTGAGGTTCTTTGGCGGGCATGCGTTTGAAATTTTGACAACTACCCAATGCACTCTTATTGCAAATAAATATATGCAAGTGGTCTTGAAGTGAACACTTGGAGCTATGAGCTCTCACTGGTTCAACTGAACAGTTGGTGCTACAGCTCCTTATTGTTCTTGCCTGCAAGGACTCTGTTTTGGTTTTCTTTTTGTTCGAACCAATTTATATTTGTATTCCTTTTTTGCTTACTTCTGATAAATGAACCAAAAAAGTAAAATCCTTGCAGGCAAGAAGAAAGAGGGGCTGAAGCATTTAGTATTCAATGGAAAGCCAAACTAAAGAGAGACCGCAGCAGGAAGCGTATATTCAAAGATGAAAAGTAGCCAAAGACCATAGCAGTAAAGTCCATATACAGGCAAAGATGATTGCTCAAAATTCATTGAAAAGATAGCTTGAGTGACAGTTTGAGCGATCATTTTGCATAAACTACTAATGGGAACTAATGTCCATTAGTAACGTATTAGCTTCATTTGCATGTAAATAAGGCTCCCTTCGCTGTATGCAGATAATAGCGGATGGTCTGTTATCTGCATACAGCTCCATTGTTCTCCTGCAGGACAGCATCTGAAAACAATGTTATCAGCGCTCCCATGGAGAATCACAAAGTGTGGTACCTGCTATCAGCTGGCCGATTGAACAATGACTTTCATGCTGTACTAAAAATCATCGTTTGGCCGAAAAGAAAATTATGGTAGCTTTTACACACAACAATTATCATTCAAAAACAATTGTTGGAACGCATTTTGAGCAATAATCGTTGCGTGTAAATGGGGCTTAAGTGTCCTTTCTAAGACCAGCAATAACTGTTCAGTCGAGGATCACTGACACATATTTGTTTTTGGGAACCAATGATCATTAACTGGAAGGACAAAATGTTCAAAAAAGGTGGGAGCCAATCAGCGTTCTGTGGGAGGCGCACGCTAAACAAGCACACAACTCAATGCAAAGTAGTTGACTGGTCGTTGAGAGATAATGACTACCTGTTAACACCATAAAATAATTAATTGACCAGCAACTATTTTTAGGTGAGCTAACAAATAAGTAGATACTAAAGATGAGTGAGCACCAAAATGTTCGGGTGCTCGTTACTCGAGTTGAACTTTTCTTAATGATTGAGAGCTCGTTTTGAGTAACGAACCCCAATGAAGTCAATGGGAGACTCGAGCATTTTTCATGGTGACCCATGCTCCGCATAGGGAAGGTTGTGTGAATCACCTGAAAACATCAGAAAGTAATGGAAACACCACAGAAACGGATAGGGAACAGCAGGGGCAGCATGCATGGGTGCATCTGAGGCTCCCAGGTTGCACTATTAAGCCAAATTGTGGGCAAGAGCCTGGCGGTCACCCCCATAACAATTTACTTGGGATGGACCATAAGCAGCAAGGAACACTCGCTGGCACATCTTAGCTAAGCACCACACTGGGTGCAATGAAGGGCAATCACTGCCTGTGGGTGACACCACTGCCTCTTCTCCTGGGTTACATGCTGGCATTGCTGTCCAATCCCCCACATGAATCTGCGTCCACAGCGCACACAAAATTTTCCCTGCGCAGTGTTCAGCTGCCCTCATGCCGCACGCTCGCTTGATAGCCACACCACCCCCATGTTTATTTAGTCTATTAAGTGCATCTTGGATAAGGAGGAATCAGAGACACACACTGCAGATGGTTGGCAGGGCCTGGCAGCGACCCTCTTTGAAATTGTGGGCAATGCTGATAAATTATCGTATGATCATAATTCCAATCCCGTGCCACTTTTGTCAAAAAATTGTCAGGAGCCACAAACATGGGCATAAAGGGGACTCAGATGCCAGTACTTCTACACATCTCCACAATGCAGCAGCGCATACTAACCCCAAAGATTGGTTTGAAGCAGGAGGTGTCGCAAAAGTAGCCACCACAGGTATACAGTGACCCTGTGAAAGTCGCAGGAAATCCATTTCCCACTCAGGGCATTATTCATCAGCGGGCAACCAAAAACAGGCAGTGTACAATGAGTAGACCTGTTATACAGCCGGGATGCTTGCGAAAGCCTAGTGCGCACTCCTATCCACAACGGGGGCATAAAGCGGACTCGGATGCTAGTACTGCTGTGAACGTCTCACTAAGTCAGTTACGCTTCTTTTGATTGGTCCAAACCAGTGTCTCAGATAACTGTGGTAACACAAGAGCAAATGCATGTCGACCAGCGCTGATCCCCAGACCCCAAGGAGGAGGAGAAGGTGGCATAATAAGCCCGAGAAACCAAGACTTTGGTAGGACCAGCAATCCTCTGTGTGGGAAACACATAAGCGGACCCAGGGCAAGACTCGGTCCCAGCCTCCACCTGGCTGACCCAATGTACCGCAGTTACGGTTCCTTTCATCGCTCCAAAGACTGGATGAACCACAAAGAAATTCCACTGGCCAAACCTGGCACAGTTGCACCCCGGCCAGGACCTTGGCCTCTGCCTCTGCCTACACCCTCAGCAATCGTGGGCATAAAGCAGACTCGGATGCCAGTACTGCTGTGAACTTCTCATTAAATCGGTCCCAGCCTCCGCCTTGTGTGACTCAATGTGCCGTCAGTTACATTGCTATGGTAAACCCTTGTGCACCCACACAATTCATTCTGTGTATGTGTCAGATAGCTGAACACCGCGCTGAAACCTTTCTGTAGAAATTCCACAGGCCAAACCTGGCACAGTTGCACTCCCCCCCAGGACCTCGGCCTCTGCCCACACCCTCAAGAATCGTGGGCATAAAGCGGACTCGGATGCTATTACTGCTGTGAACGTCTCATTGAATCAGTGACGGTTCCTTTCATCGCTCCAAAGACTGGATGAACCACAAAGAAATTCCACGGGCCAAACTTGGCACAGTTGCTTCCTCCCCCCAGGACCTCGGCCTCTGCCCACACTCTCAACAATCGTGGGCATAAAGCGTACTCGGATGAAACCCTGAAACCTTTCTTTAGCCAGAGTATAGGCAAACCCCTGAAACCTTTCTGTAGCCAGAGAATAGGCGAACCCCTGAAACCTTTCTGTAGCAGAGTATAGGCAAACCCCTGAAACCTTTCTGTAGCCAGAGTATAGGCGAACCCCTGAAACCTTTCTGTAGGCAGAATATAGGCCAGTGGTGGCGAACCTATGGCACGCGTGCCAGAGGCGGCACGCAGAGCCATCGGCCGCTCACCACGTTAGTGCCCCTAGCTTCGGACTGGGAGACCAGATACAGCAGGATGGACCAATGGCTCTGGCAGGTGAGACATGTCCCTGGCAGCGTACTTCCTCACCTTTCCCTGAAGGTCTTCACTTTTTGCCTTTTCAGTGTCCCTGGCGCGCTCCCTTCTTCACTGGAGTGGCAGCCCAGCATCTTCCCTGCCTGCTCCGCAACTGCGACTGGTCCCCCGCTGTCAGTCCCGGCAGACTGGCGCGCTCCCTTCTTCACTGCAGTGGCGGGCCGGCATATTCCATGCCTCCTGCGCCGCTGTCAGTGTCCGCCGGTGGGACTGGTCCCCCGCTGTCAGTGTCCCTGCTGGGCCTGCGCGGGAGAAACATGTACAGCGGCGGCATGCAGGCTAACAGCGTGGAGGCCAGTGGCGGCGGGGACACATGGCCATACACAGCTGGCATTGAGTGGGACAGCGGAGAATACAGTGACAGCGGCCACAGGGGGAAGGGGGGCCCGGGAGCGCACTGTCATGAGCGTGACAGGCTGGAAGCGCAGGGTCAGCAGCGGGGGTTGCCGGGAGCACTGTGTCATGAGTGTGGGGGCACTGGCGTAACCCTGGAGGCCAGGCAAAAACCTTGGCACAGGCTGCTGCTAGAACCTGCTTGCAAGTAGCCAATCCCTGAATGGAAACCCTGTCACACCCCTAACTTCCGGTGGTGACAAGATATACCATTACTGGAAGATGGGGTACGTATATGGGTCTCGGTGGGGAATGGGAGTTATTACGGCTTGGACCGCTGTGGGGAAGGGGCGCTGTTACCGCTGGGACCGCTGTGGGGAAGGGGCGCTGTTACTGCTGGGGCCGCTGTGGGGAAGGGGCGCTGTTACCGCTGGGGCTGCCGTGGGGAAGGGGCGCTGTTACTGCTGGGGCCGCCGTGGGGAAGGGGAGCTGCTACTGCTGGGGCCGCCGTGGGGAAGGGGCGCTGGGGCCGCTGTTACCACTGGGGCCACCGTGGGGTGTCCCTGTTACCGCTGGGGCCGCCGTGGGGTGTCACTGTTACCGCTGTGGTATGTTTACACGTGGCAGTAATTACTGTGGCAAATTCCGCAGCATTTCCACATCCAAAAAGAAGTCAAAAGCTGCACACTGTCTATTTTGAAGCGGTCCTGTCCTTTTTATAATGACGGAGGTGAAATCATACGTTGTGATAAGCCCCACCCCCTGAAGTGTTGGCACTTTGCGATAAATAAATGGGTTTTGGGTTGCAGTTTGGACACTTGGTCTCTAAAAGGTTCGCCATCACTGGTATAGGCAAACCCCTGAAACCTTTCTGTAGCCAGAGTATAGGCGAACCCCTGAAACCTTTCTGTAGCCAGAGTATAGGCGAACCCCTGAAACCTTTCTGTAGCAAGAGTATAGGCGAACCCCTGCAACCTTTCTGCAGCAAGAGTATAGGCGAACCCCTGAAACCTTTCTGTAGCAAGAGCATAGGGTAACCTCTGAAACCTTTCTGTAGCAAGAGTATAGGGTAACCCCTGAAACCTTTCGGTAGCAAGAGTATAGGCGAACCCCTGAAACCTTTCTATAGCAAGAGTATAGGCAAGCCCCTGAAACATTTCTGTAGCAACAGTACAGGCGAACCCCTGAAACCTCTCTGTAGCAAGAGTATAGGTGAACCCCTGAAAACTTTCTGTAGCAAGAGTATAGGTGAACCCCTGAAATCTTTCTGTAGTAAGAGTATAGGCGAACCCCTGAAGCCTTTCTATAGCAAGAGTATAGATGAACCCCTGAAAAAAAAGTATAGGCAAACACCTCAAACATTTATTTACTAAAAGTATAGGTGAAAGCCTGAAAAATTGATTTGCTGTGAGTATAGGCGAAGCTCAGAACAATTGGTTTGCTATGAGTTTGGACGAAGCCCGGAAAAATTGCTTTGCTGTGAGTATAGGCAAAGCCCAGAACGATTAGTTTGCTATGAGTTTGAACGAAGCCCGGAAAAATTGGTTTCCTGTGAGTATAGGCGAAGCCCAGAACCCTTAGTTTGCTATGAGTTTGGACAAAGCCCGGAAAAATTGGTTTTCTCTGAGTATAGGTGAAGCGCGCAAAAATGTGTGTACCAAGAGTATAGGTGTACTCCTGAAAAATTGGTTTACCCATGGTGCAGGTGAAACCAGAAACATTTTTTAAAGATAGAGCTCGTAGTTGCTTAATTTGCAAACAGAACCTGGAGGCAGCCCTTGGAAAAAATTAGTTTTAACAGAGCCTTTTGGCCCTCTGAAAAATTGGCTGTTCAGCGTGATGACAAGCTGGTTTAGGAGGAGGAAGAGGAAGATCAGAGAGGGATAGACCAAGAAACTTCTCCCCTTTTTTCGGGTGATATAGGATGCATGGTTCTCCTGTTCCAGCTGAAAGAATCTTTATGTTCCGCTGCTTTCCACTGGTGGAGAAGAGAAGTCTGGGGAAATCCAGCATTTGTTCATCTTAATGAGTGGAAGCCTGTCGGCACTGTCAGTAGACAGGCGGGTACGCTTATCAGTGATGATTCACCCAGCAGCACTAAACACCCTCTCTGATAACACGCTAGTGGCAGGGCAGGCCAGTACCTCCAAGGCGTACAGTGCAATTTTGTGCCACGTGTCCAGCTTTGACACCCAATAGTTGTATGGAGCAGAGGGATCACAGAGGACGTTGGTACAGTCGGCAATGTACTCCCTGACCATCTTTTTACACTGTTTCCTCTGACTCAGCCTAGACTGGGGAGTGGTGACACAGTCTGGCTGGGGAGCCATAAAACTGGCAAAGGCATTGGAGTGTGTTCCCCTGCGTGCGCTGGACATGCTGCCTGATCCCCGTGGCTCCCCTGCTAGTTGGCCCACTGAAGTACGTCCTTTACCGCTAGTGGTGTCAGATGGGAACCTTAGCATCAGCTTTTCCACCAGGGCCTTGTGGTATTGCATCACTTTCGTACTCCTGTCCTCTTCAGGAATGAGAGTGGAAAGGTTCTCCTTATACCGTGGGTCAAGAAGGGTAAACACCCAGTAATCCTGGTTTGCCAGAATGCGTCTAATGCGAGGGTCACGGGAAAGGCAGCTTAACATGAAGTCAGACATGTGTGCCAGAGTCCCAGTTTGCAACACATCGCTGTCCTCACTAGCAGGATAACTTTCATGATCCTCCTCCTCCTCTTCAGCCCATACACACTGAACAGATGTGAGGGAAGTAGCATGGGTACCCTCTGCAGAGTGGGCAGCAATCTCTTCCCCCTCCTCCTCCTCCTCCCCCTCCTCCATCAAGTGACATACTGTCATCCCCCATCTCCTGTTCTAACCACAAAGCATCAGCCTTAATGCTTTGCAGCGAACCTCTCAGCAGGCAAAGCAGCGGGATGGTTATGCTGATAATGGCCGCGTCACCGCTCACCATTTGTGTAGACTCCTCAAAGTTTCCAAGGACCTGACAGATGTCTGTCATCTATGCCCACTCCTCTGTGAAGAACTGCAGAGGCTGACTACCACTCCGCGCGGCCATGTTGCAGCTGGTATTCTACAATGGCTTTACGCTGCTCGTACAGCCTGGCCAACATGTGCAACGTAGAATTCCAGCGTGTGGGCATGTCGCACAGCAGTCGGTGCACTGGCAGCTGGAAGCACTGTTGCACTGTCCTGAGGGTGGCAGCATCTGTGGTGGACTTCCTGAAATGGGCGCACACACAACGCACCTTGGTGAGCAGGTCAGACAAATGGGGGTAGTTTTTCAAAAAGCGCTGAACCACCAGATTGAACATGTGGGCCAGGCATGGCACGCGTGTTGGTCTGCCAAACTGCAGAGCCGCCACCAGGTTACGGCCCTTATCACACACGACCATGCCTGGTTGGAGGTTCAGCTGCAAAAGCCACTGGTCGGTCTGCTCTGTCAAACCCTGCAATAGCTCTTGGGCGGTGTGCCTCTTCTATCCCAAGTAGTTTCAGCACGGCCTGCTGACGCTTGCCCACCCTAGTGCTGCAGTGCCTTAAGCTACCGGCGACATTCTCACACGTTGTAATAAAGAAGTGGAGGGGGTAGAGGAGGAGGGGGTATTTGGAGGAGGTGGCATAGTACACCTGTGAAACCTTCACCGAGGTAGGAGCCGCAATCCTTGGTGTGGGTAGCACGTGGGCGGACCCAGGGTCAGACTCGGTCCCAGCCTCCACCAAGTTCACCCAATGTGCCTTCAGGGAGATGTAGTGGCTCTGCCCGCCCGCACTTGTCCACGTGTCCGTCGTTAAGTGGACCTTCCCAGTAACCATGTTGGTGAGGGCATGGTTTATGTTGTGTGAGACGTGCTAGTGTAGGGTGGGGACCAAGTACCTAGGGACCGCTGCCACCCTCATGTTCCGTAAAGCCTCCGTTTCCACTAGCCTGTATGTCAGCATCTCCAGGCTGAGTAGTTTAGCAATATGCACATTTAAAGATTGTGCATGGGGGTGGGTGGCCACGTACTTCCACTTTCAATCCAACGATTGGGTTAGCGACAGCTGAGCGCTGTGCTGAGACACATTGGTGGAGGCAGTGGAGGACCATGGAGGTGAGGGTGTAGGTGTAGGCCGGGAGGCGCTAGTGCCTGCGTCCTGGGAGGGGGATTGCATCTCTGTGCCAGGTTGTGATACTGGGGAAGAGGCAGTGGTGTGACCCGCAGGCAGTGAATGGCCTTTGTTCCACCTCATGGGGTGTTTAGCCATCATATGCCTGCGCATGCTGGTGGTGGTGAGGCCGATGGTGGTGGCTCCCCGGCTGATCTTGGTGCAGCATAGGTTGCACAGCAATGTTCGTCGGTCGTCCGCACTCTCACTAAAAAACCTCCAGACCTTCAAACATCTAGCGCTCTGCACGGAGCTTTGCCGCGAGGGGGTGCTGTAGGGAACAGTTGGTGGATTCTTTGCTATAGCCCTGCTTCTCCCCCTGGCCACACCACTGCCTCTTCCAACCTTTTCTGCTGCTGCACTTGCCTCCCCCTCTGAAGCCCTGTCTTAAGTAGGATTTGCAAGCCAGGTGGGGTCAGTCACCTCATCGTCCACCTCTACCTCTGACTCCTCCCTCAGACTTACTGCCCTAACAACCACCTCGCTGACAAACAACTGTGTCTCATCCTCATCATCCACAAATAGCTCTTGAGACTCCTGAGATAGTGAAAGTTCCACATTTTCGGCATCGGTCACGACAAACTCCTCACGTGGCTGTGGAACTGTTTTTCAGACTCAGAACAGGGACCTGAGAAGAGTTCTTGGGTGTATGCCTGTTCATCATAATCTCTCCTTTTCCTGGAGTGACTAGGCTGGGAGGAAGAAAGAGTGGACTGCGTGGAAGACTGGGGGTTGGATAAAGAAGTGGAGGCATTATCCGCTATCCAGGTCAGCACCTGATCGCACTGCTGTGCTTTTAATAATGGTCTACCACGCGGACCTGCAAAATGTGATATGAAGCTGGGAAGGGGGAATACGCGGCGCTCTACCAATCCCTCAGCAGCAGGCAAGTTTCACCATGCCCAGGACCTCTGCCCACACCCTTATCAGGACGCCCACATCCACGTCCTCGGCCTCGACCCTTACCCCTATTCTTCATCATGTAGGATAAAGGATAGAGCAGGGCCAGAAAAAATGTAATCAGTGGACACCGCTGATCCCTGGGGCTAATTCACCGCCCACAGGAGTGGTAGATTTGAGAGACTCTGACCAAGGCCAGAATAAATGTAACCAGTGTATAACACTAAGACCTAGGCCTAAATCACCGCCCACAGAGACTGGTAGCTTTTATAGACTCTGAGCGAGGCCGGAAAAAATTAACCCACTGTATAGCGATGAGAACTACGGCTAATTTGCCGCACAGAGAACGGTAGATGTGAGATACTCTGCACAGGCCCAGATAAAAATTAACCCAGTGGATAGCAATGAGAACTACGGCTAATTCACCACCTACAGAGAACGGTAGATGTGAGATACTTTGCACTGGCCCAGATAAAAATGAACCCAGTGGATAGCGATGAGAACTACGGCTAATTCGCCACACACAAAGAACAGTAGCTGTGAGATACTCTGCACAGGCCCAGATAAAAATTAACCCAGTGGATAGCGATAGGAACTACGGCTAATTCACCGCACAAAGAGACTGGTAGCTTTTATAAACTCTGAGGAAGGCCAGAAAAAATGTAAATTAAAAATGGTAAATTCCTATGTACTGTGTATACACCCCTGGCAGTACACTGCATAAAACCTCTACCAGTGGGCAGAATACAGCCGGGATGCTTGAAAAAAAAATTGGTGCACCACTGGTACCAGCCAGCCAAAATGCTAATGCACACAATAAGGAGTAGCCTTAAGAAGGACTGTTGGGTTCTTGAAGTCAGGATCCCTGCCTAACCGCACCCTACACTAACACTTTCCCTATCTCAGCAGCTCTTTCCCTAACCTCTGCCAGCATGCGTCTGAGGCGAGCCGCGGGCAGCACCAGTTTAAGTATTCGGTGGTCACTTGATCCCGCCAGCCACTCACTGCTGTAGACGTGCACAGGGTTGGCACGTCACAGCAGGAAGTGGTAATGCCTTCCCTGCATATTTAGTGGCTAAAAATGGCGCTAAACATACGGGGAGGGGAAATGAATTTTTTTCGAGTACAGCATGTTGCTCGACTCGAGTAGCGAGCATCTCGGGTAGCCTTATACTTGATTGAGCATCAAGCTCGGACGAGTGTGCTCGCTCATCTCTACTAGATACCTGTAAATTCTCCCTTGCCATCTGGTTGGTGGCTTTGTCTAGACAGAGCAATTATTTGGATGATAGTTTTCTCATGTGAAGCCACCCTTAGGGGGCCTTCACACATTTGCGATCGCAAATGTCAATAGGACTTTCTAATGTTAAAAACGCATCGCACAAAAATCACAAGTTTGTGCTTAGCAATTTTTGTGCAATGCTTTTTTTAGCATTAGAAAGTCCTATTAACAGTAGTGTTAAATAAACCGCAGCGATATCGTAAGTGTGAAGGCATCCTAAGGGTGCGTTCACATGAGCGTAGGCGTATTTACGTTTGCACGAGCGCAACGTATAATCGCCCGAGAGAACGTTTTTCGCCGATCACGACCAGAGCTAGAAAGCGTATTTTCGTTTGTTCCTACTTTGCAAACTATCTTTTCGGCCATCGAATATGCGTTAGCGCGTATTTCGTTCGCATTTGTTCCGGTTTTTTTCGGGTTGCCGTTTTTACGCGCCGTAAAATCGCCCATGTGAACGAATACATTCAAAACCATTGCCTCAGATGGTCACGTATATACATTTGGTCGCAAAAACGCGCCGTTTATGCGCTCGTGTGAACGCACCCTTAGGGAGATGTCTTAGTTGAAAAACTCTTGTAATTAGTGGACTAACTTGCCAACAGAACAAATTCACTGGAGCAGAAAAGATCCTATTATCAATATACAGCCCTTCACAATATAGACACTAATTAAAACTAACTTTTATTGATATGGTTAAAATAGGGCTTCAGACTAACACAAAAGTCCCACGATAATCCCTAAATCATTGCCTAAGCTTGCAACGATGATGTTTTTTGTTTGTGTGCTTGTCCGTATACTCACATTCTCCTCCTGAACCATTATCATTGCAAGTTTAGACAATGAATTAGGGATGATTGTGGGACTTTTGTGTCAGCCTGAAGCCCTATTTTAACCATATCAGTAAAAGTTAGTTTTTATTAATGTCTATACTGTGAAGTATTTGCCAAAAGAAGAAGCAGAAAACATGAGTCCCACCACTACTGGAAAGAATAGTGCACTTTCCTTGTAATGCACTTATTTAATACCTTCTGTTTTATGAAAGAAAGACTATTCTTCACAGTCTCCCTGGTTCCTTTTATTCTATCTCATCATGACCTCATTAATTCTACTGTCTTCTTTAAAATAATGTAATATTTTTTTTTATGTTGTTTGTAGATTTGCAAGTAAGAAAAGGTATATGTCTCTAAAATATAGGACTATGTCGAGTCATCCTCATAGACGCTCAAAATTGTGTGTTTATGCATGTATATATTTCTTATGAATTTATGGAATACGGAGCCTAAGCACATTGGCACACTGGCCCCTTGATTTACTTTACTAGTTTTCACCAAGAAATTCTGTGTGATTGAGAGCTCTGCCATCCTGCGTGATGACTATAGCAATAGAACCAGTGTGAGGGAAGGGTAAATTAATTTAAACTGCCTCAATGATCCAAGGTTTCTTGCCCTGCAATTTTTCTCTTACGTGCTGCAGATGTAAAAGTATGTTTTACAGGACCTTGCTGAACTTCTGCTGTCTTCATTTTTCTCTGTTATTAAATTGACATGACCGAAACCACAGAACACTTGAATTGCTTAACTCGGTCAGGAGCACATAACCAGCCATTGCAATGCACCTTGGCTACACCTAAATATTGGAATAAACCGCAATATACGTACCTGTTCTAGTGATTTCTATTGAAGTGATATGTGACATATACCGTACAATGTTTTGAGTCTAAAAGATGGCATGTTGCTAAGTTTATTGCATGAAGGAACATTATCTCTATTCTAATGACGAAAAGAATTGTTTTTATAAAGAACAAGAACTATAGAAGACATAGAACAAGGATCCGGTAGCTAGAGTGAGGAAAACAGAACTAGCTCCTGCTCAACACCAACAATACAGAACGTGGAGTGTCATGTAGATGTAATTAAAGGGGTTGTCTCGCGAAAGCAAGTGGGGTTAAATACTTCTGTATGGCCATATTAATGCACTTTGTAATATACATCGTGCATTAAATATGAGCCATACAGAAGTTATTCACTTACCTGCTCCGTTGCTGGCGTCCCCGTAGCCATGGTGCCGTCTAATTTCGGTGTCTTCTTGCTTTTTTAGACGCGCTTGCACAGATGGGTCTTTTCCCTTCGGCTCCGTTCGGCAGCATCGGCGTTTTCGCTCCGCCCCCTCGTACGCGTCATCGCGTAGCTCCGCCCCCATCACATGTGCCGATTCCAGCCTCCTGATTGGCTGGAATCGGCACATGTGGCGGGGGCGGAGCTACGCGATGACGCGTACAAGGGGCGGAGCCAAAACGCTGATGCTGTCGAACGGAGCCGAAGGGAGAAGACCCATCTGCGCAAGCGCGTCTAAAAAAGCAAGAAGACACCGAAATTAGATGGCACCATGGCGACGGGGACGCCAGCAATGGAGCAGGTAAGTGAATAACATCTGTATGGCTCATATTTAATGCACGATGTATATTACAAAGTGCATTAATATGGCCATACAGAAGTGTATAACCCCACTTGCTTTCGCGAGACAACCCCTTTAAGCATTAGCTATGAAAATGTGAACATGACTATACTGTACTATTGCTCTATATTAAAGTTTCACAAGGCAAAAAGAGATTTAATCAAGGTATTAATCATATAAGGGAAAGGAGGGAAAGGGACTTGTTATTTGTATAGTGCTAACTTATTCCGCAGCGGGGCTCTACCATCTCCTCCCTAAGGGCGCCCACCCACTGGCGATTTTTTTTCCTTTGCGTTTTGCGTTTTTTCTCAAGAGCAATTAGTTTTGAATGTGTTCCTGTCCACTGGCGTTTTTTTTTTTCGGTCCGTTGCAATTTTTAACATAGGAACTGTCAGTTGCATATGTGTCCTTATTTTTCTCTTAATGCACCCATGAATGTCAATGGAAATTAACGGAAAAGGCGCGAAAAAGCCGCGAAAATGCCGCGAAAAAGCCGCAAAAAACGCACGGAAAACGCGCCAAAGACGCGCGGAAAACGCTGCGTTTTTCACGCACGAAAATCGCAAACGCCAGTGGGTGGGCGCCCTCAGGGTAGATCGGGGCCCGATCCCGTTACTAACAAGGGGATATCACAAATGGGGTAACGGTGGTTACCTTAAGTCTTGTTTGTCACTCATGACGCCAACGTTCCACCCTCTGCGGTGAATCTTTGTAGATGGATTAAAGTAGTCCACGCACACAGTGTCTTTTCTGAACAAGAATTGGGAACATTTGGTTCTGTCTGTTTACTTAAACGTTGTTAACAAATCACAAGTAAGCAGTTCTTACAGTGGTGAAGCAGGGAGGAATCACAGGGTATTTGTACATCCACAGGTGTAGTACTCTGCAGGATGTACTCTCCCGATAACTCTCACTCTCCTGTCAATCACTCACTGGGTTTCTCGCTCTCTGATGGTATCTTTATCTTTCTGGACACGCGTAGATCCTACGTGGCTTTTCCTGGGTCTGGGCTTATGCACTTCTTCTGACTAGTGGCTATGGGGAGTATCCCGGGATTAGATAGGCCCAAGCAGGAACAGCAGACCACCTTTCGGCCTCCTCCATGTCTGACTGTCTCTCACAACCACCACCTGTCGGTCTCCAACTCTCTTTCTGTCTGCTTGTTTGTTTGCTTGTCTAACTAACTATCACATGACCACACTTATATACTACATGCAGGACAAAACAATACATTTTCCAGACATCCCAGACATGACCAGACGTTAATCCATTCATAAGCATACAATTAGGGCTCGCTGGGATCGCAATGTCAACCCGGCCTCTGCGCTGAGGGGACCCAGAGGCCACCCTCCACCATATACATATGCACATTCAGTGCATAACGGCTGGTCGCTCTGTCTGCAGCACCGCACCAATCACGGGCGGGCAGTGCAGCCAGTCTGAGAGGAAGCAGAGAAGAGCAGAGAAGAGGAGGAGGGAAGCAGCCACATGGACCGGCAGCCACACGGACAGACAGGGAGTTGAGCACAGTGATGATGTCATCATCATGCTGCCCCTGCCTCCTGCTGTACGGTGGCTGCTGCGTCTGGTCCGGGCCCCGGGGTATGTTTATATGTGTGTGTATGTATGTATATATATATATATATATATATATATAAAATATGTGTGTATGTATATATGCATGTATATTGTAAGCAGGATCCTGTAACAGGTCTGTTTTCACGTCAGGCGGCAGCAGGGGGAGGTGACAGTAACTCAGGGTGGTTTATTGCAAAACTCTCAATAATAAACATAAACAGGCTTTTTCCAACCAGACAATGTCCATAAGTCAAACAAAATAACAGTCCTTGTAACTTTATACAGGGGTTCTCACCCAACCTTTCCTCAGGGTTTAACTTTCTTCAGTTCTCCCAGGTTAATTCCACCCGGCTTTCCAGGGATTCTGCACAGAGTCTATCCTCACTCTGTTCCTCTTGACTGGCTGCTCACTCTATGCAACAATCTCTCTTACTGAGCTTTGGACTGCTCCTTTCCTAATTAGGTTTCAGCTGTGCTCCAGGTTCAGGTAACTAATGGACTGGAGTATACAGATGACACGGACAGCCCCTGTCTCATGCAAACTCTGGAGTTATATGCCTAGAATTTAGCAATCTCCGTGGTATATACATACCATCCAGGACTTGACCCCTTACTTCACTACATATCCCCCCCATGCCAAAAGCCCACAGGTCGGGTATCCATTGCCAGCCCACAATGTACCCTTGACAGGGCATCTGCATTCCCCTATAGTTTACCTGACCTATGTTCTACATGGAAATTAAAGTCCTGTAATGCTAAGAACCACCACATTACCCTAGAATTATTCCCCTTTCATTTGCTCATCCATTTAAGTGGGGCATGGTCAGAGACTAATTTGAATTTCCTACCCAGGAGATAGTATCAGAGGGAGTACAATGCCCATTTTATGGCTAAACCCTCTTTTTTGACAACAGAATAGTTTCTTTCATACGGAGATAGTTTTCAGCTCAAGAACATAACCGGGTGCTCTTCCTCATTGATCTCTTGAGACATGACAGCTCCTAAGCCCATATCTGAGGCATCTGTCTGAACTATAAATTCATTTGTGAAGCCTGGGGCCACCAATACAGGTTACTGACAAAGCATTAGCTTCAGTTTCCCAAATTCTTGTTCAGCTTTTGGGGATAATGGAGCCATGACAGATTTGCTTTTCCCTTTTGTGAGCTCTGTTAATGGGGCTGCTATTGTGGCAAAGTTAGGGACAAAACGCCTGTAATAGCCTACAATTCCCAAAAAAGCTCTTACTTGTTTCTTTGTCAAAGGTCGGGCCAATTCTGTATTGCCTCAACTTTGCTGAGGTGGGGTTTAATCAGCCCTCTTTCTACTATATAGCCTAGATATTTTACCTCATCCATGCCTAGGGCACATTTTTTAAGGTTTATAGTGAACCCAACCTTTCTGATAGAATCCAGAACAGCTTGAACTTTACTCAGGTGGCTCTCACAATCCTGGCTAAATATAACTATGTCATCCAGGGAGGCAGCTGCATAGTCCTTGTGGGGACTTAAAATCTTGTCCATCACCCTCTGGAAAGTGCCAGGAGCCCCTTTTAACCTGAACGGCATTCTCGCATAGTAAAAACAGCCCTCAGGGATAGAGAAGGCTGTCTTCTCCTTCGCACTCTCAGACGTGGGAATTTGCCAATATCCTTTGGTGAGATCTAATTTGGTAATATACCGGGCAGGAGTTAATCGTTCAATTAGCTCATCTGCCCTAGGCATAGGGTAGGTATCAAATTTAGAAACTTCATTCAGCCTTCTATAATCAGTACAGAACCGTCAATGACCCAAGGGATTTGGTACTAGGACTACTGGACTCGACCACTCACTTCTGGATTCTTCAATCACCCCCAGTTCTAACATTCTTTTTATCTCTTGCGAAACTATCTCCCGGCAGGCTTCGGGAATTCAATAGGGTTTTACTTTTACCTTTACGTGGGGGTCTGTAATGACTTCGTGCTCAATAACATTAGTCAGCTTGGGCAAATCTGTAAACAGATATTTGTTTTTCTGCAAAAACTCTTTTTCCTGTTGTTTCTGGGATTTTCATAGGCCCTCCGCTATTATCACATCCTGAATGCCACTTGTTGCCTCAACCATACAACAAGGAGAATTAAATTGTGTGCAATTGTAGGCATACCCGTAGACACTGCTACTGTACAGTATATGCAATTCACATATGAAGATCATGCAGTGATTATGCTGCATGAATGAATATGGGCCAGCAGACACAAATATCCTTACAGCAGGACTCCCAGCACGCTGACCGAACTGCAAAGGAATGACATTTATATACATTTGCAGTTTTAGTGCTAATGCCAATAAAAGTGATTTTCATAATTAATTCTGTCTCTCTGCCTCCCCGGCCATCACAGGCTCTCAAATGCTTTTGAATTGAAATACTAATGAATCCAGATGGAGGGAGATGCAGCTTTCCCTACAAGAAATTTTACAGTTCCATTTATACTTAAAATGAAATATAAAAGTAAAAAAAAAATCAATGCTAAAAAACAGCATAAAATTATAGTTCCTTGAGGTATTTTATTCTGTACGTGTGATAAAAAGTCTATTCAGCTCTTCCCTGGTGTATAGCGGTTTGTTGAAAACAATATGGCTCACGTTACAGCAATTACAGATTTTATCACCCAACTTTCCAATAGTCTTCGTAATGCTAATTGCTCCAAGCACCCAGATGACTAGAGTTCCCTTTACCTTATGACCACACTGTTCTAAAGTGGAGTTGAGCTGCAATGCCAGGCACAGATCGTGGACTAAGGCCTCTTTCACACAAACATAATTTTAATGCAGAGCAGACACATTAAAAAATCGCGCCCTAAAAGAAGCAATGGTTCCCTATGGGTTCTTTTAGATGACCATTGTTTTGATGCACATAAAAAAAAGCGCTTTTTATTTCTTTTGACGGCAAAATGTTGGCGGCTCCATAGACTCTTATGGGAGTCTATGGGAGCCAGCCGGCGAAAGGGAGGGGGGGGGATTTAACAATGGCTAGCACTGTAGAGATGAGCGAACACGTTCGGCCCCGCCCCTTTTTCGCCCGAACACCGAACTTTGCGAACACTTCAGTGTTCGGGCGAAAAAGTTCGGGGGCCGCCGTGGCAGCGCGGGGGGGTGCGGCGGGGAGTGGGGGGGAGAGGGAGAGAGAGAGGGCTCCCCCCTGTTCCCCGCTACTGCCGCCCGCGCCGCCGCGCATCTCCCCGCCCCCCGGCGGCACCCGAACTTTTTCGCCCGAACACTGAAGTGTTCGCAAAGTTCGGTGTTCGGAGCGAAAAAGGGGCGGGGCCGAACGTGTTCGCTCATCTCTATAGCACTGTTAAACAATGACAGGTGCCTCTAGTGAGGCATTTCAAGTCATTAAAGTTGTTTTGCCGAGTGACAGACTTTGCAGTCAGCCGTGAAAAATCGTGAAACATATCTGTGACTTGGACGTGGTTATTCTTTGTTCACGTGATTTTAAGCTCCAATAGTTGCAATTTTTTAGCATGGCTATCGGAACGCTAAAAGGACGTTCGTGTGAAAAAGGCCTAAAGTGGCGCTGTTTCTGAAAAAAAAGCAGGCCTTCATTTTCTAAACACATGAAACGCCTTTAATCGTGAACACCCACTGGCGATAGGATATCCTTGTGATGCGAGAGTGAGTGAAAATGCATGATAATGAAACCAATGATTTTCAATGGTTTCATTTTCATTAGTGATGTTTTCACTGTAACCTCTGTAGGGGTGCACTGCAGAGATTGGCCTGTAGGGGGCAACAGACAGTCAGTCTGGTGCCTGAGACAAGAGGAAAAACACCCAACAGGAATGGTATGGAATGGAAGATGTATGTCACAGAGGTTGTTAGTTTCTGTGGTGTAGATCAGTCCAATAATACTCAAGGCCAGATCTTCCACCTGAATCACTAAGCTATGTAAAAGGACAAGTGGAACTAAGGTGGAGGTGTGTGTGTCTGGGAGAACCGGACTTCAGTTGTCACCAGACTTGTGTTATGACCAGACTTCTGTTGTGAGCAGAGTGACGCTGTGGACAAGGAGCTACATTGTTCCAGCAGGACCCTTGGGGAGCGCCTGCCCTAGGACTGGGGTCTGGAGACACTACGACTTAAAGACGAGCTGCGCTCTGGACAACTACAGGTCTGTGAAAACAAACTGACCTATTACTGTTTCCCTAAGCTGTGGACTAACCTTCTCCTCCTGTGGATTATGGAGGGTTAAATTGAAAGGACTTTTTAAAACTTTATTATTTCTCTGGAGACCCAGTCATTTATGTTCTGCTAAAACGTATATGAATAAACTAACAAAGAAGTAAAAGTGACCATTTGGCGTACTCATTAACCCCCGTGTTGCTACACCTCATATCGCAAAGAAGAATCTGCAATATCGCCCATTGTTTTCAATGGGACCAACGGCGGCGGCCCCATTGAAAGCAATGGAATGAAGGCTGCCAACGCGGCAATAATTTTCAGGGAAGGGCTTGAAATATAAGCCCTTTCCTGAAAATTATGACTAGCTGTAAAAAAAAAAAGATTAACTTACCTGGAAGAGCTGTCCGGCTCTTTTCTCCGGACCCGGCAGTTGTCTTCTGTGTTCTGGAGGCCGGGGATTGTGGCCAATTAGCTGCAGCGCCCAGCCATTATTGAATGACAGCTGAGTGCTGCTCGCAATGGCTGAGCGCTCAGCCAATCAGAATCACCGCTTTCTGGAGGCCGGGATTTTTGAAAAAACAACTGCCAGGTCGGAGAGAAGAGCCGGACGGCTCTTCTAGGTGAGTTAATCCTTTTTTGTGAAATTGTGAAACATGCAGCAACGAATGTATAACATGAAACAAGATAGGATTTATAAATACTTGTACATTGGTGCTCAAAATGTGAAGTAACATAGTAACATAGTTCGTTAGGCTGAATGAAGACAATGTCCATCTAGTCCAGCCTGTCTATCCTCCTAGGTTGATCCAGAGGAAGGCAAAAAACCCCAAGGGCAGAAGCCAGATAGCCCTTTTGGGGAAAGAATTCCTTCCCGACTCCCTAATGGCAATCAGACTGTTCCCTGGATCAACCCCTAATAGTTCCTACCTGCCTGTATACCCGGATTAACAATTAACCTAACATTTATAACCTATAATATCCTTCCTCTCCAGAAAGACATCAAGTCCCCTTTTAAACTCCTCTATGAATTTTGCCATCACCACTTCCTCTGGCAGAGAGTTCCACAGTCTAGCTGCTCTAACAGTAAAGAATCCCCTTCTATGTTGGTGATGAAACCTGCTTTCTTCTAATCGCAACGGATGTCCTCTGGTTTCTGGTTCATAGTTGATATCTAGTACTCAAGTGACGAATACATTAACCTGGCAACTATTTTCTTATCTTTTGTAAGAAGGAACATTAGTCTCATTACTATTCAACAACACATTGCATGTTTAAAATATTTATGTCACAGTACAGAAATTGTAATCTAACACAACTAATTTGTCAACTTTCTTTTATTCTTTGTTCATTATAAAACCCAATAAAATTATGGAAAAGAAAATGTGAAGAATATAGTAATTCATTTTGTCTATTTATTATGCAATTTACCTTAAAAGAAAAATTTGGATTAAAAATAAAAACTACCCCAGCCACCTTGTTTACTCTGAAGATTTCATTTCCGTGTGGATTTCACATCAAATGCATGATAAAATCTGCATGAAAAAAATCCTATTCATTTCAATGTGAATTCATGCCAATCTAGAAAAAGGTGACATGTCACACCTGGATGCAGAATCCACACAGTATCCATGCCAGTTTTGCCACAAGTGAATTATCCTCATTGAATTAAGGTTAAAGGGGTTGTCTCACGAAAGGAAGTGGGGTTGTACTTTGTAATATACATCATGCATTAAATATGAGCCATACAGAAGTTATTCACTTACCTGCTCCGTTGCTAGCGTCCCCGTCGCCATGGATCCGTCTAATTTTGCTTTCTTCTGGCGTTTTTAGACGCGCTTGCGCTGTGCGGTCTTCTTCCTGGTGAATGGGGCCGCTCGTGCCGGAGAGCTGGTTATCGTAGCTCCGCCCCATCACGTGTGCCAATTCCAGCCAATCAGGAGGCTGGAATCGGCAATGGACCACACAGAGCCCACGGTGCACCATGGGAAAGGACCCGCGGTGCATCGTGGATGAAGATCCCGGCGGCCATCTTGGTGAAGGAAGAAGTAGGAAGAAGGAAGACGTCGCAGAGCGGGGATTCGGGTAAGTAATATGTATTTTTTTTTTCAACACATCCATTGGGGTTGTCCTGCGCCGAACAGGGGGCCTATGGAAAAAAAACAAACAGTTTTGACGCGAGACAACCCCTTTAATTAGCATGGAAGCCACAGCTACACTAATTCAAATATGGGGAAGAAATCCAAGTAGATTTCTGACACAGTCTAAAGGTCCATTTACACACAAAGATGATTGCTCAAAATTCATCACAAACTGACAGCTTTGAGCGATCATTTTGCTTTAGCTACTAATGGGCTAATCAGCCCATTAGAAGCTAACTAGCTTCATTTGGATGTATTTAATGAACAGCGGGTGGTCTGTTCTCTAAATACATCTGCCTTGTTCTCCCGCGGGTTGCCGGCTGCATACAATGCTATCAGCACTGTCCGTGGAGAACACCGCATGCCGTCCTTCTTATCAGGGACGAGGGGTTTTATACTGAGTTGAAGTCAGCAATGGATGAAGAGTGCAGATAAGTGTGCGATAGGCACACTTTTACACGTAACGGCTATTGTTCAAAAGCTGTAGTTTGGACAAATTTCGAGCTATAATCATTGCATGTAAATCAGCCTTTAGGCTTCTTTCACATGAGCATCATTTTGACACAGAGTAGGTGCATAAAAAAATAGCATCTAAAAGAACCCATGGTTTCCTATTGGTTCTTCCAGACGAACGATTTTTTGACGCCGAGATTTCTCTGCATCAAAAGATAGGACTTGTTCTATCTTTTAACAGCATAACACCGGAAGCTCCATAGACTCCTATGGGAGACTATACGAGCAAGGGGGGTGAAGGGAGTTTAACATTGCAGGGGTGAAGGGAGTCCCCGTGCAGATGAAGGGAGATCCTGCAGGGATAAAGGGAGTCCTCGAAAGAATTTTCTTCATCCCTGTGGGGACTCCCTTCATCACCACGTGCATTCCCTTCATTGTTCTGGTGGCCAAGGGATTTCAGGGCTGCGGCATCAGTGCAGTGCAAAACGCCACAGCCTGCTAGATAAAAATGTGAAAAACAGCCGTGACGGCTATTCTTTGTTCACGCAATTTAACGCTCCAATAGCCGCAGCATATCGAAGCAGGAAAATGACGTTCCTGTGAAAGAGACCTTAGACCAGCTTCACACAGGTGCATTTGCGTGCACAATATGAAGGTAAAATAGCCCATTGATTTCATTTGGGTCATTCACATCTCCATATATTGTATGGGCAAAAAAATATTGAACATGTATTTTTCTGTATATCTGTGCAGAAAAGGTCCCCATATAAGCCAATAGGGGGGGTGTCAATGAAGGCGCAATATAAGATGCGTGAAATACTGCATAATTCCGCTAGAGAAAAAACACATCTGGGACTAAATAGCCATTCTTATCGGTGCATCTTTGTTTGCCGTGTGCAAATAAACATGTTTTGTAGGTGCAAAAAGTACCGTAAAATATGCCAATATGCTCACAAAAAAACATCATTCGCTCTGCAGAAACACAGCGCTCAGGGGCACACAAATACGCTTGAACTCGTGTGATGCCAGACTAAAACTTGTGTCATATGAATGTATTAGTGCTGAGATTTACACACTCAAATTTTGTGCATGCAATACATAGTGAATAAAGCCAATTGATTTTTTTTTTTTTGCACCTGCAAATATGCATGATTTGCCCATGCAAAAAGTACAGTAAAGGCCGATTTAGACACAACGATTAGTGCTCAAAAGATGTCGCTCAAGCGACTTTTGAGCGATAATCGTTGTCATTTGCAGCCCAAGATGATCGCTCAAGATGAGCTGTCAGCGGAGGATGCAGAAGACAAGCGGAGTTTCCCCGCTTGTCTTCTGCATCCAGCTGTTCCCCGCTCCAAGTGCCCGGCTGTTATACAGATGTTCTCTGCACGGGCGTATAACTGTATAACAGCCGGGCGCTCTGTGCCAGGTATGGAGAACAGAGCTGGACCACTCTGTTCTTCATACCCAGCCTGTCATCAGAGAGCGGGATACAGCTGAAACAATAGTATCAGCTGTATCCCGCTGTGAATCCCTGATAAGACTCATCATTGTCTTTCACCATGCTGAAAGACAACGATGAGCGACGGCTTAACGAAAACTGTACGATGTCAGTGCAGTTAGACACAACGATTATCGCTCAAAAGACAGCTTTTGAGCAAATTTTGAGCAATAATCGTTGTGTCTAAATGGGCCTTAAAACAAGCACAAATGTACACAAATATGCAACACCCATTGCACAAGTATGTTATGGAAATGCACGCATAAATGCGCTTATGCCAGTGTGACGCCGGCCTTAAGCCGGCATCACACGGGTGAAAACTTATTTACGTGCAAATTTGTGCTGCATATTTGTGCAATAGGTGTTGCGTTTTTGTGTATGTTTTACTGCATTATTTGCACACGCATGTCCTGTGTGTTTGCACATGCAAAAAACCAAGCAAGCATGCTCCCTTTGATTTCAATGGCCAATTAAGTTTAATATGGGTTAATTGGTGCATAATATGCACCAAAATTAGGCATGTTCCTTTTCTTTTTGTGCAACTGAAATGTTTGTGCCAAAAAAAAAAATATGACCAAACCCATGGAAATCAATGGCTTCTATGCACTGTACATCGCGTGCGCAAATTTTGCACATGAATTACGCAGCGTAAATAAGTTGGAGTGAAAACGCCCTGAGGTTTCATTCACACAGGTATTGCAATTTTCATCCGCCCGCATTGCTGCCAAAAATCGCATGAACTAGAGTAAGCTGCGACCAGGTTGTGGCTAAATCTCATGTTTTCTCGCCCATTTACATGGCCATGTGCGGGGTATATACGCCGCAGCCTGGAATTCCGTTTACTGGGGGGGAGAGAGTTTAGTGATGCAATTGAGGCTCCCATAAAAGCCTATAGGAGTTGCCGGCAAATGGGAGGGGTAGAGAATTTAGCAGCACTAGTTGTGCTAAACTCCCTTCTCCTTCCCTCACGACAACTCCCATAGGCCTCTATGGGAGGTGCCAGCTGATCATGGCCAAAAGATCGGGCAAGACCCATCTTTTCTGGCCACATGGCTGGAATTGGCAGCATATATGCTATCTTTTCCGGACGACCAATTTTTCCGGACGACCAATGCTTCAGATGGCTACGATTTTCAGCCGGTGTATCATCGCGGCAAAATAGCCAGGATAAAACATTCGTGTGAATAAGGCCTTAGGGACTTTTCACACAGGACAGAATATTCTGTGACAGCATTGCGGAATATGCCCTCCTGCAGAATATTCAGCCCCAAAATTTACCCTGCTATTGTACAGATTTTGGTGTGAAATTGAAAATAGCAGAATCCTGCCAGCAATTCCACATGCAAATCCACAGTCAGCAGTGTGAAGTTTGGTCCTGGAATTCAGGGATGACCTGTTCTTCAATATTCTATCCCTTGTGAAAGGTCCCTAATCTGTGTCATATAATTTTTACCTTATAGATATTACTGAGATCCTTCTTCACCTGTCAAAAGTTGATGAAGTTGTCCTTCCTCTAGAAACTTCTTTGGAGGCCATGTTGTTCACTTGAAAGTGACAGGAAACAGGGTTATTGTGCCTCAGCCTTGCTTGCTGGACCATGAAAAGCCATTTTTTTATGAAGTTGTGATGAAAATCTCTGATGAATTCTAAAGTGCTTTGCAGAAGGTAACTGAAGGCTCAGCTCTTAGTAAGAGTGGAATTCTCTTCTGAATCTAAATCAGATCATTTTCCACCGAGATCTTCGCTAACCCTCTGTAACCTCTAGTGCAAATTATTCAAAAATTCAAATGCAGCTTGTTAAAATGTATTTTCTTATGCCGAAACAGAAGAAGAAGCAAACAGACTAGATTGGGCAAACAGATTCGGATAGTATTAGTATTAGCATTGCTAACAAGGTCTGTACAAAGGCTTTGATTTTTCGAGGACCTGTTATGAAGCGATGTTGCGCATATTTATATATTAAAGAGCGACGTATAACGTAATTGAATCAGACAGTAGAAAATTATAGGAACTAAAGTTTGGACTCCAAGCTGTGATTTAAGAAACGTCTTATTTGTTGAAAAGTTGCAGCACATAAATTTAATTTGCCTGCTTTCAAGCTTTTAAATGAAGCTGAAAGAGAGGTTTTGTAATGGAATGGCAAATTACCAGGGCATGTTCTTATTAAACACTGAGAAGAGCTGAGATCACATCACTGACTGTTCCTGATAACTTAGGCCCTTCACACAAGTGTCAGTTTAACAATCCGATAACTGGGTTAAAACAGTGCGGCCGTCGTAGCGTTAAATCACTTGAACGAAGAATAGCCACGACCACTGACACCACAGCCTCGAAATCCCTTGGTCATCAGAACAATGAAGGGAATTCCTCAGGGACTCCCTTCATCTCTGCGGGGATTCCCTTTATTGGTCTAGCGCTCCCCGCTGCTAAACTTCCTTCTCCTCCCTTTTTCTGCCTGTGGGGTGAGAGTTTATCAGCGGGGGCAGTTGACATTGCTTAATTCCCTCCATCTCCCTTTGCCGGCTGGCTCACATAGTCTCCCATAGGACTGGTCCTATCATTTGATGGGAAGAAATCTTGGTGTCCAAAAATCACGCCTATGTCTTATCTTTTGACAGGGAATGTTTTCGGCGCATCACAAAATTTGTTTATCTGAAAGAAACCGTAGGACCTTTTGATGCGATTTTGTAAAGCAGCTACTCTGCGTCAAAATCATGTTCATGTGAATAAGCCCTTATGGAGTCAACTAGCCAGTACCATCCAAGTCATGAAAAGTCTCTGTATCTTTGTTTAAGAAATGCTTTCGGGCTTCTTCAGATGGCCGAAATATATGTCCGCAATACGCAGAAAACAGAACCCATTGATATTAATGGGTTCTTTCACATGATCAATTTTCTTGCGTGCCTTTCAGTCATGCACAAAAAAAAAGGAACTGCTCTACCTTTCTGCATATTTGTGTGGCAAAAGTCACCATAGAAGTTTATGGGAGGCGTACAAATGCGCAATACGCTGAGCCATTCCATGAAACAGACAAGTCATGTGGACCTTTAAATAGACTTTTAAATAAGGGTGGCAAGGTGTCTCGCGCATATGAATAGGCCCTGCGTGCGCAAAAAATTACAAAACTATGCACTGATACATGGGCAAATCAACTTCGTTTACTGCGCACATACATTGAGCTGAGGTGAGTGTATTTACACATAGGCTTGTCTGAAGAAACCGAGAAGCCTCATGTCCATGGCACGCGCAGATTCAGCATAGGGAATCCCGCACGGAATCCGCCCATGACGGGCGACGGTGACCAGGCGTAGCTGTCTGTGTCTTCTTCCTTCTGTACTGCAGATGTGTTGGCTGGTGCACCGGTGCACATGCACAGTACAGATTTTTTTTTTTAGATCTCCTGCAATTTCCGTGGAATCCGCAGCCTGTCAGCAGTGTCAACTGCGGGTAGGATAGCTTCCATTGACCTCAATATAAGCCGTCTGTGTGGGAACCGCAGTAAAATGGAGCATGCCACAATTGGTTTCCGCTCGTGTGCATGAAGAATAGTTTTTCCACAGCAGCTATGGAGGGCAATTGCTGCGGAACCCGGAGGAGGACGCCCGCTCTGGATTCCGCGGCAAAAATCCGCCCGTGGACACAAGGCCTAAGGCATGGACTCCATAAAAAGCCTCAGCCATTGGTGTTTGAGACATGAGCGTTAGCCTTGCAGCATTAGGGCTCTGAATCGAAGGGCAACATCTGCATAAAGCATGTGTAATTTCTTTATTTTTGCATGGGTTTCCCACCACACTTTTTTATTAAACATGCAGATTTGCTGTTCAGAAACGTGGACATCTTGTTTTACATATCTTAACTTATCCTGGGTGTTTTTTTTCCAAAGTTGGACGCAGTCAGATGAGCAATTTTTTTTGCACACCTGAAAATTTTTAAGTTCTTACCTGAAAATCATCCCTAGCTGCTGTAAAAAATAAAAAAACACATATCTTTTATATATCAATCATCTTCTTGCGGTCTCCATGCACTGCTCTGAAGCACTTTCTGCTGGCCGGGGATTTAAAAAGCACTGCCTCCAGAAAGTGCTGGATGTGATTGGCTGAGTTCTGAGCCAATCACAGGCAGCGCTCAGCTATTCATTGAATGACAGCTGAGCGCTGCCTGTGATTGGTCACAGTGCTCAGCCAATCAGAGGCAGCATCTGAGAGCTGTGATCAATTATAGGCAGTGCTCAGCTGTCAATCAATGAATGGCTGAGCGCTTCCTGTGATTGGTTGAGCGCTTAGCCAATCAGACCCAGCACTTATTGGAGGCGGGGATTTTAAATCCCTGGCCAGCAGGAAGTGCTTAAGAACAGTGCCAGCAGCCAGGGAGAAGACACACTGGAGCCCTGACAGCGGCACTGAAACCGAACGACGAACAAGAACTGCATGCTTCTCGTTCATTGTTCAGTCATTGGCTGCATTTAAACTGTTTGCGTGCCCGTTAGGATGGCACAGGCCCGGCACATACACAGAAGCCATAATGTCGTTGCCTCCCCTTCCCTTCCCCTCACTGGCTCACCTCCTCTCTCCTTCCCACCGGCTGTCTGCAATGGGAGTGGGCAAGACGGGGGCAGACCTAAGCACCCATACCCTTCCTGCCCCTTGTCAGCAGCCAGCAATGGGAGGGGTGGAGCTTAGCTCCGCCCCATCCCGTCCCCCTGTCATTGCAAATAGCCGGAGGGGAGGAGAGAGTAGGAGAGAAGAGAGAGGGAGTTTAGCAGTCACGCTGCTAAACTCCCTCCCTTCTCTGGCAGCTGTCATTGGCTTCCATAGGAGCCCATGCAGCGGTCGACGTATTCCAAACAGGAAGATAGTTCCAGGGCTATCTTTTCAGCCCAGCGAGAAAGCTCCTCGGCGCTATACTGCTCCGGCCAAGTGCTTTTACGCCATGAGAATACGACCATGTGATCTGATGCATTGGAATCCAAAGCATCATATTGTAGCGTATATCGGCCGGACGTGAAACAGAGGCCAATATATGCTCGTGGGAAAGAGTCCTTAGGCTCCATCAACAGAAGCTACTGTATCAGTAGAATTTATTTTCTAAACCACCTAGAATAAAAATAAACATAAGCATGCTGTATATGAATTACATATAAGGTAGAGTTTACATTATTGACTTTACTCATTGACAAAACCATTGAAATAGAAGAAAAACATTTATCACAAAAAAAGCTTGAATTCAAAATAAAAAAGTAGCAGGATTACTCACCAATAAATATTATATTACCAATGAAAATTTGGCACCAGATTATTAATTTAACGTTAATAAATTTAATTATCTCATTGCTTTAGTATCAGAAAATAACTGAGCTGAGTAAAAGCGCTTCCGATTGCATTAAAAAAGACAATGAAAAGTGTTTTATGGCAGCAATATATTTCTTCCATATCGGGAGATTTATGTCAAGTCCTTGCGCAGAGACAAAACTGTTAAAGTTGATGAAGTATTCTGTTTTTTGGTAGAAACCAAAACTAGCACAATCGCTGACGATATAGGCCTGGAAACTAATCACGGCAACATAAGACGCAATTAAACTTCAGTGACAGTTATCTTATCTGGGAAAAGTCCATTTTTCAGCTGTGTTAAGATCAGTGGTACAAGGTCAGCGTGACTGAATTAAAAGGGTTTCAATCTCACAGTGACTCTTGTGAAGTTTCTTTCTGATGCTTCCAATTATAAAGAATAAAGAATACAAAGACCTAAACTTTTAATATAGTAGATACTGATAAGTTTCATCAGTGCCCCAGTTAACTACAAACACTTACCAATCTACTGTATATATATATCTATATATATGAACTGCCTCACAGAGAAAATGCCACACCATGAAAATATTATCGCAACATTATGCAATTTTCAGTGTATGTTTAAACAGACAAGTTATGCAGATTCAAATAGACACAGGTTCAAGTGCAATAGACAGCAATTCTCTAGTTTTTGCAATCACCACTTTTCATAGAGCTCTTTTCCACGAGCGTATATCAGCCAGTGTTTTCACGTCCGAATGACATACGCTATCATCTGAGGCATAGAAGCCCGTGAACGGGCACACAAATCTACAGTTTGTGCACCCATTCACACAGCATGGGTCCCGGCACATATGCGCCGAGGTCACCATGCTGTCGCCCCTTTCCCTTCCCTCCCCATCGCAGGCTCACCTCTGCTTTCCTTCCGGCTTGTTCTTTGCAAAAGGAGGGGGAGGGGGCGGAGCTAAGCACTGACCCGCCCCACCTCTTCCATTGATGGCTATGGACAAGGGGCGAAAAGAGGGCAGGAGCTTAGCTCCGCCCACATCCCACCCCTTGTCCGCAACCAGCAATAGGAGGAGGCGGGACAGGTTGACGCTTAGCTCTGCCCCGTCCCACCCGATCCTATTGCAAAGAACGAGCCGGGAGGAGAGCAGAAGTGAGCCTGCATGGGGGGGAGGAGACCAGAGGAAGGGAGTTTAGCAGCCACGAGGCTAAACTCCCTCCCACGTCCGACCGCTGCCATGGGCTGCCATAGGAGCCCATGCGGCGGCCGACATATTCCCGCCTAAAAGATAGTTCCAGGACTATCTTTTGGGCCCAACGTAAAAACGCCCGGTGCTATATTAGCCTGGCCGGGCGCTTTTACATGACGAGAATACGGCCATGATATCCAAGAAAGGTGGCAGCATCAGCGGTGTAGAAATAGTTGAAAACATTTTTTTATTGCTCCATAAAAAATGGCAACGTTTCAACTTGTTCCAAGTCTTTATCAAGCCTGATACATTGCCATTAACACATACATTTTATAATGAAGACTGATAGGGAGGACACTCCTCCAGCTCATTAATCCTCATTAATAGCTGGAAGAGTGTCCTCCCTATCAGTCTTCACTATGAAATGTATGTGTTAATGGCAATATATCAGACTTGAAAAAGACTTGGAACAAGTCGAAACGTCGCCAATTTTTATGGAGCAATAAGGCCTCCTTCACACAGACTTTTTTTTAGCGCAGCGCTAATTGTTGTCAGAGGCTCCCATTGTTTTCAATAGAGCATCTCATATAGCCTCAGACAGCCACTCAATTCTTGAGCGGAGTCTGTTCCTTTTTGGGGAGTTTAGCATTCCTCATCACTGCGGCCGAAATTGAAGGTAAGTCATGGCACTTTGCTGCGTTTATGTGTGAGAGAGGCCTAACGGTGCTGAAAACGCAGTTGAAAATGTAGTCAAAAACGCATGTCAATGCAGCTGAAAACGCAGTAATCGCTGTGTTAAAAACGTTGAGTTTTTTCAAGCGCCTGAGTGAGAGTGGCCTTATAGAGTGATATTTCTCAGGAAAACAGAAATGTCTGTGAAGGTGAATATTGTAATTAGTAGAGATGAGCGAACGTACTCATCCGAGCTTGATACTTGTTCGAATATTAGCGTGTTCGAGATGCTCGTTACTAGAGGAGAGTACCACGCGATGTTCAAGTTACTTTCACTTTCATCTCTGAGACGTTAGCGCGCTTTTCTGGCCAATAGAAAGACAGGGAAGGCATTACAACTTCTCCCTGCGACGTTCAAGCCCTATACCACCCCCCTGCAGTGAGTGGCTGGCGAGATCAGGTGTCACCCGAGTACATAAATCGGCCCCTCCCGCGGCTCGCCACAGATGCATTCTGACATAGTTCAGGGAAAGTCCTGTCTTGCTGGAGTTGCTATAGGGAGAGTGTTAGGAGTTATTTTAGGCTTCAAGAACCCCAACGGTCCTTCTTAGGGCCACATCTGACCGTGTGCAGCACTGTTGAGGCTGCTTTTAGCAGTGTTGCACAATTATTTTTTTTTTGTATATTGGCCGTGCAGAGCATTGCGTCCGCAGTCTGCAGTCATTGTACAGAGTATAGGGCCAGTACTGGTGAGGCAGGGAAAGAGATATTCAGGCAGTGGGCTTTTCCAAAAAATTGATCGCCGTCATCCCGCCAGAGGGAAACAGTATACATAATATTATACGCTGCCTACAGTATCTATCTGCTGGGGGTAGTAGTCGTAATTAATGCGCAGCTAAGCGTTACAGCAGGCTTGCGCAAAATTGTTTCCTGGATCTGCTGTCTCTGTTACATGATCGCCGTCATCCCGCCAGAGGGAAACAGTATACATAATATTATACGCTGCCTACAGTATCTGTCCGCTGTATCAGCTCAGCATTTAAAAAAAGTAGAAGCAAAATACTTAAGGCCTACTACTGGCCTTTGGCCACTTGACTGCTTCTGCGCTGTGAATTCCACTAGCTCAGTCATACGCACCTACGTCTCACTACAGGCGTGCACAAAATTGTTTCCTGGCTCTGCTGTGCGTTCCGTAAGGGAAGTCAGCCTCCAACCACAGGCCAATAAGCGGCACATTTAATTACAGCGTTCTGTTTCTGCACTACTGGTAATACAGCATACTGAGGGGTAGGGGTAGGCCTAGAGGACGTGGACGCAGGCGAGGACGCGGAGGCCCAAGTCAGGGTGTGGGCACAGGCCAAGCTCCTGATCCAGGTGTATCGCAGCTGACTGCTGCGGGATAAGGAGAGAGGCACGTTTCTGGCGTCCCCACATTCATCTCACAATTAATGGGTCCACGCGGTAGACCTTTATTAAAAAATGAGCAGTGTGAGCAGATACTGTCGTGGATGGCAGAAAGTGCATCCAGCAATCTATCGACCACCCAGAGTTCTGCGCCGTCCACTGCTGCAACTCTGAATCCTCTGGCTGCTGCTTCTCCTTCCTCCCAGCCTCCTCACTCCATTACAATGACACATTCTGAGGAGCAGGCAGACTCCCAGGAACTGTTCCCGGGCCCCTGCCCAGAATGGCCAGCAATGGTTCCTCTCCCACCGGAGGAGTTTGTCGTGACCGATGCCCAACCTTTGGAAAGTTCCCGGGGTCCGGGGGATGAGGCTGGGGACTTCCGGCAACTGTCTCAAGAGCTTTCAGTGGGTGAGGAGGACGATGACTATGAGACACAGTTGTCTATCACTCAGGTAGTAGTAATTGGAGTAAGTCCGAGGGAGGAGCGCACAGAGGATTCGGAGGAAGAGCAGCAGGACGATGAGGTGACTGACCCCACCTGGTTTGCTACGCCTACTGAGGACAGGTCTTCAGAGGAGGAGGCAAGTGCAGCAGCAGGGCAGGTTGGAAGAGGCAGTGCGGTGGCCAGGGGTAGAGGCAGGGCCAGACCGAATAAGCCACCAACTGTTTCCCAAAACGCCCCCTCGCGCCATGCCACCCTGCAGAGGCCGAGGTGCTCAAAGGTCTGGCAGTTTTTCACTGAGAGTGCAGACGACCGACGAACAGTGGTGTGCAACCTTTGTCGCGCCAAGATCAGCCGGGGAGCCACCACCACCAGCCTCACCACCACCAGCATGCGCAGACATATGATGGCCAAGCACCTCACAAGGTGGGACGAAGGCCGTTCACCGCCTCCGGTTTGCACCGCTGCCTCTCCCCCTGTGCCCCAACCTGCCACTGAGATCCAACCCCCCTCTCAGGACACAGGCACTACCGTCTCCTGGCCTGCACCCACACCCTCACCTCCGCTCTCCTCGGCCCCATCCACCAATGTCTCTCAGCGCACCGTCCAGCCGTCGCTAGCGCAAGTGTTGGAGCGCAAGCGCAAGTACGCCGCCACACACCCGCACGCTCAAGCGTTAAACGTGCACATAGCCAAATTTATCAGCCTGGAGATGCTGCCGTATAGGGTTGTGGAAACGGAGGCTTTCAAAGGTATGATGGCGGCGGCGGCCCCGCGCTACTCAGTTCCCAGTCACCACTACTTTTCCCGATGTGCCGTCCCAGCCCTGCACGACCACGTCTCCCGCAACATTGTACGCGCCCTCACTAACGCGGTTACTACCAAGGTCCACTTAACAACGGACACGTGGACAAGCACAGGCGGGCAGGGCCACTATATCTCCCTGACGGCACATTGGGTGAATTTAGTGGAGGCTGGGACAGAGTCAGAGCATGGGACTGCTCACGTCCTACCCACCCCCAGAATTGCGGGCCCCAGCTCGGTGAGGGTGTCTGCGGCGGTGTATGCTTCCTCCACTAAACCACTCTCCTCCTCCTCCTCCTCCTACGCAACCTCTGTCTCGCAATCAAGATGTGTCAGCAGCAGCACGTCGCCAGCAGTCGGTGTCGCGCTACACGGCAGCACAGCGGTGGGCAAGCGTCAGCAGGCCGTGCTGAAACTACTCAGCTTAGGAGAGAAGAGGCACATGGCCCACAAACTGCTGCAGGGTCTGACAAAGCAGACCGACCTCTGGCTTGCGCCGCTGATCCTCCAACCGGGCATGGTCGTGTGTGACAACGGCCGTAACCTGGTGGCGGCTCTGCACATCTTTAATTTGGTGGTTCAGCGCTTTCTGAAAAGCTACCCTCGCTTGTCAGACCTGCTCGGAAAGGTGCGCCGGCTCTGCGCACATTTCCGCAAGTCCCACAGGGACGCTGCCACCCTGCGCACCCTGCAACATCGGTTTCATCTGCCAGTGCACTGACTGCTGTGCGACGTGCCCACACGGTGGAACTCTACGCTCCACATGTTGGCCAGGCTCTATGAGCAGCGTAGAGCTATAGTGGAATACCAACTCCAACACGGGCGGCGCAGTGGGAGTCAGCCTCCTCAATTCTTTACAGAAGAGTGGGCCTGGTTGGCAGACATCTGCCAGGTCCTTGGAAAGTTTGAGGAGTCTACCCAGATGGTGAGCGGCGATGCTGCAATCATTAGCGTCACCATTCCTCTGCTATGCCTCTTGAGAAGTTCCCTGCAAAGCATAAAGGCAGACGCTTTGCGCTCGGAAACAGAGGCGGGGGAAGACAGTATGTCGCTTGATAGTCAGAGCACCCTCCTGTCTATATCTCAGCGCGTTGAGGAGGAGGAGGAGGAGCATGAGGAGGATGGGGAGGAGGGGGAAGAGACAGCTTGGCCCAATGCTGAGGGTACCCATGCTGCTTGCCTGTCATCCTTTCAGCGTGTATGGCCTGAGGAGGAGGAGGAGGAGGAGGATCCTGAAAGTGATCTTCCTAGTGTGGACAGACATGTGTTGCGTACAGGTACCCTGGCACACATGGCTGACTTTATGTTAGGATGCCTTTCTCGTGACCCTCGCGTTACATGCATTCTGGCCACTACGGATTACTGGGTGTACACACTGCTCGACCCACGGTATAAGGAGAACCTTTCCACTCTCATACCCGAAGAGGAAAGGGGTTCGAGAGTGATGCTATACCACAGGACCCTGGCGGACAAACTGATGGTAAAATTCCCATCCGACAGCGCTAGTGGCCAAAGGCGCAGTTCCGAGGGCCAGGTAGCAGGGGAGGCGCAGAGATCAGGCAGCATGTACAGCACAGGCAGGGGAACACTCTCTAAGGCCTTTGACAGCTTTCTGGCTCCCCAGCAAGACTGTGTCACTGCTCCCCAGTCAAGGCTGAGTCGGCGGGAGCACTGTAAAAGGATGGTGAGGGAGTACGTAGCCGATCGCACGACCGTCCTTAGTGACGCCTCTGCCCCCTACAACTACTGGGTGTCGAAGCTGGACACGTGGCCTGAACTCGCGCTGTATGCCCTGGAGCTTGCTTGTCCTGCGGCTAGCGTCTTGTCAGAGAGGGTGTTTAGTGCGGCTGGGGGAATCATCACAGATAAGCGTACCCGCCTGTCAACTGACAGTGCCGACAGGCTTACACTCATCAAGATGAACAAAGCCTGGATTTCCCCAGACTTCTCTTCTCCACCAGCGGACAGCAGCGATACCTAAACAATACGTAGGCTGCACCCGCGGATGGAAGCACTGTTCTCTATCACCATCAAAAACGTGGACCTTTTAGCTTCATCAATCTGTGTATAATATTCATCCTCCTCCTCCTGCTCCTCCTCCTGAAACCTCACGTAATCACGCCGAATGGGCAATTTTTCTTAGGTCCACAAGGCTCAGTCATATAATTTTTGTAAACAATTTTTATACGTTTCAATGCTCATTAAAGCGTTGAAACTTTCACCTGAACCAATTTTTATTTAACTGGGCTGCCTCCAGGCCTAGGTACAAATTAAGCCACATTAACCAAAGCGATTAATGGGTTTCACCTGCCCTCTTGGTTGGGCATGGGCAATTTTTCTGACGTACATTAGTACTGTTGGTACACCAATTTTTTTGGGCCCTCGCCTACAGTGTAATCCAATTAATTTTTTGCCCACCTGCATTAAAGCTGACGTTACATCAGCTGTGCTGGGCACTGCAATGGGATATATTTATGTACCGCCGGTGGGTTCCAGGGAGCCACCCATGCTGTGGGTCCACAGGGAGTTGTAACCGCATGTGTCCACTTCTAAAGAACGCCAGTCTGACTGGGGCATGCAGTGTGGGCCGAAGCCCACCTGCATTAAACATGACATTACCTCAGCTGTGATGGGCAATGCAATGGGATATATTTATGTACTGCCGGTGGCTTCCTGGCACCCACCCATGCTGTGGGTCCACACGGACTTCACAATAGGGAGTTGTACCTGCCTGTGTCTATGAATTAAAAATCCCGGTCAGGTTGGGGCATGCAGTGTGGGCCGAAGCCCACCTGCATTTAATCGGACGTTACCTCAGCTGTGATGGGCACTGCAATGGGATACATTAATGTACAGCCGGTGGGTTCCAGGGAGCCACCCATGCTGTGGGTGAACACGGAATTCCCATTGCGGAGTTGTACCTGCCTGTGACTATTTATAAAAAAACTCAGTCTGACTGGGGCATGCAGACACCTTGACAGAATGAATAGTGTGTGGCACATAGGTTCCCCATTGCTATGCCCACGTGTGCAGCTCCTGATGGCGGTGGCACAGGATTATATTTCTCATTGCTTCTGTACAGCATTGTGGGCTATCGCCCCACCCCTTTTAAAGAGGGTCGCTGCCTAGCCGTGCCAACCCTCTGCAGTGTGTGCCTGCGGTTCCTCCTCATGGCAGACGCACTTATAAATAGACATGAGGGTGGTGTGGCATGAGTGCAGCTGAAGGCTGCGCAGGGACACTTTGGTGTGCACTGTGGACACTGCGTCGTGGGGGGGGGGGGGAGTTGGGCAGCATGTAACCCAGGAGAAGTGGCAGCGGAGTGTCATGCAGGCAGTGATTGTGCTTTGTTGGAGGTAGTGTGGTGCTTAGCTAAGGTATGCATTGCTAATGAGGGCTTTTCAGAAGTAAAAGTTGTTGGGGGGGGCCCACTCTTGCCGCTATTGTGGCTTAATAGTGGGACCTGGGAACTTGAGATGTAGCGCAACATGTAGCCCCTCGCCTGCCCTATCCGTTGCTGTGTCGTTCCCATCACTTTCTTGAATTGCCCAGCTTTTCACAAATGGAAACCTTAGCGAGCATCGGCGATATACAAAAATGCTCGAGTCGCCCATTGACTTCAATGGGGTTCGTTACTCGAAACGAACCCTCGAGCATCGCGATAATTTCATCCCGAGTAACGAGCACCCGAGCATTTTGGTGCTCGCTCATCTCTAGTAATTAGCAGAAATATCTGTTTGACAAAATATTGCAGATTTTTGCTACTTTTTCTAATCTAGGAAAAACAAAATAATTAGATCCATTATTTAGCTTAATAAAGGACACTAATGCATTTTACATGTAACCAGATTTTTCCTAGTAGCCATTTTCTGTACGTACTTTTGCTGCTAATTAGTATTCCGACATCATAGCCATATAAGTTTCTTATTTCTATAATTAAGCCCCCCGGGCATGTATCAGGATTGATGGACCTTCAGGTTTACAGTAAATTTCATTAAAAATATTTTGAGGTGTCACCTGCACAGCTGCACAGTCTGTGAACTGCTCTGATTTATCTCTGCAGATTTGCCAGCTTATGTTAATGGATACCATAAATAAATAGTGTGAATGACAGATGTTTAAGCAGCAAAGGAGCACATAAAATATTGACTATTATTATCAATAATGTATTTCCTCTGAAGCCATAAAATTATGCATTACAATTCATAGAATGTTAAATGGTCCTGATTACCTACATATAAGTGGATGACGAAATGAGAATTTTTTTTAATATTGGAAATCGTATACTGATATGCCTTCCTCGTGCAGGGTAAGCCACGTTTTGCCCTCTTGATGAATTTGTTCTTGGCTAAAAACAATGGCAGGTTTTTGGAAAATGTTCATAAATGAATAGCGATAGCCAAGACACTCAATGCCCACCCACTTTTTCAAACACATTTCTATGTATGAGGCATCATTCACACGATCATGGTTTTAGCGCAGTATAGGGGCACAAAAATTTGTTCCCATACTGTGCTAAAAATCACGTGAATGGGCAGGTACTCCAGGAGGAGAGAAAGAAGAATCCCTGCAGGGCTTCAGGATTTCCATATAGCAGGGAGAGAAAGGGTTAATCCCCCAAAGCCCAGCTCTCTCTTCCTGCTATGGGGGATTAACCCACAGCCCCGCTCTGTCTCTCCCTGCTCTGGGGATTCCTGAGGGATATCTCCATAGCGCAGAGAGAGTGGGCGTAGCTAGAGATAGGGGAGGGGCTATAGGGCTTCTCACAGAGATTCTCCATAGCAACGAGAGAGGGGCTAGGCTAGAGGATGGATATCTATAGCCCCACCCTCTCCTCCCACACTCTCAGAGAAGTCCTGTTACCCTGCACCCTCTATCTCCCCACTACAGGGAAATCCCTTGGGGAGAGAGGAGAAGGGAGTCCCCTACTAACTCCCATTGCTGGGGAATTGGAGGAATTCCCAGCTGCTTACAGTGGGACATTTAAAACATGCTGCCCAGGAGCACATTTTAAATGTCTCGCTGTAAATTAAGGGAACCCCCTAGGGAGAGGGAGGGAACCCCCTAGGGAGATGAAGGGAACCCCCTAGGGAGATGAAGGGAACACCCTAGGGAGATGAAGGGAACACCCTAGGGAGATGAACTCAGGGCTTCTCATCATCCCTTCAGAGATTAACAGGAGTTTGCAGCGGGGCATTTAAAATATGCTTTTGGGCAGCAGGTTTTAAATGACCCTCTGTAAGCAGCGGGGAATTCCTTCCATTGACAGAAATCCTCCTAATGAGATTTGTAATCTTTTCCTGCGCAGAAGTTTCCATAAACTCCTGCTCTCATAGGAGTCTATAAAAAACTCCTCCACAGTGCGCACCAAAGAAAGGTCATGTCCTATTTTTTCTCTCAGCATGGACCTTAAATGTGGGCATTATAGCCACGCATGTCCAATCTTTGATTGGTGCGAATATTCAGCACGTCTAAAATTCCTTCATGTGAACGCTTCTATAGGAAACCATTGGTTCTTATAGAAGCGCTCTTTTCATGCGCCTCTAATGCGCGAAGACAGCGCTCATGTGAACGAAGCCTTAGAAAAAGCAGCATAGGGGCTTAATAAACATGCTACTGGTGTAAATGTATTGATAAATCTTCATTACAATGTTACATGTGCCAGAGGACATCGCTTGTCATTGTTGTCTTACATAGATTAACCACACTATATTAATTTTTGTTATAGAAAAACTGGACGATAAATATTAAAACAGCTACAAGTATCTTTAATTCCGAATTACTTGATATGGCCAATAGTGTATAATGGTAACCAAGTGTTGTGTTAGAATGGAGCTTTATTTATCTCCTTTGCTTTTATCCAATTTAGAAAGGAGGCAAACGGCACTCACCAATGGACGGCCACCGCTGACCACGACTCTGTATGGTAACTCAAAGGTGCTTCAGACTGAAAAAGGGAAGATGAACCATTGGCACTCCTTGGTGTTCAGAATAAAAGCAGCACTTTATTTCATGTCAAAACATAGCAGATGCCAAACCAGGACTCGGTGCGCAAAAAATAGACATCAGCTGTTTCACATCACATGACGCTTTATCAGGCCTTCACAAATCCTAGGGAACTGGGGCTGTATTTAAATGTTGGTTTCTAGGCAACAAATTGGGTCTTGCATCTAAATACAGCCCCAGTTCTCTAGAATTTGTGAAGACTTGATAAAACATCCGGTGACGCAAAACAGCTGTCGTCTATTTTTTGCGCATTGTGTCCTGGTTTTGCTCCTGCTATGTTTTGAGATTAAATGAAGTGCTGTTTTTAATTCTGAATAGCAAAGTGCAGAAGACCAGATCGGTGGAGGGGATTTGAAATCTCCTGACTCCCGTCTACCTTCTAAATGCCCTACTGGAATCTAATGCCAGTGCAGGAGTTTCCATTAACTCCCGCTCCCATAGGAGTCAATGGGAACTCCTGCAAAACACGCACCAAAGATAGAATGTGTCCTATCTTTTTTAGGTGCACTGCATTTGGCGCTGCTAATTCCCCGCATATGAACACTTCTATAAGAACCTATTCATTCTTTTTGAAGGGTGCATTATGCACACGCAAAACACACGCTCATCTGCCCGAGCCCTAAGCTTGCATTGAGCTGAACCTGTATATAGGGCAATGCTGCCAGGACACTATTAAGGCTATAAACTATAACAGAAAGTAATATCACAAAGTTTCAGCCCTAGCATAAGATAGAGTAGCCAAGCTCAGAAACTGTAAAAAAAGCAACATATTCTTGTGATGAACCCCTTCATCCTACTATTACACAGAACTATATTATCTATTATGTATCAATTTGTAGACATTTAATTCTAAAAGTGGTATTCCAATAGTAAGTATTTAGGATGTATCTATACACTTCCTATAAGTCCCCACCTCCAGGACCCTTATTGGGAGGATGAGGTTTCGGTGACCCTAATTTTTTATTTGTCTCAACTTCTTGCTGAAATACACATCCTAAATATCTGAGATCTGTAATTACTAGGTAATCATGTTTCTATGATGCTTCTTGAGTAATACAAAGCATCTGGCAGCCAAAAAATAAAGCAGAAAAAGCATAAAGCATGTCAAATATGCTCTACTCTCTCTATAAGGCCGGCTGCACATTCAGTGATGGATTTCCCATGCAGGTTCCCGCAGCAGACTCCTGGCTGCCGACCCCGCAAATCTGCTTTTTCTGTACTGTGGATGACTGCGGACGCCTACTGTCAGTCATGTGCATAACAGATTTTTTTTTCTAATATTAGTTTTTCCCATGCCGTCGCTAGGTGATGACATGGGTACCCACAGCCTATTTGCAATGTCAATTGCAGATAGGCTGCAGGTCGGACGGCTTCCACTGACTTCAATGTAGGCTGTCCATGCGGAGTCCGCAGCAAAATAGAGCATACTGCAATTTTTCCTCCACTCACGGAGTGTGCAATTCGTTTCCATGAGTGTGAAGGAAGAAGAAATTTTACATACCTTTTAAGGCATGCTATTTGCTGTGGATCCTCTGTGCGGACGCCATCCACGGATTACACAGTAAAAATCCGGTTGTGTGAAGCCGGCCTAAGGTTGGTTTCAGATGAGCTTATTGTAACACGTCTGTAATATGGATCCGTACTACAAACGTGTTACAGAAGACATTACAACCTTATGTAGTCAGTATTTCATCGGTGTTTGATTTGTATTTATCTCTATATTTACTGCTATTGTATATATTTCTACTTGGCAAATACTGATCCTCCTGCAGATGGGTGGAAATTTCCTGCAGAATTTCTGCTCGTGCCCGCTGCCATATGATTACATAATGCAATCCTATGCATCCACAGCTGCGATTTGTCCGTGTGAAAAATTTGCGGAAAACAAATATCGGCATGTCCTATTTCTGTGCGGGCCTCTGCGAGGCTCGCACAGAAAACTCACTAGTGATGCGCCAGCTCTGCTCTGCTCATGTGCCGGCTGGGCAGCAGAGAGGGGAAACGCAGCGGTCATTGCAGCGGCACGGTGCATATCCCACTACAAGAATTCTCGCAGCAGGATCTGACCCGGCCGTCTGCAGGAGGCCTAAGAAAAAAGAATAGCAATGTGAAAACAAAACCAGAAAAAAATAGGTCATGCTGCTTTTTCAAAAACAGTTGTGAAGAATACGGCCATGCGAATAGATACATAGATTTACATTAGCTTCATCAATAACATTGCAAGAACCTGTCCTTTTTTCACCGTGGACATGCTAAAAATGCTCACTGTTGCCCTCATCCACTCTCGGCTCAATTATTGTAACTCGCTGCTGACCGGCCTCTCTTGCACCAGACTCTTCCCCCTCCAATCCATCCTGAATGCAGCAGCCAGGCTCATCTTCCTGTCCAGCTGCTACTCGGACACCTCTGCCCTGTTCTAGTCACTGTACTGGCTGCCCATCGAATATAGAATTCAATTCAAGCTCACTATGTTTATCCATAAAGCCCTCCATAGCACTGTGCCACCCTATATTGCCATTCTCCGCTCCGTTAATGAAATCAGATTAAGTGCTCCTTTAATTCAGACCTCTCATTCCCGCCTCCAAGACTTTTCCAGAGCAGCACCAGTCCTCTGGAATGCGCTACCCAAAACTATCTGGGCAATCCCTGGCACACAAAGTTTCAGGCGTGCTTTAACAACGCACCTCTTCAGGGAGGTAAACCATATCTCCTAAACCAAAGCCCTCTTTACTATGCCTGATAACATGCTCCCTGTCCTACTGACTGCAATCCCTGCTAATCATAATCAACCACCCCCTGTGGCCATACCGATTCAGCCACCACACGGCTTAAGTCTGACCATTGTCTATGTTTATAGCATCCCTCTCTCTCCACCCCACCATACCGTGCACATATCCAGCCCCTTTACCTTCTGTATCACCCCATTATTTGTAGTATGTAAGCTGGTTGGAGCAGGACGCTCACCCCTACTATTTCCATCAACTTATTACTTCATGTAACCGTGGTTTTTGTATCTTTTCTTTTCTGTTTTGTAAGAACTGCAGAATATTTTGGCGCTATATAAATAAAGATTATTATTATTATGGCCTGTAAAACACAGACCAAATACAGAGCTAAAATACGCTTGACTGAAGGCAGCCTTACAGTCCATAGCTGCACAATGGCTCAGCTGTTCCAATAACTCTCATAGACTTAAGTAGTTGCTTTTTCATTTTTCGTCTCCCGTTTTCAACCACCACAAGTCACTTTGGATTACTGAATGAAGGTCAAGGCAATGTATTCTCTCAATAAGTGCAGGCTTCAGACATCAGACATTTCTGACATGTATGTGTCTTTGTGGTACAGCATGAAGCCAGGAGATGCGACTGGAATTTGTGAGTATTGTAATGAAATATATTTCTGGAAATAATGAGCAGAATTTAAAGAAAATCAAATTTCTGACACTACATCCACCTTTCTGACATTTTCAGTTCTTATGACGTGCTATGTCTGCAATCTCCTAATTGTAGATACAATGTTATAATAAGCGCATTTCTAACTCAGAAAGTACTTTCCTTTTTTAGAAAATTTTCTTAATGCTCGAAAAATGCAGGACATGAGATAATTACAAATTGTTATTCTGGCTGAGAGAAATGGGATCTAAAAATACTGCAGTAGATGCATCGCTTTCCACAGGTAACGTGTGCCAGCGTGAATCGCTTCTTTGTTACAATACATGGCCATGTTTGTGACTTGTTTCAATGTCAAAGTAGTTTTCTCATTGGAATAAACTATTTTTTAACTTTAGTTAAATTGTCTGAAGTCTATTACAGAAGTCAATTTGCATAAATCTACATGTAACTGGAACAAAAATATTTCAAACATTAGAATTTGGCTTTCTTATAAGAAATTAATATTTACTAGAGATGAGCGATGCTCGAGGGTTCGTTTCGAGTAACGAACCCCATTGAAGTCAATGGGCGACTCGAGCATTTTTGTATATCACCCATGCTCCGCTAAGGTTTTCATTGGTGAAAATCTGCAAAACCCAAGAAAGTGATGGAAACGACACAGAAACGGATAGGGCAGGCGAAGGACAACATGCTGGGCTGCATTTCAGGATCCCAGGTCCCACTATTAAGCCACAATAGCGGCAAGAATACCCCCCCACCTAACAGTTTTTACTTCGGACAAACCCTCATTAGTAAGGCACACATTAGCTAAGCACCACACTACCTCCAACTAAGCACAAGCACTGCTTGCTGGACACACCGCTGCCTCTTCTCCTGGATTACATGCTGCCCAACCCCCCCGCACGACCCAGCGTCCACAGCGCACACCAAAGTGTCCCTGCGCAGCCTTCAGCTGCCCTCATGCCACACGCTGGCTGCATAGCCACACCACCCTCATGTCTATTTATAAGTGTGTCTGCGATCAGGAGGAACCGGAGGCACACACTGCAGAGGGTTGGCAGGGCCAGGTAGCGACCCTCTTTAAAAGGGGCTGGGCTATAGCCCACAATGCTGTACAGAAGCAATGAGACATCCAATCCTGTGCCACCTCCGTCAGGAGCTGCAAACGTGGGCATAGCAATGGGGAATCCATGCACCACACAGTATTCATTCTGTCAAGGTGTCGCATAGCTCAATCGACACTGCAAGGGGAAAGCCGTCTGCGCTCTGCCCCCCTACCCAAGTAAGTCAGTGTCTTTGTGCCAGACAGGTCAAACACCGCGATGGGAACTAAGTTTGCACCGACAGTATAGGTGGGTCCTAGGAAACCCAAGACGTGAACAAAAAATTGATCTGAGCGGCCAAACATGGCAGACTTGCACCGCACCCACGACATAGGACTCGGCCCACAGCTTCAGCAATCCTAGGCAGGAAGCGGACTTTCACTGCACCAAGGAGATAGGCCTCTGCACAAACCCTCAGCAATCGTGGGCCTACAGCGGACTCCAATGCTAGCGTAGCTGTGCTCGTCTCATTAGCGCTGTATTGCTCCTGTAGTTTATGCCAATGCAGTGCCCCGGATAGTAGAGCTAACGTCAGATTAAATACAGGTGGGCTTTGGCCCACACTGCATGCCCCAGTCAGACTGGGTTTTTTTATAAGACGACACGGGCAGGTACCACTCCCTAATGTGAAGTCCGTGTAGACCAACAGCATGGGTGGGTCCCAGGAAGCCACCGGCGGTACATAAATAAATCCCATTGCGTTGCCCTGCACAGCTGAGGTAACGTCAGATTAAATACAGGTGGGCTTCGGCCCACACTGCATGCCCCAGTCAGACTGGGGTTTTTTATAAGTATACACAGGCAGGTACAACTCCCTAATGTGAAGTCCGTGTCGACCCACAGCATGGGTGGCTCCCTGGAATCCACCGGCGGTACATAAATATATCCCATTGCAGTGCCCTGGACAGCAGAGCTAACGTCAGATTAAATACAGGTGGGCTTCGGCCCACACTGCATGCCCCAGTCAGACTGGGGTTCTTTATAAGTAGACACAGGCAGGTACAACTCCGTGTGGACCGACAGCATGGGTGGGTCCCAGGAAGCCACCGGTGGTACATAAATAAATCCCAGTGCATTGCCCTGCACAGCTGAGGTAACGTCAGATAAAATGCAGGTGGGCTTCAGCCCACACTGCATGCCCCAGTCTGACTGGGGTTTTTAATACATAGACACAGGCAGGTACAAATTCCCTATGTGAAGTCCCTGTGGACCGACAGCAGGGGTGGCTCCCTGGAACCCACCGGCGGTACATAAATAAATCCTATTGCATTGCCCTGCACAGCTGAGGTAACGTCAGATTAAATACAGGTGGGCTTCGGCCCACACTGCATGCCCCAGTCAGATGGGGTTCTTTATAAGTAGACACAGGCAGGTACAACTCCATGTGGACCGACAGCATGGGTGGGTCCCAGGAAGCCACCGGAGGTACATAAATAAATCCCATTGCAGTGCCCTGCACAGCTGAGGTAACGTCATATAAAATGCAGGTGGGCTTTGGCCCACACTGCGTGCCCCAGTCAGACTGGGGTTTTTTATAAGTCGACACAGGCCCACAGCATGGGTGGCTCCCTGGAACCCACCGGCGGTACATAAATATATCTCATTGCAGTGCCCTGGACAGCAGAGCTAACGTCAGATTACATACAGGTGGGCTTCGGTCCACACTGCATGCCCTAGTCAGACTGGGTAATTTTTTTTTGGGCCATGTACGTGGAACACCACGGTGGGAACACTTAGTGCACCCATAGTATGCACCGACCCCTGTAATACTTCTGTAGCTAAGGTATACGCACACCCCACTAACAGTTATGTTGCAGAAGTCTAGGGAGACCCTATTAACACTTCTGTAGTTACAGTATAGACAGACCCCAGTAACATTTCAGTAGCTGCAGTATAGGCAGAGCACAGTATCAGTTACATTTCAGTAGTAACGGTATCAACAGACCCCTGTAACATTTCAGTAACAGCAGGATAGGCATAGCCCAGTATTAGTGGGATTTGAGTAGTAACAGTATAGACAGATTGACAACACCTATGTGGAAAAGCTAGTATTTTCTAAGACAAGAGAGGGGCATTTGATTGCAATGAAAAGGATACTCAAGGTACTGAAAGTCTGCACTCCTTCTCACCTCAAGCTGGAAAATGTAAAGGCTCTATTCCTATGGTTTCCGTTGTCCATTTCAAACTGTTAGGAAATAGCAATCCAAGTTTGCGGCTACTACCACGGATCTTTCTTAGGAATTACCAAAGATGATCACAAGTAAAGGCCTAATCATCAGTCAGTCCAAAATCATTCAGGGAGTATGTGGTTCTCAGCTGGCCTGCTTCCATTTAGGGTCGGTACCTGCTGCCACTCAGTCCCTTTCCCTGCAGGGATGTTGTGTTCTATAGTCACCTGTATTCCGACCTCAGCTGTACACTAATCTTTGGACTTAGCAGTACAAACAAGTTTTAAGCCACCAATGCTCTACCAGTCGGCTGAAAGCTTCAGCTAGGGATAACGGAATACTACCGCGGTTGTATTTAGTTTGTTTTCAGGATGTGGCCAGGATTAAGTGAGCCGTGGCGGGGGGTGGTGGGGGGCTTTCTTATTGTGTCGTTTAAGGTGAAATTCTTGGACTGCCGCCAGACGGACCACTGCGAAAGCATTTGTCAAGAATATTTTCATTGTTGGAGGAGGAGGAGGGGGATGTCTTTGAGGCAGTACATGTCCTGTCCCCGTGTCCGTGGTTATATGCACCTTACCAGTAACCGTGTTGGTGGGAAAGTGGTTGCGACTGTGGACCTTTAAGAGCGGTTTTATTTAGTTGGTTTTGGGAATGTGGCCAGGATTAAGTGGGCCGTGGTGGGGGGCTCTCTTATTGTATCGTTTAAGGTGAAATTCTTGGACTGCCGCCAGACGGGCCACTGCGAAAGCATTTGCCAAGAATGTTTTCATTATTGGAGAAGGAGGAGGGGGATGTCTTTGAGGCAGTACGTGTCCTGTCCCCGTGTCCGTGGTTATATGCACCTTACCAGTAACCGTGTTGGTGGGAAAGTGGTCACGACTGTGGACCTATTAGCGCGGTTTTATTTCATTGGTTTTCGGAATGTGGCCAGGATGAAATTTGGAGTGTGGATATAGTAGCGCAGTTTTATTTAGTTGGTTTTCGGAATGTGGCCAGGATTAAGTGGGCCGGGGTGGGGGGGCTCTCTTATTGTATCGTTTAAGGTGAAATTCTTGGACTGCCGCCAGACGGACCACTGCGAAAGCATTTGCCAAGAATGTTTTCATTTTAGGAGGAGGAGGAGGATGTTGTTTTTGAGGCAGTACGTGTCCTGTCCACGTGTCCGTGGTTATATGCACCTTACCAGTAACCGCGTTGCTGAAAAATTGTCGCGCCTGGGGACCTAATAGCATGGCCTCGCCACCATCATGTCTTTGGCAAGCCTCCGTTTCCACAACCCTATAACATAGCAGTAGCAGCAGTATAGGCAGAGCCGAGAATTAGTAACATTTCAGTGGTAACGGTATGGACAGACCCCAGTAACATTTCATTGGCAGCAGTAGGGACAGACCCCACTAAAATTTCATTTGCAGCAGTATAGACAGACCCCAGTAACATTTCAGTAGTATAAGTATAGACAGACCCCAGTAACAGTTCAGTAGTATAAGTCTAGACAGACCCCAGTAACATTTCAGTTCCAGCAGTGTAGACAACCCCAGTAACATTTCAGTAGTATCATTTGCAACATGCCCCAGTAACATTTCAGTTCCAGCAGTGCAGACAGACCCTAGTAACATTTCAGTTCCAGCAGTGCAGACAGACCCCAGTAACATTTCAGTAGTATCATTAGGGACAGGCCCCAGTAACATTTCAGTTGCAACAGTATAGACAGACCACAGTAACATTTCATTTACAGCAGTATTGACAAACCCCAGTAACATTTCAGTAGTATAATTAGAGACAGGCCCCAGTAACATTTCAGTTCCAGCAGTGCGGACAGACCCCAGTAACATTTCAGGAGTAGTAACAGTATAGACACACTCCTTTAACATTTCCGTTGCAGCAGTGTAGGCTGAGCCCAGTAACATTTCATTTGAAGCAGTATTGACAGAGTGCAGTAACTTTTCAGTTGTAGTAGCAGTATAGACAGACCCTAGTAACATTTACGTTGAAGCAGTATGGGCATAGCTGCAGATTCACATTTCCCTGGCAGCAGTGTAGGGAGAGCATTTTTTTTTACATTTCAGTAGTAGCAGTATAGTCAGACCCCAGTAACATTAACGTAGAAGCAGTATGAACAAAGAAGCAGATTCACAATTCCCTTGCAGCAGTGTAGGGAGAGTACAGCATTTGTAACACTTCAGTAGTAGCAGTATAGACAGGCCCCAGTAACATTAACGTAGAAGCAGTATGGGCAAAGCAGCAGAAAAACATTTCCCTGGCAGCAGTGTAGGGAGAGTACAGCATTTGTAACATTTCAGTAGTAGCAGTATAGTCAGACTCCAGTAACATTTATGTACAAGCAGTACGGACAAAGTTGCAGATTCACATTTTCCTTGCAGCAGTGTAGGGAGAGCATAGCATTTGTAACATTTCAGTAGTAGCAGTATAAACAGGCCCCAGTAACATTTATGTAGAAGCAGTATGGGCAAAGCAGCAGAAAAACATTTCCCTGGCAGCAGTGTAGGGAGAGTTTAGTATTTGTAACATTTCAGTAGTAGCAGTATAAACAGGCCCCAGTAACATTTACGTAGAAGCAGTATGGGCAAAGCAGCAGAAAAACATTTCCCTGGCAGCAGTGTAGGGAGAGCTTAGTATTTGTAACATTTCAGTAGTAGCAGTATAGACAGGCCCCAGTAACATTTACGTAGAAACAGTATGGTCAAAGCAGCAGAAAAACATTTCCCTGGCAGCAGTATAGGGAGAGCATAGTATTTGTAACATTTCAGTAGTAGCAGTATAGAGGGCAGAGGGCAGGTGAAACCCATTAATCGCTTAGCATACTGTGGCTTAATTTTTACCTAGGCCTGGAGGCAGCCCAGTCAATATAAAAATAGGTTCAGGTGGAAGTTTCAATGCTTTAATGAGAATTGAAACAGATAAATATTATTTAGAAAAGTTATATGAGCCTTTTGGCGCACAGAAAAATTGCCCGTTCGTGGTGATTACGTGAGGTTTCAGGAGGAGGAGGACGAATATCATACACAGATTGACAAAGGTCTTTAGGTAGCGCTGCTGTCCGCTGGTGGAGAAGAGAAGTCTGGGGAAATCCAGGCTTTGTTCATCTTTATGAGTGTAAGCCTGTCGGCACTGTCAGTTGACAGGCGAGTACGCTTGTCCGTGATGATTCCCCCAGCTGCACTAAACACCCTTTCTGACAAAACGCTAGCCGCAGGGCAAGCCAACACCTCCAGGGCATACAGTGTGAGTTTGGGCCACGTGTCCAGCTTTGACACCCAGTAGTTGTACGGAGCAGACGCATCACGGAGGACGGTGGTACGATCAGCTACGTACTCCCTCACCATCTTCTTACAGTGCTCCCTCCAACTCAGCCTGGACTGGGGAGGTGTGACACAGTCTTGCTGGGGAGCCATAAAGCTGGCAAAGGCCTTGGAGAGTGTTCCCTTGCCTGCGCTGAACATGCTGCCTGATCTCCCCTTCTACTTGGCCCTCGGAACTGCGCCTTCTGCCACTAGCGCTGTCAGATGGGAAGTTTACCATCAGTTTGTCCACCAGGGCCCTGAGGTATTGCATCACTCTCAAACCCCTTTCCTCTTCGGGAATGAGAGTGGAAAGGTTCTCCTTATACCGTGGGTCAAGCAGTGTGTACACCCAGTAATCCGTAGTGGCCATAATGCGTCTAACGCGAGGGTCACGAGAAAGGCATGCTAACATAAAGTCAGCCATGTGTGCCAGGGTACCTGTACGCAACATATGGCTGTCCTCACTAGGAAGATCACTTTGAGTATCCTCCTCCTCCTCAGGCCATACACGCTGAATGGATGAGAAGCAAGCAGCCTGGGTACCCTCTGCAGTGGGCCCAGCTGTCTCTTCCTCCTCAGGCTCCTCCCCCTCCTCCTCCTCCTGCTCAATGCACTGAGATATAGACATGAGGGTGCTCTGACTATCCAGCGACATACTGTCTTCCCCCGACTCCGTTTCCGACCGCAAAGCGTCAGCCTTTATGCTTTGCAGGGAACTTCTCAACAGGCATAGCAGGGGAATGGTGTCGCTAATGATTGCAGCATCGCCACTCACCATCAAGGTAGACTCCTCAAAGTTTCCAAGGACCTGGCAGATATCTGCCATCCAGGCCCACTCCTCTATAAAGAATTGAGGAGGCTGACTCCCACTGCGCCGCCCATGTTGGAGTTGGTATTCCACTATAGCTCTACGCTGCTCATAGAGCCTGGCCAACATGTGGAGCGTAGACTTCCACCGAGTGGGCACGTCACACAGCAGTCGGTGTACTGGCAGATTAAACCGATGTTGCAGGGTCCGCAGGGTGGCAGCGTCCGTGTTGGACTTACGGAAATGTGCGCTGAAACGGCGCACCTTGCCGAGGAGGTCTGACAAGTGTGGGTAACCTTTCAGAAACCGCTGAACCACCAAGTTAAAGACGTGGGCCAGGCCTGGCACGTGCGTGAGGCTGCCGAGCTGCAGAGCCGCCACCAGGTTACGGCCGTTGTCACACACGACCATGCCCGGTTGCAGGCTCAGTGGCGAAAGCCAGCGGTCGGTCTGCTCTGTCAGACCGTGCAACAGTTCATGGGCCATGTGCCTCTTCTCTCCTAAGCTGAGTAGTTTCAGCACGGCCTGCTGACGCTTGCCCACCGCTGTGCTGCCGCGCGACACCAACTGCTGGCGATGTGCTGCTGCTGACACATCTTGATTGCGAGATAGAGGTTGCGTTGGGGGAGGAGGAGGAGGAGGAGGAAGGTTTAGTGGAGGTGGCATACACCGCCGCAGAAACCAGCACCAATCTGGGGCCCGCAATTTTGGGGGTGGGTAGGACATAAGCGGTCCCAGGCTCTGACTCGGTCCCAGCCTCCACTAAATTCACCCAATGTGCCGTCAGGGAGATATAGTGGCCCTGCCCGTCTGTGATTGTCCACGTGTCCGTTGTTAAGTGGACCTTGCCAGTAACCGCGTTGGTGAGGGCGCGTACAATGTTGCGGGAGACGTGGTCGTGCAGGGCTGGGACGGCACACCACGAAAAATAGTGGCGACTGGGGACAGAGTAGCGTGGGGCTGCCGCCGCCATCATGTTTTTGAAAGCCTCAGTTTCCACAAGCCTGTAGGGGAGCATCTCCAGGCTGATCAATTTGGCTGTGTGGACATTTAAAGCTTGAGCGTGCGGGTACGTGGCGGCGTATTTGCGCTTTCGCTCCAACGATTCTCTTAGCGACAGCTGGACGCTGCGCTGAGAGACATTGCTGGATGGGGCCGAGGAGAGCAGAGGTGAGGGTGTGGGTCCAGGCCAGGAGACGGTCGTGCCTGTGTCCTGAGAGGTGGGTTGGATCTCAGTGGCAGGTTGGGGCCCAGGGGGGAGAGGCAGTGGCGCAAGCCGGAGGCGGTGAATGGCCTTCGTCCCACCTTGTGGGGTGCTTGGCCATCATATGCCTGCGCATGCTGGTGGTGGTGAGGCTGGTGGTGGTGGCTCCCCGGCTGATTTTGGCGCGACAAAAGTTGCACACCACTGTTCGGTGAAAAACTGCCACACCTTAGAGCACCTTGGCTTCTGCACGGTGGCTTGGCGCGAGGGGGTGCTTTGGGAAACAGCTGGTGGATTATTCGCTCTGGCCCTGCCTCTCCCCCTGGCCACCCCACTGCCTCTTCCAACCTGTCCTGCGGCTGCAATTGCCTCCCCCTCTGAAGATGTGTCCTCAGTTGGCTTATCACACCAGGTGGGGTCAGTCACCTCATCGTCCAGCGGCCCTTCCTCCGAATCCTCTGTGCGCTCCTCCCTCGGACTTACCACCCTTACTACTACCTCACTGATAGACAACTGTGTCTCATCGTCATCGTCCTCCTCACCCACTAAAAGCTCTTGAGACAGTTGCTAGAAGTCCCCAGCCTCATCCCCCGTACCCCGGGAACTTTCCAAAGGTTGGGCATCGGTCACGACAAACTCCTCTGGTGGGAGAGGAACCATTGTTGCCCAATCTGGGCAGGGGCCCAAGAACAGTTCCTGGGAGTCTGCCTGCTCCTCAGAATGTGTCATTTTCATGGAGTGAGGAGGCTGGGAGGAAGGAGGAGCAGCAGCCAGAGGATTCAGAGTTGCAGCAGTGGACGGTGTAGAAGACAGGGTGGTCGATAGATTGCTGGAGGCACTTTCTGCCATCCACGACAGGACCTGCTCACACTGCTCGTTTTTTAATAAAGGTCTACGACATGGACCCAAAAATTGTGATATGAAGCTGGCGACCCCAGAAACTGTCCTCTCTCCTACTCCCGCAGCAGCCGGCTGTGATTCGCCTTGACCAGGAACTCGGCCTATACCCACACCCTCACTTGGAACTCCGCGTCCTCGCCAGCGTCCATGTCCTCTACCCCTACCCCTACCCCTCAGCATGGTGGATTAAGAATCGAGCAGAGACTGAGCGGTGTAAAAATGTTTGTGAATTATTGCCGCACAGTTGGTGGCTGCCAGAGGTAATATAACGCGAAATGAAGCCAGAGATAAATTATAAGGAAGGCTGCACGCAGGCCTTGCTGTGCACTATGCAGTTTGGATGGACATGAAGTCACACAGGCCACGCAGGCAAATGCACTGCGTCACCGTCAGCCGTAAAAAGGATTTCTTTTTAAAATTTCCTTTTTTTTCGATGCAATGCAGGCTGAGGCTATGCAGTGTGTATTGCACTTTCAATCTATGGGTGTCAGACACACCGTGCACTTTTGTAAGAAATTTGTGGTTTCTTGGCGTACACTTGGAGGCAGACAGCGCTGACGTAACGCTAAGCGCGGACAGAAAAATATTTAAATGAAGGCTGCACGCAGGCCTTGCTGTGCACTATGCAGTTTGGATGGACGTGAAGTCCCACAGGCCACGCAGGCAAATGCACTGGGTCACCGTCAGCCATTAAAAGGATTTCTTTTTAAAAATTCCATTTTTTTCGATGCAATGCAGGCTGCGGCTATGCAGTGTATATTGCACTTTCAATCTATGGGTGTCAGACACTGTGCACTTGTGTAAAAAATTTGTGGTTTCTTGGCGTACACTTGGAGGCAGACAGCGCTGACGTTACACTAACTGCGGACACAAAATATTTAAATGAAGGCTGCACTTAGGCCTTGCTTTGCACTATGCAGTTTGGATGGACATGAAGTCACACAGGCCACGCAGGCAAATGCACTGGGTCACCGGTTGCCGTGAAAATTATTTCTTTTTTAAATTTCCTTTTTTTTTTATGCAATGCAGGCTGAGGCTATGCAGTGTGTATTGCACTTTCAATCTATGGGCATCTGACACACCGTACACTTCTGAGACAGCACGCGTGTAACACAGAGCAGTGTAAAAAAATTGTGGTTTCTTGGCGTAGACTTAGAGGCAGACAGCGCTGACGTTACCCTAGCTGCGGACCGAAAAATATTTACATGAAGGCTGCACGCAGGCTCTGCTGTGCAATACTGAGGTACTACAACTCCCAGCAACCACGGAGTTAAATGCACACGGTCACAGGTAGCCCTTAGAAGGACCGTTGGGGTTCTTGTAGAAAGCATTCTACACTAGCACTTTCCCTGCCTGACCAATACTGCCCCTATACTCAAGTACAGCCTGCAGCCTGAGAACGCTATAGCCTGCACGCCCGATATACATTAAAAAAAAAAAAGTGCAAAACTGCTCACAGCAGCCACAACAGTAATGCACTGGGTGAGCTGTGGCCCTAAGAAGGACCGTTGTGGTTCTTGAAGACGCTAACACTGTCCCTATAGCAGCAGCAGCACTTTCCCTGATCTCTCTTAGCGTGTGTCTGTGGCGAGCTGCGGGCAGGGCTGATTTAAATACTCGGGGGTCACTTGATCTCGCCAGCCACTCACTGCAGGGGGGTGGGATAGGGCTGGAACGTCACAGGAGGAAGTTGTAATGCCTTCCCTGTGTTTCTATTGGTCAGAAAAGGGCGCAAATTTCTCAGGGAAGGAAATGTAATTGAGTCGAGTGGCGCGTGGTGCTCGTCTCAAGTAACGAGCGTCTCGAACACCCTAATACTCGAATGAGCAACAAGCTCGGACGAGTGCGCCCGCTCAACTCTAATATTTACCTTAAAAAAGTAAGAGGGAACTGATATAACTAGTGGAAAATTTCATCTATACAAAAAGACATCCCTCTGACCTGCCTTCATTTGTAAAATTTCAGCTCCCAAGCATTGAGTTGCCTAATTGGACATGGAATGGGTTGATAGCCCTCTACACATATACATATACCATAGCTGGAACATTGACCATTCAATCATCAAAATACTAATGACCACCTATCTGCAAGTAATGTGTGGCTGAGTGACTGTATGAGATACATGTGATGATGTCACCTTCATGTGATTAGTCACCAGGGCTCTGAGCTTCGACCCTAATCACATGATGGTGATGTCATCAGAGGTCCTAAAACATGCAGAGCCTGACAGCAGCCATGTGCTTACAGGACCTGTGATGATTTCACTGTCATGTAATCAGGGGCGGAGCTCAGAACCCAGAAGATTGATCACATGATGGTGACATCATCATAGGTCCTGTAAGCACATGGCTGCAGTTCGGCTCTGCTGGTTTAGGACCTGTGACCAACTCCAATCCCTTTTATTATATTATATTAGTAAGTAGTACATTGTGCAACCAGAAACACTGGTAGTAGTTCCTACCTACTGTCTAGGATGCTAGAGACCAGATGTGTAGCTAGGAGAAAGCTGATCCTCCTCCATTGCACTGTACCCACTGACTTTTATGTAGCATGCAGCCTTACTTACTTTGTCTTCATTTAAGCAGCTACTGCTGGGATGCCTTCCATATTGCCCCAGGAAAATAACTGAGCCCCCTTTTGTTTTACCTGACTGTCATTAGTACATTCAAAGTTTATGGGTTTACTTATGTTCACCAGTTTATATGATACTGCCCTCTGTGGCCCTTAATATTATACAATTTTCCTGTGTGCCCAATTGATGTACCTGAGGACTCTCAGTTTCCTAATTCTTCAATTTGCCTATGTTACGACATTTTGCTACGTTTTGTGCTACATACTTTTAAATGTACTCAGCTAGTGTTGTCTTCTGTTCTTCATACTTGTGGTCCATAATAACCCGTGTAACAGTGTTCCATACCTCATTGCTCATGTTGCTATTGTCTTTCATTGTTATGCCAGGGTACACATGACAGGCTTTGCTTTATGTACCTTTCAACATAATAAAAACAGAATTAAAAAAAAGCATTAAGTTATAGTGGCTGATTTTGGTTTATTTGAAGCATTAATATGCATTAGCATGTAGCATAATGATAGCACTTGTGAAAACCACTAGATTTTATTTAGAAACATAGTCTCCTGCTCCGTCAAATTATCACCTTAACATCATGTACTCTCCTCCCTTCATTGAAACATCTACTGTATGCATCATATGCATGCCCTGGCTTCGTCTTTTCCACCAACAGTACACTCTCTCAACAACCTGTTAGATTCTCCTTTACCCTTCCACATCAGCACATCCTTTCCCTGCTTCCTCCTTCTGCAGCAGCACATCCTCCTCCACCCTGCTACTGCAGCAGCACATCCTCCCCCCTCCCTCCTACTTCAGCAGCACATCCTTCCCCTTACTCCTACTGCAGCAGCACACCCTCTCCCCTTCCTCCGACTGCAGCAGCACATGAACTTTTCTGTCTCCTCTCCTGGTCAGTCTCTGATGCTGATAAAATTGTTTGTTTATCCTACCACTTCCCAACTGCATCACAAAAATATATATGTCATATGGTCATGGATTGTGGTTCCCCTGGTTAATTGAGGTCAGGGATTCTAGAGCAGGCTTGGCAGTTGATTCCCTCAATACCCAGCAGCTATCAGATTTTTATGACAGTAACTTAAGTACTGCTGTATATGTTACAAGTGCTCAAGTGGCTACAAGTCAAGTCCCTTATAGGGCCTAAAAATGAGGTAGAACATTTTAATAACATCTTTAAAACAGTAAAAAAGAATAAGGTGTAAAAAAATTTCTCATTTTCCCATAAAAAAATCTAAACAATGAAAAACACAAATTTTGTTTGTAAAAGTCTGAACTTTTTAATTATTGTAATATTAGGGCTCAGTCACACCGGCGCATCCGGTCGCCGATGCGCCCGTCTTCCTGCACGAAGAAGACAGCCACACTGCAGGTGCGGTCGACTCTCCGCAGCGCCGGAAGAAAGAACACATGACCGGCAATGGAGCCGGTCATGTGTTGTTCCTCCGCATCTGCAGTGCGGCCGTCTTATCCTGCAGTAACAGGGGCGCATCGGCTGTGTGACTGAGCCCTTATTCATTGTGAACACTGCAAAAAAATTTAGAAAGCCTGAATTGCAGTCTTTTTTGTTAACTAGAGATGAGCGAACGTACTCGTCTGAGCTTGATACTCGTTCGAGTATTAGCGTGTTCGAGATGCTCGTTACTTGAGACGAGTACCAGGCGATGTTCGAGTTACTTTCACTTTCATCTCTGAGACGTTAGCGCGCTTTTCTGGCCAATAGAAAGACAGGGAGGGCATTACAACTTCCCCCTGCGACGTTCAAGCCCTATACCACCCCCCTGCAGTGAGTGGCTGGCGAGATCAGGTGTCACCCGAGTATATAAATCGGCCCCTCCCGCGGCTCGCCACAGATGCATTCTGACATAGATATAAAACAAATAGTAAATTGTCCCACCTTGCTTCATGTGCTGCAGCTCTGTTCCTGTCGGCAGGTATACTCACACGCCTTCACATTGCCATCCGGCTGCTTTGGCTTTAGTCAAACACATAAATTCCATATACAGGAGTCCGGCTTTTGTGAGATAATTCCTGCTTTTATTCAAATAGACTTGTGCTCATAACAAACAGAGTACGCGTTTCGGTTCACATAGAACCTTGCTCACCTCTGCATTTCCTAGGGTTGTGGAAATGGAGGCTTTCACAGGTATGATGGCGGTGGCGGCCCCGCGCTACTCAGTTCCCAGTCGCCACTACTTTTCCCGATGTGCCGTCCCAGCCCTGCACGACCACGTCTCCCGCAACATTGTACGTGCCCTCACCAACGCGGGTACTGCCAAGGTCCACTTAACAACAGACACGTCGACAAGCACAGGCGGGCAGGGCCACTATATCTCCCTGACGGCACATTGGGTGAATTTAGTGGAGGCTGAGACAGAGTCAGAGCCTGGGACCGCTCACGTCCTACCCACCCCCAGAATTGCGGGCCCCAGCTCGGTGGTGGTATCTGCGGCGGTGTATGCTTCCTCCACTAAACCACCCTCCTCCTCCTCCTCCTATGCAACCTCTGTCTCGCAATCAAGATGTGTCAGCAGCAGCACGTCGCCAGCAGTCGGTGTCGCGCGGCGGGGAAGCACAGCGGTGGGCAAGCGTCAGCAGGCCGTGCTGAAACTACCCAGCTTAGGAGAGAAGAGGCACACGGCCCACGAACTGCTGCAGGGTCTGACAGAGCAGACCGACTGCTGGCTTGCACCGCTGAGCCTCCAACCGGGCATGGTCGTGTGTGACAACGGCCGTAACCTGGTGGCGGCTCGGCAGCCTCATGCACGTGCCATGCCTGGCCCACGTCTTTAATTTGGTGGTTCAGCGCTTTCTGAAAAGCTACCCATGCTTGTCAGACCTGCTCGGAAAGGTGCGCCTGGTCTGCGCACATTTCCGCAAGTCCCACACGGACGCTGTCACCCTGCGCACCCTGCAACATCAGTTTCATCTGCCAGTGCACCGACTGCTGTGCGACTATGAGCAGCATAGAGCTATAGTGGAATACCAACTCCAACATGGGCGGCGCAGTGGGAGTCAGCCTCCTCAATTCTTTACAGAAGAGTGGGCCTGGTTGGCAAACATCTGCCAGGTCCTTGGAAACTTTGACAAGTCTACCCAGATGGTGAGCGGCGATGCTGCAATCATTAGCGTCACCATTCCTCTGCTATGCCTCTTGAGAAGTTCCTTGCAAAGCATAAAGGCAGACGCTTTGCGCTTGGAAACAGAGGCGGAGGAAGACAGTATGTCGCTGGATAGTCAGAGCACCCTCCTGTCTATATCTCAGAGCATTGAGGAGGAGGAGGAGGAGGAGCATGAGGAGGATGAGGAGGAGTGATGCTATACCACAGGACCCTGGCGGACAAGCTGATGGTAAAATTCCCATCCGACAGCGCTAGTGGTCGAAGGCGCAGTTCCAAGGGCCAGGTAGCAGGGAAGGCGCAGAGATCAGGCAGCATGTACAGCACAGGCAGGGGAACACTCTCTAAGGCCTTTGACAGCTTTCTGGCTCCCCAGCAAGACTGTGTCACCGCTCCCCAGTCAAGGCTGAGTCGGCGGGAGCACTGTAAAAGGATGGTGAGGGAGTACGTAGCCGATCGCACGACCGTCCTCCGTGACACCTCTGCCCCCTACAACTACTGGGTGTCGAAGCTGGACACGTGGCCTGAACTCGCGCTGAATGCCCTGGAGGTGCTTGCTTGTCCTGCGGCTAGCGTCTTGTCAGAGAGGGTGTTTAGTGCGGCTGGGGGAATCGCTGTAATTCATCCTCCTCCTCCTGCTCCTCCTCCTGAAACCTGACGTAATCACGCCGAACGGGCAATTTTTCTTAGGCCCACAAGGCTCAGTCATATAATTTTTGTAAACAATTTTTATACGTTTCAATGCTCATTAAAGCTTTGAAACTTTCACCTGAACCAATTTTTATTTTAACTGGGCTGCCTCCAGGCGTAGTTACAAATTAAACCACATTAACCAAAGCGATTAATGGGTTTCACCTGCCCTCTTGGTTGGGCATGGGCAATTTTTCTGAGGTACATTAGTACTGTTGGTACACCAATTTTTTGGGGCCCTCGCCTACAGTGTAATCCAATTAATTTTTGCCCACCTGCATTAAAGCTGACGTTACATCAGCTGTGCTGGGCACTGCAATGGGATATATTTATGTACCGCCGGTGGGTTCCAGGGAGCCACCCATGCTGTGGGTCCACAGGGAGTTGTAACTGCATGTGTCTACTTCTAAAGAACCCCAGTCTGACTGGGGCATGCAGTGTGGGCCGAAGCCCACCTGCATTAAACATGACATTACCTCAGCTGTGATGGGCAATGCAATGGGATATATTTATGTACCGCTGGTGGCTTCCTGGCACCCACCCATGCTGTGGGTCCACAGGGAGTTGTAACTGCATGTGTCCACTTCTAAAGAACCCCAGTCTGACTGGGGCATGCAGTGTGGGCCGAAGCCCACCTGCATTTAATCGGACGTTACCTCAGCTGTGATGGGCACTGCAATGGGATACATTTATGCACAGCCGGTGGGTTCCAGGGAGCCACCCATGCTGTGGGTGCACACGGAATTCCCATTGCGGAGTTGTACCTGCCTGTGTCTATTTATAAAAAACTGCGGTCTGACTGGGGCATGCAGACACCTTGACAGAATGAATAGTGTGTGGCACATAGGTTCCCCATTGCTATGCCCACGTGTGCAGCTGCTGATGGCGGTGGCACAGGATTATATTTCTCATTGCTTCTGTACAGCATTGTGGGCTATCGCCCCGCCCTTTTTAAAGAGGGTCGCTGCCTTGCCGTGCCAACCCTCTGCAGTGTGTGCCTGCGGTACCTCCTCATGGCAGACGCACTTATAAGTAGACATGAGGGTGGTGTGGCATGAGTGCAGCTGAAGGTTGCGCAGGGACACTTTGGTGTGCGCTGTGGACACTGGGTCGTGCGGGGGGGTTGGGCAGCATGTAACCCAGGAGAAGTGGCAGTGGAGTGTCATGCAGCCAGTGATTGTGCTTTGTTGGAGGTAGTGTGGTGCTTAGCTAAGGTATGCCTTGCTAATGAGGGCTTTTCAGAAGTAACAGTTGTTGGGGGGGCCCACTCTTGCCGCTATTGTGGCTTAATAGTGGGACCTGGGAACTTGAGATGCAGCCCAACATGTAGCCCCTCGCCTGCCCTATCCGTTGCTGTGTCGTTCCCATCACTTTCTTGAATTGCCCAGATTTTCACAAATGAAAACCTTAGCGAGCATCGGCAATATACAAAAATGCTCGGATCGCCCCATTGACTTCAATGGGGTTCGTTACTCGAAACGAACCCTCGACCATCGCGATAATTTCGTCCCGAGTAACGAGCACCCGAGCATTTTGGTGCTCGCTCATCTCTACTAGTTACTTCATGGACTGCAACATTATCCCATATTATTACTTTCACAGGGCATATTGCTGTTACAAGAGGTCGCCCAGATATTGTTCTTTAACGGTTAAAGTCCCAATGTGATTGCATTAATCAAAAGTAGAAGTGCATTTGCCTACACATCGCATTGCTCAGATGTTTTCTTTTTCATGCTCTGTTTGTACCTAATTCAAGACATGCTTGCACCTGTGTACCATTTTCTTATGTATAAATAAATAAAAAAATTGAATGGAAAAAAAAAAAAAAAATTACAGATCACATCACAAAAAAAGCCCTTACACAGCAAATCAATAAAAAGATAAAAATGTAATGAGTCTCAGATTACAGCAGTGGAGAGCAACTGTAGCTTTAAAAATAGTTTCTTTACCTATTAATACGAACGCAATATAGGTCCGTCAACGTGCGATTTGCCTGTAAATGAGAGGTGTTTTTATGTCAAACACACCTCCCATCCATTCAGGTAAAGTAGTTGCACATCACACAGCTGTGCCATGTGTTTTCCTGTCCCATTGAGAAACAATGGCCGATGCATTTCGAAGAATGTGAAAGCATAGGATATGCAGCAATCTTTCCCTGCACCGCATCGGTCACATATATGACTCCACTCAAACGAATGCACAGATCTCACACGTTAAAGCAGCCTTAAAATAGTGAAACATAAAAAAAATTATATCAATTCTTTATCGCCATAATTATTTTGAATTCACAGAATAAAGCGCACATATAATTTTACTGAACTGTAAACACCATAAAAACGAACACTTTTCCCACCAAAAAAAATGCACAGCTGAATTTTTTTTTTATTTCACCCCACTTAAATTTTTTTTAAGCTTTTTCAGTACAGCAAATGCAACTATTTTACAATACAAAAAGGTTTGGCTCTTGGCAGGCAAGGATAAAACCACGAAAATAATAAACAAGAACAATACTGGTCTTTAAGGAGTTGATAAAAATATCACACTGAAATGAATTAAGCATTTTTGGTAGACAGTTAAAGGTACCCAGGGTACTGCGGAGGCCAGGTGACGCATTCCAGCGGTACCTGTAATGATTCTGCCTTGCTTTTCAAACGAACTAAGTCTCTTGATGATCATCAGTTGTTTTTTTTTAAGTTTTTATTTTTGAAATACATTATCTTATCTTCTGCTTATTGATACTTTTCTATATAATATAGCTTCTATTACATATGTACATGCATTATCACTAGCAGTATTAATATATAGTAATTTATAGTAAAGGGGTATTTTTTCTGAACATTTGAATTTTTTAGATTCCCCAGTAAACATTTAACTTTTTGAATATTAGAGGATGTGAATTGATCACCATGAAGCCTTCTCACTTGTAGCATGTGCAGTAAATAGACACTTAAATTATGCTAATGAATGTCTAGGTATGTCAAGAGTTTTCCTTTTGATCCATAACATATTGAATGAAAGTTTCAGAAGATTAAAGGCAATTCTGAAATGCAGAGCCATCCACTCAAGTCCACTAAATGCTTTTTAAATAGAATGTAATGAAGATTAGACATGCTGAATGTAAATGACCAAAATTACAGACTTGAGCATTATTTTCAATTAGATTAATTAGACTGGATCTTGATTTTTAATTGTATGGGGAGGAGATCATACGTTTTCTTATCACCAAATGTGATCTGTGTATAATGTAATTTGTTTCTTATTTAATTTGGATTATTAACATATAATTTAATATTCAATATATTATAATAATACTAGGAGCTATACAGGCTCTTCCTTATCCTGACACCCTGCTATTCCATTATGCATAAAATGTATATTTTTCAGTTTATGCACTTGATATTTTTTTTTCTGTAGGGGCAAAAAGTTGTACTTTTTAGGATACATTTAGAGTCCTTTCCCACGGGAGGAAATTGCGCTGCAGGATGCAGCCAAATCCACAGCTGTGGAATTACGCACCAAAATCTGCACTACTAACTGTGGACATTAATGCATAATTGTCAGTATTAGGGCGCCCACCCACTGGCGTTTTTTTACCTGCGTTTTGCGTTTTTCCTGCACAGGCATAGAGATAACGTGTTCCTGTCCACTGGCGTTTTTTTTGCGTTGCGTTTGCGTTTTTAACATAGGAACTGTCAGTTGCATATGTGTCCTTATTTTTCTCCTAATGCACCCATGAATGTCAATGGAAATTAACGGAAAAGCCGCGAAAACGCCGCGAAAAACGCGCGGAAAAATCGCGGGAAACGCGGCGAAAACGCTGCGTTTTTTCCCGCGGAAAACGCAAACGCCAGTGGGTGGGCGCCCTAATTCTGCTCTTTTTTTCCGTCCACACCAAAAACTGCATGTTAGCAATGTGGATTTTGGTACTGAATATTCGGCAGGAGGATATATTCTATAACGCGGTTGTGAAATTTTCTGTCCTATGTGAATGGTCGCATAAGCTGCTTTCAGGTTGGGGGTTGGGCCATAATATGAAGCTAATGTAAATCTATACGGCTAATCCCATGGCCATATTTTTTATGGCTGTTTTTTAAAAAAGCAGCGTGATCTATTTTTGTGTATTTGCCTCCATATTTGTATTCTGTTGTGCTAGGCAAACACATTCTATTTTGCTAAAAATACAGCAGCAAATACAGAAAAATCGACGACATATGGTTGGAATGTCTTTTGTAACACATTTGTAATACAGATCTGTGTTATGGATGTGTTTTTATACGCTCATCTGAAACCACCCTGAGAATTACACATACATTCTTCTACTTTTTCACAAATTTGCAATATTTGAAAAACTTGGTTTTGGTGTGATTTTTCTTTTACTTTTTTTGCATTTAAAACAATTTTGAAGGAACTTTGTCAGCACATTTTTGGTAACATATAAAGTAGTGATGGGCACTCTGATTTTAGTCATGTCTTTATTGTTTAGCTCACTGAGTAATGTCCCTCGTGCAAAGCGTTTAGACAGGAAGACTTCACTGCTGGATCGCGGGTTTCTTTTTGGATTCTCGCTCAGCGCTTCACCTGCTGGGCTTAGTCACATGGGCGCATCAGTGCCCGTGTGACTGCAGGAAGGAGACGGAAGCACTTCAGGACTTCTCTCTGCAGCGCCGGAGGAAAGAACATGTGACCGGCTTCATTGCTGGTCATGTGTTCTTTCTTCTGCAATGCGGGGAGTCGTCTGTCCTGAAGCACGGCCGTCTTCTTCCTGCAGTAAGAGCACAGTCACACGGACGCATCCGCGCCCGTGTACGGGTGCTGATGCGCCCGTGTGACTAAGCCCTCTATGTGAAGTGCTGATCAGGGAGCATTTACATGTAACGACAAGCCGGCAATCCAGCAATGGTTTTTATGCTGACTGAAATTCAGCGATAACGAATAGTGAATGAATAGTAGACTATGTTTTTGCATATGTTTTTGAAGTCAGTTTCTTTAGGCATTTCTGTAGCTCTTTTATTATAAAAGTGGAAAACATAGGAAAAACGCAAAATTGTAACCATTATAATAACAAACTCGTAAGAACACACAGGAAAAATTGTTAATTGTATACCACATGTACTAAACTAATTACTCCCAAAAAGTTCCAAACTTTAGACTCAGTCCATAGAATATTGTCTTAAAAGGCATAGGAGATCATCAAAGCGTTCCCTGGTTAATTTGAGGCAAACATGTTTATTTTAGTAAACAGCGCTTTATGCCCTGCAGCGCTCCCATTTCTAATAACGGAATACTGAATGCTGACTTCATCGGAGGTGAATGGGGCCCACGGTACCTTAAACATTCATCTAGATTCTTTTGTGATTTTCTGAGTTGTAGATGTTCTGTTGGAGAATTTTGAAAAAAATCAACAAGTATGTATCTTTTTGTTTGGAGATGGTTCTCATTATGGCTTACAGGAACCTCAGAACTTAGACTCTTACAAATTATTAATTGGTTCACGGGGGCAATAACGTTTTCACCGTCCATTCGCTGTTCAATAAACCTTTTTTCTTTTTTACATGAAATGATCATTTAGAATTTTTAGCATGTTGACTTCTTGTCTTATGTTAACCCCTTAATGATTAAGCCTGTTTGTGCCTTAATGACCAACTCATTTTTCAGTTTTTTCCATTATTGCATTTCAGGAGCCATGACTTTTTAATTTTTCTATCAACATATGGAGGGTTTATGTTTTTGTGGGGCAAGTTGTATTTTTTAATTGCATCATTTTTGGGTACATATAAGGTATTGTATAATTTGTATTATTTTTTCAGGTGGAGTGGGGGGAAAAAGAAATTCTGCCATTTGTTTTTTGGTTTAATGTTTACGGCATTCAGTGTGCAAAATAAATAATATAATAACTTTATTCTCTTGGTTAGTATGATTCTAGCAATACCTAGTTTATAAGGTTTTTTTATGTTTTGCTATTTTTGTACACAAAAAAAACTTTTTTTTTTTAAGATTTGCTTTTGTGTTGCCGCATTTCAAGGGCCATAGCATTTTTATTTTTCCAGGATACTCAGAAATCAACTACTCCATTACACAGAGAAGGAAGAAAATGGTCATGTACCTTTAGTAGTGAACTACACTCTGTGGCTAGAGGTACTAAGGAAACCGCAAATAAACTCCATCATACCCTACACAAGGATGACCATCTGAAAACCATATTCCCAGACCCTCCCCTTCTGTGTTACAGGCAACCTTCTAATTTGAGGAACTTTATAACCAGGAGTGCATTGCCCTCTGACACACAAAAAGAAACTTATCCCTGCAATGTAAGGAGCTGCAAGACCTGCTAACATTTACTGACCATGGAGAGGATACAAATCCCCAACACACAGCAGGACTATAAGATCCCTGGGACATTCACATGTTCCACGTCTGATATTGTGTATCTGATCCTGTGCAGTAAATGTCCTGTTGGGGTCTTTATGTTGGAGAAACAGGACAAAAACTTAGAGCGAGGATGAGGTCTCATTGCCACACAATAAAAGAGAGAAAGAAGGAATTACGTGTGGTGGACGCAACATAGAAAATATGAAAGTTATTATATTAAAAGGCAATTTCAAATCTTAATGTCACATAAAAATTTGGAAATACAAATTTATAACAACCTTTGATACTGTCAGGACCGGAATGAACCTCGGAGGGGGCTTCTGGCATCAGTGGAGAATATGATAAATCTGGAGCAGAAATAACACACAGGCCTGGTTACCCCCTAACACAAATTTAGAGACCATAAAATGGTCACATTCCTATCAGTGGACTAATTAAGTACTTACTCCTATGCTCATTCTGTTCTGGTACTGTTTTAAGTGCTAATTAATCACACCATGTCTGTGCCTTTTCTTATGTATGTTTCTGTGTATATATATATATGCTTCTTTTGATCTATTCCATTTAAGCCTGAGAAGGAACCCTGAGTAGGTTCAAAAGCTCCCTATAACATTATGTAATTTTGTTAGCCATTAAAAGGTATCATAGCTATAAGATTACTTGGTTTCTCTTACTGAGAACAATCACACTTTGCTCTACTAGCTAACATCGTACCAAACTTTTTTTTTCATTTTTCAAATGTAATGGAAAAATGTCTCACTTTCACCTTCTGATATGTGTTCTATATTCTATTGTGAATAAAATATGGTTATATGAGATTTCCAAATCATTGCATTCCTTTTTTTATGTTTATTTAGATTTTACACAGCATCCCAATTGTTTTGGAATTGGGGTTGTACTTAGAAAGTAGTCATCACTCACTTTTTGCCCAATTTTAATTATTCTTTTCTCCCTAGATCCCATTTTCATTCCACTGAACAGTAGAGATTTGGAAGCATTATGTCACTGTTTCTACTATAGCTTAAAGCCATTGGCATTGACTGCTCACAGCCGACTTACAAATATTTTAGCAAACTGGTTTAGCTAAATCAGCAAACCTGAGGGGACAAGAAACAAATCAAAGGAGGATAATGGGGAACACAACTCTACTTGTATTAATGTTTGCAGAAGTGTAGTGATATAATGATTAATAGCAGTAGGGGGTTGCCTCTTGGTAAGTTATAATCTCTTTTTACATTTTCTTTTGTTCTCATTTAATATAATAATTAAGGAAGTCTCTTATATTGTGTGTACAATAGAAGTTATGGATAATTAATCCATACCACAGTAGGGACACTGCTAGATTAATAATTTTAACTCTGTTGAGGATATAAAGGTTTATCAGTTTAACATTATTCATTGTTTCAATGTTTCTTTTTCTCCTAATTACAAACTCATTTTAGAAATTTGTATTTAATAAACTCAAAGGAGAAGGTTAGTAATGTGAGTTTAACAACAAAATTATTTATTACGTAGTTCTTTTTATAATAGTTTTGAGGAGAGAGCAGATGAAGACACTGAATCTATATGGCCTTGTCAAAGGAAATAAAGATAAATATTAATTTATTTCTTTACATGTGACATACAATATGTAGTTAGAAACAGTGTCCTGGCACACTTCTGTCATGGATCACCTGCACCTGCAGCCATAGGTGGTCATGCCATGCTCCAGCTCCTTCCTTCTACTCTGCTTACTCCCTGACCTCTGCCCAGAGGACTCACATTTGCTCCAACCAGTCTTTTAAAGGGCCAGTGTGCTCTCCCATAACTTGTCTCTCTCCAGTCCTGTTCCTGCATTCCCTATATATTTGGCATCCACACCCAATGCCAAAGCAATTGGTCTCATACTGCCATTTGTCACAAAGCCTCTGGTTGTGTTTGTTCTGGTTCCCACCCTGGCTGGTTGCCTGACTCTGATCATCCTGACTTCTGTGCTCCTTTGACCTTGGCTCTGTACTCCAGAATTCATTATTGCCTGCTGCCTGTCCTTACCTTCAGCTTGGACCTCGTTACTGCACCTGTACTGTCAGCCTGTTTCTTCACTCCTGTTCAGTCCTTCAGGGACTGTGCCTCAGGCCAGTGCAACATCAGCAGCCATATTACTAGGACTATCTGTGCATGTATTGGCTTGAGGGCCCTTAAGAAAAGACCATATTCCACTGGGAGGGGTCAAGGTTGAAAACCAATGTATTCCATGTGCTGTCTCCACAAATAGTGTAAAGTCAAACTGGTGTGTGGCAAGGTGGATCCACATCCACCTGCCTGACAAACAGTTTGGAAACAAAAGAGATACAAAAAAAAGTGCTGCTGTAAATAGTGGCTCAAATTGTGGTTGGCTTGGTTCAACCATGTATGTATTAAAATAAATGGGGGCTATTACAGTGGCATTTAAAGAGTTGACATCTATAATTGGAATTACCGTATATACTCGAGTATTAGCAGACCCGAGTATAAGCCAAGTCAATAAGTTTTACCACAAAAAAAATGGTAAAACGTATTGACTCGAGTATAAACTAGCTATTCTGGAGTATATACTAGGTAAAAGAAACTGCAATACTTATCTTCCAGCAGGTGTCTATGTCCCCGGTGCAATGCTATCCCCAGCGGTGTGGCAAGCTGCTTGAGAATTCTCCCCGCTGTCAACTCCCTGCTCAGCTTTGAATTTTCCCATCGTCAGCCAATCACAGCCGGCGCTCGATAAACCAATCACAGTCATTCAGGGATGTCATTCTCTGAATGGCTGTGAATGATCGAGCACTGGCTGTAATTGGCTGGCGCTCGATCTAATCACACCGCTTAGTTACACAGCACTTAGTTACACAGTGCTGACGGCAGGGGAATTCAAAGCAGAGCAGGGAGATGACAGTGGGGAGAATTCTCAAGCAGCTTGCAGCGCAGTTGGGAAGACCATCGCACCGGGGACACAAACGCCGGATGGGAGGTGAGTATCGCCTTTTTTTTTGTTTTGTTTTTTTTACCTCACTCAAGACTAAGCCGAGGGAAGCTTTTTCAGCACAAAAAAATGTGCTGAAAAACTCGGCTTATATTCGAGTATATACGGTATCTCTGATCATGGATGTTGTGAGCTAGTGTTGGATGTCAAAGGTGGCTGACATCTACCATGTATGACGCAGGCTCATCAACTGAGCCAATTCCAATCAGTGACACCTGACATACACTGTACAAGATCGAAATGATTTTCAGAGATAATTTAATAGAAAAAAGAGCTGGCCGTGGTAAAAAAAAAAAAATATATATATATATAAGAGCCCATACTCATCCTGGACTTCTACAGCTCCAATGCCACTTCCCGAATTCCCCCTGTTCTTTTTAGCGGGTACAAAAGTATCATCCTTGGTGCTTTGTAATGCAGTCAAAAAGACTGATGGGGAAGGACACTTTGTGAAACTGTAACCCAAGAAGACTCTGTTTTGAAGAGTAAACCCAATGTTACATCCTGGTTCTGTCCATTCTGTTCTTGGCATAAAAGACACAAATCCCAGTTGAAATTGACATGGGATAAAAAAGCACTATGTGAAAGCAACCTTAAAAGGGTTCTGTCACTAAAAAAGAAAAATGCTATACTTATCTATTCCTCCTCCATCAGTCTACTTACCAGATCTTCACCTCACCTATCTTCTCCTCTCTCATGCAGTCTGGGGGTTCAGTTTACCTCCAGCTGCCTGATTCTGCTCCTTCCTGTGAGGTTACGTTTTCCAATGTACCTTATGTCACAGCTCACAGGCCAGCAGGGGGACTGCCTATCTTCTTCAGAGATTGCTCATGCGAGCTGTCTCTGAAATAGATTACAATTCCTTCCTAGGCAGTGAAGCTACAGCACAGGCATGTGACCTTCACTGACCCAGCAGGAAGGAATTTGTGATAAAGCAGCCTTTATAACAAGCTGGGCCCAGCCTGCAGTGAGCTGATCTGGGGCACTGGAGAAGCTCAACCAGGAGAAGATTTGATAAGGAGACTGACAGGGAAGGAATAGGTAAGTTTAGATAATTATTTTTTTAAATGACAAAACCCCTTTAAAGTTTTAAAAATATATAACTCAGAGCTGGTAGGTCAAGCTTTATTAGTGTCCTGGTCTCGTAGAAGGTTAATCCAGTCTCCAGATACAATCAAGAGAATGAGATATCTCATTACTAATCCTATGTGATTCCTCATGTAGTGTAATTCACATCCTAAACCTCAAGCAAGGTTGAAAGAATACATATTGTAGATTTCATTTCACTTCACTGCTGAAACAAATTGTCCAGGATTAACAAAAGAAAGTCTGCTTTATTTTCCAGAATTCAGTGCACTTTTGTCTATCGGGTATGTTTTGTAATGCAACATAACCCCATTCACTTGAATGGAAATAATCTGCAATTCTAAATCCGACCTTTGATCAAGAATGGGGCTCTTTCCGATGGTAAAAAAAAAAAAACAGCAAACCTTTTTTTCTAATCCTGGACAACCTCTTTATATGTTAGGAAATAAACTGGGGAGTTGTGGAAAGAAAATTGCACCAATACAGAAGAAAATGACAAGTGCAGAAAATTGCTCCGTTTCTTTACATTACCAGGAGACTGGAGTTTTGTTCCACTAACTCTCTATAAACTTATCCACTAGGTTCCACAAAAGAGAAATGAAGGATAAGATGTTTTGCAACCATTACTGCGGCTATGTATGTTATATTCTAAAGCAATTGCCATACAGAGAGAACGTGAGATGTAGTTCTTTGCTATAATCATGCAGAGGCTGACAGAACAATAAGGATATTTTCATGTTTGAATGTGCATTGAATTTTAAAAGGAGGATTTGGCATCTGTCATTACCTGTTTTGCTGCAGAAGCTCATAAGCCTATACGTGTCATTTATTCCACGGATGGGAAATGAAACCATTTGCTTGGCAATATGCATCAAGTAAACAAATAGATATGAAAATGAAGTATATGATGACTGCGCAATTAAATTCCTAACAGAAACAATTTAATTTTCTGGAACAAACACGTAAACCGAGAAGCATGTAACGAAATATATTAATTGGAGAAATCAATTTGCTCTTGAAACAGATATCCTAAAGGAGAATTATGAAGAGTTTGCGATTTTTCAATAATGCATGCTGAAGTCTGGTTAATATAGACATATTATCTCTCAAGTAGCGAATGCCTTCAGTTGGCTTTCCACATTTGTATTATGTTACCACCGGACTCCATGTCTCAAACACTCAACACCTTGCAATTAGCTACTGACAGTAATGTCACTTGGTATTTGTCTTTGGATCTCCGCATGGGGATGCTTTAAGATTCACAGCTGTGAAAGGCATCAGAAGATACTAGCTTGTGCTGCATGACATACTGTTGTTCACATCATTTCTAAAGACGTGATTTTTTACGTTATTAGTAGAGATGAGCGAACACCAAAATGTTCGGGTGTTCGTTATTCGGAACGAACTTCCCGCGATGCTCGAGGGTTCGTTTCGAACAACGAACCCCATTGAAGTCAATGGGCGACCAGAGCATTTTTGTATTTCGCCGATGCTCGCTAAAGTTTTCATGTGTGAAAATCTGGGCAATTCAAGAAAGTGATGGGAATGACACAGAAACGGATAGGGCAGGCGAGGGGCTACATGTTGGGCTGCATCTCAAGTTCACAGGTCCCACTATTAAGCCACAATACCGGCAAGAGTGGGCCCCCCCCCCCCCCTCCCAACAACTTTTACTTCTGAAAAGCCCTCATTAGCATGGCATACCTTTGCTAAGCACCACACTAGCTACAACAAAGCACAATCACTGCCTGGATGACACTCCGCTGCCACTTCTCCTGGGTTACATACTGACCAACCGCCCCCCCTCCCCCCCACAGCGCACACCAAAGTGTCCCTGCGCAGCCTTCAGCTGCCCTCATGCCACGCCACACTCATGTCTATTTAGAAGTGCGTCTGCCATGAGGAGGAACCGCAGGCACACACTGCAGAGGGTTGGCATGGCTAGGCAGCGGCCCTCTTTAAAAGGGGCGGGGCGATAGCCCACAATGCTGTACAGAAGCAATGAGAAATAGAATCCTGTGCCACCGCCATCAGGAGCTGCACACGTGGGCATAGCAATGGGGAACCTATGTGCCACACACTATTCATTCTGTCAAGGTGTCTGCATGCCCCAGTCAGACTGGTAATATGTACCTTAACAGTAACCGCGTTGGTGGTAATGTGGTGGTGACTGAGGACCTAGTAGCACGGTTATATTTTGTTGGTTTTCGGAATGCGGCCAGGATTAAGTGGGCCGTGGCGGGGGGATGGTGTGGGGGCTCTCGTTGTGTCGGTAAAGGTGAAATTCTTGGACTGCCACCAGACGAACCAATGTAAAGGCATTTGCCAAGAATGTTTTCCCTGTTGGAGGAGGAGGGGGATGTTTTTGAGGCACTACGTGTCCTCTCCACGTGTCCGTGGTTATATGCACCTTTACAGTAACCGCGTTGGTGGGAAATGGCCTCGCCGCTATCATGTCTTTGGGAAGCCTCTGTTTCCACACCCCAGAGACATACCATTAGCAGCGGTATAGGCAGAGGCCAGAATTCGTAACATTTCAGCCGTAGCATTAGGACAGGCCCCACTAACATATCACTAGCAGCATTATAGGAGGAGCGCAGTCTTCGTTCCATGTCAGCAATAGTAGCACTCAAGACAGGCCCCAGTAACAATTCCGAAGCAGTATAGCGGGAGCGCAGTCTTCGTTCCATGTCAGCAATAGTAGCACTCAAGACAGGCCCCAGTAACAATTCCGAAGCAGTATAGCGGGAGCGCAGTCTTCGTTCCATGTCAGCAATAGTAGCACTCAAGACAGGCCCCAGTAACAATTCCGAAGCAGTATAGCGGGAGCGCAGTCTTCGTTCCATGTCAGCAATAGTAGCACTCAAGACAGGCCCCAGTAACAATTCCGAAGCAGTATAGCGGGAGCGCAGTCTTCGTTCCATGTCAGCAATAGTAGCACTCAAGACAGGCCCCAGTAACAATTCCGAAGCAGTATAGCGGGAGCGCAGTCTTCGTTCCATGTCAGCAATAGTAGCACTCAAGACAGGCCCCAGTAACAATTCCGAAGCAGTATAGCGAGAGCGCAGTCTTCGTTCCATGTCAGTAGCCTTAGTATAGCCAAGGCCCAAGTTACATTTATGTAGCTAAAGTGTAGGCCAACCCCACACACCTTTCTGTACCATGAGTGCAGGCGAAGAACATACAAATTGCTATGATTACACTGTAGGTGAGGGCCCCAAAAATTTGGTGTACCAACAGTACTAATGTACCTCAGTAAAAATTGGCCATGCCCAACCAAGATGGCAGGTGAATCGCTTTGGTTAATGTGGCTTAAGTGGTAACTAGGCCTGGAGGCAGCCCAGTGTAACGAAAAATTGGTTCAAGTTAAAGTTCCAACGCTTTTAAGCGCATTGAAACTTATAAAAATTGTTCAGAAAAATTATTTGAGTGAGCCTTGTGGCCCTAAGAAAAATTGCCCGTTCAGCGTGATTACGTGAGGTTTCAGGAGGAGGAGCAGGAGGAGGAGGAGGAATATTAGACACAGATTGATGAAGCAGAAATGTCCCCGTTTTGGATGGTGAGAGAGAACGTAGCTTCCATCCGCGGGTGCAGCCTACGTATTGCTTACGTATTGCTGCTGTCCGCTGGTGGAGAACAGAAGTCTGGGGAAATCCAGCCTTTGTTCATCTTGATGAGTGTTAGCCTGTCGGCACTGTCGGTTGACAAGCGGCTACGCTTATCTGTGATGATTCCCCCAGCCGCACTAAACACCCTCTCCGACAAGACGCTAGCCGCAGGACAAGCAAGCACCTCCAGGGCATACAGCGCTAGTTCAGGCCACGTGTCCAGCTTCGACACCCAGTAGTTGTAGGGGGCAGAGGCGTCACCAAGGATGGTCGTGCGATCCGCTACGTACTCCCTCACCATCCTTTTACAGTGCTCCCGCCGACTCAGCCGTGACTGGGGAGCGGTGACACAGTCTTGGTGGGGAGCCATAAAGCTGGCCAGGCCCTTAAAGACTGTTGCACTGCCTGGGATGTACATGCTGCTCGATCTACGCACATCCCCTGCTACCTTGCCCTCGGTACTGCGCCTTCTGCCACTAGCGCTGTCGGCTGGGAATTTTACCATCAGCTTGTCCGCAAGGGTCCTGTGGTATAGCAACACTCTCGAACCCCTTTCCTCTTTGGGAATCAGAGTGGGCAGGTTCTCCTTATACCGTGGATCGAGCAGTGTGTACACCCAGTAATCCGTCGTGGCCAGAATGCGTGCAACGCGAGGGTCACGAGAAAGGCATCCTAACATGAAGTCAGCCATGTGTGCCAGGGTACCTGTACGCAACACATGGCTGACGTCACTAGGAAGATCACTTTCAGGATCCTCCTCCTCCTCCTCAGGCCATACACGCTGAAAGGATGACAGGCAATCAGCCGGTGTACCGTCAGCAGCGGCCCAAGCTGTCTCTTCCCCCTCCTCCTCATCCTCCTCATGCTCCTCCTCCTCCTGTACACGCTGAGAAATAGACAGGAGGGTGCCCTGACTATCCAGCGGCATACTGTCTTCCCCCGCCCCCGTTTCCGAGCGCAAAGCAGCTGCCTTTATGGTTTGCAGGGAATTTCTCAAGATGCATAGCAGAGGAATGGTGACGCTAATGATTGTAGCATCGCCGCTCACCACCTGGGTAGACTCCTCAAAATTACCAAGGACATGGCAGATGTCTGCCAACCAGGCCCACTCTTCTGAAAGGAATTGAGGAGGCTGACTCCCACTGCGCCGCCCATGTTGGAGTTGGTATTCGACTATAGCTCTACGCTGTTCATAGAGCCTGGCCAACATGTGGAGCGTAGAGTTCCACCGTGTGGGCACGTCGCACAGCAGTCGGTGCACTGGCAGCTTAAAGTGATGTTGCAGGGTGCGCAGGGTGGCAGCGTCCGTGTGGGACTTGCGAAAATGTGCACAGAGCCGGCGCGCCTTTACGAGCAGGTCTGACAAGCGTGGGTAGCTTTTCAGAAAGCGCTGAACCACCAAATTAAAGACGTGGGCCAGGCATGGCACGTGCGTGAGGCTGCCGAGCTGCAGAGCCGCCACCAGGTTACGGCCGTTGTCACACACGACCATGCCCGGTTGAAGGCTCAGCGGCGCAAGCCCGCGGTCGGTCTGCTGTGTCAGACCCTGCAGCAGTTCGTGGGCCGTGTGCCTCTTATCGCCTAAGCTGAGTAGTTTCAGCACGGCCTGCTGACGCTTGCCCACCGCTGTGCTGCCACACCGCGCGACACCGACTGCTGGCGACATGCTGCTGCTAACACATCTTGATTGCGAGACAGAGGAGGAGGAGGAGGAGGAGGAGGGTGCTTTAGTGGAGGAAGCATACACCTCCGCAGATACCACCACCGAGCTGGGGCCCGCAATTCTGGGGGTGGGTAGGACGTGAGCGGTCCCGGGCTCTGACTCTGTCCCAGCCTCCACTAAATTCACCCAATGTGCCGTCAGGGAGATGTAGTGGCCCTGCCCGCCTGTGCTTGTCCACGTGTCCGTAGTTAAGTGGACCGTGGCAGTAACCGCGTTGGTGAGGGCGCGTACAATGTTGCGGGAGACGTGGTCGTGCAGGGCTGGGACGGCACATCGGGAAAAGTAGTGGCGACTGGGAACTGAGTAGCGCGGGGCCGCCGCCTCCATGATACTTTTGAAGGACTCCGTTTCCACAACCCTATACGGCAGCATCTCAAGGCTGATGAATTTTGCTATGCGGACGGTTAACGTTTGAGCGTGCGGGTGCGTGGCGGCGTACTTGCGCTTGCGCTCCAACAGTTGCGCAAGCGACGGCTGGACGGTGCGCTGAACTACACTGCTGGATGGGGCCGAGGACAGCGGAGGTGAGGGTGTGGGTGCAGGCCAGGAGACGGTAGTGCCTGTGTCCTGAGAGGGGGGTTGCATCTCAGTGGCAGGTTGGGGCACAGGGGGAGAGGCAGGGGTGCAAACCGGAGGCGCTGAACGGCCTTCGTCCCACCTTGCGGGGTGCTTGGCCATCATATGTCTGCGCATGGTGGTGGTGGTGAGGCTGTTGGTGTTGGCTCCCCGGCTGAGCTTTGCGCGACAAAGGTTGCACACCACTGTTCGTCGGTCTTCAGGCGTCTCTGTGAAAAACTGCCAGACCTTAGAGCACCTCGGCCTCTGCAGGGTGGCATGGCGCGAGGGGGCCCTTTGGGAAACAGTTGGTGGATTATTCGGTCTGGCCCTGCCTCTACCCCTGGCCACCGCACTGCCTCTTGCAACCTGCCCTGCTGATGCCCTTGACTCCCCCTCTGAAGACCTGTCCTCCTGAGTAAGCGTTGCACACCAGGTGGGGTCAGTCACCTCATCGTCCTGCTGCTCTTCCTCCGAATCCTCTGTGCGCTGCTCCCTCGGACTTACTGCCCTTACTACTACCTCACTGCAAGACAACTGTGTCTGATCGTCATCGTCCTCCTCACCCACAGAAAGTTGTTGAGACAGTTGGCGGAAGTCCCCAGCCTCTTCCCCCGGACCCCGGGAACTTTCGAATGGTTGGGCATCAGTGACGATAAACTCCTCTGGTGGGAGAGGAACCGCTGCTGCCCAATCTAAGCAGGGGCCCGAGAACAGTTCCTGGGAGTGCTCCCGCTCCTGAGCAGGTGTTATTGTAGTGGAGTGAGGAGGCTGGGAGGAAGGAGGAGCAGCAGACAGAGGATTCGGATTGGCAGCAGTGGACGGCGCAGAACTGCGGGTAGACGATAGGTTGCTCGAAGCACTTTCTGCCATCCAGGACAGGACCTGCTCACACTGCTCATTTTCTAATAACCGTCTCCCGCGTGGACCCATTAATTGGGCGATGAATGTGGGGACGCCAGAAACGTGCCTCTCTCCTAATCGCGCAGCAGTCGGCTGCGACACACCTGGATCAGGAGCTTGGCCTGTGCCCACACCCTGACTTGGCCCTCCGCGTCCTCGGCCGCGTCCACGTCCTCTAGGCCTACCCCTACCCCTCAGCATGCTGTATTACCAGTGATTTGATTTCACAGCCAGGAAATAAATTGGCGCAAGACTGCAGGCCAAATATAATTTTTTCCCTTTTTTGAAAACGAAAGGCCCCACTGCCTCTAGTGAATGAATAATCTAAGTTTAATAACTGTGCTGTTTTCCTGCTAATGTGTCACAGAACGTGAGGGTAGCAGAGTTATTAACTGTGGCAGAGCAGGTATTTTATTTCCCAATTAAGGAAAGCAAATGGCGAAGCCAGGAGTAAAACGTAGCTGGGTGCGTATGATTTTTAAAGGTGTTACACGCAGCCGACACGTGTCCACCGCCCTTAGGACGGACAGAGGCCGGACAAATAGAATTATTTTCCGTTTTTTGGCACCAAAAGGCAGCACTGCGTATATTCTATGAACATGAGAAGTTTAATAACTGTGCTGTGTCCCTGCTAATGTGTCACAGAACGTGAGGGTAGCAGAGTTATTAACTGTGGCAGAGCAGGTATTTTTTTTCCCAATTAAGGAAAGCAAATGGCGAAGCCAGGAGTAAAACGTAGCTGGGTGCGTATGATTTTTAAAGGTGTCACACGCAGCCGACACGTGTCCACCGCCCTTAGGACGGACAGAGGCCGGACAAATAGAATTATTTTCCGTTTTTTGGCACCAAAAGGCAGCACTGCGTATATACTATGAACATGAGAAGTTTAATAACTGTGCTGTGTCCCTGCTAATGTGTCACAGAACGTGAGGGTAGCAGAGTTATTAACTGTGGCAGAGCAGGTATTTTTTTTCCCAATTAAGGAAAGCAAATGGCGAAGCCAGGAGTAAAACGTAGCTGGGTGCGTATGATTTTTAAAGGTGTCACACGCAGCCGACACGTGTCCACCGCCCTTAGGACGGACAGAGGCAGGACAAATAGAATTATTTTCACTTGTTTTACAAGCAAAAGGCAGCACTGCGTATATTCAATGAATAATAACTGTGTTGTGGCCCTGCCTATACAATTCTTTCCCTGCAGTATCAATGGAGGGTGCAATGCTCTGCAGAAGCGATTTTGAGAAGCAAAAAAAAATGCAGCACAGCTAACAGCAGCCTGGACAGTACTGCACACGGATAAATATGGCCCTAGAAAGGACCGTTGAGGTTCTTGAAGGCTACACTCACTCCTAACACTCTCCCTGCCTATGCAGCACTTCTGTCCCTAATGCCAGGTGCAACGGTCTGCAGAGGCGATTTTGAGAAAAAAAAATTGCCACTGCTAACAGCAGCCAACACACAGCTATCAGTGGCCCTAATAAGGACCTTTGGGGGGTCTTGAAGCCTACACTAACTACCAATTCTTTCCCTACAGCAGCTCCGGTACAAACAGCACTGTCCCTCATCTAACTCACACCGCATCTGAGGCGAACCGCGGGAGGGGACGACTTTTATGTTCGGGTGACACCTGATCTTCCCAGCCACTCACAGCAGGGGGGTGGTATAGGGCTTGAACGTCACAGGGGGAAGTTGTAATGCCTTCCCTGTCTTTCAATTGGCCAGAAAAGCGCGCTAACGTCTCAGGGAAGGAAGTGAAAATAACCAGAACACCGCATGGTGTTCGTTACGAATAACGAACATCCCGAACACCCTAATATTCGCACGAATATCAAGCTCGGAAGAACACGTTCGCTCATCTCTAGTTATTAGGCCTCGGTCAGACGGGCATTTTTTTTGCCGCGATTTGCGGATCGCATGACGGATGCGCATCCGCAAATCGCATGACCGGGGCCGAAAAATCGCCGGAAAAATCTGCTCCTAGCCGCATTTCCTTTGAAACGGGCCCGATCACAGGAGCGCTGTCCAACCCATTGAATTCAATGAAGCCAGCAATACAGCCGGCTCCATTGAAAGCAATGGGCTGCTGGCGAGCGCAGGATGAATTTTCGGGAAGGGCTTAAAAATATAAGCCCTTCCCTGAAAATCATCCAAAAATGTGTAAAAAAAATAAAATATACAGTATATACTCACCTTGTCCGTGCAGCCGGAGTTCAGCCACGGGGATTTAAAATCCCCGCCTGCTGAATGGGCTACCTCTGATTGCTCACAGCCCTCACCAATCAGAGGCAGCTCTCACTCACCCATTCATGAATTCATAAATGGGTGAGTGAGTGCTGCCTCTGATTGGCTCAGCGCAGGGACCAATCAGGGGCAGCTCTCAGCTATTGAATGACAGCAGAGAGCTGCCCCTGATTGGTCCCTGCGCTGAGCCAATCAGAGGCAGCACTCACTCACCCATTCATGAATTCATGAATGGGTGAGTGAGAGCTGCCTCTGATTGGTGAGGGCTGTGACCAATCAGAGGCAGCCCATTCAGCAGAATACTACTGCTGATTACTACTCAGAGCAGTTCAGGAGAACTGCCGGCCGGCCGCGGCTGAACTCCGGCTGCACGGACAAGGTGAGTATATATATATTTTTTATTTTTACACATTTTTGGATGATTTTCAGGGAAGGGCTTATATTTTTAAGCCCTTCCTGAAAATTCATTCCGCGCTCGCCGGCAGCCCATTGCTTTCAATGGAGCCGGCTGTATTGCCGGCTCCATTGAATTCAATGGGTAAACATCATTCTTTTCTGCCACAGCTGTTACAGCTGTGGCAGAGGAGAATAATTTGTGTAGTATATGTTCTCAATGGGGTCGGCGCTGCTGCCGCCGGCTCCATTGAGCTCATATAGAGAACACAAGGAATCGCAGATCGCAGATAGGCGTGATCTGCGATTTCTTGTGTCCTATAATTTATCGGACAAGCGCATAAAAAGTGCCCATGTGTCCGATACCATTGCAAAGCAATGGTTCTATAAAATCGCAGATCGCATGCGCATGTGAAAATCGCGCGAAAAATCGCCCGTGTGACCGAGGCCTTAGGCCGCTTTCACACAAAGCATAGTTGCTGCGGCCGTTCCACAATGGAAAGCCAATAGCGATTATGCTAGACAACCACAGTGGTCAAATCTGCATCTAAATGGTGCCAATTTGGCTACAGTATTTGGAGCGGATCTACTGTGGGATTTAATCCTTGTATTTCAAGGGTTGAATTCTGCTGCATAGATAGACATGCTGCGGATTTAAAATAAACAGGGTTTTACCAAAATGTTGTGGATTTGTTACAGACCACAATGTTAAGGAGATTTTTATAAATCCCCCCATATGATCTGTACTGTAAGTGCAGCAAAAAATTCTGCAGCATTTCTGCCATATGTGAAGACGGCCTTAGGGTGGCTTCACAAGAGCCTGTTTTTATACATGCATACTCACGCACAAAAACACACATCTTTTACATCCAATGCATTACCTATAGTGTTTCCGTGTTTTACAGGCGTGTGCCTGTAAAGATAGGACATGCATGCACCATAGGGAATGCACGCATTGCTTTCAATGGAGCTGTGGCTGCTGCCGGCGGCTCCATTGAAGGCAATGGTCTGCTGGCACTCCTTGATTGTTTTTCAGGGAACAACTTTAAATATAAGCTCTTCCCTGAAAAATAACCATTTTAGTGTAAAAAAAATATATATATGTCCGCCGCTGCCGTGTCTCCTGTGGGGATGAAGAACACATCTGCCGCATGATGTGATAGATGCAGCAAAAGAGTTCTTCATCACCGCAGGGAATAAAGAATTCCCTACCACAGCTGTCACCCCATAATTGTTTTTCAGCGAAGGGCTTTAAATATAAGCCCTTCCCTGAAAAACAAGGCAAAGTAGTGTTAAAAATAATAAAAACCACATACTCATCTGTAACAGCTGTGGGAGTTCTTTATTTTCCACAGGGATTTAGAATTCCTTTGTCACATCTATCACACCTGTGACAGGTGCAGCAGAGAATTCTTTATTCCCTGCGGGGATGAAGAAAACATCTGCCAGCATGTGTTTTTCATCCCCGCGGGGAACATGGCAGCGGCAGACAGGTAAGTATATATATATATATATATATTTTATACTAAAATGGTTGTTTTTCAGGGAAGGGGTTATAGTTAAACCTCTTCCCTGAAAAACAATTAAGGGGTGCTGGCAAACCATTGCCGTCAATGGAGCCGCCACTGGCGTCCGTACGCACACGATCATGTGAAGCCACCCTTAGGGATTATAAGAATGCTCCAAGAGTGAAAAAAAACTGCCAGCAGAATATGAAAACTTGAAAAAAAAAACATGCTGCTTATCTTTTAAATACCTTGTTGCTGCAGCGCCAACGTTCTTGTGGTCCCCCACCAGTCTTCTATACTACCAGCCCGTGACCACTGCCATTACTGAATTCCTAGCTGCAGGGGTAATACTAGTAAGTGCAGCACATAAGCAATAAAGCTTCTGACCATTGAAGTTCTTTATTTGCTCTTGGAACATTCCTTTTAAAATACAGAATAGATCTCAATATAGACAAGATTAAAAGAAAAATTACAAAGTAAAAGAATGCAATCCAGACTTGGCAATATCATTACTTAACTGTCCTGGATTGTGCAGATTTAATGACGTTCATAAACCAACTGTAAATCAGTCACAACTCAGTCCAATGAGTTATTGTTCAGTAAGAGAAACAAAATAATAGTCTTGCAGATATGTTAACATCATTTCTTTTTTGTTAGCTATTAAAAAGTATGTGCAAGAATATTTTTTTGTATCTCTAAGGCCAGGCTCACATGGGCGGATTAGGATTGAAGATTCCGCGATCGCCGTACATGCGACATATCCACAGTAAAAAGGGGGTAATGAAAGGCATGCAATTTTGCTTTTACATTCACAGTCACAGAAGCGAATACCGCAAGCGGTAGAAAAATTGTCGCATACTCTACTGTGCCACGGAATCCGTGCAGATGGCCTCCCTTGATGTCAATGGAGGCTGTCCAACTTGCAGCCCATACGCAATTAACATCGCATATGGGCTGTGGGTACCTACAAAGACAATACCATAAGATTTGTGCTTGATAAAGGAGCAAGATCAGCTCCGAAATGCGTTGCACTTTTTTTGGCTCAGCACCAACCCCTGTTTGTGTCTACATTCATTTGTCTGTTAATAAATAAGCTGTAATTGAAAACCTCCAGGACCTCTTCTAGTTTATTGAGGACGAACCTGGATTAAGAGGAGTCCCATTTTTACACAGGTCTCCTCTACAAAGTAAGTTCTACTATCCTTACTAATAATTGATCCATTGTCTCTCTGTTATCCAAACTGCTAAGGAGCGCGTTTTTTTTCTACCTTATCCTATTGTGTTTACAACCAAGGTCATCTTTACCTGCATCTCTCCCCCAGATGCTCTTCCTATTGATTAGGGATCCGGCTTCTTTGGGTACATCTATAACGCCTTCCAGGACTAATGGTGTGGACGCCTGTCATCTGACAGGTGTTCCACACCAAGTAGGTCCCACCTTACACATTCTTGTATATCCATATGGCACCTTACAGCAACCTTCTCTTTAGAACCTCTTTGATTGGAGCACTAGTCTGTTGAACTACATATTGCTTGGCGACGGCACAGGAAATACAAATGAACAAAAAAACTGACTTGCGGATGACCGCAGGTGTGCCATTGCTGCCATTCACAATATAGAAATAGCAGGTATGCAGGGTTGGCAGCTGGGCTCACAGCCAGAATCTGCTGCGGGCCTCCGCATGTGGCATCTGATCTGCCCATGTGAGCCCAGCCTAAGGGTGCATTTACACTGGCAACTTTCCAGGATAATTTCTGCGCATCTTGCAAATCACAAGGGAAAAAGAACCCATTGCTATATGGATGCATTTGCGTGTAAGAGAAAAAGTGCAACATGTTCTTTTTTGGGGCGATTCTGTTGAAGAATCACCAAATCTTCTCTATGGACCTAATCCACTGTTGTTTTGTTACTAAGGTTGATTTTTAGTTAGCATCCCAGTTCATCCTAAAAGTGTTCATTAGGATTGAAGTCATGCCAGTAAAGTCCTTTCAGACTAAACTCATTACAATATTTTATTGGGGCATTGTTATGCTCAAACAGAATAAGACATGCCCACATGGTTACCACCAGATTGGAAGCATACAATTCGCTAAAAGGTCATTTATACTGTAGCATAATGTTTAACTGTATCACCAGTTCATAGGCGACACATGGTAAATCAGTGGCGGTCACACCACTTGTCAGTTTCCGTAACTCTCAAAGACTATTGTATTAGAAAGTGTGGCGGGCGCAGGGTTCTCCCATTATAGTGTCAGCGTGTTCTCCAGCAGCACCCGTGATTAGTGATGAGCAAACCTTTCAAAGATTCGGTTTGAATGGTTTGTGCAAAAAGTTTAGTTTGGTCCAAATTAGTTCGAACTGAAGCGGAAATTTACCAAAACCACTAAAACTGAGAGCCACTAAGAGCCGAAAAAGCCCCGTATAACTCTCTTAGAATGTTATTTAGGGCCTTTGTGACTCTTAGACAATGTTATACACCAGTGTTCAGGTCTAGTGTTGAGTGAACTGAACCAGTAGAACCCTGTTTCGGTTAGAACTTTGCTAAAATCAGGTTGATGTTGAATTTAACTTTCATCAAAGATGGACCAGAAACATGGTTCTACTGGTTTGGTTCGCTCAACACTACGCCTGATCTAACTCACCACTGATCTAACATTTAGTAACTGTCCTGTTGTGTAGTATAGATCTATTGTTGTGACTCTGTTTATATAGTAGAGAGTAGAGATGAGCGAACGTACTCGTCCGAGCTTGATACTCGTTCGAGTATTAGCGTGTTCGAGATGCTCGTTACTAGAGGCGAGCACCACGCGATGTTCGAGTTACTTTCACTTTCATCTCTGAGACGTTAGCGCACTTTTCTGGCCAATAGAAAGACAGGGAAGGCATTACAACTTCCCCCTGCGACGTTCAAGCCCTATACCACCCCCCTGCAGTGAGTGGCTGGCGAGATCAGGTGTCACCCGAGTATATAAATCGGCCCCTCCCGCGGCTCGCCTCAGATGCATTCTGACAGAGATCAGGGAAAGTGCTGCTGATGCCGGAGCTGCTATAGGGAGAGTGTTAGGATTGATTTTAGGCTTCAAGAACCCCAACGGTCCTTCTTAGGGCCACATCTGACCTTGTGCAGTACTGCTGAGGCTGCTTTTTGCAGTGTTGCACTTTTTTTTTTGTATATCGGACGTGCAGATCATTGCGTCCAGAGCATTGCGTCCTGCAGTAATTTTACATAGTCCAGGGCCAGTAGTGGTGGTGAGGCAGGGACAGTGAAAGACATATACAGTCTATATAGGCAGTGGGCTTTCCAAAAAAATTTGGGAAAAAAATCTATTTGGGCTGCCTGTGACCGTCCTGACTGTACTGCGTCTCTGCTGGGGGTAGTTGTCCTAATTTACACGCAGCCAGCTAAGTGTTACAGCAGGCTTGCGCAAAATTCTTTCCTGGCTCTGCATTGCCTCTTACATCACCGCTATCATCCTGTCCAGAGTGAAACAGTCTGCAGTAATTTTACATAGTCCAGGGCCAGTAGTGGTGGTGAGGCAGGGACAGTGAAAGACATATCCAGTCTATATAGGCAGTAGGCTTTTCCAAAAAAATTTGGGAAAAAAAATCTATTTGGGCTGCCTGTGACCGTCCTGACTGTACTGCGTCTCTGCTGGGGGTAGTTGTCCTAATTCATACGCAGCCAGCTAAGTGTTACAGCAGGCTTGCGCAAAATTCTTTCCTGGCTCTGCATTGCCTCTTACATCACCACTGTCATCCTGTCCAGAGTGAAACAGTCTGCAGTAATTTTACATAGTCCAGGGCCAGTAGTGGTGGTGAGGCAGGGACAGTGAAAGACATATACAGTCTATATAGGCAGTGGGCTTTTCCAAACAAATTTGGGAAAAAAAATCTATTTGGGCTGCCTGTGCCCGTCCTGACTGCACTGCGTCTCTGCTGGGGGTAGTTGTCCTAATTCATACGCAGCCAGCTAAGTGTTATAGCAGGCTTGCACAAAATTCTTTCCTGCCTCTGCTGTGCGTTCCGTAAGTGAAGTCAGCCTCCAACCACAGGCCAATAAGCGGCACATTTAATTACAGCGTTCTGTTTCTGCACTACTGGTAATACACCATGCTGAGGGGTAGGGGTAGGCCTAGAGGACGTGGACGCGGGCTAGGACGCGGAGGCCCAAGTCAGGGTGTGGGCACAGGCCGAGCTCCTGATCCAGGTGTATCGCAGCCGACTGCTGCGGGATTAGGAGAGAGGCACGTTTCTGGCGTCCCCACATTCATCTCACAATTAATGGGTCCACGCGGTAGACCTTTATTAGAAAATGAGCAGTGTGAGCAGGTCCTGTCGTGGATGGCAGAAAGTGCATCCAGCAATCTATCGACCACCCAGAATTCTGCGCCATCCACTGCTGCAACTCTGAATCCTCTGGCTGCTGCTCCTCCTTCCTCCCAGCCTCCTCACTCCATTACAATGACACATTCTGAGGAGCAGGCAGACTCCCAGGAACTGTTCTCGGGCCCCTGCCCAGAATGGGCAGCAATGGTTCCGAATCCTCTCTCACTGGAGGAGTTTGTCGTGACCGATGCCCAACCTTTGGAAAGTTCCCGGGGTTCGGGGGATGAGGCTGGGGGCTTCCGGCAACTGTCTCAAGAGCTTTCAGTGGGTGAGGGGGACGATGACGATGAGACACAGTTGTCTATCACTCAGGTAGTAGTAATTGGATCAGCCGGGGAGCCACCACCACCAGCCTCACCACCACCAGCATGCGCAGACATATGATGGCCAAGCACCCCACAAGGTGGGACGAAGGCCGTTCACCGCCTCCGGTTTGCACCGCTGCCTCTCGCCCTGTGCCCCAACCTGCCACTGAGATCCAACCCCCCTCTCAGGACACAGGCACTACCGTCTCCTGGCCTGCACCCACACCCTCACCTCCGCTGCCCTCGGCCCCATCCACCAATGTCTCTCAGCGCACCATCCAGCCGTCGCTAGCGCAAGTGTTGGAGCGCGAGCGCAAGTACGCCGCCACGCACCCGCACGCTCAAGTGTTAAAAGTGCACATAGCCAAATTTATCAGCCTGGAGATGCTGCCGTATAGGGTTGTGGAAACGGAGGCTTTCAAAGGTATGATGGCGGCGGCGGCCCCGCGCTACTCAGTTCCCAGTCGCCACTACTTTTCCCGCTGTGCCGTCCCAGCCCTGCACGACCACGTCTCCCGCAACATTGTACGCGCCCTCACCAACGCGGTTACTGCCAAGGTCCACTTAACAACGGACACGTGGACAAGCACAGGCGGGCAGGGCCACTATATCTCCCTGACGGCACATTGGGTGAATTTAGTGGAGGCTGGGACAGAGTCAGAGCCTGGGACCGCTCACGTCCTACCCACCCCGAGAATTGCGGGCCCCAGCTCGGTGGTGGTATCTGCGGCGGTGTATGCTTCCTCCACTAAACCACCCTCCTCCTCCTCCTCTTACGCAACCTCTGTCTCGCAATCAAGATGTGTCAGCAGCACGTCACCAGCAGTCAGTGTCGCGCGGCACGGCTGCACAGCGGTGGGCAAGCGTCAGCAGGCCGTGCTGAAACTACTCAGCTTGGGAGAGAAGAGGCACACGGCCCACGAACTGCTGCAGGGTCTGACAGAGCAGACCGACCGCTGGCTTGCGCCGCTGAGCCTCCAAACGGGCATGGTCGTGTGTGACAACGGCCGTAACCTGGTGGCGGCTCTGCAGCTCGGCAGCCTCAAGCACGTGCCATGTCTGGCCCACGTCTTTAATTTGGTGATTCAGCGCTTTCTGAAAAGCTACCCACGCTTGTCAGACCTGCTCGGAAAGGTGCGCCGGCTCTGCGCACATTTCCGCAAGTCCCACACGGACGATGCCACCCTGCGCACCCTGCAACATCGGTTTCATCTGCAGTGCACCGACTGCTGTGCGACGTGCCCACACGGTGGAACTCTACGCTCCACATGTTGGCCAGGCTCTATGAGCAGTGTAGAGCTATAGTCGAATACCAACTCCAACACGGCGGGCGGCGCAGTGGGAGTCAGCCCCCTCAATTCTTTACAGAAGAGTGGGCCTGGTTGGCAGACATCTGTCAGGTCCTTGGAAACTTTGAGGAGTCTACCCAGATGGTGAGCGGGGATGCTGCAATCATTAGCGTCACCATTCCTCTGCTATGCCTCTTGAGAAGTTCCCTGCAAAGCATAAAGGCAGACGCTTTGCGCTCGGAAACGGAGGCGAGGGAAGACAGTATGTCGCTGGATAGTCAGAGCACCCTCCTGTCTATATCTCAGCGCGTTGAGGAGGAGGAGGAGGGGGAGGAGCATGAGGAGGAGGGGGAAGAGACAGCTTGGCCCACTGCTGAGGGTACCCATGCTGCTTGACTGTCATCCTTTCAGCGTGTATGGCCTGAGGAGGCGGAGGAGGAGGATCCTGAAAGTGATCTTCCTAGTGAGGACAGCCATGTGTTGCGTACAGGTACCCTGGCACACATGGCTGACTTCATGTTAGGATGCCTTTCTCGTGACCCTCGCGTTACACGCATTCAGGCCACTACGGATTGCTGGGTGTACACACTGCTCGACCCACGGTATAAGGAGAAGCTTTCCACTCTCATACCCGAGGAGGAAAGGGGTTCGAGAGTGATGCTATACCACAGGACCCTGGCAGACAAACTTATGGTAAAATTCCCATACGACAGCGCTAGTGGCCGAAGTCGCAGTTCCGAGGGCCAGGTAGCAGGGGAGGCGCGGAGATCAGGCAGCATGTACAGCACAGGCAGGGGAAAACTCTCTAAGGCCTTTGACAGCTTTCTGGCTCCCCAGCAAGACTGTGTCACCGCTCCCCAGTCAAGGCTGAGTCGGCGGGAGCACTGTAAAAGGATGCTGAGGGAGTATGTAGCCGATCGCACGACCGTCCTCCGTGACGCCTCTGCCCCTTACAACTACTGGGTGTCGAAGCTGGACACGTGGCCTGAACTCGCGCTGTATGCCCTGGAGGTGCTTGCTTGTCCTGCGGCTAGCGTCTTGTCAGAGAGGGTGTTTAGTGCGGCTGGGGGAATCATCACGGATAAGCGTACCCGCCTGTCAACCGACAGTGCCGACAGGCTTACACTCATCAAGATGAACAAAGCCTGGATTTCCCCAGACTTCTCTTCTCCACCAGCGGATAGCAGCGATACCTAAACAATACGTAGGCTGCACCCGCGGATGGAAGCATTGTTCTCTATCACCATCAAAAACGTTGACCTTTTAGCTTCATCAATCTGTGTATAATATTCATCCTCCTCCTCCTGCTCCTCCTCCTTAAGGCCTTAGTCAGACGGGCGTTTTTTCACGCGATTTGCAGATCGCATGACGGATGCACATCCGCAAATCGCGTGACCGGTGCCCGAAAATCGCCCGAAAATCTGCTCCTAGCCGCGTTTCATTATAAAAGAGGCCGGAGCTGTCCAGCGCATTGCATTCAATGGAGCGGCAATACAGCCGCCTCCATTGAAAGCAATGCGCTGCGGGCGAGTGTGGGATGAATTGTTGGGAAGGGCTTAAATATATAAGCCCTTTCCTGCAATTCATCCAGAAAAGTGTTAAAATAAAGAATATATATATACTTACCTGCTCCCGGCAGCCGGAGTTCCGTGCGGCCGGCCTGCAGTGGGTGTGAAGGGGGTGTGAGTCAGACCTGCCCCCTGATTGGCTCAGCGCATGTGTCCACTTCTAAAGAACCCCAGTCTGACTGGGGCATGCAGTGTGGGCCGAAGCCCACCTGCATTAAACATGACATTACCTCAGCTGTGATGGGCAATGCAATGGGATATATTTATGTACCGCCGGTGGCTTCCTGGCACCCACCCATGCTGTCGGTCCACAGGGACTTCATAATAGGGAGTTGTACCTGACTGTGTCTATGAATTAAAAACCCCGGTCAGGTTGGGGCATGCAGTGTGGGCCGAAGCCCACCTGCATTTAATCTGACGTTAGCTCTGCTGTCCAGGGCACTGCAATGGGATACATTTATGTACAGACGGTGGGTTCCAGGGAGCCACCCATGCTGTGGGTGCACACTGAATTCCCCTTGCGGAGTTGTACCTGCCTGTGACTATTTATAAAAAACCGCGGTCTGACTGGGGCATGCAGACACCTTGACAGAATGAATAGTGTGTGGCACATAGGTTCCTCATTGCTATGCCCACGTGTGCAGCTCCTGATGGCGGTGGCACAGGATTATATTTCTCATTGCTTCTGTACAGCATTGTGGGCTATCGCCCCGCCCCTTTTAAAGAGGGTCGCTGCCTAGCCGTGCCAACCCTCTGCAGTGTGTGCCTGCGGTTCCTCCTCATGGCAGACGCACGTATAAATAGACATGAGGGTGGTGTGGCATGAGGGCAGCTGAAAGCTGCGCAGGGACACTTTGGTGTGCGCTGTGGACACTGGGTCGTGCGGGGGGGGGGGGTTGGGCAGCATGTAACCCAGGTGAAGTGGCAGCGGAGTGTCATGCAGGCAGTGATCGTGCTTTGTTGGAGGTAGTGTGGTGCTTAGCTAAGGTATGCATTGCTAATGAGGGCTTTTCAGAAGTAAAAATTGTTAGGAGGGAGGGGGCACTCTTGCCGCTATTGTGGCTTAATAGTGGGACCTGGGAACTTGAGATGCAGCCCAACATGTAGCCCCTCGCCTGCCCTATCCGTTGCTATGTCGTTCCCATCACTTTCTTGAATTGCCCAGATTTTCACAAATGGAAACCTTAGCGAGCATCGGCGATATACAAAAATGCTCGGGTCGCCCATTGACTTCAATGGGGTTCGTTACTCGAAACGAACCCTCGAGCATCGCGAAAATTTCGCCCCGAGTAAGGAGCACCCGAGCATTTTGGTGCTCGCTCATCTCTAGTAGAGAGTAAATTACTGAACTTAACATAACTCATTGATATTACTGTTCTATTTATGCTTATGACATTCACATATGACGGGTCTGTATGATTTCCCCTTTGTTCACTAATAAGAACAATGCAATGCTATACTAGTAATTCTGGACATCAAAAAAACAAAGACATTTTGAAGAATAAAGTGTGAACAGAGCCTTAGTCAGGAAAAGTGAACTAAATGATATTAATTTTGCATGTGTTTATTATTATTATACTTGCGCACTTCATCTCTTCTACATTTTCTAGATGTTATTGTGACTAGTGTACGTGGTTAGGAATGTTGCTAAAAATAAGAATACTGTATTCTGTAACTGACATGAACATTTCCTGAATAGGAAATTGATCTATTTTATATACCAAGTGCCTGAAGGCACAATACATAATTAATACGCTGTAGAGAACCGTCAAAAATTAACTGGATGGCGTGCATGTGACTGATAAGACCTATATTTCTATGACTCACTTGCTAAAAACAACATTATTAAGTTGTGTTTTCTAATTTTAAATCCTGGATTCTCCTAATATGCAAAGTTACGTGTTAGGAAAAATCACATTGCGCCATTTTTACATCAAGGATTCATTGTACAATGTGAACTTCATTCATGTTACAGTTTCTTAAAGGAACACTCCTGACAAGACAAACAGATACACGGTGTAATGTTTAGCGCTGGGCCTGGGGAGGTTTATTGTAAATCCCTGAGTCACCCATGCCTTGCGCTAGATACAATGGATCAGTTTTGCCAGAGTTAGCAGTCCAGGGGGCTATGAATTAAATAACCGTCTTTTAGTGCCCAAAGCAGTTGTTATTTCCTTACCTCGCACGGTGCAGTGGACCTGAAGGCTTGCATAACGGAGGAGAGTCAATGCTTCTTCCCAACTGCAAAACATCTTGGAAGCAAATTAGAAGCACATAAACATTTTTCTTCAAAACGTAGCAGGACAAACCTCTGCTACGAGCTCATGTAAAAGAGAAATGCTTTTTCTATTACCTTCCTGCTTTTCTGTTTGATTTGCTGTACACTAGTGGATGCTCTGGTCTATGTGCGCGTGAGTTACAATTGGAATAAATAAATATCAACTTTGGAAAAATTGTTCTTTTATTTGTTATCATGAGGTGCTGCATTAAGTCAGAGCGGGGATCATTACAGTACAGTGGGACCTTTTGCACAGACTTTTTTTTCTTTCTATTCCCCTTAACTATATAGAGCTAATAAATTCTGCAATACAGTAAACAGATTACATATTCACGTCAGTCCCTGTCCCAATATAATTTTCCTATTATACTCACATACACAATACAGACAATTTCATGACACTACAGTATTAATGTGTTTCTAGAGGCTGGGAGGATATTGGGAACAGAATCCACCTCCGCCAGCATGCATAACGATTAGAGTCGAGCGAGCATTGTCCTTAGCGAGTATCTCCCCGCTCGGAAGAAAAGGTTCGGCTGCCGGAGCAGGTGACAGGTGAGTAGCGGCCATGAGCAGGGTGGAGTGGGGGGAGAGAGGGAGAGAGAGAGATCTTCCCCGCCGCTCCCCGCCCGCCGCCGGCGGCCGAATCTTTGCTCCCGAGTGGGCAGGTACTCGTTAAGGGCAAGGCTCGATCAAGCAATTGCCCTTAGCGAGTATACTCGCTCATCTCTAATAACGATACACTTGGCCCACCATACCAGTTACAGCTATACCAGGTTTGGGTTTGGGCTTTAATTGTTACAGGAGTAGTTTTTATTGAAATGTTTGTACTTGTCAGACAAACTAAGGCAAAGTTCACATGGGCGAACGCGATATTAGGCCGCGAATCACGGCCGGACATCACGCTCTCCAACATGCAATTTCCCTGTAAATGCAAGGTGGTAACTGTCTCGCATCCCTTTGGGGAAGTAGCAATCCTCCATGGAGTTTCTAGCATTGTTTTCAATGGGGAAGCCTCGCAGCATATCATACTGCGTGCACCTAGCACGTGGTGCGATGCTGCCACTGGCCCCATTGAGAACAATGGGAGATGCAATGCGAGAGCACACACAAAGATAGGACGCAAATAATCCCTTGTGTGTCTAACCTCATTCAAAAGAATGGGCTTTATACATGTGCGAGATTTATGCGCCTCACAATGCACAAATCTTGCGTCATTTTCTTGCCCGTGTAATGCTGGCCAAAAAGGTGATGGCAGGTGGATGTGGATTCACCTTGCCACACACTGGTTTGACTTTGGGCTGTCTTTGGATGCAGCACCTGGGAAGCCTTCGTTTACACTCTTCCTCCAAACAGGATACAGTCTTTGCTGGGGCCTCCAAGCCGTTACTAGCATAGATAGTTTGGCTGCTGACATAGCAATGGGCTGTGGTATGGTACCTGAAGTTCTTATCAGGAGTGTGGCAAGTAGACAGGCTGTGGTCAGGGCTGGCAACACAAGTGCATTTATGAGGACAAGGCTGTGGGACAGGACAAGCAGCAAGCAATAACAAAGTTCAGAGTACAAACCTAAAACAGAGAGCATGCGCTGGCCGTTTAAAGAAGGGGCTGGGCTACATGTGAGCTCTATGAGCAGAGACTAGGAGTCTGCTCACTGCATTTTTTTTTAAAAGGGGGTGTGGTCATCCATGCCCAACACATTTATGCATAATTTATAGCAGAAAATGACATAAATTATACAAGAAATCCACTCTGGCTTGTAGCTGGCCTGGATTTCTATGCAGACACACGGGCAACATCAGATGCACCTAAAATATATAGACATGTGCACCTCTTCATACACTGAGCACATCATGAGCTTGTGTGGATCAGATTATGGCAAGGGTTCAAACACTAGTTTAATAAGTACCTCTTATAATTTTTAGCCCTTCGTAGTCAACATCTTGCATTGCGGTTTAATGCTTTATAGAATGAAAGGGCCCTTTTTCTATCGGGATATCCTGAGCCTCCTAATGCAGCACAGCCTACAATGCATTATGCTTACTCTGACTTACAATAAGAATATCAATTAGTTTGTTCACTTATCATCTGCTGCCTTTTTTATAAGCTATCACTTTATAAGGATGCATTCACACAGGCGATTTTTTAAATGCGAGTTCTGTCAGTGATATGGCTGGAACTCCCGCATTTTTTTAAAACGCATTGCACTCACATGCCATATGATTTCTATGCGAGTGTAATGTGATTTTTACAATTGAAACTATTGGATGCTCTTAAAAATTGCAAGTACGTACATAGATACAATGCAATGTATTTTTTAGGCAAAAATGTATCACACTCGCACCCAAAATCGCAAGAGTACGATATCATACTCGTCCATGTGAATGCACTCTTACAGAAATACACACATCGGAGCAAAATAGAGAATGACAGATAATCAGAACACAATAAAGATCACTTTACATAATCTATCATTTTTTATAAGGGATTTTAAACACAGGAGAACATGTAGCTTTGGACACATGAGTAAAGGCCCTTTCAAACTCACAGATAATCTTTTAAATGACTGAAAAATTGAAAGATTTAGCAATCTATTTGCATAAAGTGTTAATGTCCATTACCACTTTCTCATCTTCATTTGCATGTAAAAGGGCCTCCAGGAGCTGTCTGCAACAGCTGCATTGTTCTCATCTTGGCTAGTGTAAACATGCAGGTAGAACAAACAGTTAACCTGTAAAGTATTGTTCAAACAAAAATTGCACAATGCCGGTGTTTACATGTAACGATGTAAATATCACTCATTTTTAGCCATTTGAACGAATTTTGAGCGATTATCGTTGCGTGTAAAAGGGCCTTACGCAGCAGCTGAATTTCCTTGGAGCTGAGAAGGTGTAAATACAACTGATTTACTATTAATTTGCATGAGAAAACGTGGCTGAACGGACATCGATCTCTAATGCATTATAATGATTTTACGGTAATTTGTTAATTTATTCATTTTTTATGCCTTTAGAAATTGAATGGATTTTTAGTTTCTTAAATTGGCTGAATTAACACAAGCATACACAGAAAATAGAACCTATTGATTTCAATGGGTTTCTTCATATGAGTGTATTTGGTGTGCGCAATTCGGTTACACACAAAGAAAACCAGCATGTCCTATTTTCCCCCTCCCCCTAAAGCTGAGCCCTGAAAAGGTGGGGGAAAGCCGCATATATGCCATAAAAGTCACAGTTTTCGCACGTGTCTGGTTTTGTGACTTTTGGACAACAAAATTCTGTTCAGGGCTTCTTAAATAGACTCCAGTGTGTTTGCTTGCTCTCACATTCCAAAGGGGTATTCATAGGTTAATTGTTTTCTTATAGGATTAGCAACAGTGTGTGTCTCAGGGATCTTTCACTCGGGTGCTGCGACTCTCGGACGGCCAAAAAAAATCGCATTAACGAGGGGCAGCCATGACCAAGTCACAGCTGCATCTCTTGTTAATACGCCCATTCAGAGGACCCAGGTGCGGCGAGTATACGCTGAGCCCAGGATACCATTGGGTGGGGGGAGAGAGTTTAGCTCTGCTAAACTACCTCCCCCTTCCTGCCCCCCTCTCCACTCCTTGCCGGCTGTCGGCAAAGGGAGGGGCGTGACAGGTTGGGACCTAGTGTGCCTTTGCTAAACTCCCTCCTACCTCCCTTTTTCTGTAGCTCCCATAGCCTCCCATAGGAGTCTGGCTGACTGTTTTTACGCACCTGAAAATCAGCCATCTGAACTGATGCATTGGAATCCGATGCATCAAAGGGTCGCGTATATCGGCCGGCCGTGAAAACAGGGCCGATATACGCTTGTGTGAATAAGCCCTCAGATAGTAAAATTAGACTGTTAGCATAAAGGCAAAAAAAATGGTAAAATAAGGAATAAATAAAACAGGAAATAAATAATAAACGGCACAATATGGGTCAACCTTAAAGGCTGGCCACTTTATAAATACTCAGTACATAAGAGTGGGTAATGACATTAATAAATGTCTAATTAAAGGGGTGGTCTCGCGAAATCAAGTGGGGTCATACACTTCTGTATGGCCATATTAATGCACTTTGTAATATACATCGTGCATTAAATATGAGCCATACAGAAGTTATTCACTTACCTGCTCCGTTGCTAGCGTCCCCGTCGCCATGGTTCCGTCTAATTTCGGTGTCTTCTTGCCTTTTTAGACGCGCTTGCGCAGATCCGTCTTCTCCCTTCTTCTCCCTTCGGCTCCGCTCGGCAGCATCGGCATTTTGGCTCCGCCCCCTTGTACGCATCATCGCGTAGCTCCGCCCCCGTCACGTGCCGATTCCAGCCAATGAGGAGGCTGGAACCGGCACACATCATGGGGCGGAGCTACACGATGATGCGTACAAGGGGGCGGAGCCAAAATGCCGATGCTGCCGAGCGGAGCCGAAGGGAGAAGAAGGGAGAAGACGGATCTGCGCAAGCGCGTCTAAAAAGGCAAGAAGACACCGAAATTAGACGGAACCATGGCGACGGGGACGCTAGCAACGGAGCAGGTAAGTGAATAACTTCTGTATGGCTCATATTTAATGCACGATGTATATTACAAAGTGCATTAATATGGCCATACAGAAGTGTATAACCCCACTTGCTGCCGCGAGACAACCCCTTTAATATATTACCTTTTACTTTCTAACCATGCCCCCCTCTTCTTCCCCAACAGTTGTGCTGCTCCCATACTGCTAATGCCCAGTGATCGAAGGGCACCTCATGTTAATTCTTCCATCAGCATCTCCCAAAGGAACACATCATGTATGCCCCAGTTTCCTGCTCATCCAGGATTTGCACACAGGAAAGAAACTGACATAAGTGCAGTGTGTTTTAATGGCAGGCACTGAGGAACTGGGTGACAGACCTCTTTAAGGGTGGACTCACATGAGTGTGTTTGCACTTATATTTGCGTGCACAAAACCTGTGTGCACAATGCGCAGAGAATAGGATCCATTGATTTCAACAAGTTCATTCCCATCACTCGTTTTGTACACGCATTCCAAATAAAAGAATGCTGCATTCTCTATTTTAGTGCGCATTTACATTAAAAAAAGGCCCCATCACAGTCTACGTGAGATGTGCAAATGCGCACCCAATACCCACGGGGAAAAGAACATATTGGGAACTAATCAGGCTAAATAGACATTTAGGCCAGCTGTACACAGGCGGACTCTTGCTGCGGAACCTGCGGCGTGCGCCTGCAGTGCGGATCCGCAGCAAATACCGTCTATAGCATGCTATGGAAAAATGCTTTTTCCTACACACTTGCGGAAACCAATTGCGATTTCCGCGAGCAGAGAAAAAAATCTCAACATGCTCCATTTTTGTGTGGGGTCTGCATGGACAGCTTACATTTACGTCAATTAAGTTAACATTGCTGACCGGTCGCGGATTCCGCATCATCGTTTAGCGACAGCGGGGGGAAAAGAAATAAAAATCTTTGCTGTGCATGTCCGACAGCGATCCATGCGGACCATCTGCAGTACAGATGAAGAAAACGAGAGAGTTACGTACAGACACCACTGCTGCCAGGGCCGATTCCGCTATGGGATTCCGCATATGGAATCCTGCTTTACCGTTGCAGGCGGCCTTAACTCAGGGCATGTCTGTGTCCTGTGCCCAATGGCCCAGCCAGAGCAATATGTGCAAATGTTGAACATTCTGCAAATTTTAAAACCTGCAGCGCAGTCAATATTCTGTGCAGTATTTTTATGATACATGTGAATGGGGTATGCTAACACAAAATCACTGCGTTTGAACAGTAAAAAAAGAAGATGAGGTGAGCGCATTTGCGCATGCGCTCATCTGTGTAAGCCCTAAATCTGTTAACATTCCACATCCAGTGCAGTTAATGGGGTACTTCATACCCGATTCACAAGTACCGTAAAAGAACTGCACAGAATATTGACTGCGCTACAGGTTTTAAAATTTGTAGTATGTTCAACATTTGCACATATTCTGAATGGAAATGTCATCAATTACCCCAATTTAATGCTAATCCTTGCGCCGATCAACTGGCACATCCACTGCAGAAGTTTAAGTATCAGCTATGGATTTCCACTACAAATTCTGAGATTTGCCTATGACAATGGGGCTAAATCTCATGGGGAACCAGTGGTACATCTGTGGTAGAAATTCAAGTGTCAGCTTCAGGTTTCCACACACACCTATGGCAGATCGTAAATGTGTAAATTTGTGAACACAACCTTTACTCTCCAAAAGCCAAATTTGGCAAGTGTAAAATACTTATTATTCCTCAGGGCTCAGTCACACGGGCGCCGATGCGCCCGTGTTACTGCACGAAGAAGACGGCCATACTACAGGTGCGGACAACTCTTCACACCGCCGGAAGAAAGAACACATGACAAGCAATGGAGCCAGTCATGTGTTCTTTCTTCCGGCGGTGCGGAGAGTCATCTGCACCTGTAGTACGGCCGTCTTATCGTGCAGTAACACGGGCGCCGATGCGACTGAGCCCTCAGACTGTATACGGAACAACTCAATCCACCAGTAATGTTGAGCAAAGAGCATGGGGACATGGTACCTCCTCGCTTACATGACCAAACTTATTATGTTCACGACTGCGGCCCTAGTTTTAATATCCTTAAATTACTTTTTCGAGTCTCCACTGTTGAATCTGAAAAAAATGTATGGTTGCTTCATTGTATCCAAATAATAGTCTCAAGGGTGTTTCAGTGACCAATTCATCAGCCAAAGCTCTCAAATAAAGTGCTTCTTATCTACTCTATAGTAGGGTACGCTCAGTAAAATGACCATCGTCCTAATGAAGTAGCTAATGAGTGATGCCATTAAATTTTAATTACAGTGTATGCTATTAGAAATAAATGATTATATAGTATCATAGAAGGGACAAATACATACAAGTTCCATTAATCAAGCATAATCAAGCTACCCACTCATTTGCCTGTTAATCATAGAAGATGAAAGACGGACATCTATTTTAAATAAGAGTGAGTCAGTGCCATCCGCTCTGATATAGAACATTGCCTCTAATTAAAAACTGCCGCTTTATTGTACATTCCAATTTTGAAAGTAATGACACAACAACTCACAATAAATAAATGTGAAATACTGCAATGCATACCGCAGCATAGGGACAGCTTCAAATGGATGCAGTTGTAGAGCCAAAATAGCATGGTACCATGTTAGCCAAAAATCAATGAAATGTTAAATACTGTGGGATAAAATAGGGCAAAGGTGCAGTATTATGGAGGTGATACTTTTATTAGCTATCAAGAAAATATATATGCAAGATTTCAAGGCTACTTAAGGCTTCTTTATCAGGTTTTTCAAGCTTGCATACATGATTTTTCTGGTTAGATAATAAAGGTATCACCTCTATAATTCTTCTGTCTTTTTTGTACAAGATTACAATGGATATTCAGTTGCAACTACGCTCCGTACTGGTGGGCATAGTTGCACCTATGACTGTCTGTTTTCACCCTAAGGGCTCCTACCCACTAGCTATTATAGAGGGTTAGTAAATCTGCCTGAATGTCTTTATGTTTAGATTGAAAGGGCCAGAGCACAGATAGAAAGTATTGCTGTAAGGACTGTAAGGGCTTAGTCCCACGGGTGCATCGGCGCCCATACACGGGCACCGATGCGCCTGTGTGACTAAGCCCTTACTGCAGGAAGAAGACGGCTGCACTTCAGGACGGACAACTCCCTGCAGCGCCGAAGAACCCATGACCGGCAGTGAAGCCGGTCACATGTTCTTTGTTCTGGTGCTGCAGAGGGACATCCGTCCTGAAGTGCGGCCGTCTTCTACCTGCAGTAACATGAGCGGCGATGACTAAGCCCTAAGGCTTCTTTCACATCTGCATCTGGGAAATTCCCTGGCTGCAAAGATCTGTCTTATGACGGAACTGAACAGTGCCGAACAGACCCCATTGACTTTAGTGAATCCTGCACTGAGCAGGGGTTGGACCGGATGACCCTGGAGGTCCCTTCCAACTCTACCATTCTATGATAATGGGGTCCATTCGTTTCTGTTCAGCTGACCGGCATTGCTTGCACAACCTACTCTTTTACTATTTTGTGCCAGATCTGCGACGGAACCTCCGAATGAAGGTTCTAGCACAGATTTCGAAGCAGCCTAAGCTTTTTCACTTTTTATATGTACACTAGACTGCCTATGATATATTACCTCTGTTAGTTCTCCTTTAAGGGGCAACTATAATAACATTATTAAAGAATTGCTACTAAACAATTCCCAGATATACTTATGTGGGTTCACTAGAGGTAAAACTAAACTTTACAGTGTTAAAATTACATTTCAAGATTGATATAAGACCTGTCTGTTACTAGTGAGATATTCAATTAATTAAGAATTTAATGCAACAACCACAGTGTGAGCATTACAACATACTTCATCAGAGTGCTGTAGAGCTAAACAGAACAGGCATGGATACCTTTATAAGAAAATAAATATTTACTTGATGCACTGCCACATAGCAAAATAGCAATGTTTTTCCAAGAACAGACTTAAGCAAAGCCTGCAAGTTAAACATCAAGTTTCTTTTCAAAATGTTAGCATGGAAATAGTGACACCAACTTGAGCAGGTATGGTAAAACCCTTATAGAACTAAAAAGTCATTACAAATAGTGCTTATATCATCTGTACAGTTTTAATTAGGGTAGTGTATTGAGCCCTTTGTTCTAACATATTTGACTAATTGATTTAGTGATATGACTAAAGTCATCTCCAAGGTCAGAATGATATTGGACATGCCTAGGTCATTAAACAACTACATTATTCTAGAAGTAAGATCAGCCACACTATCCCCTTTTATGCCCCATATGCAGCTAATAACTTGCCTGTCATCCACTGACGGTTCAAGTTCTTGTACTTTTTATCACACTGTTATTACGATAAAATGCAGGTTCATCATGGCTTGAACTCTGAGTGCCAAATCTCTCCATTGCATTATTCTTTATTTAGTGCTGCTTATATATAGCACCAGCAAACTGTATTCAGCAGTATTGTACAAAGATGTCCCTACAGGGACACCGAGGGAGAAGATCCCGGCGGCCATCTTCAGCAGGTAAGTAAGAAGTCACCGGAGCGCGGGGATTCAGGTAAGCGCTGTCCGGTGTTCTTGTTTAACCCCTGCATCGGGGTTGTCTCGCGCCGAACGGGGGGGCTGTTAAAAAAAAAAAACCCGTTTCGGCTCGGGACAACCCCTTTAATTTCATACAAGTCAGTGAACCTATCAGTCAGTTTGTGGAGTGTGGAAGCACACAAACACAGGGAGAATGTTAAAATGTCATACAGATGTTGCTGTTGTATGGGGTTTACCTATATTTGCACCCAGGCTTTGAACCTTATGGGACCCATAAGGTTGCTCTTCCCCCTATGAGGAGAACCAATACTCCTGTAGAAATGCTTTTGGACCCATCAACTTCATGTTATGCCTCTATGCTCTTCGTTGGATTCGAACCCAGAACCCCAGTGCCTGATTGACATGTGAGCAGCTGCATAGAGCTTAGTTCCTACTTCCAATGCGGTTCATTTTTCTAGCACTGGTACTTTGCTACAAGTTTTTAGTTGTGTTGCATAAACTGATCATCTACATATGTAGCTGTTTGTCGGGCTTTGGGATTCATTATAACTCACCAGAAGAAAGACTCCAAGGACCAGTTAGGTTGTGACATTACCCAGTCCAACATGGCATTGCCTCCATGTATTTACAACAGAGAAAGATCTTCCGATATTACAACCAAATCAGAGCAGTTCCCCCTCTATAATAGCAGTAAGCTCCTTCCTCCTGCTCCCAAAGCAATGGAATCTCCTCTCCTAACAGAGATAGGGCTTTTGAAGGTAGATGGATTTTGGGTTAGTGCCTCCAATATGGCACCTGCTGGCACAGTGGGTTTATAGCCGGGGTAAAGGTCTTGAGCTATGAACTATCACTCTTGGTGGTTCAAACAATGGAGCATTACAGACAACCCATATTGAGGAATGTCTTTGCAGCTGTGTCTCTGTGTAATGCTAATTTGGCAACTAATATGTATGCACATGGGAGGTTGAACAGAGGATATGACCCTTACAAGGTAAGATGTTCAAGAAAAAAATGAGAGAATAGGAGCAGTAGAGGTTAGGGAGAACACAGTAGAGGATTGAGTCTCCAGCTTAGTAAGTCAGATGACCTGTAAAATAGGCTTCAAAGAAATAACATATGACTCAGACTGGCTGGAGAAGCTTGAGGGCCATAATCCTGTAAACTTCTTTGAAACTTGCCTATTACACAGCTTTGATAAGGATGCCCCCATCTTTGTGATAAGATGGGTTTATAGTGTCCCAAACCACCCGTTGCTACCTGTTACTTTCACTTTCATCTCTGAGACGTTAGCGCGCTTTTCTGGCCAATAGAAAGACAGGGAAGGCATTACAACTTCCCCCTGCAACGTTCAAGCCCTATACCACCCCCCTGCAGTGAGTGGCTGGCGAGATCAGGTGTCACCCGAGTATATAAATCGGCCCCTCCCGCGGCTCGCCACAGATGCATTCTGACAGAGATCAGGGAAAGTGCTGCTGGTGCCGGAGCTGCTATAGGGAGAGCGTTAGGAGTTATTTTAGGCTTCAAGAACCCCAACGGTCCTTCTTAGGGCCACATCTGACCGTGTGCAGTACTGTTGAGGCTGCTTTTAGCAGTGTTGCACAATTTATTTTTTGTATATTCGCCGTGCAGAGCATTGCGTCCGCAGTCTGCAGTCATTGTACAGAGTATAGGGGCAGTACTGGTGAGGCAGGGAAAGAGATATTCAGGCTATATAGGCAGCGGGCTTTTTCCAAAAAATTGGGGAAAAATACTATATTTGGGCTGCCTGTGACCGTCTTCAGTTTACTGCGTGTCTGCTGGGGGTAGTAGTCCTAATTAATACGCAGCTAAGCGTTACAGCAGGCTTGCGCAAAATTGTTTCCTGGATCTGCTGTCTCTGTTACATCAGCGCTGTCATCCCGCCAGAGGGAAAGAGTATACATAATATTATACGCTGCCTACATTATCTATCTGCTGGGGGTAGTAGTCCTAATTAATACGCAGCTAAGCGTTACAGCAGGCTTGCGCAAAATTGTTTCCTGGATCTGCTGTCTCTGTTACATGATCGCCGTCATCCCGCCAGAGAGAAAGAGTATACATAATATTATACGCTGCCTACAGTATCTATCTGTTGGGGGTAGTAGTCCTAATTAATACGCAGCTAAGCGTTACAGCAGGCTTGCGCAAAATTGTTTCCTGGATCTGCTGTCTCTGTTACATGATTGCCGTCATCCCGCCAGAGGGAAACAGTATACATAATATTATACGCTGCCTACAGTATCTATCTGCTGGGGGTAGTAGTCCTAATTAATACGCAGCTAAGCATTACAGCAGGCTTGCGCAAAAATTTTTCCTGGATCTGCTGTCTCTGTTACATGATCGCCGTCATCCCGCCAGAGGGAAACAGTATACATAATATTATACGCTGCCTACAGTATCTATCTGCTGGGGGTAGTAGTCCTAATTAATACGCAGCTAAGCGTTACAGCAGGCTTGCGCAAAATTGTTTCCTGGATCTGCTGTCTCTGTTACATGATCGCCGTCATCCCGCCAGAGAGAAAGAGTATACATAATATTATACGCTGCCTACAGTATCTATCTGTTGGGGGTAGTAGTCCTAATTAATACGCAGCTAAGCGTTACAGCAGGCTTGCGCAAAATTGTTTCCTGGATCTGCTGTCTCTGTTACATGATCGCCGCCATCCCGCCAGAGGGAAAGAGTATACATAATATTATACGCTGCCTACAGTATCTATCTGCTGGACGTAGTAGTCCTAATTAATACGCAGCTAAGCGTTACAGCAGGCTTGCGCAAAATTGTTTCCTGGATCTGCTGTCTCTGTTACATGATCGCCGTCATCCCGCCAGAGGGAAAGAGTATACATAATATTATACGCTGCCTACAGTATCTATCTGCTGGGGGTAGTAGTCCTAATTAATACGCAGCTAAGCGTTACAGCAGGCTTGCGCAAAATTGTTTCCTGGATCTGCTGTCTCTGTTACATGATCGCCGTCATCCCGCCAGAGGGAAAGAGTATACATAATATTATACGCTGCCTACAGTATCTATCTGCTGGGGGTAGTAGTCCTAATTAATACGCAGCTAAGCGTTACAGCAGGCTTGCGCAAAATTGTTTCCTGGATCTGCTGTCTCTGTTACATGATCGCCGTCATCCCGCCAGAGGGAAACAGTATACATAATATTATACGCTGCCTACAGTATCTATCTGCTGGGGGTAGTAGTCCTAATTAATACATAGCTAAGCGTTACAGCAGGCTTGCGCAAAATTGTTTCCTGGATCTGCTGTCTCTGTTACATCAATGCTGTCATCCCACCAGAGGGAAACAGTATACATAATATTATACGCTGCCTACAGTATCTATCTGCTGTATCAGCTCAGCATTTTAAAAAAATAGAAGCAAAATACTTAAGGCCTACTACTGGCCTTTGGCCACTTGACTGCTTCTGCGCTGTGAATTCCACTAGCTCAGTCATACGCACCTACGTCTCACTACAGGTGTGCGCAAAATTGTTTCCTGGCTCTGCTGTGTGTTCCGTAAGGGAAGTCAGCCTCCAACCACAGGCCAATAAGCGGCACATTTAATTACAGCATTCTGTTTCTGCACTACTGGTAAAACTGCATGCTGAGGGGTAGGGGTAGGCCTAGAGGACATTGACGCGGGCGAGGATGCGGAGGCCCAAGTCAGGGTGTGGGCACAGGCTGAGCTCCTGATCCAGGTGTATCGCAGCCGACTGCTGCGGGATTAGGAGAGAGGCACATTTCTGGCGTCCCCACATTCATCTCACAATTAATGGGTCCACGCGGTAGACCTTTATTAGAAAATGAGCAGTGTGAGGAGGTCCTGTCGTGGATGGCAGAAAGTGCATCCAGCAATCTATCGACCACCCAGAATTCTGCGCCGTCCACTGCTGCAACTCTGAATCCTCTGGCTGCTGCTCCTCCTTCCTCCCAGCCTCCTCACTCCATTACAATGACACATTCTGAGGAGCAGGCAGACTCCCAGGAACTGTTCTCGGGCCCCTGCCCAGAATGGGCAGCAATGGTTCCGAATCCTCTTCCACTGGAGGAGTTTGTCGTGACCGATGCCCAACCTTTGGAAAGTTCCCGGGGTCCGGGGGAGGAGGCTGGGGACTTCCGGCAACTGTCTCAAGAGCTTTCAGTGGGTGAGGAGGACGATGACGATGACACACAGTTGTCTATCACTCAGGTAGTAGTAATTGGAGTAAGTCCGAGGGAGGAGCGCACAGAGGATTCGGAGGAAGAGCAGCAGGATGATGAGGTGACTGACCCCACCTGGTTTGCTACGCCTACTGAGGACAGGTCTTCAGAGGGGGAGGCAAGTGCAGCAGCAGGGCAGGTTGGAAGAGGCAGTGCGGTGGCCAGGGGTAGAGGCAGGGCCAGACCAAATAATCCACCAACTGTTTCCCAAAGCGCCCCCCTCGTACCGTGCCACCCTGCAGAGGCCGAGGTGCTCAAAGGTCTTGCAGTTTTTCACTGAGAGTGCAGACGACCGACGAACAGTGGTGTACTCTACTTGATAATATGCTCCCTGACCTATTGACTGCAATCCCTGCTAGCCATCATAAACCTCTCCTGCAGTCATAACGATCCTGCCGTCACACGGCTAAATGTCTGACCATTGTCTATGTGTATAGAATTCTTCACACTCCACCTCGCCATATTGTGCACATTTCTACAAATTTAAGTTGCAAAATGTAAAAGTCTTTATTCTGGCAAGGACACAATAGCAACGTTTTGACCAGAAGGTCTTTCTCAAGCATACACATATAATAAAAGTGTTTCATATATATAGTTAAGCAGGAAAGAACTAGTCATATAAAGATAAATTCAGGTCGGGTGGCAACTCACCCTCTGAGGTCCTGCAGCCTGCCACCTCAAGTTGCCTCATGGTAGGGTCGCCTGTGCAGTCAGGATATAATTCCTTCTACTTATTTTGTTACCTCTCCTACACACTTTCTTTACAGCAACATTTTAGAGTGAAACTTAAAGAGGGAGCCTGTTGCTGTTTCATGCTGCCTGTGGTTCAGGCACCATGAAACTGATTATGCATTTTCCTTAACGTAACGCTTCCTTGAACATAACTTTCGATGTTTTGCTTAAGCAAGTGGTCCATTGTGAGTTTTGGTCACTTGCCAGTTGCAATAAAATTGCATCACTAATGTGACTCATGCATTGAACATCATTTACAAGTTTCCCATGGGAAACCTTTGAGGTTGTACTAAAATTGTGGTAATATCACAATTTAAAATCAATTTGACAGTGACCAGAGCTTTTTGGTCAAAATTATAACATTAATTGGGCCAAAATTTTGGCGGAAATCATTTTTCTGTCAAAAAGATAAAATGCTTAGGCCTTGCTAAACATTCTCTAAAAGTGACTAGAAAAGAGGGCATAAATTTGTTGAGTCATAAACTGTGGTGGTTTAGTACTGGCATGCACTGGTTTTTAAGTTGGAAAAACTGCTCAAAAGTATGCAACTCAAGAAGTGTCAAACTGAGTCTAAGGCCCAATGCCAACGGACAGATTTTTGCTGTAGAATTCGTGGCTTACGCTTGCTGCGAATTCCACAGCAATATCTGTCCATAGACATGCTGTGTTAAAAGATTTTTCCATGCTCACAAGCAGAAATCAACTGCGGAAAATTGCAGCATGCTCTATTTGGTGTGGGAAATTGCACAAACAGCTTCCATTGCAGTCAATGGAAGCCGTCCGATCCACGGCAATTCCAAAATGTCAATTTTGAAATCGCCACAGATCTGCATCATCGCCCACACAATGGTGCGTCATGCCCTGCACTGCGCATGCACGCTGGCGTGCCGGCCGAGACACCCACGGTGGATCCAGACAGGTAAGTATGTGTCTCTGGTTGGGCACCAGGTCTGATTCTGCTGCGAGATTTCGCAGTCGGAATCCATCCCGGCCGTGGGCATTCGGCCTAAAGTGCAACAGATCTATCAAACAGCATGTGATACTGATAGCTTTTGGTCATTCGGGGGCTGCTTCACTAGCTCTATGTTATATATGTATGTGTGTATATACATTTTTATATGTCTATATATATATATATATATATATATATATATTGCCTCTGCCCTGTGACGGTCACTGCACTGGCTGACTGTTAAATACAGAATTCAATTTAAACTCGCTACCGTCATCCACAAAGCCCTCCACAGTGCAGTGCCCCCCTATATTGCCTCCCTCATCTCTATCCATCACCCAGCCCGGGCTCTCCGCTCTGTTAACGAAACCAGACTGTGCGCCCCTTTAATTTGAACTTCTCATTCCCGCCTCCAAGACTTCTCCTGAGCAGCACCGGTCCTCTGGAACGCACTACCAAAGGGTACCCGGGCAATCCAGGACTCGCAGAACTTCAGGCGTGCTCTAAAAACGCACCTCTTAAGGGAGGCATACCAAATTCCCTAAACAAACCCCTCTGTACTCTACTTGATAATATGCTCCCTGACCTACTGACTGCAATCCCTGCTAGCCATCATAAACCGCCCCTGCAGTCATAACGATCCTGCCGTCACACGGCTAAATGTCTGACCATTGTCTGTGTATAGTATCCCTCACTCTCCACCTCGCCATATCGTGCACATCTCCAGCCCTTTACCTTCTGTATCCCCCCATTACTTGTAGTATGTAAGCTTGTTGGAGCAGGACCCTCACCCCTATTGTTTCCATCAACTGATTACTATGTAACCGTGGTTCTATAATGTTTGTATTTTTTGTCTTTCTGTATTCCCCCTGTCTATGTAAGCGCTGCGGAATATGTTGGCGCTATACAAATAAAGTTTATTATTTTATTATATATATACACACACACACATTAAACAGCCTTAGTGAATCTGCCCCAATAGGTTATATTCTTTCATATTCTCCATATTTTCACAACAGCCCTTCATTCTTTGCAGATGTACAAAATATTTTAGTTACTAAGTCTAAAATTTCTTACTGGAACATTTTCAGATGTTGTGGACAATTCAATCCTTTGGATTACTGGATGTTTTTTCTACACTGCCAATATAGATTCATCTGGAACAACTGTTTGTCTCATGCGTGTCTTCAACTCCATGTAGGTTGAAACCTTTAGCCTTTGATCCTTCATGACTATTTTATTAAGCTTTTCTCAAACTAGACATATTTTCACTTAATGCCCCAGGAATACGACTGATCTGAGTTCCACATTTCTGTAATACGCTTTTAGGGACTAAACGTTTTTTGTCAATAAGAGTTTTTTAAGAATTGCACGTTTGTATTCTACAGCAATGTGTTTACTGTGTGTTTATGAAAAAGAAGTATGCTTTTAGGTTTGCTGATTATTGCCTCACATTTGCATATGCCTAATAATATACTGTCGGGAAAGATGGCAGCAATTAGATAGATATTAGATATCTGTATACACAAATATACACGCTGTGGCCAATCCTCAAGAACTGTTTGTGGATTACTGCTAATTGTTGGGCTACACCAGAATTTGCCATTGTTAACCCCTTTTAAGGATGCAAGAGGCTAAAGTCAGCTTGCAAGTGAAACTGTATGCAGGGCTAATGCGTGCAGTAAAGAGTAGGCTTGGCTAGTGTCTCAATGGAGATGCTTAGATTTAATATCCCAAAAGGGTCATAGAAGTGTAAGTTAAATTGACCCTCTGGTCCTGGACAAATAAGGATGGCTGCACCGCTCCTCAGACACTGTGCAGTATTATGTGTTGGTAGACTAAGACACTACATGCTGCTATGACTGACCAGTGCTGCTAATATGGGCAGTATTGGTCAATCAAAGCAGGTTTAGTGTCTTTGACTGATGATGCATACAAGTGCACAGTGCTCAAAAACAAAAGTCGTTATGCAAATGAATGAAAAGCAACTACAGAACTGAGCAGGCAAGAAAACTGATGGGACATCACTTCACTACTTGTCAGATAGTGCACTCAACGTAGAGGCTATGGCATTGAATGGGCGAGGTGAGATGAATGCGGGCCAGGATCAGTTTTCTCCTTCTTTCTATTGACATCAGATTCCTCGCTCTTTTTGCTCATCAGCTGACAACTGTGGTAGCCAACCACAACACTTAGAAATTACAGATTTATGAGTATTCGGGCTAGCTGCCTCAGCTATCAGCAGTCCTTTCAAGACTTTAATTGTCGTACTTTGTTTGTGAAGCTCGGTGGCTTTAGCAACCACCTGGCAAACATATAAGTCACTGATCTACAAGTATCCAAGATGGGCCAGCATACTTACAAGTAAGCCTTCTGTATGTGCACTGGGCCGCCACTGCAGTCTTCTGCATTTTTCTTAGACAGTTACATTAACTGAAACACTATTTCGCTGAGTCAGCACCAACCAAACCTCCTGCTCTAAATCCTAACTGCCCCTAGCTACACACCTGGTGCCTTCTTTGTTTTATAATTGCACAGAGATAATACTCCTATAAGGTGCTGTTTACACAGTTTCATGCTGTTCACCATGTTAGCTAGTAGCTTATTGGCTACACCCCTACTATTAGATATGATGGGTTGCCCAGCATCTTGCTGGTACACTTTAAAAGTACCAACACCATAAGGCCCATTAACACACAAAAATAATTTTCCAAACGATTAAAAGGTTGAAAGTTTTAGCGATCATTTTGCATAAAGTCTTAATGGACAGTAATACCCATTAAGACTTTATCATCTTCATTTGCAAGTAAATGGGCCTCCAGGAGCTGCTTGCATAGCCCAGCATGTGGTCTGGGGTCTACACACAGCTGCATTGTTCTTGTTGGGGCTGTCAGCAGAATACAATGTAATTTCCTGGCTCCCATGGAGAACACAGCATGCAGTCTGCTGAGAGATACTTTATCTAATCTGTCCTAAAGGCAGTAGTGAGGCTCATCTTCCTATCCAGCTGCTACCCAGACACCTCTGCCCTATGCCAGTCACTGCACTGGCTGCCTGTCAAATACAGAATTCAATTTAAACTCACCACCTTCATTTACAGAGCTCTACACAGCACTGCGCTATCCTACATTGCTTTCCTCATCCGGCGCCCTCCGCTCTGCTAACGAAATTAAACTAAGTGCCCCTTAAACTCGAACCTCTCCTTCCCGCCTCCAAGACTTCTCCAGAGCAGCATCAGTCCTCTGTGTGGGACTTATTCGCCTCTACCTTATACTGTGTTATATATATATATATATATATATATATATATATATATATATATATATATATCTCCTTCAATCTGCATTAAACATCTTCTCTATTGCCTATCTAGGTACAGAACAGACCCCTTGTGTCCTTGTCTTGGAGCCACCCCTATCAGGTTAATTGCCCTTCTTCTAGGTAGGGTCTGCCACACTAAACTTGGATACGGATACATTCCCATCCCAATATTTCTATTGCCGTTACTTGCCCTGTTTTGTGTTCCCTGAGTTTTGGTGTTATAATGCATGTCTACATTTGTCCATTGAGGACAGTAGTTACTTTTAGGTCTGACATTTCATTGCCATCCCTCAGACATGCCATACTTACGCCATGCACAAACGTAACAAATAGTCTTTATTTATAAATAAATATAAATATATATATATATATATATATATATATAATACGAATAAATAATTTATTTACTAAACTCTTGAATGTGGATGTGAACATGTACATTAAATGTAAATTGAGTTATTCTCCCTTAGTTTGTGTTACCGGTAGTTTTAAGTGGGAAATAAAATGAGCAAGAAAAGCATATTTAGAAGGCATTCAATCACTGCAGAATATGCTTTTATTTTATAAATTTGAGCATTTCTGCAGGGAGTGTATGATTGCTTCATCATTGGAGGCTTTCACTGCAAATGGAAAGGGGATTGATTCTAATTTAGAATTGGAAAGCAAAGTTATTTCTTTAATTATGTTTTGAATGTACTGTATGGAGCCAGAACTACTACATTATCAGCAGGAAGAATTGCAGGTTGTGTAAGTTGTTGTTGACTCAATAAAAAGATAAAGTAACGAAATGCAGCATTGTTCCATTTCTTACAATTGAGGATTTATTGTATATTGTTAACAATTGTTACTCTACTGCTCAGTCCTATATAGACAATTCTATACCTGTCCCCAGTGAAGTTATGATGACAGTCTTCTTTACTTACCTTATGAATCTGCACACAAATTAGAGCCAGTTTCTTAAGAAGACATATTATATGCTAGTACTATATACTTTAAGGAAAACTTAAAGTTCATAAAGAACATAGATACTCTTTCCTCTTTCACTAGATAGAGCAAAAGTACTAAATACTGAGCCACTGTGGCACCACACAACTACTGCGTGTCATGTGGCTTGTTTTACAATGTTATTCACTAAATGTATCCACTGTATTTAAAGTCAAACAATTATAATTAATAGAAATGGCAGCCACTAAGTCAGATGAACTAGTCGTCTCAAGTTTGGCTCATAGTCAAGAGGAAAGGGGAACATTGAGGAGCTGGCCATTGAGCGGAGAGGTACAATGTATGGATTTAGGAAGTATATTCTATATATCAGATTGCTAGGAATTAGTAAAAAGGGGGGAGGGTATTGGGGACAATCAAATGAATTGAATACAGATCGTCAGGGACCAAGGGTGGTGGGGCACATTCTGAAACCCTGCCTTGAGTTACTCCCTCCATTAACATAAAACTCCCTAACCATAATGTAAAGGTCCATTTAGACACACCCATTATCGCTCAAATTTCGCTCAAAAGCCATCTTTTGAGTGATAACCATTGCGTCTAAAAGCACAGCCATCGTGCACTGTTCGTTTATCGCTCACTTCTAGTTTTCTAGAAATTACCAATGACTCTAATCAGCGGCGCAGGCTGATATGTCAGCTAGCAGCGCTGATAAGATTCTCTCAGCTGGTATCCCACTGGCAGTTCTTAGCAGTACACCATCTGAAAGTGTGGATAAGAAAGGAGCTGTATACATAAGATAGTGCTCCAGTTGTCTTCTGCATACCCCGCTTGGAGCGCTCAGCTAGATACCAGCTGAGCGCTCCAAGAACACAGCAGCTGTATACATAAGACAGCACTCCCGTAGTCTTCTGTATACAGTGGGAGCCTTCACTTACACATTAATAGGCTCTTAAGTAGTTAATTAGCTATTTAAGAGATTATGCAAAGTGAACGCTCAAAACTGTCACTCAAACTGTCATTTGAGCGAATTTTGAGTGATCATTTTGCCATGTAAATGCACACAACAATTATCGCTGAAAAGATTGCTTTTGAGCGAATTTTGAGCAATAACAGTTGTGTCTAATTGGACCGTAACAGTTTAAACTCTGAATTGAAAGCACAAAGAAAAATAACAATGTAAGCACTAGAGATGAGCGAACGTGTTTGTCCGAACTTGATATCCGTGCGGATATTAGGGTGTTCGGGATGTTCGTTATTCGTAACGAACACCATGCGGTGTTCGGGTTACTTTCACTTCCTTCCCTGAGACGTTAGCGCGCTTTTCTGGCCAATTGAAAGACAGGGAAGGCATTACAACTTCCTCCTGTGTTGGTCCAGCCCTATACCACCCCCCTGCTGTGAGTGGCTGGCGAGATCAGGTGTCCGCCGAATATAAAAGTCGGCCCCTCCCGCGGCTCGCCTCAGATGCCTTGTGAGTTAGATGAGGGACAGTGCTGTTTGTACCGGAGCTGCTGTAGGGAAAGAATTTGTAGTTAGTGTAGGCTTCAAGACCCCCAAAGGTCCTTATTAGGGCCACTGATAGCTGTGTGTTGGCTGCTGTTAGCAGTGGCAATTTTTTTTTCTTCTCAAAATCGCCTCTGCAGAGCGTTGCACCCGGCATTAGGGACAGAAGTGTTGCATAGGCAGGGAGAGTGTTTAACCGTGTGCAGTACTGTGCTGGCTGCTGTTAGCTGTGCTGCATATTTTTTTTCTTCTCAAAATCGCCTCTGCAGAGCATTGCACCCTCCATTGATACTGCAGGGAAAAAATTGTGTAGGCAGGGCCACAACACAGTTATTATTCATTGAATATACGCAGTGCGGCCTTTTGCTTGTAAAACAAGTGAAAAAAATTCTATTTGACCTGCCTCTGTCCGTCCTAAGGGCTGTGGACACGTGTCGGCTGCGTGTGGAACGTTTAAAAATCAGACGCACCCAGCTACGGTTTACTGCTGGCTTCGCCATTTGCTTTCCTTAATTGGGAAAAAAAATACCTGCTCTGCCAGAGTTAATAACTCTGCTACCCTCAAGTTCTGTGCCACATTAGCAGGGCCACAGCACAGTTATTAAACTTCTCATGTTCATTGAATACACGCAGTGCTGCCTTTTGGTGGAAAAAAACTGAAAAAAATTCTATTTGTCCTGCCTCTGTCCGTCCTAAGGGCGGTGGACACGTGTCAGCTGCGTGTGCAACGTTTAAAAATCAGACGCACCCAGCTACGTTTTACTCCTGGCTTCGCCATTTGCTTTCCTTAATTTGGAAAAAAAATACCTGCTCTGCCAGAGTTACAATAACTCTGCTACCATTAAGTTCTGTGCCACATTAGCAGGGCCACAGCACAGTTATTAAACTTCTCATGTTCATTGAATATACGCAGTGCTGCCTTTTGGTGGAAAAAAACTGAAAAAAAATCTATTTGTCCTGCCTCTGTCTGTCCTAAGGGCTGTGTGTACGTGTCGGCTGCATGTGCAACGTTTAAAAATCAGACGCACCCAGCTACGGTTTACTGCTGGCTTCGCCATTTGCTTTCCTTAGTTGGGAAAAAAATACCTGCTCTGCCAGAGTTATAATAACTCTGCTACCCTCACGTTCTGTGCCACATTAGCAGGGCCACAGCACAGTTATTAAACTTCTCATGTTCATTGAATATACGCAGTGCTGCCTTTTCGTGGAAAAAAACTGAAAAAAATTCTATTTGTCCTGCCTCTGTCCGTCCTAAGGGCGGTGGACATGTGTCGGCTGCGTGTGCAACGTTTAAAAATCAGACGCACCCAGCTACGTTTTACTCCTGGCTTCGCCATTTGCTTTCCTTAATTGGGAAAAAAAATACCTGCTCTGCCAGAGTTATAATAACTCTGCTATCCTCACGTTCTGTGACACATTAGCAGGGCCACAGCACAGTTATTAAACTTAGATTATTCATTCACTAGAGGCAGTGGGGCCTTTCGTTTTCAAAAAAGGGAAAAAATTATATTTGGCCTGCAGTCTTGCGCCAATTTATTTCCTGCCTGTGAAATCAAATCACTGGTAATACAGCATGCTGAGGGGTAGGGGTAGGCCTAGAGGACGTGGACGCGGCCGAGGACGCGGAGGGCCAAGTCAGGGTGTGGGCACAGGCCGAGCTCCTGATCCAGGTGTGTCGCAGCCGACTGCTGCGCGATTAGGAGAGAGGCACGTTTCTGGCGTCCCCACATTCATCGCCCAATTAATGGGTCCACGCGGGAGACGGTTATTAGAAAATGAGCAGTGTGAGCAGGTCCTGTCCTGGATGGCAAAAAGTGCTTCGAGCAACCTATCGTCAACACGCAGTTCTGCGCCGTCCACTGCTGCAAATCCGAATCCTCTGTCTGCTGCTCCTCCTTCCTCCCAGCCTCCTCACTCCACTACAATGACACCTGCTCAGGAGCGGGAACACTCCCAGGAACTGTTCTCGGGCCCCTGCTTAGATTGGGCAGCAGCGGTTCCTCTCCCACCAGAGGAGTTTATCGTCACTGATGCCCAACCATTCGAAAGTTCCCGGGGTCCGGGGGAAGAGGCTGGGGACTTCCGCCAACTGTCTCAACAACTTTCTGTGGGTGAGGAGGACGATGACGATCAGACACAGTTGTCTTGCAGTGAGGTAGTAGTAAGGGCAGTAAGTCCGAGGGAGCAGCGCACAGAGGATTCGGAGGAAGAGCAGCAGGACGATGAGGTGACTGACCCCACCTGGTGTGCAACGCCTACACAGGACAGATCTTCAGAGGGGGAGGCACGGGCAGCAGCAGGGCAGGTTGCAAGAGGCAGTGCGGTGGCCAGGGGTAGAGGCAGGGCCAGACCGAATAATCCACCAACTGTTTCCCAAAGCGCCCCCTCGCGCCATGCCACCCTGCAGAGGCCGAGGTGCTCTAAGGTCTGGCAGTTTTTCACAGAGACGCCTGACGACCGACGAACAGTGGTGTGCAACCTTTGTCGCGCAAAGCTCAGCCGGGGAGCCAACACCAACAGCCTCACCACCACCACCATGCGCAGACATATGATGGCCAAGCACCCCACAAGGTGGGACGAAGGCCGTTCAGCGCCTCCGGTTTGCACCCCTGCCTCTCCCCCTGTGCCCCAACCTGCCATTGAGATGCAACCCCCCTCTCAGGACACAGGCACTACCGCCTCATGGCCTGCACCCACACCCTCATCTCCGCTGTCCTCGGCCCCATCCAGCAGTGTAGTTCAGCGCACCGTCCAGCCGTCGCTTGCGCAACTGCTGGAGCGCAAGCGCAAGTACGCCGCCACGCACCCGCACGCTCAAACGTTAACCATCCGCATAGCAAAATTCATCAGCCTGGAGATGCTGCCGTATAGGGTTGTGGAAACTGAGTCCTTCTAAAGTATCATGGAGGCGGCGGCCCCGCGCTACTCAGTTCCCAGTCGCCACTACTTTTCCCGATGTGCCGTCCCAGCCCTGCACGACCACGTCTCCCGCAACATTGTACGCACCCTCACCAACGCGGTTACTGCCACGGTCCACTTAACTACGGACACGTGGACAAGCACAGGCGGGCAGGGCCACTACATCTCCCTGACGGCACATTGGGTGAATTTAGTGGAGGCTGGGACAGAGTCAGAGCCTGGGACCGCTCACGTCCTACCCACCCCTAGAATTGCGGGCCCCAGCTCGGTGGTGGTATCTGCGGAGGTGTATGCTTCCTCCACTAAAGCACCCTCCTCCTCCTCCTCCTCCTCTGTCTCGCAATCAAGATGTGTTAGCAGCAGCATGTCGCCAGCAGTCGGTGTCGCGCGGTGTGGCAGCACAGCGGTGGGCAAGCGTCAGCAGGCTGTGCTGAAACTACTCAGCTTAGGCGATAAGAGGCACACGGCCCACGAACTGCTGCAGGGTCTGACACAGCAGACCGACCGCTGGCTTGCGCCGCTAAGCCTCCAACCGGGCATGGTCGTGTGTGACAACGGCCGTAACCTGGTGGCGGCTCTGCAGCTCGGCAGCCTCACGCACGTGCCATGCCTGGCCCACGTCTTTAATTTGGTGGTTCAGCGCCTTCTGAAAAGCTACCCACGCTTGTCAGACCTGCTCGTAAAGGCGCGCCGGCTCTGCGCACATTTCCGCAAGTCCCACACGGACGCTGCCACCCTGCGCACCCTGCAACATCACTTTAAGCTGCCAGTGCACCGACTGCTGTGCGACGTGCCCACACGGTGGAACTCTACGCTCCACATGTTGGCCAGGATCTATGAACAGCGTAGAGCTATAGTCGAATACCAACTCCAACATGGGCGGCGCAGTGGGAGTCAGCCTCCTCAATTCCTTTCAGAAGAGTGGGCCTGGTTGGCAGACATCTGCCATGTCCTTGGTAATTTTGAGGAGTCTACCCAGGTGGTTAGCGGCGATGCTACAATCATTAGCGTCACCATTCCTCTGCTATGCATCTTGAGAAATTCCCTGCAAACCATAAAGGCAGCTGCTTTGCGCTCGGAAACGGGGGCGGTGGAAGACAGTATGCCGCTGGATAGTCAGGGCACCCTCCTGTCTATTTCTCAGCGCGTACAGGAGGAGGAGGAGGAGCATGAGGAGGATGAGGAGGAGGGGGAAGAGACAGCTTGGCCCGCTGCTGACGGTACACCGGCTGATTGCCTGTCATCCTTTCAGCGTGTATGGCCTGAGGAGGAGGAGGAGGAGGATCCTGAAAGTGATCTTCCTAGTGAAGACAGCCATGTGTTGCGTACAGGTACCCTGGCACACATGGCTGACTTCATGTTAGGATGCCTTTCTCGTGACCCTCGCGTTGCACGCATTCTGGCCACAACGGATTACTGGGTGTACACACTGCTCGACCCACGCTATAAGGAGAACCTGCCCACTCTCATTCCCGAAGAGGAAAGGGGTTCGAGAGTGTTGCTATACCACAGGACCCTTGCGGACAAGCTGATGGTAAAATTCCCAGCCGACAGCGCTAGTGGCAGAAGGCGCAGTACCGAGGGCAAGGTAGCAGGGGAGGTGCGGAGATCGAGCAGCATGTACATCCCAGGCAGTGCAACAGTCTTTAAGGGCCTGGACAGCTTTATGGCTCCCCATCAAGACTGTGTCACCGCTCCCCAGTCAAGGCTGAGTCGGCGGGAGCACTGTAAAAGGATGGTGAGGGAGTACGTAGCCGATCGCACGACCGTCCTCCGTGACGCCTCTGCCACCTACAACTACTGGGTGTCGAAGCTGGACACGTGGCCTGAACTAGCGCTGTATGCCCTGGAGGTGCTTGCTTGTCCTGCGGCTAGCGTCTTGTCAGAAAGGGTGTTTAGTGCGGCTGGGGGAATCATCACAGATAAGCGTACCCGCCTGTCAACCGACAGTGCCGACAGGCTAACACTCATCAAGATGAACAAAGCCTGGATTTCCCCAGACTTCTCTTCTCCACCAGCGGACAGCAGCGATACGTAAGCATTACGTAGGCTGCACCCGCGGATGGAAGCTACGTTCTCTCTCACCATCCAAAACGGGGACATTTCTGCTTCATCAATCTGTGTCTAATATTCCTCCTCCTCCTCCTGCTCCTCCTCCTGAAACCTCACGTAATCAAGCTGAACGGGCAATTTTTCTTAGGGCCACAAGGCTCACTCATCTAATTTTTCTAAACAATTTTTATATGTTTCAATGCTCTTAAAAGCGTTGAAACTTTAACTTGAACCAATTTTTCGTTAAACTGGGCTGCCTCCAGGCCTAGTTACCACTTAAGCCACATTAACCAAAGCGATTAATGGGCCTGTCTTGAGTGCTACTATTGCTGACATGGAACGAAGACTACGCTCCCGCTATACTGCTGCTTCGGAATTGTTACTGGGGCCTGTCTTGAGTGCTACTATTGCTGACATGGAACGAAGAGTGCGCTCCCGCTATACTGCTGCTTCGGAATTGTTACTGGGGCCTGTCTTGAGTGCTACTATTGCTGACATGGAACGAAGACTGCGCTCCCGCTATACTGCTGCTTCGGAATTGTTACTGGGGCCTGTCTTGAGTGCTACTATTGCTGACATGGAACGAAGACTGCGCTCCCGCTATACTGCTGCTTCGGAATTGTTACTGGGGCCTGTCTTGAGTGCTACTATTGCTGACATGGAACGAAGACTGCGCTCCTCCTATAATGCTGCTAGTGATATGTTAGTGGGGCCTGTCCTAATGCTACGGCTGAAATGTTACGAATTATGGGCTCTGCCTATACCGCTGCTAATGGTATGTCTCTGGGGTGTGGAAACAGAGGCTTCCCAAAGACATGATGGCGGCGAGGCCATTTCCCACCAACGCGGTTACTGTTAAGGTGCATATAACCACGCACACGTGGAGAGGACACGTAGTGCCTCAAAAACATCCCCCTCCTCCTCCAACAGGGAAAACATTCTTGGCAAATGCCTTTGCATTGGTTCGTCTGGTGGCAGTCCAAGAATTTCACCTTTACCGACACTACAAGAGAGCCCCCCCACCATCCCCCGCCACGGCCCACTTAATCCTGGCCACATTCCGAAAACCAACAAAATAAAACCGCGCTACTAGGTCCGCAGTCACCACCACATTACCACCAACGCGGTTACTGTTAAGGTGCATATAACCACGGACACGTGGAGAGGACACGTAGTGCCTCAAAAACATCCCCCTCCTCCTCCAACAGGGAAAACATTCTTGGCAAATGCCTTTGCATTGGTTCGTCTGGTGGCAGTCCAAGAATTTCACCTTTACCAACACTACAAGACAGCCCCCCCACCATCCCCCCGCCACGGCCCACTTAATCCTGGCCACATTCCGAAAACCAACAAAATAAAACCGCGCTACTAGGTCCGCAGTCACCACCACATTACCACCAACGCGGTTACTGTTAAGGTGCATATAACCACGGACACGTGGAGAGGACACGTAGTGCCTCAAAAACATCCCCCTCCTCCTCCAACAGGGAAAACATTCTTGGCAAATGCCTTTGCATTGGTTCGTCTGGTGGCAGTCCAAGAATTTCACCTTTACCGACACTACAAGAGAGCCCCCCCACCATCCCCCCGCCACGGCCCACTTAATCCTGGCCACATTCCGAAAACCAACAAAATAAAACCGCGCTACTAGGTCCGCAGTCACCACCACATTACCACCAACGCGGTTACTGTTAAGGTACATATTACCAGTCTGACTGGGGTATGCAGACACCTTGACAGAATGAATAGTGTGTGGCACATAGGTTCCCCATTGCTATGCCCACGTGTGCAGCTCCTGATGGCGGTGGCACAGTATTATATTTCTCATTGCTTCTGTACAGCATTGTGGGCTATCGCCCCGCCCCTTTTAAAGAGGGTCGCTGCCTAGCCGTGCCAACCCTCTGCAGTGTGTGCCTGCGGTTCCTCCTCATGGCAGACGCACTTCTAAATAGACATGAGCGTGGTGTGGCATGAGGGAAGCTGAAGGCTGCGCAGGGACACTTTGGTGTGCGCTGTGGGGGGGAGGGGGGGCGGTTGGGCAGCATGTAACACAGGAGAAGTGGCAGCGGAGTGTCATCCAGGCAGTGATTGTGCTTTGTTGTAGCTAGTGTGGTGCTTAGCAAAAGTATGCCATGCTAATGAGGGCTTTTCAGAAGTAAAAGTTTTTGGGAGGGGGGGGGGGGGCCCACTCTTGCCGCTATTGTGGCTTAATAGTGGGACCTGTGAACTTGAGATGCAGCCCAACACGTAGCCCCTCGCCTGCCCTATCCGTTGCTGTGTCGTTCCCATCACTTTGTTGAATTGCCCAGATTTTCACACATGAAAACCTTAGCGAGCATCGGCGAAATACAAAAATGCTCTGGTCGCCCATTGACTTCAATGGGGTTCGTTATTCGAAACGAACCCTCGAACATCGCGGGAAGTTCGTTTCGAATAACGAACACCCGAACATTTTGGTGTTCGCTCATCTCTAGTAAGCACCTGACATTATTCCAGATCTTACACATGTATTCTAATTAGAATATGCGTCTTTATGCCCTAGCCACCTGGCCAGGATTGCTGAAACAACCCAGCTGGTTGGCTACACTGTTCCCATAACACCCATAGAATTGAACTGAAGTTACGGAAATGCCATAGTTTGCTGTACTACTCTGTTTCTACAGCTCTCATTCACTTTTATGTGAGTTACAGAAATATAGTAGCATAGATCAGCTAGCTTGGCTTTTTCTGTAATGCCAACTATATCTACTGTAGTAGCAGCCACAATATTAGGCAAGATGTGGGAGTAGAGGATCTCTGTTCTAGAGATAGAGCCATGTCTATCAGACATTCATAGCAAATCCTGTGGATATGTAATAAATGCCTAAGACAGGAATACCTTTTCAAATGGGTAAAGGGGAGGTTTATGAATTTATGGCACAAAGGTATGCATAATTAATTTTTAAAAGTTGTAGCTGAACAACCCGACTTGAGATTGTATTGAATTGGTATCATGACAAATTATATAGCAATGCAATTAAAGAACTGTTAAGTGTGAATACATCTGTTATCTCATTGATTTCTTGGACTATGCCACAAAAGTGCTGAATGACGTTAGTGCCATGGATATCACCTTTCTGGGTTTCAGCAAAGCCTTTCACACAATTCCACGTAAAGATCTGAAAGGTGCTTTTTTTAAAAATTGGACTTAATTCCTGGATAGTCAAATGAATTTGCAATTTTGCTACATGACTGGATAGTTCTCTGGCCGGACCACAGGGTATTGCACAAGGAAAATAGGAAATTTTTAGGTACTTGATTCCTGGGTATCCTGGCAGTTCTGGTGATTTGGTCATCAATTGAGGTGGGATGGTAGCCCTGATTTATAATCCCTTATCAGTGTCTAGTTAAAAATGTTTGTGTACCTCTTGTAGCATTCTTGCCTTGACGACCCCCCCCCCCCCCAAACAGTAATTCAGGGACCATAAAACTTTCACTCCGCTATCAGTGCCTAGACAAAAAAAGTTTGTTTTCCATTGCAGAATTCCTTTTAAGTGCAAACCAATCACATCCATGTCTGTGCCTTGTCTTAACCCCTTAACGACCAGCCCATAGTGTTTTTACGTCCTCCCGAAGTGGGCTCTATTCTCTGAGGACGTAAAAACATGCTTCCTGCAGAGAATAGTGCCCCTCGGGCTGTGGACGTGACAGCTCCATGCTGTCGGTGTCCGCAGGTAGCTGACAGCATGGAGCTGTCATCCCGGGCTGTTCGGAGCCCCCCCCCGGCATTGCGATCGGCGCTATGCAATGGATAGCGCCGATCGCAAAAAAAGTAAATAAAAGGACATAAAAGTTAAAGATTCAGCTGCTCTGATGGATCGGATCCATCGGAGCAGCTGAAATTACTCACCGAGGTCTGGCACGCTGCTCCCCGCTCTCCTGCCGCTCCGGGGCCCGAAGCCGGTCTTCTGCGCATGCGCGCCAGGCGGCATTACGTCAGCCGCATGCACAGAAGGCCCGGCGGCGCGGGAGATTTAAAATCTCCTGGCTCCCGGCTCCTGTAGGTAGCCGGGAGGCAGGAGATGTCAGCGGGGACTGCGGTGAGCGGTCCCCGGTACCGCGATCGCCGTTATCCAATGGCTAGCGGCGATCGCGAAAAAGTTAAAAAAAAGTTTTAAAAAAGTCAGTTTCACCTCCCCTCATGGATCGGATCCATGAGGGGAGGTGAAAATACTCACCCCCAGTCCTCAGCGGTGTCCCGATGTCCCGGGACCCGAATCCCCATCTGCGCATGCGCGCCCGATGATTGACATCGGGCGCGTGAACAGACGGGCTCGAGCCCCGGGAAATTTAAAATCCCTCTGCTTCTGGCTGCCATGTGTAGCTAGGAGCAGAGAGATTATACCGGGGACATGATCACTGTCATCCAATGGATGACAGTGATCATGTAAAGTGAGAAAAAAGTGTAAAAAAGTTAAAAAAAAAAAAAGTAAAAAAAAGTTTTTAAAAGTTTAAAAAGCGTACGTTTCATCTCCCCTCATGGATCATATCCGTGAGGGAGGATGAAAGTACGTACCTAAGGCCCCCAGATTTATCCGCGGACCTTACCACAGCTTCTGCACACGCGCCAGTCGCCAAAATGGCGGGCGCATGCGCAAAAGCTGTGGATTGCCAGGATAATTTAAATTCTCCCTGCTCCTGGCTACAAAACGTAGCCAAGAGCATGGAGATTTAATGGGGGTCCGCGGTGAGCGGTTCCTGGTCACGTGTTTGCAGTTATCCAATAATGGCGATCACGTAAAAGTAAAAAAAAAAATTTGAAGTTTCATCTCCCCTCACTGATGCGATCAGTGAGAGGAGATGAATCTTTTTACCGGAGGCCTGCGTATTTGAATCCCGACGCGATCTTCCTCCGTGGACCTTCCAGGATTCTGCACATGCGATTGCCGGCAAAAAGCCGGACACATGCGCAGGAGTCAGGGAGCCCAGGAAATTTAAAATCTCCTTGCTCCCAGCGACCAACGGTCGCCGAGAGCCTGGAGCAGTGACGGGTGGCCTCGTTGAGCCGTCCCCGGTCACGTGATAAAAAGGTAGCGATCTACCTTAGGCCGGTCTCACATGACCGGATAGGAATGACGGATTCCGCATGCGTCTGATCCGTGGTAATACGCAGATCAATCGCATTGGATTACATAATTCCGCTCACATTAGCGGGTCAGAATTGCGTAATCCACTCGCAGAAAAGAGAACGCAGCAGGTTCTATTTTACTGCGGATATCGGCAACATAGAGCCCATTGTGCTCCGTGGTCGCGGATATACCCGCAGTCCATACGCAACTACATTGTATACGGGCTGCGGGTACCCGCGTCATCGCTAAGCGATGGTGCAGGAAATACAAACAAAGGTGTACTGTGCATGACCGCCTGTGTGAGTAGGCAGTTATGCGCAGTACATTACGCAGCCGTACGCAGGGTCACAGCCGGGCTCACAGATGGGATCCGCTGTGGGCCTCCGCAAGCGGATTCCGCCTGCACCCGCGTGAGCCCGGCGTTATTCAGACCGCTACCTGTGATACGTATTTTACAAGAAGCCCCGGGAACGCTCGCTTTCCTGCAGTTCCAGGAGCAACTTGTTGAGCGCCTTCTGTGTGAGACCGCGGCACCTCATCAAGCTTACGGAGACTCACGGAACGCCACTTTTTACACCCCATACCCGCCACTGAGGTCATGAAATACCCCCAAAAAGCATGAGAGGAGGGGGGGGGGGGATACCCGGTTTTATTGTCCCATGGGCCCATTCCAACCAGCCTCCGTAATTACCCCTGTCTTCGGAAATACTACACAGTTCACATTTTTACTTTTATCTAAGATTTGCGAACGCCAAAAAGGGCGCGGAGGGGGAGGGGGGGAATTTTTAGGGAGTCAATCTTTATTCTGTACAAATAAGCAATGGGGCCTGGAATTTATTCAGTTGTGCCCTAAAATCCAACAGGTGTTCCGTCCTTTATAGGCCTTGCCATGCGTCCTGTAAGTAGATTAGGGCCACAATGGGTATGTTTCTGAACTCAGGACAAACGGGGGTATCCATTTTGGGGTGAACGTCTTCATTCCTATGTGCACTGTACAAAAAAACTGTTTTTAAATTGAAAAAATTGCCAAAAAAATTGAAAATCGTAACTTTTTCCTTCTGCTTTGCTTAGATTCATTCAAATACTGTGGGGTCAAAATACGCAGCACACCCCTAGATGAATTCGTTAAGGGGTCTAGTTTTCAAAATGGGGTCATTTGAGGGGGTTCTTTATAGTTTTGGCCGCTCAATGGCTCTATAAGTGGGCAATGGGGCCTGAAATTTATTCAGTGGTACCCTGAAATCCAACGGGTATTCCTTTCATTGTAGGCCTAGCCATGGGTCCTGTAAGTCTATTAGGGCCACAATGGGTATGTTTCTGAACACGGGACAAACAGGGGTATCCATTTTGGGGTGAAAGCCTTCATTTATATGTGTGCTGTACAAAAAAAACTGTTTTTAAATTGACACAATAGCCCAAAAAATGAAAATCTTATTTTTTTCCTTTTGCTTTGCTTAAATTTATTCAAAAACTGTGGGGTCAAAATATGCAGTACATCCCTAGATAAATTCGTTAAGGGGTCTAGTTTTCAAAATGGGGTCATTTGTGGGGGTTCTATATGGTTTTGGGCGCTCAAGAACTCTACAAGTGGGCAATGGGGCCTAAAAGGACTTCAAGCAAAATCTATGTTCTGAAAGCCACCAATTACTCCTTTTATTTTGGGCCCCGCTGTGCATGCGGACATAAGATTAGGGCCACAATGGGTATATTTCTGAAAACAGCACAAACAGGGGTATCCATTTTGGGGTGTAAGTCTTCCTTCATATGTGTGCTGTACAAAAAAAGCTTTTTTTAAAATGACAGAATTGCCAAAAAAACAAAAATCCAAATTTTTTCCTTTTGCTTTGCTTGAATTTATTCAAAAACTGTGGGGTCAAAATGCGCAGTACACCCCTAGATAAATTCGTTAAGGAGTCTAGTTTTCAAAATGGGGTCATTTGTGGGGGTTCTCTATGGTTTTGGCGCTCAAGAACTCTACAAGTGGGCAATGGGGCCTAAAAGGACTTCAAGCAAAATTTGTGTTCCGAAAGCCACGGGTCGCTCCTTTCATTTTGGGCTCCGTTGTGTATCCAGACATAAGATTAGGGCTACAATGGGTATGTCTCTGAACACGGGACAAACAGGGGTATCCATTTTTTGGTGCAAGTCTTCCTTCATATGTGTTCTGTACAAAAAAAGCTGTTTTTAAAATGACAGAATTGCCGAAAAAACGAAAATCACAATTTTTTCCTTTTGCTTGGTTTGAATTCATTCAAAAACTGTGGGGTCAAAATATGCAGTACACCCCTAGATAAATTCCTTAAGGGGTCTAGTTTTCAAAATGGGGTCATTTGTGGGGGTTTTCTATGGTTTTGGGCGCTCAAGAACTCTACATGTGTGCTATGGGGCCTAAAAGGACTTCAAGCAAAATTTCTGTTTTGAAAGACACTGACTACTCCTTTCATTTTGGGCCCCGTTGTGGACTCAGATATAACAATAGGGCCACAATGGGTATATTTCTGAACACGGGAGAAATAGGGGTATCCATTTTGGGGTGTAAATCCTGATTTTCATGTAAACTATAGGAAAAAAATATGTCTTTAAAATGACAGATTTGCAAAAATATGAAATTTTACTTTTTCTCCTCTAAATTGAATTAATTCCTGAAAAAAAACTGTGGGGTCAAAATACTCATGACACCCCTCAGTGAATACATTAAGGGGTGTAGTTTTTAAAATGAGGTCATTTGGGGGGGGTATCTATTATTCTGACACTCATGAGCCTTTCCAATCTCGGCTTGGTATAGGAAAACAAAGTGTTCCTCAAAATGCTAAAAAGTAATGTTAAATTTGTACGTCTCCTAAATAGTTTAAAAAAAAACGAAAGTTTTTCCAATGTGCGCCCAAAATAAAGTAAACGGGTGGAAATATAAATCTTAGCAAAAATTTCTATATTATGTTTGCACATATTTAAGATATTGCAGTTGGAAATGTGAAAAAATGACGATTTTTTCAAAATTTTCCCAATTTTGGCGCTTTTAATAAATAAACACAATTTCTATCGGTCTATTTTTTCCGCCTAAATGAAGCACAACATGTGGCGAAAAAACAATGTCAGAATCGCTTGGATATGCAAAACCTTTCTGGTGTTTTTCCATGTTAAATTGACACGTGTCAGATTTGCAAAATTTGGCCTGGTCATTAAGGCGCAAACAGGCTTGGTCACTAAGGGGTTAAGTATGTATGTTATAAGGGTGACTACCCACTACAGTTTTTTTTTTCCCTGCGAAATTCGCAGCATTTTTTTTTCTGCAGGGCTCTATGGGACTTGTAATGTTAAAATCGCGATCGCGCAAAATCGCGATTTCACGGTAAAATGCGATTTTGCGCGATCGCGACTTTAACATTACAAGTCCCATAGACCCCTGCAGAAAAAAAAACGCTGCGAAATTCGCAGAGAAAAAAAAAACTGTAGTGGGTAGTCACCCTAGTGTGTATAAATATTCATGCCTCTTCAGATCTAATCCATTTTTAGGCCTCCTTCCCACGAACGGATTTACGCCGTGTAATTCGCGGCGAAAATCCGCTGTGTTGCCCGCTGCTATTAGGTTCTATTGAACCTAATAGCGCAATGCTCACGATGCGGAATTCCACCGCGGAATTCCGCACCGGGAAATCTCCCGTCCTCACCCGCGGCATGCTCTATTTGCCGCGGGTGTACGCGCTGACGGCTTCCATTGCAGTCAATGGAAGCCGTCCGTTCACGCTATCTCCCGCTGTAACACAGCGGAAGATAGCGTGAAAACGCTTTCCCGCCTACCGCCGCCGCGTCATATGACGTGGCCGGCGCATCACATGACGCGGCGGCGGTGGGCGGGGAAGCCTCTGCATGCTATCTTCCGCTGGTAAGTATGGGGTCTCTGGGGGGCGCCGTGACGGGCTTCGCCGCGGAATATTCCGCGGCTGAGCCCGTCATGCTCGTGTGAAGCCAGCCTTAGCCTGAAGAAGAACCCTGCGTTGGTTCACAAGCTCGCTATAACATCATGTATTTTTGTTAGCCATTAAAAGGTATCATATCTACAAGATTACGTGGTTTCTCTTGCTGGGAACAATCACATTTAGGGATCTTTCAAATGGGTTAAATTCCACTATGGTATTGCAAAAATATTTTGCCTGTGTTAAGGTACCTTACAGAGCCTTTCAGGAGAGCCGAGAGGGGTCCAATGACATGCTTCCTCCACTTGCCTACTTACAGTGTATAATGTCCTTGTAAAATCAATTTGTATTGATCCTTATAAGCAACAAGCACAGCTTAATGAACATTGACACATTTCATCCCAAAAATAAATAAAAAATCCTATTGAAAAATCCTTGTACTCTTTTTCCATTTATAAATCACCCTTAGCATTGAGCCCAAAGACCGTACCTGCCATCCGATACTAATTAAAACACTTTTATATTAGTTTCACTCACTAGTCTATATTTATGAGCATGGTAAATTAAATTTTTACATCTCTGTACTGTCCTCTTGTCATCAGTTATTCAGATGCTGCTCATTATTGGCTAATTATTTTCAAAAGCCTAATTCATTCTGAACTGGGCAGCATTTCCAGACACCTTGTATAATGATATTAATTTATGACACCAAAGAAGAAACACTAATACATTCCTAGCCGCTCTGTTATGTAACCACGCAAATGTTTCACCTCTTTAATTGTTCTTTTTCCATTTTCCTGTTATTACTGAGTTCTAAGTCTCTGGTAAAGTTATATACTGAAGAGAAAATTGACAAACGTCCGGCATGAAGTAACTTTTTCTCTCTTGAATTCCTTCTAGTTCACTCTCAGCATTTGACCCAACAACAAAAGAAGTAGTCTCCATAAGTGATGAGCAATTAGTTGAATAATGGGTTTGTGACGGTGTCAGGCTGATTTCATGAAAATCAGTGGGAATCAGGAATCCAACTCCCATAAAAGTCAAAAGGAGAAAAAAATCAGGTTGACTAATTTGCCTTCCAGGAGGTCTCCAATGCAGCCTCCCAAATTACATGGAAATACAGCCACACATCTGGAGAAAATGCACTCCTCCCAAAAATTGGTCAAAATAGTGTACAGTGGCATAGGACTCAATCGTAGCACAGGGGTGTCACTGAAAACAAAATTGTGCCAAGGAAGACAGCAAGTGTGCTGCTGGTTTTAAAAGCACTGTCATAAATTTTACAAGTGCAAATTCTGCCAGGTGAATCCAATAGCCAAGCACGGGCCTTGTCCAAGGAAAAACTGTAGGGCTGCAGCTGTTTCTTGTGCTTTAGAAAATTTTCATTTTGGGAGAAGGAGGAAGAAGCATAGCAGGAGAAGGAGAGCAGAAGCACCACCAGCAGCAACAGCACCATGGAAGCAAAGTGTGCTCCTCGTGGAAACATGAGAGCTGTAGCTCTGTCATCACATGGGTCAGGCAAGGTACATGTGTGAGATTGTGAAGGGCTACTACCGTGTTTCCCTGAAAATATGACCTATGCCGATAATAAACCCTACCTTGATTTCAGTGCAGGAACCTTGAAATATAAGCCCTACCCCAAAAATATGCCCTAGCTACACTACATGAAAAAAAAAACTCATCTAGCAGTCACCTTCTGGGTCCCTTATACTGGTCTGCGGCGCTCCAGCAGGCTTCTATGTAGTCCTCAATACTGATGGAACATCTCTTGCTGGTGATAGGGCTTGAATACCCCACCTCCAGCAAGCGATTGCTCTGATTGGTTCAGGAGCACTGCCTCAGCCAATCAGAGCCGGCGCTCGATGAACCAATCATAGCCATTCATTGAATAGGTCAGCACTTACCAACAGCAATATATAGGTGCACGTTAAACCATGGCTGCAACATACAATAGAAGCAGAAACCAAAAAGTGGTAACAGCACTCAAAATACATTTACTATCAGAGGTATACATACCTAGATCAAAATTAAACCACCTGCTATAAGTGTTAGGACCTATCTGAAAGCTTGGTCACCTTGATGTTGGTAGATGGAACATTATGATTTGATCAAATTATATACCAAGAACCTTTTATCCTTTTTTCTATCATTGAATAGCTGTGATTGGTTCATCAAGGGATTACTCAGTGAACCCTGCCGGAGCACCGCAGCCCAGCAGGAGGGGCCTGCATGGCGCTTGCTAGGTGAGTATAAGACACCACCTGAAAATAAGACCCTGTGCTTCTTTTGGGACAAAACATAATTTAAGGACAGGATCTTATTTTGCGCGGTAACACGGTAGTAGTAGTAGGTTGGCCCCATTGTCACACATGATCAGGCTGACACATGGCTTCAGATTATGCAGGGTCAGCCATGTGTCAGGCTGGACCTGCAAAGCTGTGAACAGCACTTCACCCATGTGGCTGTCTCCCCTTGAAATATAGATTTCAGGACAGTATGTGGGCTATTACCATGTGCAGAGCTATATGGGGGCCAGGTTTTGTCACACACAATTGTTTGTGATAACGTGAAGGGTGTTGAAAGGTGGTATGAAGCGGTGGAAGACGAGAAGGAGGAGGATAAGGGGTTGCAGAGGGGATAGACACAAATGAATGTCCCACAAGTCTTAAGGATACCATGAAATGTGGACTACCACTTTCGGCTTCATTCCCTACCTGCAGTACATTGACCCAGTGTGCTGTTAAGGATATGTAATGCACCTAACAGTCTGGTCAAAATGGCCCAAATGGCAGGCACTTCATTGATATAGCTATCCAGCTTCTCGCATTCCAATAATGTGCACCCCCTCAGACTTTGTTAACTGTGCGAAATCTGTTCATAGAGGCGCGTCTAGTGGTCAACAAGCTTTACACAAGCGAAAAAAGGGATCCACTACACACAAGTCGACTCTGAGAGCTTTTTTTATAGGTCAAGACATGAACCACTTTTAGGGTCTCAGGTGACAAGACAATTCATTCCCTTGCCTGGCGTGCATGATTGAGCCTGACCCAGAAGGGTTTTCTTTGGTGCTGCTAGTTTGACCTCTTTTTTTAAGACAATTCATCTAATCACACCACAACTCAAATTATTTGCATATCAGCCTGAGATGTAACTGCATGCTGAGTTTTGCAGCAAAACAACAACTCCTTCTAGGTGTTTGATTTTTGGGGGCATTTATATATGTATAGTATCTTATGTGTATACTTCCTTTTATTCTGTAAACTCTTGTGAGCAGGACCCTTGTGAGCAGGGCCCTCACCCCTATTGTTCAAGATCAGCTTTATTCAGATTTATTGCTGTATGTTAGGACCTATTTGCACATGCTTCACAGGTGAGGGTTAATTGAGCTGGTTGGTTGTGGAGTTCCTTCCGCCACCCAATCACCACGGGTCTGCTGCATACATATACCAGTCCCTCTGCTAGAGAAAACTGGTATTCCTTCACTCTTGGGTTTGGTTTTCCTGCAGGCCTGTTATATGTGTACAGTGTATAGTGTGTGTGTGAACAGTGTCTTGTCCAGTGTCTGTGCAGGTGGCCAGACATTAGGTGTGGATAGTCTTGTTCTGTGTGTGTTCTGTTTTGCATGCTAGCTCTAGTGTGTTGATGTGAACTGTGTCCTGTCCTGCTGGATCATTTATCATCTCTGGGCTAGTGAGGCCTTTAGGTTCCAGTATGGGGCTGCCCCAATTGTGCGGTCACCCTGCTTGCAGACAGGGTTCAGGAGGATGTTGTCTCATTAGAGAGTAGGGACCCGCGAGACAACGAAGACCCTTGAAGTTCGGGCTTGCAGGCTTAAGTGACTTGGTCAATTCATGAACCAATGCCTCGTACTTTTATAGCGATTCCATCTGTTATTCATTCAGATATGCAAGGTGAGTGTTTTGGTCATTTGTCAGTCCTTAAGTTATGTCTGTCTGTGAGTCCCATTTACAATTCACTTTCCCTTTGGTGCTCCCGCTAGCGCGTCTTGTTTGAACACAATACTATTCTTGCATCCGTCCTGCGGTGAAGTGTTTCTGGCGAATGTAACACTCGGCTTGAATCGATTGCATTTTCTTAAGGAATACTTTGTTCGGCAAAGTTTTAAAATACGAAGAAAATGTTGTTAGTTTATACTAATTAACTATTCAAATGAAAATTGTGGCCAAAAAATATACTAACTTAGAAACATAGTTTGTAAGGCTGAAAAAAGTACATTCAGTTTAACATATCATCTTGCATGGTTGACCCAGATGGTAGGCAAAAATACCCATGAGTTAAAATCCCACTTTCCTTTCTGTAGTGAAAAAGTTCCTACCAACTCCCAAGTATGTCAATCAGAATAAATATCTGGCTCAACAACCCATGTCCAGAAATAGAGTTGAGCGAACATACTCTGGCGAGCTTGATGCTCGTTCGCGTATTAGCGTACTCGATGGTGCTCGTTACTCGAATGAGCATCAAATCACGTTCAAACCCGCCCCAGCTTTTGGCCCCTCCCCGCTGTGACGTGCCTGTTTTGGCCCCTCCCTGCCGCAACGCAGCGTGCGCCATTTGAAAATTTTTGGTCTGGCAGGGGAAGGGAGAGAGAGAGAGAGAGAAAGAGAGAGAGAGAGAGACGAACCAGGGAAAAAATTTAAAAAAAGCTCGGGACCCTGCATTCCACATACAAAATTGCTCGAGTCTTCCATTGTAGTCAATGGGGCTCATTACTCGAGTAGAGCTCTTGAATTTTACGAAAACCTCGACTCGAAAAACGCGGACCCGAACATTTGGGTGCTCGCTCATCTCTATCCAGAAATCTAGCAATAACAATTTAGAATACATTTCAGAAATGCATCCAGGCCCTCTTTGAACTTATTAACAAATTCACCTTGACAATTTCCTCTGGTAGTGTTCCACAGTCTCACTGCTATTATTTGCCGTTGGCAAAAGTGTTATTAAAGGGCTTTTCTAAGCACAAATACTATTGAGGGCTGTTTGGGAACCCAGCCAATCAACTGAGTGGGTACAGGTTGACAGTGCAGCAAAAACACATGGTCAGAGAGGAAGCCAGTGCTTGGAATTTCAGACACAGTTTTCATTGAAATCAATGGGAACTGTGCCAGTAATTACAAACGCCGGCCACTACATAGGGATCGGAGGAGCATCTTCCACTCCAACCCTTGTGTATTTTTAGTGCTGACAACATGTGATCGTCCGGGTTCCCAAGCAGCAAGCCTCGGCCAATCACCTACTGATGACCTATCTTGATGATAGATCATTAATAGTATTATATGCCTGGAAAAACCCTTTAAAGCATTTAGTCACTAAATCGTGTTAGACTAATATTAGAGTCCGGCAGAAAACATTTTACAGTATGCTTTCTGAGCTGTTGGGTAGCTATAGGGATATAAAATGCCCATGCACATAAAACATTTAGTATATTATGTAAATTAACCTCAAACATTGAGGTGATCTGAATTTTTAATGAGCATTTCTTTATCCAAAGGGAATGTGCCATCAGAAAATGACTTATTATATAAAGCAAGTTTTTATATTAAATATAGCTTTTAAGATTTTTTGGTAGCCCTTTTTATTTTTGATGTCGTCGCAATCTATATTTTTTAAAAATTCTAAAATCCTACATTTTTCCCACTGACCACTAAGCCTAGTAGTAGTCTGACACATCCTGCTCTGCAGAGAGAACATTTAGCAGTCATCTCATTATCATCACAGGCAGTATTACAATGAATTGTAATACCTACATCTAAATAACACAGGACTCACCATTCACAATAGGTAATGGTCATAGCTCCCCTCATCTCCCTCCCTGCACAATGACCTCTGCACAGGATACAGAACATGCCTAAAACACTCTACCATATAAGTCAGTGGGTCAACTCCTGTCTATTGTGTTAATCATCCATTATTTCGGCTGTAAAGCATCTATAAATGCTGTTAAAAGCAGCGTAGGCAAGGTGGCATCACCCCTAGAAAGACATAGACAATAGACTAAAAAAATCTACAATCAGAAAATATAAGCAAATTAGACAAATGGAAAGTATTTCAATATTTTGTTAATTAATTAGTAAAAAAGTAAAGCGATAGATTTCCTTTAAACTCATATGGTCTTCCTCTTGATAAAAAATAGATTGCTAACCAGAATAGTTTTTCTCCCTGCTTTATCTAACTTCCCCATAGCCATGATCACTTTTTTCCATCTTCTCCTTCTGCCCACTTCCCTTCTCTGTTGTCTTCTCTTCTGTTTTCTTTTCTCATTTTCTTGTGCTTGTCTTTATATCGTCTCCTTTCTTTGGCACAGCACATAATTGGTATAGTGCTTATGAGATTGCATAGTAATATCAAGTAATTGACAAGCAGCTTCTGTCTTTTGCTTTTATGTGTGCTTTATCTTAATTAATTGGTGACATGATTTTTGCTGTATTCTTGCCTACCTTAGGTGACCTGTTTCCATAGTTGTGCCTTTGAGGACAAGATTTATTATTATTATTATTACCAAAGATGGTCCTAAAGGTAACATTGTCTAGTACTAATTCAAGTAAGATTCAGAAACTGAATCATACATCACATTTGCTATTTGCATGTCAGGAAAAAAAAGACAACATTGTAATTGAGTTTTTTTATTTAAAGGGGTTGGGCAGTTACCTTTTCTAATTTAAATGTAAGCTGCATCTGTGTGAAAATAAAAAAATCAGCAGCACTTATCTGTTCTTGGCCATGGCAATCCAGAACTGTAGCCCCACGGTTCTCCTGGTCTCTGTTGACAGTGGAAGAGTGTGATCACTGCCTGCCAATTAGAGACCACAGCGTCACCACCTGTTCTCCTTGGATCATCGCTCACATCCTGGGCTCCATGATGCCAGCAGTTTCCGAAGAGTGACGCTGCAGCCTCTGATTGCAGACCTCATCTGCAGTAAGGCATTGATAAAATAGAACAAGTCCAAAGACAGGCTACAAAATGGTAGAAGGTTTCAAGAACAAAACTTAGCAATATAGACTTTAAGAACTTAATCTGTATAGCCTAGAGGACAGAAGGTGTGTATATGTGGGGTGGAGAATAATAGAAACTTTTGTATATGTTAAAGGTACAAATCAGGGTTCAGGAGGAAAGTGAATTTATTATGAAGCTAAACACTAGTACAAGGGAAAACAATCTGAGACTAGTTGGGGGACAATCAGAAGCAATGACAGGAAATTCTTTTTTACTGAAAGAGTAGTTGATGCTTGTGCAGAGTCCCGTAGGGTGACCCCGGACACAGGGTGTATGTTGAGGAGTAGGGAGAGTAAGATGCTGGCTTGTAATGATGGCACTTGCCATGCTCCCTCCAGGAGGGATGCATGTAGCCTTGGCCAGGGCAGCGCTGCGCCTCTTCCAGACACTTCTTGAAGAGGGATGCCCAATAAACATGTGAATAAAGATAGGGGTTGTCACAGGTGATGCCACCATTCCTTTACCCACTGGAAAGACCCTCGGTGGTAAATAAATGAGACGCAGACAGAATTGACGCACCTCAGGTCCCTGGGAATGGTCAGGGTCTGGAAGAACTTTACTTGAATAAACTTTTGGACAATACAAGGCACAATTGACAGAATTGGAAGTGCAGGCATGAAACAGACTAGAGCAGTAGTACCTCCACTCAGTGATCCCAGATGTCAGGACGGCCGTGTGTGATAAATGAATAAAAGTACCTCTACGTGGTAATCCAATAGCTCCGGACGGCTGCGTAGGAAAGTAGGACAGCAAGTGCCTCTGCACTAGGCCTTGGGAAAAAGTGCACCTACTGCTTGCTCCCACTCTCTCCCTCTCTCCGCTTGGGGCTCACTCTTTTTCTCACCACTGGTACATGCACTCTAGGGAACCTCTCCTCCTCTTGCATCTTTACTACATGGGAGTTGATGGTACCCCCATGTGGCTGGCACTCTGAAGCCTCAGGAACCCAGAAGAAATGGAACTTTTTTTCCACTCCCACACACTCCTATTAACAATCACACTCATACCACATGACATGACATAATTGATACATTTACAGACAATGTTCAGGCTTTTGCAGACCCACCACACACTGCAGCTGTGCAATACATATAACAGAATGACTAGACAGCTTTGCACAGTGCACCAACAAAAGACATCACATGTATGACATATATGGAGTGGGCCAGGATAGTATGTTCTGACCCCCTACACTTGGAACACACTTCCAGTAGACATGGTTGGAAAATCAACAATAAATTAATTCAAGCTGCCTGTGATAAGCATAGACCTATCCTAAGACATATATAAAAGAAAATAATATAAGGGAAGATTAGATGGACCCTATGGTCTTTTTGTGCTGCCAATTTTCTATATTTCTATGATTTTTAATGTTTTTATGTTTTGTCTAGCTGGTTTGAGGCGCGTTTTAGCTTATAGCTACAGTATGTCATTAAATACCTGGAATTGTATCAATACCTCAGGTTTTCGGAGTAAACTGGATTCATATACAGTAGATCCCAAGCAGCTTGGTTATACCGGAATAACTCTTATTTTGTTTCATTCAATACAGCTTGGGCTTTGTGATAGGAATAACTGTAAAACTCATGAGTGTATGTGTTTACTTTTGTCATTTGTTGCTTATCAAAAATTAATCTTCCAGCTTTCCAGTCATTTTTTCGACCATGCGAGCCATCTTTATGGAACAGCATTATATAGGCTTACCAAATTTTTAAACAGACTCTGTAACGTCAGGGTACATTTCTGCTTTCAGATCACAATAAGAAAGTCTTTTTGTATCACAGAAAATGTAAATATAGTTTTGAAATATTCACAGTTCTCGCTAACTGGAAATTGGTTTTAAGTCCTCTTATCATAAATGTGATCAAACTGTTTGACAATGGGAAGTGAGACAGTCAAAACCAATTTGTTTGAACGGGAAAAAAATGGTGTAGAGACATGCACTTCTGAGATTGTCAGAAATATTAATGCTCTGTAAGCTAAATGATATTTTGTTGGTTGAACTTTTGTTTACTAAACTATATAATTCACAAATTGACTCTTTCTGCCGTCAAGCTTCACTATACTTCTCAGTGCATTCGAGATAATCATTCTTATCTAAAGTCAGGGGTTATGTAATCCTCACCTCCGTTGCACAAAGCCCACACAAATGCTTAAGGCCGACTTGCATGGCCAATGCTTGGGCAAGAACGTTCCCAAGAATGTTTGTTTGCCCAATCATTGGACAATGTGAAGCAGCTTCACATGGCCCAATGATTGGGCAAACAAACATTCCTAAAAATATTCTTTTCACAGACTAGACTAACTAAAATCAATATGAATTTAAATATTTTAGTAATACATATATAGGGTACCAAGACAAACACCAGAACACAAATAACAAAAATTAGAATCAATACGCATAGATAATGGTGAGATAACCACTATTTTATTTTTTAGCGGGAAAGATTCATCTATGTTTCTATATGGATTTCTAATACAAAAAAGCTAAATACCTCCTGTATGTTTGTGGGGTAAACTTTATCCCTTGAGGACAATATGATGGAACAGCTGTCAACCCTGATTTTGCAATGAGAGAATAATTCAAATGGTCAAACTTTCTCAAAATGGAATAAATCAAAAGGTCCACTGCCTTTCTCTGGAGGCCACAGATCATCAGGGACCGCAATAAACCTTAAAAAAATTGCTATTTAGTCTGATGTAGAGGATAAGCCAGTATCTCAGATGAAAGGATGGATTAAACTGCCCAGACCACATACGTTTAGGATTAATCCCACAAAACTATAGAAAACTTAGTGGGAGCTACAGCTACCACTAGTACGATCTTTGATAAATGACCAGTGATATATTTGCTTCTCACCAAAATCTGCAGCCCCCTCCCTGAATTAAATAAGGGAAGATACCAGGCTGCAGAGATGGCAAAAGTATTCCCCCCCCCCCCCCCCACCCCCCATTACAGCTAGCACCTGGTTGTCAGCTACATGCCTATAGAACCTGCTAACCTCCCACTCCCCATAGATCCTTAGTGTCTTAGGAGGATTTGTTTGAAAAGAGTTGACACCAGTGCTGACTAACTCAACCTAAGTGGCTAAATGATAGCAGCAGAAAGTTGATAGTTCTTAGCTAAGAGGCTATCTCAATGTCCAAAATAAAATAAAATAGAAAATAAATGAGGCAAAAGCCAGCAGCCCTGATGGTGGACTGCTGATCATTTTTTCAGCTGCACAAAATATTCAGTTAGCCAATGATCAGCTGTTGACAGAGCAAACATTCATTCATCGGCTAATTATATCTATATTATAATTGTGCAACCCGAAAAATTATCAACAACACATTTTACTTTGTGAATATGAGATATACGGCTGACAATGATAATGCTGGTACCTTAATACTAAAAATCCAATTGGATCAGCAGGTCCAATATTATATATCATTCAAAAGCAAACTGCTTTCTTGCACCGCAAAATCACAACTAAACTGTACTGGCCTATGCGGTGTTATTTAGTTTACTCTACTTGAAGACAGTTATTGTTCTCCTCTATGTGCCAGATGAAGAAAATGGACTTAGTACTGGGGATAGAGATAAATACCACAATTGCTGATAACAATTTGAATCACCCCTTGCCGTATTACACTGTTGCAGTTCTTTACCCTCTATGTCAGCAATTGTGGTGTTTACTACTTTACTGAAGTCCACTTTTTGTATGTGGTGGGGAAAGGGGAAGAATAACCACCCTCAAATGGAGTGAACTATACCTATATAAAACCGCATAGGTCAGAGCAGTTTTGTTGCATTGTCTTTGCTGATTCAGGACTCTTTTCCACGAGCATAGGCGTTTTTACATGCGCCCACTGCCACTGTAAAAACACGTAAACAGGTGCACAAATCTTACATTTGTGCACCCGTTCAGATGGCACAGGCCCGGCGCATAAACACCGAGGCCAAAATGCCTTTGCCTCCCCTTCCCTCCCCCTTGCTGGCTCACCTACTCTCTCCTTCCCTCCAGCTGTTTACAATGGAAGTGGAACGGGGCAGAGCTATGCACCCACCCCTCCCCAAAACTCTTGTCCACAGCCAGCACCATTGGACCTTAGCTTTGCCCCCATCCCGCCCCCTCTCATTGCAAACACTCGGAGGGGAAGAGAGAGGAGGAGAGAAGGGGGAGGGAGTTTAGCAGTCACACTGCTAAACTCCCTCCCACCTCCTTTCTCCAGACGCTGTCATTGGCTCCCATAGGAGCCTATGCAGCAGCCGATGTATTCCGGACACAAAGATAGTTTGAGTACTATCTTTGCTGCCCAGGGTAAAAGCACCCAGTGGTATATTTGCTTTTACGCCGCGGGAATATGCCTGTGTGAAATGAATTTATCAGATGGAATTCATTGCATCAGATTGGAGCATATATTGGCCGGCTGGGAAAACGGCGACCGATATACGCTCGTGTGAATAAGTTGTATCTGTTTTATTTAAATTTTGGAAAGTTTCTTTTGAGGACTCCCTCTTCCTATTTTCTCCACCTGCTCCACCAACTTGAGTATTGTGCTGCTGATCATACATTTAGTAAACCAATGATTATACTGTATTGGCGACGAATCATCACATTAGTAATCGTTTGTTCCACAATGCAAAGTGCATTGGCATGTCTAAAGGAATTTTAAATGAGCACTGATCTTGTTGATTGGCAATCATTACATGGCTCAAATTGATGAATCAACACACTTAAGTGCATGCCTATTGTTATCGGTGTACTACCCTGGTAATTGCACTGTAAACGCATATCAATCAGGACTACACTATTCTTGTTTTCAAAAATACCAGAACTCCCTCAATAAAGCATAACCCAAATGTGAACAGAGCCTAGATAAGTAAAGAGCTATCATTACATTTTTCCCTGTTTATTGTCTATGCTGTAAAACCCACCAAGTAGACAGATGTCCAATATATGGACAATTCTTACAGCAGCTGCTTTTCAAGTATGTAGATAATGAGCTTCTCAGAACAGTATGTGCATTTATATCCTCTACTGGATATTTATTCCACCACAAAAAAAAAAAATTATATAAAAAGCCGCTTTATTTGTAGGTCATGCCACAACGTACGACAATTATAATTAACATTATACAGACTATTTAAACTTGCAGATCTCACAGAACATTTTATGATGCCATGCAACCTAGAATTTTCTTTTCCGTAAGAAACAACACTGACCATGGTTTGTTGAAAGAGCATTTAATTAATGTAGATGAACAGTGTCCTATTATTTTTATACCCATAAAGTCAAAATGATCACTTATTTAACATATTCATGACCATATTTAATGAATATTCTTCCCTAATGTAATTTCAACTAATGTAAATAATTGAAATGAATAGCGCTGTGTTCTATGGAGATACTAACTCCTCTGCCATTAATAAAGTGAATAAGTACAATTAAATGCTTTGAAACTTTCTCCATCTTTTTGTAGCACCTTTGATAGTCTAATTAGTATTGTATTAAACAGGCCAGTCATTGTATTCAATTATCCACTTGAAGGTCAAGCAAAATGAATTGCAATGCTTCAGCCTCCTTAGATATACACAATGACCTGTCTTTCCATTATTTTCAAGAACAGTGCACTAAAATCTAAATTTTAAATAAAGCTTACTTATAAATTCCCATCAGCCGCTGACCTTCCGCTATACTCTGATTACATATCCAATACCTCTGTATGTCTGCAACGTAAACTTGAGAAGATAGATTGAGCAACAGATGCTTTCCATCAAGGCTGTGTATGAGACATGTGACTAAAGAAGAAACATCAGAGTGGTTTGAAAATGCAATCATACAGATTAAATTTGATGGGGAATGTTTTATGGTCTTTTTACATCATGACAGATCTGACAGATACAAGGACAAGAATGAAGACATTGAAAAGCTTCACTGAACTGCAGGGAGTAAACTACAGGGACGCATAAGGGTTCAGTCCCATGTGCTGCTGCTGCATGCCTGCCGTTCGGCTGGATTGCGGAAGTGATTTAGCCAACAACCCCAAGCGTGATGCAGGTGTATGTCGCTGAATTAATTAAAGGGATTTTCCATGGAAATACTATCGATGACCTATTATCAGGATAGGTTATTAATAGTTTATCTGCTGGGGTCAATTGCTCAGGACCCAGATAGATCAGCTGATAAGGCACATGCTGTCAACGCCGCAAATACACAGAGGTTGGAGCAGAAACCTCCGCACCGACCCCTGTGCAGGGGCCGGTGCTGATAACTGCAGGCACGGCTCTCATTGAAATCAATGGAAGCCATGCCTGCAGTTACAAGCGCCAGCCACTATAAGGAGGTTGGCGCGGATACTTCCACTCTGACCTCTGTGAAATTTGATTTCAATGGTAGCCGTGTCTGCAGTAACAAGCGCCGGCCACTACACGGAGGTCAGCGTGGAGGCTTTCGCTCCTACCTCTGTGTTATTGTGGCTATTGTGGCACTGACACAGCTAAATGGTCGGGAGATCCTAAGCAACGAACCTCAGTCGATCAACTATTGATGACCTAGCCTGATGCTAGGTTTCACTGAAAAACCCCTTTAAGTCTTCACTTTAGACAAACCATGCTTCCATTAACAACTTACAGTAAGTGAAGCATTAATTCATCAGTCAGCCGCACAAACCACTATCACTGGCAGGGTTTTTGGCTGCATTGCTGCTGCAATCCATATAGCAGTTGAGTGGCAACCATGATGTGGACCTATGCCCTCAGACACAGTGCCTAAATAGGTTGGTTTTAATTAGAGATGAGCGAACGTACTCGTCCGAGCTTGATACTCGTTCGAGTATTAGCGTGTTCGAGATGCTCGTTACTCGTAACGAGCACCACGCGATGTTCGAGTTACTTTCACTTTCATCTCTGAGATGTTAGCGCGCTTTTCTGGCCAATAGAAAGACAGCGAAGGCATTACAACTTCCCCCTGCGACGTTCAAGCCCTATACCACCCCCCCCCTGCAGTGAATGGCTGGCGAGATCAGGTGTCACCCGAGTATATAAATCGGCCCCTCCCGCGGCTCGCCACAGATGCATTCTGACAGAGATCAGGGAAAGTACTGCTGGTGCCGGAGCTGCTATAGGGAGAACGTTAGGAGTGATTTTAGGCTTCAAGAACCCCAACGGTCCTTCTAAGGGCCACATCTGACCGTGTGCAGTACTGTTGAGGCTGCTTTTAGCAGTGTTGCACAATTTTTTTTTGGTATATCGGCCGTGCAGAGCATTGCGTCCTCAGTCTGCAGTCATTGTACAGAGTATAGGGCCAGTACTGGTGAGGCAGGGAAAGAGATATTCAGGCTATATAGGCAGTGGGCTTTTTCCAAAAAATTGGGAAAAAATACTATATTTGGGCTGCCTGTGACCGTCTTCAGTTTACTGCGTGTCTGCTGGGGGTAGTAGTCCTATTTATTACGCAGCTAAGCGTTACAGCAGGCTTGCGCAAAATTGTTTCCTGGATCTGCTGTCTCTGTTAAATCAGTGCTGTCATCCCGCCAGAGGTAAACAGTATACATAATATTATACGCTGCCTACAGTATCTATCTGCTAGGGGTAGTAGTCCTAATTAATACGCAGCTAAGCGTTACAGCAGGCTTGCGCAAAATTGTTTCCTGGATCTGCTGTCTCTGTTACATCAGCGCCGTCATCCCGCCAGAGGGAAACAGTATACATAATATTATACGCTGCCTACAGTATCTATCTGCTAGGGGTAGTAGTCCTAATTAATACGCAGCTAAGCGTTACAGCAGGCTTGCGCAAAATTGTTTCCTGGATCTGCTGTCTCTGTTACATCAGCGCCGTCATCCCGCCAGAGGGAAACAGTATACATAATATTATACGCTGCCTACAGTATCTATCTGCTGGGGGTAGTAGTCCTAATTAATACGCAGCTAAGCGTTACAGCAGGCTGGCGCAAAATTGTTTCCTGGATCTGCTGTCTCTGTTACATCAGCGCCGTCATCCCGCCAGAGGGAAACAGTATACATAATATTGTACGCTGCCTACAGTATCTATCTGCTGGGGGTAGTAGTCCTAATTAATACGCAGCTAAGCGTTACAGCAGGCAGACGCAAAATTGTTTCTTGGATCTGCTGTCTCTGTTACATCAGCGCCGTCATCCCGCCAGAGGGAAACAGTATACATAATATTATACGCTGCCTACAGTATCTATCTGCTAGGGGTAGTAGTCCTAATTAATACGCAGCTAAGCGTTACAGCAGGCTTGCACAAAATTGTTTCCTGGATCTGCTGTCTCTGTTACATCAGCGCCGTCATCCCGCCAGAGGGAAACAGTATACATAATATTATACGCTGCCTACAGTATCTATCTGCTGGGGGTAGTAGTCCTAATTAATACGCAGCTAAGCGTTACAGCAGGCTGGCGCAAAATTGTTTCCTGGATCTGCTGTCTCTGTTACATCAGCGCCGTCATCCCGCCAGAGGGAAACAGTATACATAATATTGTACGCTGCCTACAGTATCTATCTGCTGGGGGTAGTAGTCCTAATTAATACGCAGCTAAGCGTTACAGCAGGCTGACGCAAAATTGTTTCTTGGATCTGCTGTCTCTGTTACATCAGCGCCATCATCCCGCCAGAGGGAAACAGTATACATAATATTATACGCTGCCTACAGTATCTATCTGCTGGGGGTAGTAGTCCTAATTAATACGCAGCTAAGCGTTACAGCAGGCTGGCGCAAAATTGTTTCCTGGATCTGCTGTCTCTGTTACATCAGCGCCGTCATCCCGCCAGAGGGAAACAGTATACATAATATTATACGCTGCCTACAGTATCTATCTGCTAGGGGTAGTAGTCCTAATTAATACGCAGCTAAGCGTTACAGCAGGCTTGCGCAAAATTGTTTCCTGGATCTGCTGTCTCTGTTACATCAGCGCCGTCATCCCGCCAGAGGGAAACAGTATACATAATATTGTACGCTGCCTACAGTATCTATCTGCTGGGGGTAGTAGTCCTAATTAATACGCAGCTAAGCGTTACAGCAGGCAGACGCAAAATTGTTTCTTGGATCTGCTGTCTCTGTTACATCAGCGCCGTCATCCCGCCAGAGGGAAACAGTATACATAATATTATACGCTGCCTACAGTATCTATCTGCTAGGGGTAGTAGTCCTAATTAATACGCAGCTAAGCGTTACAGCAGGCTTGCACAAAATTGTTTCCTGGATCTGCTGTCTCTGTTACATCAGCGCCGTCATCCCGCCAGAGGGAAACAGTATACATAATATTATACGCTGCCTACAGTATCTATCTGCTGGGGGTAGTAGTCCTAATTAATACGCAGCTAAGCGTTACAGCAGGCTGGCGCAAAATTGTTTCCTGGATCTGCTGTCTCTGTTACATCAGCGCCGTCATCCCGCCAGAGGGAAACAGTATACATAATATTGTACGCTGCCTACAGTATCTATCTGCTGGGGGTAGTAGTCCTAATTAATACGCAGCTAAGCGTTACAGCAGGCTGACGCAAAATTGTTTCTTGGATCTGCTGTCTCTGTTACATCAGCGCCATCATCCCGCCAGAGGGAAACAGTATACATAATATTATACGCTGCCTACAGTATCTATCTGCTGGAGGTAGTAATCCTAATTAATACGCAGCTAAGCGTTACAGCAGGCTGGCGCAAAATTGTTTCCTGGATCTGCTGTCTCTGTTACATCAGTGCTGTCATCCCGCCAGAGGGAAACAGTATACATAATATTATATGCTGCCTACAGTATCTATCTGCTGGGGGTAGTAGTCCTAATTAATATGCAGCTAAGCGTTACAGCAGGCTGGCGCAAAATTGTTTCCTGGATCTGCTGTCTCTGTTACATCAGCGTCGTCATCCCGCCACAGGGAAACAGTATACATAATATTGTACGCTGCCTACAGTATCTATCTGCTGGGGGTAGTAGTCCTAATTAATACGCAGCTAAGCGTTACAGCAGGCTGGCGCAAAATTGTTTCCTGGATCTGCTATCTCTGTTACATCAGCGCCGTCATCCCGCCAGAGGGAAACAGTATACATAATATTGTACGCTGCCTACAGTATCTATCTGCTGGGGGTAGTAGTCCTAATTAATACGCAGCTAAGCGTTACAGCAACCTTGCGCAAAATTGTTTCCTGGATCTGCTGTGCGTTCCGTAAGGGAAGTCAGCCTCCAACCACAGGCCAATAAGCGGCACATTTAATTACAGCGTTCTGTTTCTGCACTACTGGTAATACAGCATGCTGAGGGGTAGGCCTAGAGGACGTGGACGTGGGCGAGGACGCGGAGGCCCAAGTCAGGGTGTGGGCACAGGCCGAGCTCCTGATTCAGGTGTATCACAGCCGACTGCTGCGGGATTAGGAGAGAGGCACGTTTCTGGCGTCCCCACATTCATCTCACAATTAATGGGTCCACAAGGTAGACCTTTATTAGAAAATGAGCAGTGTGAGCAGGTCCTGTGGATGGCAGAAAGTGCATCCAGCAATCTATCGACCACCCAGAATTCTGCGCCGTCCACTGCTGCAACTCTGAATCCTCTGGCTGCTGCTCCTCCTTCCTCCCAGCCTCCTCACTCCATTACAATGACACATTCTGAGGAGCAGGCAGACTCGCAGGAACTGTTCTCGGGCCCCTGCCCAGAATGGGCAGCAATGGTTCCGAATCCTCTCCCACTGGAGGAGTTTGTCGTGACCGATGCCCAACCTTTGGAATGTTCCCGGGGTCCGGGGGATGAGGCTGGGGACTTCCGGCAACTGTCTCAAGAGCTTTCAGTGGGTGAGGAGGACGATGACGATGAGACACAGTTGTCTATCAGTCAGGTAGTAGTAATTGGAGTAAGTCCGAGGGAGGAGCGCACAGAGGATTCGGAGGAAGAGCAGCAGGACGATGAGGTGACTGACCCCACCAGGTTTGCTACGCCTACTGAGGACAGGTCTTCAGAGGGGGAGGCAAGTGCAGCAGCAGGGCAGGTTGCAAGAGGCAGTGCGGTGGCCAGGGGTAGAGGCAGGGCCAGACCGAATAATCCACCAACTGTTTCCCAAAGCGCCCCCTCGCGCCATGCCACCCTGCAGAGGCTGAGGTGCTCAAAGGTCTGGCAGTTTTTCACTGAGAGTGCAGACGACCGACGAACAGTGGTGTGCAACCTTTGTCGCGCCAAGATCAGCCGGGGAGCCACCACCACCAGCATGCGCAGACATATGATGGCCAAGCACCCCACAAGGTGGGACGAAGGCCGTTCACCGCCTCCGGTTTGCACCGCTGCTCTCCCCCTGTGCCCCAACCTGCCACTGAGATCCAACCCCCCTCTCAGGACACAGGCACTACCGTCTCCTGGCCTGCACCCACACCCTCACCTCCGCTGTGCTCGGCCCCATCCACCAATGTCTTTCAGCGCACCGTCCAGCCTTCGCTAGCGCAAGTGTTTGAGCGCAAGCGCAAGTACGCCGCCACGCACCCGCACGCTCAAGCGTTAAACGTGCACATAACCAAATTTATCAGCCTGGAGATGCTGCCGTATAGGGTTGTGGAAACGGAGGCTTTCAAAGGTATGATGGCGGCGGCGGCCCCACGCTACTCAGTTCCCAGTCGCCACTACTTTTCCCGATGTGCAGTCCCAGCCCTGCACGAGCACGTCTCCCGCAACATTGTACCCGCCCTCACCAACGCGGTTACTGGCAAGGTCCACTTAACAACGGACACGTGGACAAGCACAGGCGGGCAGGGCCACTATATCTCCCTGACGGCACATTGGGTGAATTTTGTGGAGGCTGGGACAGAGTCAGAGCCTGGGGCCGCTCACGTCCTACCCACCCCCAGAATTGCGGTCCCCAGCTCGGTGGTGGTATCTGCGGCGGTGTATGCATCCTCCACTAAACCACCCTCCTCCTCCTCCTCCTCCTACGCAACCTCTGTCTCGCAATCAAGATGTGTCAGCAGCAGCACGTCGCCAGCAGTCGGTGTCGCGCGGCGTGGCAGCACAGCGGTGAGCAAGCGTCAGCAGGCCGTGCTGAAACTACTCAGCTTAGGAGAGAAGAGGCACACGGCCCATGAACTGCTGCAGGGTCTGACAGAGCAGACCGACCGCTGGCTTGCGCCGCTGAGCCTCCAACCGGGCATGGTCGTGTGTGACAACGGCCGTAACCTGGTGGCGGCTCTGCAGCTCGGCAGCCTCACGCACGTGCCATGCCTGTCCCACGTCTTTAATTTGGTGGTTCAGCGCTTTCTGAAAAGCTACCCACGCTTGTCAGACCTGCTCGGAAAGGTGCGCCGGCTCTGCGCACATTTCCGCAAGTCCCACACGGACGCTGCCACCCTGCGCACCCTGCAACATCGGTTTCATCTGCCAGTGCACTGACTGCTGTGCGACGTGCCCACACAGTGGAACTCTACGCTCCACATGTTGGCCAGGCTCTATGAGCAGCGTAGAGCTATAGTGGAATACCAACTCCAACATGGGCGGCGTAGTGGGAGTCAGCCACCTCAATTCTTTACAGAAGAGTGGGCCTGGTTGGCAGACATCTGCCAGGTCCTTGGAAACTTTGAGGAGTCTACCCAGATGGTGAGTGGCGATGCTGCAATCATTAGCGTCACCATTCCCCTGCTATGCCTCTTGAGAAGTTCCCTGCAAAGCATAAAGGCAGACGCTTTGCGCTCGGAAACAGAGGCGGGGGAAGACAGTATGTTGCTGGATAGTCAGAGCACCCTCATGTCTATATCTCAGCGCGTTGAGGAGGAGGAGCATGAGCAGGATGAGGAGGAGGGGGAAGAGACAGCTTGGCCCACTGCTGAGGGTACCCATGCTGCTTGCCTGTCATCCTTTCAGCGTGTATGGCCTGAGGAGGAGGAGGAGGATCCTGAAAGTGATCTTCCTAGTGAGGACAGCCATGTGTTGCGTACAGGTACCCTGGCACACATGGCTGACTGCATGTTAGGATGCCTTTCTCGTGACCCTCGCGTTACACGCATTCTGGTCACTACGGATTACTGGGTGTACACACTGCTCGACCCACGGTATAAGGAGAACCTTTCCACTCTCATACCCGAAGAGGAAAGGGGTTCGAGAGTGATGCTATACCACAGGACCATCAAAAACGTGGACCTTTTAGCTTCATCAATCTGTGTATAATATTCATCCTCCTCCTCCTGCTCCTCCTCCTGAAACCTGACGTAATCACGCCGAACGGGCAATTTTTCTTAGGCCCACAAGGCTCAGTCATATAATTTTTGTAAACAATTTTTATACGTTTCAATGCTCATTAAAGCGTTGAAACTTGCACCTGAACCAATTTTTATTTTAACTGGGCTGCCTCCAGGCCTAGTTACAAATTAAGCCACATTAACCAAAGCGATTAATGGGTTTCACCTGCTCTCTTGGTTGGGCATGGGCAATTTTTCTGACGTACATTAGTACTGTTGGTACACCAATTTTTTGGGGCCCTCGCCTACAGTGTAATCCAATTAATTTTTTGCCCACCTGCATTAAAGCTGACGTTACATCAGCTCTGCTGGGCACTGCAATGGGATACATTTATGTACAGCCGGTGGGTTCCAGGGAGCCACCCATGCTGTCGGTCCACACGGAGTTGTGACTGCATGTGTCCACTTCTAAAGAACCCCAGTCTGACTGGGGCATGCAGTGTGGGCCGAAGCCTACCTGCATTAAACATGACATTACCTCAGCTGTGATGGGCACTGCAATGGGATACATTTATGTACAGCCGGTGGGTTCCAGGGAGCCACCCATGCTGTGGGTGCACACGGAATTCCCATTGCGGAGTTGTACCTGCCTGTGACTATTTATAAAAAAATGCGGTCTGACTGGGGCATGCAGACACCTTGACAGAATGAATAGTGTGTGGCACATAGGTTCCCCATTGCTATGCCCACGTGTGCAGCTCCTGATGGCGGTGGCACAGGATTATATTTCTCATTGCTCCTGTACAGCATTGTGGGCTATCGCCCCGCTCCTTTTAAAGAGGGTCGCTGCCTAGCCGTGCCAACCCTCTGCAGTGTGTGCCTGCGGTTCCTCCCCATGGCAGACGCACTTATAAATAGACATGAGGGTGGTGTGGCTATGAGGCCAGCGTGTGGCATGAGTGCAGCTGAAGGCTGCGCAGGGACACTTTGGTGTGCGCTGTGGACACTGGGTCGTGCGGGGGAGTGTCATGCAGGCAGTGATTGTGCTTTGTTGGAGGTAGTGTGGTGCTTAGCTAAGGTATGCATTGCTAATGAGGGCTTTTCAGAAGTAAAAGTTGTTGGGAGGGTGGGCCCACTCGTGCCGCTATTGTGGCTTAATAGTGGGACCTGGGAACTTGAGATGCAGCCCAACATGTAGCCCCTCGCCTGCCCTATCCGTTGCTGTTTCGTTCCCGTCACTTTCTTGAATTGCCCAGATTTTCACAAATGGAAACCTTAGCGAGCATCGGCGATATACAAAAATGCTCGGGTGGCCCATTGACTTCAATGGGGTTCGTTACTCGAAACAAACCCTCGAGCATCGCGAAAATTTCCTCCCGAGTAACAAGCACCCGACATTTTGGTGCTCGCTCATCTCTAGTTTTAATTAAAAATGAATCATAATAATGAAGTTAACGGTTATTTATGAACTTTACTTAAGTAGAATGACATTCTGTTTGAACTATATTTGACTTGAGTAAGAACATTTCTAGGTAAAAAGTGTTTTGTTCTTGTCTTGTCAACCCCATGGGCTCTCTCACACGAGATATTTCTACTGCATACTACACACGAGTTTTGCATGCGTAATACGCGGTTACTAACTTTACATTACTTTCAACGATGCCTCGCAAACACAGCATGCGAAATTCGTATACAAATAGAGAACTCCATTCGCACTATCTTGATGTATATTGCACGCACATACATGCCAAGATAGTTTATGGGGATTTGTCGGCACATACTGTATGTATTGCGTACTGATGCATGCTCCCAGTGCGGGAGATACGTGCACGGTATTCATGGTAAAATGCTCATATTGGAGAGCTCTTAAGCATATAGGAAATTTCAGATGTTAGGAATATGTCAAAATCAATGAGTTACCTTTAATTATGGTTTAGATAAAAGGCCAATGTTTCTTATGTTCAGACTGGCAGATCGTAGCTGAGAATTGCTCACTTCTCGCTAACTTCTCGCTCAGTGCTTCACATTCTATGTAAAACAATGAGCAGGTAAGCGGGGAAAATTTGGACGCAGCGAGAAGTGAGCGAACAAGCGATGATTTTTATGCTGGTTGAAAAGTAATCAATTAGTACAAGATGGCTTTGCATTTAGATGTAACGGTTATTGCACATTTTTGTTCGTTTGAATGAATTTTGCACGACTATCGTTACATGTAAATTGCCCTTTACTCAAAAATCACTTATCTAAGACTGGCATTGGTTCCCAAAGTACGAATGCGAACAATATGTTCTTATCATGTGTATGCCAAATTGCCATCAATGCACTTTGAGAGGATGGGTTTTTCCAGACTCTTACTGAAACAGCATCCTGTCTGATTCTCGAGTCTCATTACCGTCCGATCTACCTAATTATTTAAAATTCCTTCAACAATTTGGAGGCCTTCAGCAAAATGCAAATTTGACTCTTTGTGCGCTGAGTAAAATGCATGTGTCCACCCATCAGAAGAGAAACTAAGATCCCTGGTAAGGGGGCATATTTGGCTGCTTTCTCTTCTACAACTTCTTAAAGGGGTGGTCTCGCGAAACAAAGTGGGGTTATACACTTCCGTATGGCCATATTAATGCACTTTGTAATATACATCGTGCATTAAATATGAGCCATACAGAAGTTATTCCACTTACCTGCTCCGTTGCTAGCGTCCTCGTCTCCATGGTTCCGTCTAAATTCGCCGGCAGCTTGCTTTTTTAGACGCGCTTGCGCAGTCCGGTCTTCTCCATTCAGCACGAGCCGCTTCAGTGTGCTCCCCGCTACAGCTCTTCTGCGCATGCGCAGACGAGCTGTCACTGCTCGGGAGCGCGCTGGAGCGGCCATTCTGTACCTTCTTCTGTTAGAGGAAGGTGCAGAGCTGCCGAGCTGTCCGGAGAAGCCGCCCAGCTGTCCCGCCGTCCAGCTGTCCTGGTAAGTGATGGGCCGGGGGGGGCTGTCGCTGCGCCGGGCTGCGCCGGGGGGGGGGCTGTCGCTGCGCCGGGGGGCTGTCGCTGGGCCGGGGGGGCTGTCGCTGCGCCGGGGGAACTAGCGCTGGGCCGGGGGGGGCTGCCGCTGTGATGGGGGAACTAGCGCTAGGCCGGGGGGGCTGCCGCTGTGATGGGGGGGGGGCTGCCGCTGCGCCGGGGGGGCTGCCGCTGTGATGGGGGAACTAGCGCTAGACCGGGGGAGGGGCTGTCGCTGGGCCGGGGGGGCTGCCGCTGTGATGGGGGGGGGCTGCGCCGGTTACCTTCTGCCTGGCGGTGGGTGACAGGTCGGCCGTGTTCACTCCAGGGGTCCGGTCGGCGGCTGCGGGGCGTCTGGTTGCCATGGAGACACAGCTGGTAGCGTCTCGGGAGTGCGCACGTCGGGCTACAGCAAGCGATGCGAAAAGAGCTGGCGGCCATCTTGGGAAAAAGTTTTATAAGTTGCTGAAACGCTGGAACGGTAAGTAGAAACCAGCTAGGAAAGTAATTTACAGGGGTAATTAGTAATGTATGTTTAATTAGGGGGACTGGGCAAAAAAAAAAAATTCACTGCTTCCTCGAGACATCTCCTTTAACTTTCCAGTCTCAAATCTATCACCTGAATGGGTTAAGACTGCTGTTCACACTATTAAGGCCCATTTACACGTTACCTTTATGGCTAAAAATTCATTCAAACGACCGAAAATAAGAGGTAATCATTACATATAAATGTGGGCATTGTGCACTTTTCGGTTAAATGATGATTTTAAGGTGAACTTAAAATCCACCATTTAAACACTGAGAGATAAGGTGTCTCTCAATAGACCGCATGCTGTTATTCCCACTGGAGACAGCAGATAACATTGTAATTTGCTGGCAACCACAAGCAGAACAATGCAGCTGTTTGCACAGCTGGGTGAGTGATTAATCACATGCTGGGCTCTGCAAGCAGCTCATGGAGGCCATTTTACATGCAAATGAAAATGGTAAAGTGTTAATGGCTATTAACACTTTATGCAAATAGATCACAAAATCTTTCAATCTTTCAGTTGTTTGAAAGATTATCAATGAGTGTAAATGGGCCTTTACTTAAAAAGCCTGAAATCTCTTAAGGGGTCCCAGAGGCTGCTTCCTTTAGTATCCTAGGAAGTAAATCATCTGGACCTTAAGACTTGAATTAATTTCAGTTAGCTAAGTGTTCCCTCACCATCTCTCTGCTTATAGATAGCCTGTATTCTTTTATTCTCCCAATAGCACAGGGAAGATCAGTTGATGTTCCATCTACTTTCTGAGAGAAAACAGATACAAAATAGGAATTTAAAACATTCTTAACCAATTCACCATTTTCATCCTATAAGGATCCAATAGCATCTTTGACTTTTCTTTTGATTTTGACATACCCCCAAAATCCTTTTTTAATGCTTTTGGCCTCTGTTGCAAGCCTCAATTCATTATTAGCTTTAGCTTTTCTGACACTTGCCCTACAGTTTCTGCAGACCACATTATACCACATTAGATATTCCCCACTCTTTCTATTTGATAAACATATTTTTCTTCCTACTTTAACATGTGTGGAAGTTTCGTGTTCATCCATCCTGGTCTTTTTAAATGCTTCCCATTCTTCCTTCTTTTAGGGATTGTTAACGATTGTGCTTTGAGAATCTCATTTCGCAATATTTCCCAAACTTCTTCCAGTCATTGGATTCTTCCTATCCTCTTTCTGAGTTCATTAAAATCTGGCTTTCTGAAATCCAACCATGGGGTCTGAGTCTTCTCAAGCGTGTACTAACATGTATATTGTGATATGTGTAACAAAGAAAGGTGTTTTATACGTCAGAATAATATTCAAATATTCTGGGATTAAAATAGTTGTATTTGGAGATATTTGAGAACTTTACCAATTGTAAATATCTTACAAAGAGACTTAGAAGTTGTACGTGGTGTTTTGGGGCCACAATTTACATATACAGTTAGGCTGAATTATCATTTTAAAATACCCAATTGTACATCAGGTATTCCTTTGATCCAAGTCTTGCAACATGAACCAGTCTCTGGAATCATATTTAAATTTGTGTTTTGTCTCAAACACTGTAACCTGGTTGAAAAAGACTCTCAGGAGTCGAAACGTTGTGTTTTTACATTTGGATAAATAAAGGAAGCCCTTTTTATTTAAGCACACCCTGCATGCTGCCACTCTTGTTCCTTTCATGCTGTGATTACCGTTTGGGATCTTTTTTGGATCAGATCCCTGGATGTGGCTTTGCATATATCTGTCCAGCTACATATAGCATTAAGTTGTGCTGTCAGCAACTTTTGTTTTCCTATGTATGTTAGACATATGATTACTACCAGTAATCTTAGGGTAATAGTCACCCTTGGTGTAGCTCACTGGAATGTTGTATCACCAGTGTGGAGAAATACATCAGATTCTTGGGAAAAAAGTTGTGTATGGTTGGATTGGAACAGATGAAACAGTTTTGGTGACTAGGTGTCAAGTAGACTATAATCACAGTGAGTAAAATTGGTTTGTACTGTATGAATAAAACACACTCTTGAGAAACCAGTTTCAAGTGGATAGATTCATATTGTACTGAAGGTTTCATTATTGTGTTATTCCTGAATGCATTAGTACAATTGTCGTTGGGATATTGTGTATGCAAACCAGAAAAGAGGGTACCCTACAGCAAGATTGTTTGAGAGTAAAATGTTTTGAATGGTTTGCTTTGAGTGTACATGTTCTGTGATGTTAGTAAAAAAGAGGAGAGGGGTCCTCTGGGTTCTTTGAGAAGTATATGTAGATCTCAGACCCCGAAGCTACTATTATAAAGAGAATAAACTCTTTGCTGTTAACCCTTGTCATGTGGTCCCTTACCTGCATGCATTACACAGAGACTGGAAATATAGAGTAGACACTAGGTGGTAAATGGCTCAGTGGGTCTTTAATATTGAATGCCTATATAGAGAGGCTCATTCAGGTGAGGATTCAGGAAGAGATGCTTAAATGCATGAAGAATACATAGTCATTGTCCTAGTAGTGATCCCATATTTGTTCCTCTGCTATCAGCAGTACCATAGGGTAGAATTAGCATAAAGAGCAGAACATGAAAGATGGGCAATTAAGAATGCAGATACTATCCTAAAAATGGCACGAATTCCCAGAATGGTCTTCCTCAATACAGACATATAGTGAAAATTTGAAGAAAAAAGAGAATCGGTGGATAGAAAAACATGGCTATGGAAAACAAGTAACAGTGTGGATTAAGACATTAGAGAACCATAATCCTCTTAATAATTAGAGTGACCAAGAAGATAAGGTTAGGATGAGAAGGAGAAAGAGTTTGTTATCTGATTCTTCTTCTTCTGGTCAGTCTTCTGACCAGGAATCCAGTATCCCCTCAGTGACTATGCCACCATCAATTCCTCATAAGCCAGGTGGTAAAATACTAATTAGCTCAGTAAGTCCAAAACAGCAAGTAACACAACTTTTCCTTAGCAAAACATGACCCCCAACTTATAATAGTTTGCCTTCCACATAATATGATATTTTGCCTCCAAACATCACTCCTAGGAATACTTTTGTAATGTACCCTTTTGAATTGTTGACTAATTCAAAAAAATTGTTGAGCCCCACACCACTGCAATAGGCAGTTTGCAGATGAGTCCTCTCAAACTAGACTTGACACGAACACTTGCCACGAGCACACAGATACAAGCACAGTGTTAGGGTTTCTGCTGGGATCTGTGGTACCTTATGGGTTTCCAGCTGCTCAGCCCCACATGTGGGGTGTTAATTGAGCTGACTGGGGGTATATTTATCCAGCCAGCCAGTCCCATGAGTCTTAGACCCCTGTGTGTTAAGTACCTGTATATCTGGAGGCCCCTCTTTAAGGGGGAGGTACTGTTAGTGTTCGCTGCTAGGATCTGTTGTACTACATTAGTTTTCAGCAGCATAGCTTTACAGATGGTGTTGATTAGGCTGGCTGGGTGTGGATTGCTCCAACAAGCCAATCCCCAAGGCCTGTTGCTCATATATACCAGCTTCTCTGCTAGAGGCTGCTGACCTTTTCTCTGTTCAGTGTGTTCGGTGTGAACAGCGTCATGCTCCTGCATGTCTGTGCATGTGGCTGGATATGAGGTGTCTGTGCAGTGTTCAGGATATTCAGTGTGAACAGTGTCATGCTCCTGCATGTCTGTGCAGCTCTCAGTACATGTAGTGTGAACTGTGTCTTGCTGTGTTTCATGTATCATCTAGAACGAGGTAGGTCCCTAGGTTCTAGTACAGGTTTGTCCCTATCAGGATGATCACCCCGCATTGCAGGCAGGTATTCCTGGGGTTAGTTGTCTCGCTAGTGTAGGGACCCACGATACAACGAGGACCTGTGTAGTGGGCTCACATGTTTAAGTATCTTGGCCAAAATATGAACTAATACTTCTCGTTGTATCTATTCCATATGTTTATACATGAAGATATGCTTGGTGCATTTTTTGAGCGTTTGTCAGCCCTTGGTTTGTGTCTATCCACGAGTATGAAGTCTGTTTTGCAGTTCTGGTGTTCGGTTTGGTTTTGCCAGTTCATGAGCGTGAATGGCATAACATTTATGTCTGTTTCTCAGTCATGTCTGCGAGTTTTGAGTCCAGTTCACAGTACTGAAGTTCACGTGCTGGTAAGACTCTGCAGTGTGTTCATGTCCCAGTTTGACACTACAGAATACACATGTACACAGAGAAGGAGATTTTTGTTCATGTCCCTGTTTGTCACTTTACATGCAGATTTAGGCCACACTAGATACATTTAATCAGAGTACACAGGTCATGAAAGAGACATTACAGAGAGTAAAAATGATAAGGAGTGGTCCAAATAAGTGGCAGATACAACGGCTCCCAGATAGAAACAAAAAGAGCGACAACAGGAGGAAAAGGAAGAGGAGGAACGGGAATATAGAAAATGGTCACTTGGATCAAATTCATGGGTATGTAGCAGGTGTGGCTTTGTTCAAAGAAATTGTAAAGTTGCAAATTTTTGTTCAAAATGTGGTGCAGATAGGCAGCAAGCCCCTACAGCTCCCATTGCTCCTGATGTCACTGCATATCCTATTAGAACACAAAAATTAGCAACAGCATCTGAGGATGGGGCTGGAAATAATAAAACTGAGACTACAACATGGTATGAACCATGAAAGCCTCCAGAGTGAACAATTGATCATGGCAAGTAAATTGCCAAACCGTTATAAGAGTCCAACAGGATTCTATAAAGGAGTAGAAAGAATATACCAAAATTATGATGCCACTTGGAGTCATTTGGCATCTTTTTGCTCTGTAGCTGCAGGTGCATCTTTTGTTTCCAAAGTTCAGGATATACGAAGTGAGGGAATTAATGATCAGCTGCCAAATGATAAAAAAAACTACTGAGTCTGGTGAGGCATTTATGAAACACCTCCAAGAATTTATCAGACAGTTTGCCAATGAGCTGACTACAGAATTACCCGAGGCTTTTCAAGGTACTGATGAATCAGTAGATAAATTTTATGTGAGATGTGTTAACATATTTGCAGATCAAGAATATGATTTCAATACAGCCACCAGCAAGGATGTTCGATTGTTCAGAACTTGTTGCATTAATGGGCTATGGGAGGAATTAAAGACAGAATTAATAAGAGTTTGCCTAGAGTGTATGTGCACTCCATTGGAATAATCATTAGTAGTGGCAAAAAGCATAGAAGAACAGTGTAGTAAAAGACAGCAAAACAGAGCACAAAAACAGTCCCCCATGCCTGTGATCATTTCTCTAACAACCACACAGTAGGGAAGATTTACGAATTAATGTCTGATAATTATATGGTGCAAACTTAGACAGTCTTAAAGTGCGCCAGTTTATCGTAGTGGCTCATGTTGGATAATAGATCTTGTGCATCTTTAGACACTTTTGTCTACCTTTATGCTACCATTAGTTGGCTTAGTATATGCCAAATTTTGTGCCAACGTTTTGGCCCAATTCTTGGCACATGATAGTGCATACAGGCCATTCCCACTATCCAGCATAGTTGTGCCCACTTTCTGTGAAGCCACATCACTTTTTCCGACTTGGAAAAATTGTCTGAAAGTGTCTAAACACATCACAAATGTAGTACAAAGCATATAAGACAGAAAACTGTGACATTCTCAATTGTAAATCTTGCTGCATTAGTCTTCTCAGGTGTTTTTTGGAGAAATGGATTCCAATTTTGCATGATGGCTGCCCTGTTTTCAAGTGTTTTTGATGGCATTTCATAATTCAATATGCTTTTTTTCTTTAGTATTTATTCCCCATAGGGAAACTGATGAAAAACTGCTTGAAAAAAAACATGGCATGCAGCGATTTTAAAAAACAGACAGGAAATAAAATAATGTAGCAAAAGGAAGAAAAAAACACTAAAAAAATCTGTTATGTTTGTAGGGTTTTACATATTTTACTATTGAGCTACAGCAAACATCTGGGCACAGAAAGTTTTTCGCGTCAGGAAAGGAGAAGACAAATCCAGACAGCTCTGCTTCCAAAGTTAGCCTAAAATCTCTTGAAACTGGCTCTAGGAAGTTGTCCCTGGCCATTCAATATCTTTTGGAGCTGTCTAATACCTATTTTGGGAGAGAAGAGTGACAGTTAGCTGCAGAGGAAAGTACAAGCATTGCCTACTCATTCCAAATACCTCACAAGTGTGATTTCCCCTTGACACCCCAGACAGTACTTCCCTGTGAAGAATCACACTATATTACCAGGAGTAGACGAAGGCAGAAAACCAGCCCAGGCAATGCCATCCTCTAATTGCTAAGGAAACTGCCAATAACCAGAACACCAGCAGAAAAACCTAGTGCAAGGAGACTGAACAGTGACTGTCCCACAAGCATGCTCCTCCAACATCGAGACTGCTGTAAGACCTGCAGGAGGACGCCGCAAATCAAGCAAACACCAGTTGGTGCACTTAAAATAAAATGCTGCCACCAGGACACGCTGCAGTTATAAGTGGTGCATTATATACCCACATCGTCCTTTCCAACAAAGGGTATCCTCACTTCTATGCCAAACTAAGGGAAGAACTGTATTGAGGACTATTGCCCCCACATCACCACAAAAAATGTTGTTTCCTCAATTTCTGACCCATGTTTTCAGCCTAAATTGCAACATAGAATAGTTTCTACTTTCAATAATAGTAAAGAGGTTTTCCAGGGAAAATACTATTGATAACCTATCATCAAGATAGGCCATCGATAGTTGATTGGCTGGGGTCTGTTGTTCGGGAACCCGACCGTTCAGCTAAGTGGGTGCATGCTGTCAGTGCTGCAATAACACAGAGGTTGGAATGGAAGCCTCTGTGCTGACCTCCATGTAGTGGCCGGTGCTTGTTACTGCAGGCACGGCTCCCATTGAGCTCTAAACCCAGTATTGAAAGACCTAGCCGATATCAAACATGATGTTTGCCATATAGGAAATAGAGTTAAAGATCTAGTGATGACACAAACCACTATGTTAGAGTTTAATACCTCAACTAGGCAGGCTTTCATCTCAACTAGAGATGAGCGAGCACCAAAATGCTCGGGTGCTCGTTACTCGGGACGAAATTATCGCGATGCTCGAGGGTTCGTTTCGAGTAACGAACCCCATTGAAGTCAATGGGCGACCCGAGCATTTTTGTATATCGCCAATGCTCGCTAAGGTTTTCATTTGTGAAAATCTGGGCAATTCAAGAAAGTAATGGGAACGTCACAGCAACGGATAGGGCAGGCGAAAGGCTACATGTTGGGCTGCATCTCAAGTTCCCAGGTCCCACTATTAAGCCACAATAGCGGCAAGAGTGGCCCCCCCCCCCCCTCCCAACAACTTTTACTTCTGAAAAGCCCTCATTAGCAATGCATACCTTAGCTAAGCACCACACTACCTCCAACAAAGCACAATCACTGCCTGCATGACACTCCGCTGCCACTTCTCCTGGGTTACATGCTGCCCAACCCCCCCCCCCCCCCCGCACGACCCAGTGTCCACAGCGCACACCAAAGTGTCCCTGCGCAGCCTTCAGCTGCACTCATGCCACACCACCCTCATGTCTATTTATACGTGCGTCTGCCATGAGGAGGAACCGCAGGCACACACTGCAGAGGGTTGGCACGGCTAGGCAGCGACCCTCTTTAAAAGGGGCGGGGCGATAGCCCACAATGCTGTACAGAAGCAATGAGAAATATAATCCTGTGCCACCGCCATCAGGAGCTGCACACGTGGGCATAGCAATGGGGAACCTATGTGCCACACACTATTCATTCTGTCAAGGTGTCTGCATGCCCCAGTCAGACCGCGGTTTTTTATAAATAGTCACAGGCAGGTACAACTCCGCAATGGGAATTCTGTGTGCACCCACAGCATGGGTGGCTCCCTGGAACCCACCGGCTGTACATAAATGTATCCCATTGCAGTGCCCATCACAGCTGAGGTAACGTCCGATTAAATGCAGGTGGGCTTCGGCCCACACTGCATGCCCCAGTCAGACTGGGGTTCTTTAGAAGTGGACACATGCAGTTACAACTCCCTGTGGACCCACAGCATGGGTGGCTGCCAGGAAGTCACCGGCGGTACATAAATATATCCCATTGCATTGCCCATCCCACTGATGTAACATCAGCTTTAATGCAGGTGGGCAAAAAATTAATTGGATTACACTGTAGGCGAGGGCCCCAAAAAATTGGTGTACCAACAGTACTAATGTACGTCAGAAAAATTGCCCATGCCCAACCAAGAGGGCAGGTGAAATCCATTAATCGCTTTGGTTAATGTGGCTTAATTTGTAACTAGGCCTGGAGGCAGCCCAGTTAAAATAAAAATTGGTTCAGGTGAAAGTTTCAACGCTTTAATGAGCATTGAAACGTATAAAAATTGTTTACAAAAATTATATGACTGAGCCTTGTGGGCCTAAGAAAAATTGCCCGTTCGGCGTGATTACGTGAGGTTTCAGGAGGAGGAGCAGGAGGAGCAGGAGGAGGAGGATGAATAGAATACACAGATTGATGAAGCAAAAAGGTCCCCGTTTTTGATGGTGATAGAGAACGATGCTTCCATCCGCGGGTGCAGCCTACGTATTGTTTAGGTATCGCTGCTGTCCGCTGGTGGAGAAGAGAAGTCTGGGGAAATCCAGGCTTTGTTCATCTTGATGAGTGTAAGCCTGTTGGCACTGTCGGTTGACAGGCGGGTACGCTTATCCGTGATGATTCCCCCAGCCGCACTAAACACCCTCTCTGACAAGACGCTAGCCGCAGGACAAGCAAGCACCTCCAGGGCATACAGCGTGAGTTCAGGCCACGTGTCCAGCTTCGACACCCAGTAGTTGTAGGGGGCAGAGGCGTCACCGAGGACGATTGTGCGATCGGCTACGTACTCCCTCACCATCCTTTTACAGTGCTCCCGCCAACTAAGCCTTGACTGGGGAGCAGTGACACAGTCTTGCTGGGGAGCCATAAAGCTGGCAAAGGCCTTGGAGAATGTTCCCCTGCCTGCGCTGTACATGCTGCCTGATCTCTGCGCCTCCCCTGCTACCTGGCCCTCGGAACTGCACCTTCTGCCACTAGCGCTGTCGGATGGGAATGTTACCATCAGTTTGTCCGCCAGGGTCCTGTGGTATAGCATCACTCTCGAACCCCTTTCCTCTTCGGGTATGAGAGTGGAAAGGTTCTCCTTATACCGTGGGTCGAGCAGTGTGTACACCCAGTAATCCGTAGTGGCCAGAATGCGTGTAACGCGAGGGTCTCGAGAAAGGCATCCTAACATGAAATCAGCCATGTGTGCCAGGGTACCTGTACGCAACACATGGCTGTCCTCACTAGGAAGATCACTTTCAGGATCCTCCTCCTCCTCCTCTGGCCATACACGCTGAAAGGATGACAGGCAAGCAGCATGGGTACCCTCAGCAGTGGGCCAAGCTGTCTCTTCCCCCTCCTCCTCATGCTCCTCCCCCTCCTCCTCAACGCGCTGAGATATAGACATGAGGGTGCTCTGACTATCCAGCGACATACTGTCTTCCCCCGCCTCCGTTTCCAACCGCAAAGCATCTGCCTTTATGCTTTGCAGGGAACTTCTCAAGAGGCATAGCAGAGGAATGGTGACGCTAATGATTGCAGCATCCCCGCTCACCATCTGGGTAGACTCCTCAAAGTTTCCAAGGACCTGGCAGATGGCTGCCAACCAGGCCCACTCTTCTGTAAAGAATTGAGGAGGCTGACTCCCACTACGCTGCCCATGTTGGAGTTGGTATTCCACTATAGCTCTACACTGCTCATAGAGTCTAGCCAACATGTGGAGCGTAGAGTTCCACCGTGTGGGCACGTCGCACAGCAGTCGGTGCACTGGCAGATAAAACCGATGTTGCAGGTTCCGCAGGGTGGCAGCGTCCGTCTTGGACTTGCGGAAATGTGCGCTGACCCGGCGCACCTTTCTGAGAAGGTATGACAAGTGTGGGTAGCTTTTCAGAAAGCGCTGAACCACCAAATTAAAGACATGGGCCAGGCATGGCACGTGCATGAGGCTGCCGAGCTGCAGAGCCGCCACCAGGTTACGGCCGTTGTCACACACGACCATGCCCGGTTGGAGGCTCAGCGGCGCAAGCCAGCGGTCGGTCTGCTCTGTCAGACCCTGCAGCAGTTCGTGGGCCGTGTGCCTCTTCTCTCCTAAGCTGAGTAGTTTCAGCACGGCCTGCTGACGCTTGCCCACCGCTGTGCTGCCACGCCGCGCGACACCGACTGCTGGCGACGTGCTGCTGCTGCTGACACATCTTGATTGCGAGACAGAGGTTGCGTTGGAGGAGGAGGAGGAGGAGGAGGGTGGTTTAGTGGAGGAAGCATACACCGCCGCAGATACCAGCACCGAGCTGGGGCCCGCAATTCTGGGGGTGGGTAGGACGTGAGCGGTCCCAGGCTCTGACTCTGTCCCAGCCTCCACTAAATTCACCCAATGTGCCGTCAGGGAGATATAGTGGCCCTGCCCGCCTGTGCTTGTCCACGTGTCCGTTGTTAAGTGGACCTTGGCAGTAACCGCGTTGGTGAGGGCGCGTACAATGTTGCGGGAGACGTGGTCGTGCAGGGCTGGGACGGCACATCGGGAAAAGTAGTGGCGACTGGGAACCGACTAGCGCGGGGCCGCCGCCGCCATCATGCTTTTGAAAGCCTCCGTTTCCACAAGCCTATACGGCAGCATCTCCAGGCTGATCAATTTGGCTATGTGCACGTTTAACGCTTGAGCGTGCGGGTGCGTGGCGGCGTACTTGCGCTTGCACTCAAACAGTTGTGCTAGCGACGTCTGGACGCTGCGCTGAGAGACATTGCTGGATGGGGCCGAAGACAGCGGAGGTGAGGGTGTGGGTGCAGGCCGGTAGGCACTCGTGCCTGTGTCCTCAGAGGGGGGTTGGATCTCAGTGGCAGGTTGGGGCACAGGGGGAGAGGCAGTGGTGCAAACCGGAGGCGATGAACGGCCTTCGTCCCACCTTGTGGGGTGCTTGGCCATCATATGCCTGTGCATGCTGGTGGTGGTGGCTCCCCAGCTGATCTTGGCACGACAAAGATTGCACACCACTGTTCGTTGGTCGTCAGGCGTCTCTGTGAAAAACTGCCACACCGTAGAGCACCTTGACCTCTGCAGGGTGGCATGGCGCGAGGGGGCGCTTTGGGAAACAGTTGGTGGATTATTCGGTCTGGATCTGCCTCTACCCCTGGCCACCGCACTGGCTCGGCCTGTATCCACACCCTGACTTGGGCCTCCGCGTCCTCGCCCGCGTCCACGTCCTCTAGGCCTACCCCTACCCCTCAGCATGCTGTATTACCAGTAGTGCAGAAACAGAACGCTGTAATTAAATGTGCCGCTTATTGGCCTGTGGTTGGAGGCTGACTTCGCTTACGGAACGCACAGCAGAGCCAGGAAAGAATTTTGCGCAAGCCTGCTGTAACACTTAGCTGGCTGCGTATGAATTAGGACAACTACCCCCAGCAGAGACCCTGTACACTGAGAACGGTCACAGGCAGCCCAAATAGATTTTTTTTCCCAAGTGTTTTTGGAAAGGCCCACTGCCTATATACACTAAATATGTCTTCTGTCCCTGCCTCACCACTACTGGCCCTGGACAATGTAAAATTACTGCAGACTGTTTCACTGTGGACAGAAATACAGCGGTGATGTAACAGACAACACAGAGGCAGGAAAGAATTTTGCGCAAGCCTGCTGTACCACTTAGCTGGCTGTGTATGAATTAGGACAACTACCCCCAGCAGAGACCCTCTACACCAGTGTTTCTCAACTCCAGTCCTCAGGACCCCCCAACAGGTCATGTTTTCAGGATCTCCTATAGTAAGAACACCTGTGGCAATGTCTGAGGCGCTGACAATAATTACATCACCTGTGCAGTACTGAGGAAATCCTGAAAACCTGACCTGTTAGGGGGTCCCGAGGACTGGAGTTGAGAAACACTGCTCTACACTGAGGACGGTCACAGGCAGCCCAAATAGATTTTTTTCCCCAAATGTTTTTGGAAAGGCCCACTGCCTATATACACTAAATATGTCTTCTGTCCCTGCCTCACCACTACTGGCCCTGGACAATGTAAAATTTCTGCAGGACGCAATCCTCTGCACGGCCGATATACAAAAAAAAAAAGTGCAACACTGCAAAAAGCAGCCTCCACACTACTGCACACGGTTAGATGTGGCCCTAAGAAGGACCGTTGGGGTTCTTGAAGCCTAAAATAACTCCTAACGCTCTCCCTATAGCAGCTCCGGCACCAGCAGCACTTTCCCTGAACTATGTCAGAATGCATCTGTGGCGAGCCGTGGGAGGGGCCGATTTATATACTCGAGTGACACCTGATCTCGCCAGCCACTCACTGCAGGGGGGTGATATAGGGCTTGAACGTCGCAGGGGCAAGTTGTAATGCCTTCCCTGTCTTTCTATTGGCCAGAAAAGCGGGCTAACGTCTCAGAGATGAAAGTGAAAGTAACTCGAACATCGCGTGGTACTCGTCTCGAGTAACGAGCATCTCGAACACGCTAATACTCGAACGAGTATCAAGCTCGGACGAGTACGTTCGCTCATCTCTAATCTCAACCTTTTATTCCATGTTGGAACACCAAGATAAAAGAGGAAGATGAAATAATCTTTGTGTTCATGCCATTCCAGAATCAGTTCTTTAAGAATCTATTCTAAGCACACTGAAACACATTTTTATTAACCTACTGGGCACCAACACAAACTTTACTTTAGAGAGGACACATTGGGCTTTGATACCTAGAACGAAACCGGAAGAACCTCCCAGAGACATTATTTGTCATTTTGTTCACTTTCAAACTAAAGAAGCCATATTAGCTAAAGCTAGAGTTGGCCATTACCTATTTTAGAGGGCACCAGCATTACCTTTTGCCCAAGATCTAACTCCATTGACTCTCTAGTCAAGGAAAATTTTGAAACCTTGGACCAACTGGCTCCGATCTAATAACATGCAAAACAAATGACTGTTTCCATTCGGATTTTCCTTTTCATATGGTGGAAAATGCCTGCTCCTGAAAAAAGCAGGAATTACAGTCACTCAAATCCATTAAGAAATCAGGAAAGATTACCCTCAGAAAGATTTAGGTCAGGCTGGGTTTTGTGCACGGAATGCACTGTACCAATATCCAATAAGCGTCCATATTGCCAAGCACATGAATGGAGCAAAAAAGGCATGCAAGAAAAATCGCAGCATGTTCTATCTTGATGCTTATTACATGCATATATGACAAGTCAGTACATGGCGATGGGCGGCACACAGCAAATACGCAATGTTATTGCGTACTTGCAGCGTGTCCCGCGCGAGCCTCCCACAGGTGGCACGTAGTGAATTATGGCTGTCTGAGCCCGGCCTCAGAGGGAGATGTACTGAAATAATTTTTTCCAGGGTTCCCTGAAGTACCTGATTATTAAAAGACTGATTTTTTTTTACGGTAATTGTTCTGATGGGGGTCACTGTTTTGTGACGATCATTTTTCATACTCCTCGACCTCTGCTTTCTTTTTTTCTACCTATTCCATTAATTCATCCTTTTCTGCTGTCTAGCTCCTAAATTACAGCTTTTTAGTTGAACTTCTGTTCTGACCATTTGCAAATCTTCACAGCCAGGCTCAGACTGTGCAGTATTTTTACATATGTTCCATTATTTTAACTATTTTGGATTATTTGTGGCATGAACCCCTGTCACCTCTGAGTGGAGGTATGTCACTTATAGATGGTCCTTCATATTTCACCAAGATTTTAATTATTATACTTTTTTATTTGTTCCAAAAGGTACTTTCATGACATCAGCAAAAAAGCAGCAGTAGACTTTCCACCACAATCAATACATTTAAGCTTAAAGTCTATCTCTTAAAAAATGAAGTAATTTTTTTTATCTTAAAGTTAAAGCTGGCATTGTAAGGCGACGGGGCGAATAAGACGACCCCCCCAACTGTCGCCTTATACGACTGGAATACAGTGTAGAAAAAAAAAGCAGTACTCACCTCCCCCGGCATTCTACGGCGCTGCTGCAGGCTGTCGCTCCCTCCTCGTCCCCGACAGAGCATTGCTTTCTTGATGCGCCGTCAGCCAATCCCAGCATTCAATGACATCATTGAATGGCTGTGATTGGCTGACCCCACGTGGAGTCAGCCAATCACAGCCATTCAACATTGAATGGCTGTGATTGGCTGACGGCGCGTGAGTTAGCCAATCACAGCATTAGCTTTCTGGAGGCGGAGATTTCAAGCCCCGCATCCAGAAAGCAATGCTCTGACGAGGAGGGAGCGACAGCCAGCAGCAGCACTGCAGAACGCCGGGGGAGGTGAGTACTTTTTTTTTTGTATAGCCGGCATATAAGACGACCCCCAATTGCAGAGCAGATTTTTCGGGGTTAAAAGGTCGTCTTATACGCCAGAATATACGGTAGCTAAAAAACTGAGGTGAGATGCCTTTTTGTTCATTTAGCTTTCCCAAAAAATGCAATAAAAATGATTATAAAAGCTATATGTAGCCCAAAATGGTACCAATGCAAACTACAGCTCATCACACCAAAAACTAACCCTCACAGAGCTTTGTCCATGGAAAAATGAAAAGTTATGGGACTTTGAATGCAACAATGCAAAAAAGAAATTCAGAGAAAGGGGTTTTATTGTTCAAATGTGGAAAACCCTAAAAATAGTATAATTTTGGTATCGTCATAATTGTACCAACCAGCAGAAAAAATGTATCATATCATTTATGCTGCATGATTAACGTTGTTTAAAAAAAATGCAGATGATACAAAACTATGTAACATAATTAATACAAGAGACCATAAAATGTAGTTGGAAATGGATCTGGATAAGTTGGGGCAGAAAAGTGGCAAATGAGGTTTAACACTGATAAATATAAGGTAATGCACATGGGCAGGGAAAATAAATGGCACCATTACACACTAAATAGGAAATCATTGGGTAACACTGACATGGAAAAGAACTTGGGGATTTTAGTTAGCTATAAACTTAGCTGGAGCAGCCAGTGTCAGGCAGCAATCAGGTGATCATGGGGTACATCAAAAGAGGTCTAGGGGCACATGACAAGAACATCGTTCCTCCTTTTTACAAGTCACTGGTTAGACCACACATGGAATATCCTGTACAGTTTTGGGCACTGGTACTCAAGAAGGACATATCAGAGTTTGAGAGGGTACAAAGGTAGGCAACTAAAGTAATGAATGGAATGAGCGAACTACAACACCCAGAGAGGTTATCAAAATTGGGATTATTTAGTTCAGAAAAAAAGATGGCTAAGGGACAATCTAAAAACTATGTATAAAAATATTTAAGGGACAATACAGAGATCTCTCCCATCATCTCTGTATTGTCCCTTAAATATATTTATACATAGTTTTATGTCGCCCCTTAGTCATCTTTTTTTCTGAACTAAATAATCCCAATTTTGATAATATTGTAGTTCACCCATCCTATTTATTACTTTAGTTGCCCGCCTTTGTGACTGTAATAAGGGAGCATTCTCTACGTCTAGAGAAAAGAAGGTTTCTACACCGACATAGAGTTCAAGTGGGGTCTGGGCGGCTTTCTTGAACATTAAAACATTACATATCACTAATAAGTATAGTCACTAATTAGTTCAGAAGAGTTACTGATCCGGGGAATATTCTGATTGTCAGACTTGGAGTCAGGAATTTTTTTCCCTTAAGTGAGGAAACTTGGCTTCTCATTAGGTATTTTTGCCTTCCTCTGGACCAATGTTGGGGAGGGAGGAATAGGTTAAACTAGATGGACATATGTTTTTTCTCATCCAAACATACTATGTTACTAAAACAATGGCAGAATAGATGTGTTTTTTCTTCTTACCCTACAAAAAATGGTAATAAAAGTTATACAATACATTATGTTACTAATGAAACTACAGCTCGTCACAAAATACATAAGCCCTCATATGGCCATGTCGACAAAAAAATAAAAACGTTATGGCTTTTGAAAAGTTGAGATGAAAATCCCCTTAACTCCAAGACAGGCCACAACACTAAGGGGTTAAAGAGGTAGTAGCCCTATAGTTTTTAGACGTTTGTCACTCCTTGTTGTCTGAGAAGTAGTATCCAGCAGCACTCAGTGAAAGCCTCAGTATAAGATGGAAAAAATGCAAGCCACTAAGTAAGAGTCTGAACCTCAAAACTCAGTGTACAGTCCCAGAAAATAATATGAAGCAGTGGCAGCATACAAGGTTTCATTAAAAAGATCTTTTATTACTCCATGGTTTTAAAAAAGTTACATTTCGGCCTACATATGGCCTTTTTCAAGCTCTGTTGTCTGGTGACCTTTTTCCAAAACCATCTTTAAAGGCGTACATAATAGTCATTCCAAAAGAAGGGAAAGATGTTGAACTGTGTGTATTAGCTACAGAACAATACCTTTGTTGAACAAAAGTTTGGGCACAACATATAAGAGGGTTGTTAGTAGAGATGAGCGAGCACCAAAATGCTCAGGTGCTCATTACTCGGGACGAAATTTTCGCGATGCTCGAGGGTTCGTTTCGAGTAACGAACCCCATTGAAGTCAATGGGCGACCCGAGCATTTTGGTATATCGCCGATGCTCGCTAAGGTTTCCATTTGTGAAAATCTGGGCAATTCAAGAAAGTGATGGGAACGACACAGCAACGGATAGGGCAGGCGAGGGGCTCCCCCCCCCCCCTCCCAACAACTTTTACTTCTGAAAAGCCCTCATTAGCAATGCATACCTTAGCTAAGCACCACACTACCTCCAACAAAGCACAATCACTGCCTGCATGACACTCCGCTGCCACTTCTCCTGGGTTACATGCTGCCCCCCCCCCTGCACGACCCAGTGTCCACAGCGCACACCAAATTGTCCCTGCGCAGCCTTTAGCTGCCCTCATGCCACACCACCCTCATGTCTATTTATAAGTGCGTCTGCCATGAGGAGGAACCGCAGGCACAGGTTGGCACGGCTAGGCAGCGACCCTCTTTAAAAGGGGCGGGGCGATAGCCCACAATGCTGTACAGAAGCAATGAGAAATATAATCCTGTGCGACCGCCATCAGGAGCTGCACACGTGGGCATAGCAATGGGGAACCTATGTGCCACACACTATTCATTCTGTCAAGGTGTCTGCATGCCCCAATCAGACCGCGGTTTTTTATAAATAGTCACAGGCAGGTACAACTCCGCAATGGGAATTCCGTGTTCACCCACAGCATGGGTGGCTCCCTGGAACCCACCGGCTGTATATAAATGTATCCCATTGCAGTGCCCATCACAGCTGAGGTAACGTCCGATTAAATGCAGGTGGGCTTCGACCCACACTGCATGCCCCAGTCAGACTGGGGTTCTTTAGAAGTGGACACATGCAGTTACAACTCCATGTGGGCCGACAGCATGGGTGGGTGCCAGGAAGCCACCGGCGGTACATAAATATATCCCATTGCATTGCCCATCACAGCTGAGGTAATGTCATGTTTAATGCAGGTGAGCTTTGGCCCACACTGCATGCCCCAGTCAGACTGGAGTTCTTTAGAAGTGGACACATGCAGTTACAACTCCATGTGGGCCGACAGCATGGGTGGGTGCCAGGAAGCCACCGGCGGTACATAAATATATCCCATTGCATTGCCCATCACAGCTGAGGTAATGTCATGTTTAATGCAGGTGAGCTTTGGCCCACACTGCATGCCCCAGTCAGACTGGAGTTCTTTAGAAGTGGACACATGCAGTTACAACTCCGTGTGAACCGACAGCATGGGTGGCTCCCTGGAACCCACCGGCTGTACATAAATGTATCCTATTGCAGTGCCCATCACAGCTGAGGTAACGTCAGCTTTAATGCAGGTGGGCAAAAAATTAATTGGATTACACTGTAGGCGAGGGCCCCAAAAAATTGGTGTACCAACAGTACTAATGTACGTCAGAAAAATTGCCCATGCCCAACCAAGAGGGCAGGTGAAACCCATTAATCGCTTTGGTTAATGTGGCTTAATTTGTAACTAGGCCTGGAGGCAGCCCAGTTAAAATAAAAATTGGTTCAGGTGCAAGTTTCAACGCTTTAATGAGCATTGAAACGTATAAAAATTGTTTACAAAAATTATATGACTGAGCCTTGTGGGCCTAAGAAAAATTGCCCGTTCGGCGTGATTACGTCAGGTTTCAGAAGGAGGAGCAGGAGGAGGAGGATGAATAGAATACACAGATTGATGAAGCGAAAAGGTCCACGTTTTTGATGGTGATAGAGAACAATGCTTCCATCCGCGGGTGCTGCCTACGTATTGTTTAGGTATCGCTGCTGTCCGCTGGTGGAGAAGAGAAGTCTGGGGAAATCCAGGCTTTGTTCATCTTGATGAGTGTAAGCCTGTCGGCACTGTCGGTTGACAGGCGGGTACGCTTATCTGTGATGATTCCCCCAGCCGCACTAAACACCCTCTCTGACAAGACGCTAGCCGCAGGACAAGCAAGCACCTCCAGGGCATACAGCGCGAGTTCAGGCCACGTGTCCAGCTTCAAAACCCAGTAGTTGTAGGGGGCCGAGGCGTCACGGGGAACGGTCATGCGATCGGCTACGTACTCCCTCACCATCCTTTTACAGTGCTCCCGCCGACTCAGCCTTGACTGGGGAGCGGTGACACAGTCTTGCTGGGGAGCCAGTAAGCTGTCAAAGGCCTTAGAGAGTGTTCCCCTGCCTGTGCTGTACATGCTGCCTGATCTCTGCACCTCCCCTGCTACCTGGCCCTCAGAACTGCGCCTTCTGCCACTAGCGCTGTCGGATGGGAATTTTACCATCAGTTTGTCCGCCAGGGTCCTGTGGTATAGCATCACTCTCGAACCCCTTTCCTCTTTGGGTATGGGAGTGGAAAGGTTCTCCTTATACCGTGGGTTGAGCAGTGTGTACACCCAGTAATCCGTAGTGGCCAGAATGCGTGTAACGCGAGGGTCACGAGAAAGGCATCCTAACATGAAGTCAGCCATGTGTGCCAGGGTACCTGTATGGAACACATGGCTGTCCTCACTAGGAAGATCACTTTCAGGATCCTCCTCCTCCTCCTCCTCCTCCTCAGGCCATACACGCTGAAAGGATGACAGGCAAGCAGCATGGGTACCCTCAGCAGTGGGCCAAGCTGTCTCTTCCCCCTCCTCCTCATCCTCCTCATGCTCCTCCTCCTCAACGCGCTGAGATATAGACAGGAGGGTGCTCTGACTATCCAGTGACATACTGTCTTCCCCCTCCTCTGTTTCAGAGCGCAAAGTGTCTGCCTTTATGCTTTGCAGGGAACTTCTCAAGAGGCATAGCAGAGGAATGGTGACGCTAATGATTGCAGCATCGCGCTCACCATCTGGGTAGACTCCTCAAAGTTTCCAAGGACCTGGCAGATGTCTGCCAACCAGGCCCACTCTTCTGTAAAGAATTGAGGAGGCTGACTCCCACTGTGCCGCCCATGTTGGAGTTGGTATTCCACTATAGCTCTACGCTGCTCATAGAGCCTGGCCAACATGTGGAGCGTAGAGTTCCACCGTGTGGGCACGTCGCACAGCAGTCGGTGCACTGGCAGATGAAACCGATGTTGCAGGGTGCGCAGGGTGGCAGCGTCCGTGTGGGACTTGCGGACACGTGCGCAGAGCGGGCGCACCTTTCCGAGCAGGTCTGACAAGCGTGGGTAGCTTTTCAGAAAGCGCTGAACCACCAAATTAAAGACGTGGGCCAGGCGTGGCACGTGCGTGAGGCTGCCGAGCTGCAGAGCCGCCACCAGGTTACGGCCGTTGTCACACACGACCATGCCCGGTTGGAGGCTCAGCGGCGCAAGCCAGCGGTCGGTCTGCTCTGTCAGACCCTGCAGCAGTTCGTGGGCTGTGTGCTTCTTCTCTCCTAAGCTGAGTAGTTTCAGCACGGCCTGCTGACGCTTGCCCACCGCTGTGCTGCCACGACGTGCGACACCGACTGCTGGCGACGTGCTGCTGCTGACACATCTTGATTGCGAGACAGAGGTTGCGTAGGAGGAGGAGGAGGAGGGTGGTTTAGTGGAGGAAGCATACACCGCCGCAGATACCAGCACCGAGCTGGGGCCCGCAATTCTGGGGGTGGGTAGGACGTGAGCGGTCCCAGGCTCTGACTCTGTCCCAGCCTCCACTAAATTCACCCAATGTGCCGTCAGGGAGATATAGTGGCCCTGCCCGCCTGTGCTTGTGCACGTGTCCGTTGTTAAGTGGACCTTGCCAGTAACCGCGTTGGTGAGGGCGTGTACAATGTTGTGGGAGAGGATTCGGAACCATTGCTGCCCATTCTGGGCAGGGGCCCAAGAACAGTTCCTGGGAGTCTGCCTGCTCCTCAGAATGTGTCATTGTAATGGAGTGAGGAGGCTGGGAGGAAGGAGGAGCAGCAGCCAGAGGATTCAGAGTTGCAGCAGTGGACGGCGCAGAATTCTGGGTGGTTGATAGATTGCTGGATGCACTTTCTGCCATCCACGACAGGACCTGCTCACACTGCTCATTTTCTAATAAAGGTATACCGTGTGGACCCATTAATTGTGAGATGAATGTGGGGACGCCAGAAACGTGCCTCTCTCCTAATCCCGTAGCAGTCGGCTGCGATACACCTGGATCAGGAGCTCGGCCTGTGCCCACACCCTGACTTGGGCCTCCGCGTCCTCGCCCGCGTCCACGTCCTCTAGGCCTACCCCTACCCATCAGCATGCTGTATTACCAGTAGTGCAGAAACAGAACGCTGTAATTAAATGTGCCGCTTATTGGCCTGTGGTTGCAGGCTGACTTCCCTTACGGAACGCACAGCAGATCCAGGAAACAATTTTGCGCCAGCCTGCTGTAACGCTTAGCTGCGTATTAATTAGGACTACTACCCCCAGCAGATAGATACTGTAGGCAGCGTATAATATTATGTATACTGTTTCCATCTGGCGGGATGACAGCGCTGATGTAACAGAGACAGCAGATCCAGGAAACAATTTTGCGCAAGCCTGCTGTAACGCTTAGCTGTGTATTAATTAGGACTACTACCCCCAGCAGATAGATACTGTAGGCAGCGTATAATATTATGTATACTGTTTCCCTCTGGCGGGATGACGGCGCTGATGTAACAGAGACAGCAGATCCAGGAAACAATTTTGCGCAAGCCTGCTGTAACGCTTAGCTGCGTATTAATTAGGACTACTACCCCCAGCAGATAGATACTGTAGGCAGCGTATAATATTATGTATACTGTTTCCCTCTGGCGGGATGACGGCGCTGATGTAACAGAGACAGCAGATCCAGGAAACAATTTTGCGCAAGCCTGCTGTAACGCTTAGCTGCGTATTAATTAGGACTACTACCCCCAGCAGATAGATACTGTAGGCAGCGTATAATATTATGTATACTGTTTCCCTCTGGCGGGATGACGGCGCTGATATAACAGAGACAGCAGATCCAGGAAACAATTTTGCGCAAGCCTGCTGAAACGCTTAGCTGCGTATTAATTAGGACTACTACCCCCAGCAGATAGATACTGTAGGCAGCGTATAATATTTTGTATACTGTTTCCCTCTGGCGGGATGACGGCGCTGATGTAACAGAGACAGCAGATCCAGGAAACAATTTTGTGCAAGCCTGCTGTAACGCTTAGCTGCGTATTAATTAGGACTACTACCCCCAGCAGATAGATACTGTAGGCAGCGTATAATATTATGTATACTGTTTCCCTCTGGCGGGATGACGGCGCTGATGTAACAGAGACAGTAGATCCAGGAAACAATTTTGCGCCAGCCTGCTGTAACGCTTAGCTGCGTATTAATTAGGACTACTACCCCCAGCAGATAGATACTGTAGGCAGCGTATAATATTATGTATACTGTTTCCCTCTGGCGGGATGACGGCGCTGATGTAACAGAGACAGCAGATCCAGGAAACAATTTTGCGCCAGCCTGCTGTAACGCTTAGCTGCGTATTAATTAGGACTACTACCCCCAGCAGATAGATACTGTAGGCAGCGTATAATATTATGTATACTGTTTCCCTCTGGCGGGATGACGGCGCTGATGTAACAGAGACAGCAGATCCAGGAAACAATTTTGCGCAAGCCTGCTGTAACGCTTAGCTGCGTATTAATTAGGACTACTACCCCCAGCAGATAGATACTGTAGGCAGCGTATAATATTATGTGTACTGTTTCCCTCTGGCGGGATGACGGCGCTGATGTAACAGAGACAGCAGATCCAGGAAACAATTTTGCGCCAGCCTGCAGTAACGCTTAGCTGCGTATTTATTAGGACTACTACCCCAGCAGACACGCAGTAAACTGAAGACGGTCACAGGCAGCCCAAATAAAGTATTTTTCCCCAATTTTTCGGAAAAAGCCCACTGCCTATATAGCCTGAATATCTCTTTCCCTGCATCACCAGTACTGGCCCTATACTCTGTACAATGACTGCAGACTGAGGACGCAATGCTCTGCATGGCCGATATACAAAAAAAAAAAAATGTGCAACACTGCAAAAAGCAGCCTCAACAGTACTGCACACGGTCAGATGTGGCCCTAAGAAGGACCGTTGGGGTTCTTGAAGCCTAAAATCACTCCTAACGCTCTCCCTATAGCAGCTCCGGGACCAGCAGCACTTTCCCTGATCTCTGTCAGAATGCATCTGTGGCAAGCCGCGGGAGGGGCCGATTTATATACTCGGGTGACACCTCATCTCGCCAGCCACTCACTGCAGGGGGGTGGTATAGGGCTTGAACGTTGCAGAGGGAAGTTGTAATGCCTTCCCTGTCTTTCTATTGGCCAGAAAAGCGCGCTAACGTCTCAGAGATGAAAGTGAAAGTAACTCGAACATCGCGTGGTGCTCGCCTCTAGTAACGAGCATCTCGAACACGCTAATACTCGAACGAGTATCAAGCTCGGACGAGTACGTTCGCTCATCTCTAGTTGTTAGATAACTTGATAGGCCCAGAGCAGATGGGTTTTGTTCCTAGATGAGAGGGTAAATTTAATACTTGGAGAATCATTAATTCTATTTATTATGCAAGAAAACTCAATGTTTCTTTAGTTTTTTTGAGTATTGATGCATTGAGGCATTTCATAGGGTGGACTGGGGTTTTCTGCATCATGTATTAGAAATATTCCAGTTCCCCTCAAACTTTATATCTGTCTTTATCACAAGCTTACACACATATTCAGATTAATGGCACTTTATTGGATCCCATTTATATTACACATGGCAAGCACAAAAGATGCCCTGTGTCACTTACCCTGTTTATTTTATTAAAAGAAACCCTCATTCAGAGCATTAGGAAATCAGAAGAATTTAAGGGTCTGAAAACAAGCTCCTTTACACACACTACTGCTGCCTTCATAGATGATCGGTTAACACTAAAGACCAAGCCAACCCAGGCTATTCCCTATATATTACACTTGTTTCAAGATTTCAGAGAAGCCTCAAACTTTAAGGTAGATCTATCAAAGTCAGAAGCTCTTATTATATCTGCCTCACCAAGAGATATTGACATACTTAGGAGGTCTTTACCATTCATTTGGCCTAATTCTTCAATTAAATATCTGGGTATTCGGAAAACTACTGATCCCCCTGTTCTATGCACAAAAAATTATATACCTATCCCCAACAATATCCAACAACAATTAAAGGAAAACTTATAGCCTTCCAAAGATTGTGTAGCTGACGCCATCCTCCTTCCTCACTCTTTTTTTAAAACTACTAAGAACCTGTTTATCAAGTTCCTATGGAATAATAAGCACCCTAGATTAGCATATTCACAATTGATCCAAAAGAAATTTAAAAAATGGAGGATTTTCAAATCTATTACAAACCTAACCATCTTTCCCACTGTCTCTCTCTAGTGTCGCATTCTGCTCCACATTTAGATTTTGAGAAATTCCTTTTGGGATGAGACAGCTTTTTTCTCACTGGTCTTCTCTGATCCCCTCCAAAGATCTTCAGGTCACTAGTGAAATAACAAGAAGTACTGTTGCGTCCCACTGGGAGTGCAACCTCCAAAACAAAGAAAAAGGCACAACCGCACAAAGGAACATAAAACTAAGGGGAGATCTCTCCCTATAAACCCCTAACCCGGGAGGGGGCCCTGCATACTCGGCGGGCCAATCGCTCTGATAGGTGCGAGCCCGCACTCGTGCCTGGGCCACTGACAAGTCCCTACCCGGGAGCCCTAGCACCAAAGAAAGGGAAAACAAATAACCAAATAAAGCAGAAAAGGACTTAGCTATAATAGAGGAGCTCCAGCCAGGATGTGTTCCTCCGTCGCTGTCCAGCAGCAACTGAAGCATTGACCAGTACAGGGGTCAATGCTAGCACTGTTTAAGTAGGAGCCGAGCTACTCAGCACCAGGTGCTGACTGCCATCACTCCTGCAACTACCACACCCCTCAGCTCCAGGAGAAGCAAGGGCAAACCCAAAATCTGGTCTGGCCTGCAAGAAAGGTGAAGGTCTCAGAACAGCTGCAACAGGTACTCTGCATGTTTGTCAGTCTGTTCAGTTTCTCCAGGTCACTTGAACATCATCTTAACCTCTAATGCCCCGTATCCCAGCTCCTTCCTTTCTCTATTAACACCAAATATAAGCTTCATTGCCTTGGTTTTCACTGAAAGGCCTCACATTTAGTTTGATCTTTGATCATAAGCAACCAGTCAATGCAGAAAAATTAATACTAGCAAAGAAAATAGGAAACTATACACTCCTCGATAAATTGACCTTTAGACAACAATCTAGAGACTTGATTAGGAAATTTTAATTCTTCTGTGAGAAATGCCAACTGGCCTGAGAGTTTCCTTCTTAGCAAACTGATCGAAATTACTTTCTAAGATCTATGGGCTATTGCTTGACTCCATTTAATTTTGTACTCGTATTTACATTCAAGCCTGGGAGAATGAATTAGATAGGAGGTTTTCAATAAATGGTGTAAAGTTTATCTTTAAGCACTACCATGGCTTCTCTGGCTGTGTTAGTATCCTAGAGAATTCCTTTAAAACACTGACAAGGTGATATAAGACACCTGTCTTTCTTAACTTCTTAACACTCCATGATGCACTTACATTATAGAGATTTGGGGTTTGTATGGAGGGGGATTGGGAGCCAATATCGCTGGTTATAATTCAGGTGCCGACTGATTCTTTAATCTGAGACCCGCACTCATGCTGATTTGTAGCTGTTAGCCCTTTATGGTTTAAAAGAATTTAATTAAAGAACTGTAGAATACAATGAGAAATGGGTTTACATTCAAAATATGCCTTACAGCTGAATGATACTTTTCCGTTTTCCTAACTCAAACTGATTAGTTCTTCTGTTTTAGTCTACATAATCAGTAATAGGACACACCAAGACCATAACTCTGTAAATGGGAAAGGAAAAACAAGGAGGGAGAGGTAAAGGGGAGTGGGGTTGCCCTACAGCCTATAGGCCCTATTCTACTCATAATGATGATTTTATTGAATGAAGAATAAAGTTGATTTTGTGGTTATGAGGTTGAGACATCAGATGTCAAACAAGCGTTTAAGTGTATACCATGTATCCATCAAATTGGTCATGAAAGGCGTTATTCTCTGTCGAACATGAATCGTCTTGAAGAGTTTATGGCTCTGTTGAAAGTGTCAAAAGTTGTTAGAAATTTGTACTCACAAATTCTTCTTTGGCTTTGTGATTTAAAATTGCCTTTTAATATGTTGATTTTCATGCGTTCTATGTTGTGTCCATGACTAGAAAAGTGCTCGGCCACAGGTAATTGTGTCTTTCTTTCTTTCTTTAATTGTGTGGTGATGAGACCTCACCCCCACTTTCAGTTTTTGTCCTCCAACATAAGGGGCCCCAACAGGACCTTCCCTGCACCAGATCAGGTACACGACATCTGACGTAGAACATGTAAATGTCCCCGGAATCTTATAGTCCTGCTGTGTGTTAGGGATCCGTGTCCTGTTCATAGTCCATACATGGGAGCAGGTCTTACAGCTCCTTACATTGCATTCTGGATAACTTCTTTAATGATTTTAACAGAATATGATGGAACTACTTTCAAAGAGTTTATAGACAGTAAACAAGCCATCTACCTTTAATTAATAATGAATTAATTGTGTAAATAATTGTACTGAACTGCTTTCATCCACATAAATCTTATATTTCTATCACTGTATATTTTCATACTGTAGTATACAATAGTTTTCACTTTCCTGGAGGAAGCATGCTTTATACCTCCATATCTCACACAATTCTCTGAATATATAAAAATATAATAATATTAATGTAGTCCTACCTATAAAGATTTTAGTGACTCTTCTGCAAGAGCAGTATTCTCATGCCATATCCTAGAATGTCATTTTAGTTTTTTCCCATCTTCATCGTTTTCAGAATTCTTTCTCAGTACCATGGCTCATGTAAGATTTGATGTCACTGAATGTGTCATGTAATTAAGGAAAGTGCTTGAAAAGAGAAATTGGATTGTGAGCCCCCATAGAGAGAAAGACCAATTTGACTGAATATATTTTGTGCATTGCTCTGCTAAATGTCTTTGTACTTTATAAATAACAGTCAATCATGAATAAGTAAAGGTAAATATATACCTACATAAATAAATAAATATATTAGCAACGAACATTTTTGAGGATATTGAGCATTTTCAAGTTTTAGCAAAAAACATCCATATTTCTGGAGAAAAATGCTGGTGTGCCATCTAGGATAGAACGTACAACAGTGCATAATTGACACCTGGGTATAGAAATGGGTTTGAAAGCCATAGGGAAAGCTCAATGTGGTTTAACATTTCTTTACCAATTCAAATGAATGTGTGACCATTAGAGATGAGCGAGCGTACTCGGAAAAGCACTACTAGCTCGAGTAATTTGCTTTATCCGAGTATCGCTGTGCTCGGGTCTGAAGATTCGGGTGCCGGCACGGAGCGGGGAGCTGCAGGGGAGAGCGGGGAGGAACAGAGGAGAGATCTTTCTCTCCCTCTCTCCCGCCCGCTCTCCCCTGCGACTCACCTGTCAGCCGCAGCGGCACCCGAATCTTCAGGGACGAGCACAGCGATACTCGGATAAAGCAAATTACTCGAGCGAGTAGTGCTTTTCCGAGTACGCTCGCTCATCTTTAGTGACCATGTAATATATGGTTGTGCTGCAATCTCCAGAGCGAGTGTAAATTGTCTAAATGACTTTCGGTTTAGTATAAACTTAAAATTAGTACACCAAAAGTAAAATCTGCATCTAGTTAATGAAGTAATCTATAGGATTAACTACAGTACTTAAGGTTCTCTTTAAAGAAAGTTGTATGACGGACACTATCAAACATTATATGCAAAAAAATATAAATAGATAACATAGGTAATGAAATTTATGTAAAAATATGTAATATCATAATGCTCTGCAGTCACATATATTCTAGGCCCAATTTAATAGGAGGCCAATTCATTTATCTGTATGCTTTTAGAGTGTAGAAGGAGTAAAAAAAAAATACTTCGTAAAAAGAAAAAAGTTTGGTTTTGTGTTAGCCAGTAGAGCAAAATGTGATTGTTCTTAGCAAGAGAAACCAAGTAATCTTGTAGATTTGATACCTTGTAATAGCTAACAAAAAAAAGCATGATCTTATAGAGAGCTTTCCTTCCTCAGGCTTAAATCAGGATAAATCAGAGGAGGCAACATAAATACCCCCAACAGGAAATTAACTGCACAGGATCAGGTACAAAACATTGACCTGTTGGGGGCCTATATGTTGGAGAAACAGGACAACAACTAAAAGTGTGGATGAGGTCTCATTGTCACACAATTAAAGAAAGAAAGACAGAATTACGGAGAATGTAGCGGAGAATTTTTCTACTCATGGACACTACATAGAACATATGAAAGCTACAATATTAAAAGGCAACTTCAAATCTCAATGTCATACAAGAATTTTAGAGTACAAGTTGTTAATTATCTTTGACACTTTCAACACAGGCCTAAATATTTCAAGAGGCTTCATGTGTAACTGTGCATTATTAGAATTCTATAGCAGAGATAACACACAGGCCTGGTGACCCCCTAACACCAATTTAGGAACTATAAAACTTTCACATCCTTTGTCAGTGGACTAATTAAAGGCCCATTTACATCAGCCAATGATCGCTAAAAAATCGCTAATCGGTGTTGTTTTAGTGGTAATCGTTGCGTCTAAATGTGCGCCCATCGTGCACTTTTCGTGCAATGCTAGCTGATCATTAAGTTCAGGCAAAACTAAAAATCGGCCTTCAGCCTTATCAGCAGTTCTCCACAGGTAGGGCTGATTGCATTGTTTCCCATCGGAGAACAAAGGATCTGAACGCAGATAATAGCCCCCGAGCTATTAACTGCATTCAGCTAAGGCTTCATTTGCACACTTAATTGCTACTAAGTAGCTACTTAATAGTTTATGCAAAATGATCGCTCAAAGCTGTCGTTTGAGCGATGTTTGAGCGATCATCTGCTGGTGTAAATGGGCCTCAAGCAATTACTCCTCTACTCATCCTGTTATGGTATTGTTTTAAGTGCAAATTAATCATAGCATGTCTGTGCCTATTCATATGTATATGCATATATATATATATATATATAATTTTTTTTTTATGCCTCTTCCGATGTATTCTATTAAGCCTGAGGAAGAACCCTAAGTAGGTTTGAAAGCTCGATATAAATTCATGTTTTTGTTAGCTATTAAAAGATATCAAATATACAAAATTACTTGGTTTCAAATACTTTGTAAAAACCCACACAATTGCTGGATGATGGTACAATTGGTATGCAGATGTTGAACTGCGCATATTCAATCATACAGGACTCTAGTTCTCCCAGGTGAGGATCTTTTCCCAGTGCCCTGTTCTATCCATGTTAGACTCTGTCCTGGCTTTCCATCTTCTATCCACAAAACTACATACAATAGGGATGGAAAGCTACATGGTATTGGGACACAACTAGAGATGAGCGAACGTGCTCGGCCCCGCCCCTTTTTCGCCCGAATACCGCAATTTTCGAGTACTTCACTACTCGGGTGAAAAGTACTCGGGTGTGCCGGGGGCGGGGAGAGGCGTGGCGGCGTGGGGGGTAGCAGCGGGGAACAGGGGGGAGCCCTCTCTCTCTCCCTCTCCCCCCCCACTCCCCGCTGCAACCCCTCGCGCCGCCACGGCGACCCCCGAATTTTTTCGCCCGAGTACGGAAGTACTCGAAAATCGCGGTATTCGGGCGAAAAAGGGGCGGGGCCGAGCACGTTCGCTCATCTCTAGACACAACCAAAAGGTTCAATATGTGGGATGGAAACCACACCCCTTTCAGTCTTTTAAACTGAGAGAAGAGAGCACGCATTATGACATATTCACACGCTGCGGAAATGCTGCTAAAAATTCTCTAATTTCTACGTTTCTGAAATCTCCTTCACATGCTGCAGAAAATTTTCATAACGTTGCAGATTTTAAATTCACAGTATGTCCATTTATATTGTAGATTTCTGCTGCATAATTAAACTCTTGAAATACAAGGTTTAAATCCCACAGAAGATCTGCAAGAAAAATCGCGGCCAAATCTGCACAATTTAAGATTTCTTCACATGATACCTGTGTTTGCGTCAGTATTTGTGCACTCAAAATCTGCGTGCTAAGCATAGAGAAAAGAATCCATTGATTTCAATGCGCCTGTTCACATGAGTGCATTTTGCGACGCTGAAAGAAGTAGGTCCTGCTCTATTTTCCTGCATTTTGCTCAGCAAAGACCCCTTGTATCTCAATGAGAGGTGCACAAATACGCAAAAGGAAGTGTGAAACACTGAGCAAAACAAAGGCAAAAGAACACATCTAGACCTCATTAGGGTGTGTTGCATGCGTGTGTGAACTGGCCCTGTATGTGCAAAAAATACAAGGCGCGTAAAGCAACCTCAAAAACCTCCTTCATACACAAATACATTGCGCTGCAGTGAGCGTTTTTGTGCATTCGGTCATGTGAAGGAGCCCTTAGGTGTGTCTTCTGATTGGCTGGAATCGGCACGTGACGGGGTCGATGCTGCCGATGCTGCCGAGCGGAGCCGAAGGGAGAAGACCCATCTGCGCAAGCGCGTCTAAAAAAGCAAGAAGACACCGAAATTAGACGGAACCATGGCGACGGGGACGCTAGCAACGGAGCAGGTAAGTGAATAACTTCTGTATGGCTCATAATTAATGCACGATGTATATTACAAAGTGCATTAATATGGCCATACAGAAGTACTTAACCCCACTTGATTTCGCGAGACAACCCCTTTAAGGCAGAGGGACGATCAACACTAGGATGGCCTGTTGGGAATCTGTGTCTGGCAGTTCATCCTGTATAAAAGGACCCTTAGTGAAAACATACAGTGAAGCCTCTTTGAGGAACTGCTTAGAATTGCATTGAGGTGATTTTTCAAACAAGAAGGACAAAATGCAAAGTATATAAGAAAATTAAAAATTCTGTGAAAAAATGTGATCAATATTAGAAGTGGTTTTGTCAAGAAAAAGTGTGTGATTGGTAAAGTCCAAAGGCCCATTTACACGGAGCGATAATCGCTCAAAAATCGCTAAAAGCAATCGTTTACGTTGCGTCTAAAAGCGCAGCCATCGTGCACTTTTCGTGCTGCTAGCTGATCGTTAAATTCAGGCCAACCTAAAAATCATTGGGTGGTCTTATCGGGATCGCACGCTGAGTTCTCCGCGGGTAGTGCTGATAGCATTACCTATCGGAAAACAAAGGAGCTGAATGCAGATAAGAGCCCTCCAGCTATTAACTGCATTTAGCTAAAGGCTTCATTTACATGCTAATAAGCTATTAAGTAGCTGAGTAGCTACGTAACAGTTTATGCAAAATGATCGCTCAAAGCTGTCACTCAAACTCTTGTTTGAGTGATCTTTGAGCGAACATTGCGCCGTGTAAATGGGCCTTTACCTTTTGATGAAATAAAGTTCCTTCTAAGGACAGTTCATTGATCAGTTTGAATCCCCCTAGACTACTTTGCCTCTGAAATTCGACATTATACATGATCCTCAGGTAAGTGCATACAGTGGGACTGATTCATCATTTGATGTGTGCTTGTTTTGGGCACAATTTGCACCATTTTCATTATTTTTCTCATCTGTGCCCTATTTATTAAATGTGTACAACTCTTTGTATTTTGTCTAAGAAAGGGAGTGTGGTTTAGTTGGAGTGCACTTTTCAGACATATTTATTAGAGATGAGCGAGCATACTCGCTAAGGGCAATCACTCGATCGAGCATTGTCCTTAGCGAGTATCTCCCCGCTCAGAAGAAAAGATTCGGCTGTCGGTGGCAGGGGAGAGCGGGGAGGAACGGAGGGGAGATCTCTCTCTCCCTCTCCCCTCCCCCCCCCCCGCTCCCCCCTGCTCACTGCCGCAACTCACCTCTCACCCGCGCCGGCAGACGAACCTTTTCTTCCGAGCAGGGAGATACTCGCTAAGGACAATGCTCGATTGAGTAATTGTCCTTAGAGAATATGCTCGCTCATCTATAATATGTATCCTTTCAACTTTTTGAAAATATTTAAGGAAACTTCCGTCCTGACCTGGCATTATTATTTTGGACTGACTCATCATAAAAGGAATAACTTAAAGGGGTTGTCCCGCGGCAGCAAGTGGGTCTATACACTTCTGTATGGCCATATTAATGCACTTTGTAATGTACATTGTGCATTAATTATGAGCCATACAGAAGTTATCAAAAGTTTTATACTTACCTGCTCCGTTGCTAGCGTCCTCGTTCCCATGGAGCCGACTAATTTTCGCCCTCCGATGGCCAAATTAGCCGCGCTTGCGCAGTCCGGGTCTTCTGCTCTCTTCAATGGAGCCGCTCGTGCAGAATGCCGGCTCCGTGTAGCTCCGCCCCGTCACGTGCCGATTCCAGCCAATCAGGAGGCTGGAATCGGCAATGGACCGCACAGAAGAGCTGCGGTCCACGGAGGAAGAGGATCCCGGCGGCCATCTTCACCGGTAAGTATAGAAGTCACCGGAGCGCGGGGATTAGGGTAAGCGCTCCGGTAAGCTTTTTTAGGTCCCTGCATCGGGGTTGTCTTGCGCCGAACGGGGGGGGGTTGAAAAAAAAAAAACCCGTTTCGGCGCGGGACAACCCCTTTAAGTTAGATTTTTGCTGTGATTTTTTTTTTCTTTCTACCGGGGAGAAATGCAACAAATTTAACAAACTGATTAATGGTCTTTTATATATAGTTTATATAGGTTATATTTTAATATAAAAGATATATTTGTTGCATTTTGCTCTGACGTAGGGGGAAAAAAACCCAAATAGCTTTACTTGGTGGGATGAGGAGGGTTACATGAGACGTTATTACGTGTTGGTCATGTAGTCACTCATACAGTATAAAAATATATTGTCTTAACAGCCACATAGAATAAAAATGTGATTATTACATTGCAATATCAATTTTCAAAATAGAAAGTAACAAGATTAACAAGATATAAATGGAAATCAATTTCTAGGCTCTTGTTCATCTCTGTAACCGATCTTTCTGACCCACCATCATCTGAATGAAGTAATTAGTAATCTCAAGATTTTATTAACTTCCATAGCTGGGTGCCACAAAGCGCCTGTTCTTATTGAGTTTCATCATGGTGCTGAATGTCTACATAAATCACTTTTATATCTGTCTTATATTCGCTGCTGTCAGGGCATGGATTGCTGTGTGCATTGTGATCATCCTTAAAAATAATCACTTTAATGTCAAAAGAAGTTTCTGAGATAATTGACTATAAAACATGTCAGTGAAAACTCAGTAAATCTTAAAAAAGGGAGGATCATTAAAACCTTTATATAAATTAGTGGTTTAAATAAGTCTCAGGAGGGGTATATTCTCCAAAGGATACTACTGACCTCTAGTTCATGGAAACATGCGAGGCTTAAAGATCAGGAGTAATATTCAAGAGCATTATTTTACTTGCTGTTTGCAAAATACCTCTAATATTAATGGTATTAATACAAATGTATCCTGAAGCAAAGTTGCTAACTAGAGATGAGCGAGCATACTTGCTAAGGGCCATTGCTCGAGCGAGCATTGCCCTTAGCGAGTACCTGCCCACTCGAGAGAAAAGGTTCGGCTGCCGGCACGGGTGACAGGTGAGTTGCGGCAGTGAGCAGGGGGAGTGGGGGGGGGGGGGAGAGGGAGAGAGAGAGGCAGCCGAACCTTTTCTCTTGAGCGGGCAGGTACTCGCTAAGGGCAATGCTCACTTGAGCAATTGCCCTTAGCGAGCATGCTCGCTCATCACTAGTGCTAACTGATAATGATATCTATTAAGTTTTAATTTATCAATTATTTTTATTGATAAATTTTGAATAAGGGCTACGAAACAAACACACATGAAACTAAGGGCACCCAGTCACATCAATCTAGTTCTTACTCCAGGGAAGGGATAGGTACAGCATCTGGCTGTGAATACCAGCTGAGGGTGAAATTCAAATCACCTCCAAAGTTGTATCCATGTTGGGATTACCTCAATTAGCTCAATAGATGAAAAGAGTTGATCTATAATAATATTCAAGATAAACAGATTTTTAAAATGGTTCAATGTAAATAAGCCAAATGAAAATACATAGTACTTAGCTTGTGTGAATAAGCCCAGAAAGTAAGATAAAAGAGGCTCAACACATTTCCTTTTGCTGCTCCTAATTCATCAGGAACCTAATAGTGCTGAATAAATATCCAGATATATTGCATCCAAAAGGATCCCTAATACAATACATGTAGATAAATTGCAGGATCACTAAGTACCAGATACGCCAACTAGCTCGTGCTGCAGCTCTAAATAGGGTACAGCCTCCTTAGCCTAGACAGAGAATCCCTGAGTGTTAGATTTCTAACTAAGTCAGACAAAATTAAGTTGTAATCCTAGGCAACCTGGTGCAGAGCAACAGGAATAAAAAATCCCTTCAAAAAAGGCCCACTATAATGGCCACGGACAATCCCCTGGAAATAATAAACAGAGCAACCATCAGCCCTGATGGTGGACTGACAGTATCAGAATGGTATATGGTCTTATTCTAATTGCTTAAGTTCAGATAGCCCAGATGAACCACCCTCCTGATAGCGGCTTGGCCATATAATCCAATCCAATATGAGTAGTTAATAAAAGTGTCCACCTCTAATGGGCGGTACTAACATCCCCTACTACAAAACTGTTTGAGTATTTAAATAAATTATCCACCTCAAAAGGGCAGTACTTAAGTCTGAGCATGGTGGAAGCATCCATCCTGGTTCTTGTGATGCCTGCTGTCATCACATCAGTGATAAAGAGTCCTCCCATCAGGGAGGCAACCCCGTACAAGATACCGCTCTGTGTCATGATGTCATGACACTGTCATATGGCATGCCAAGTGCTATATACAGGATAATCCCCGGAGGCCGTCATAATGTCATGGAGTGATCCCTGGCCCGCGGCGCATCACCACAGCGAGAGCTGCTTAATAATAACTGCATGAATGTGCATTAGATGATCGTCGTCGCGACACAGACTGAATCATAGTCCCCAGTCTGGACATTAGAAAGAAGAAAAGAGACGTGCATGCGACTACAGTATGCTAGCTATAAATGCTCAAGTATTATGGCTAGTACTGAACTGATAAAGAAATAAGATAGATAGTGGGAACTAACGTTTGGAGGAACCTTCATATATATTCTCAAATAGTCTCCTAGAAAAAATCCAACCACAAAATATCATATATATATATATATATATATATATATATATATATATATAAATGTCACTTTTAACATTTGTCATTCATTGTGGTGTTCCAATGTGACCATAAAAAAGTTTGACTTTCTGAGATATTTGCAATATTAAAAAAAAAATCTGATTGACAACCTTGGCCATATCTACAGGAAGAAAAAAATATGGAAAAACTGTACAAAATGCATGGGATTTTAATCATTAACACTGAGCTGCTCTTTTGACCCCTGCTTGGCTGAGAGCTTTCCTGCCAAATTTGTGTTTACTTTACCTCTTGCCCTGCTCTGGGTAGTTTTGGGAGTCAGCTGGTAACAGCAGCTCAATAGCTCAAACTCCTGACCAATGGAACCTTGTTGCTTGGGCAGGTGTTCACTTCTGCCCGGCAGCATCAGTGTCATATCACCTCCACTTAAGTTACATGGGATTATAAATCATATTTCAATAAGATATGTAGAAACCGATTTTAAGGCATGCATTTCGTACAGTGTTTCCATATTTTTGTCCACCCCCTGTAAGTCACTAACTGTAAGCTAGTTGAATCACGTGATAGCAAAACATAAAAAGGCATAAACGTTTTCCGCGTTTCTATAGCTAGTTATAATTGATTAACAGGGATAGAAATTTTAATGCTTATAAATGGATCTATTTTTCTCTTTTCAAGTAGTACCCATTATAGCACTATAAAAGAAAGCTAGCGATATATGCCTGCACTGACTAAACACATGAATCCAAATCGTTACTTATACTGTGGAATCAATAGAACATAGTAATTGGCAAAGTAATATAATTGATTTAAAAACAGTGTTTCTGTTCTTTTTATTAGCCACCTATTTTACAATGAAAAAGCACACGGATGTTAAGTACTTCTTTCCCAAGGCTTCTCCTGTAAACAGAAATTTACTGTATTAATGCAATACAATATATTGATCCATTGCAGGGAACATAACGAAACTCATTTATATTGTCATTGTCAGCGCCCACTATTTCTCTAATGTTATAGCTCGGGAAAAATAGAATTTTGATATTTGTTAGTGCTGGAAAAAAAAACAAGAAATGTAATAGAAGAATTCTCCGGCAGCACAATCCAATACCAACATGAAAAATCTTCTTATCTAATTTTAGTAAGTTAATTTTGCACAGTTACACGGCAAAGTTTTTTGTTACTATGAATGTTAAAGGAGATGTCCCGCGCCGAAACGGTTTTTTTTTTTTTTAAACCCCCCCCCCGTTCGGCGCGAGACAACCCCGATGCAGGGGTTAAAAAAACCACCCGCACAGCGCTTACCTGAATCCCGGCGGTCCGGCGTCTTCATACTCACCTGCTGAAGATGGCCGCCGGGATCCTCTGTCTTCATGGACCGCAGGGCTTCTGTGCGGTCCATTGCCGATTCCAGCCTCCTGATTGGCTGGAATCGGCACGTGACGGGGCGGAGCTACACGGAGCTACACGGAGCCCCATAGAGAAGAGGAGAAGACCCGGACTGCGCAAGCGCGGCTAATTTGGCCATCGGAGGGCGAAAATTAGTCGGCACCATGGAGACGAGGACGCCAGCAACGGAGCAGGTAAGTATAAAACTTTTTATAACTTCTGTATGGCTCATAATTAATGCACAATGTACATTACAAAGTGCATTATTATGGCCATGCAGAAGTGTATAGACCCACTTGCTGCCTCGGGACAACCCCTTTAAGATTTTCAATAGGTTGTGTTTTTATTAGCTTCAGAGTATAAAAGACCATTTTAAACATATATTGGTTCTGTGGAAGAGTAAACTGAGAAATGAATGGTAAAAGTGTAAAGGAGGCTACAGGTTGAAATGTTGGGAATGTTGTGGCCGTAGGCACATGGAGGCAATAGGGATGCAACATACTCAAAAACTTTATTGTGTAACATTTTTACAATCATCTCTCCATAGGAAGGAACACATAAACTTCAAACATTGCATAAGATACATTGAACACTAGAGTCAGAATAACACACAGGCCTAGTATCCACCACATGGTATCTTAATCATGGGCTTGCTGCCCAACAGAATACAGTCTGTCTTAGTTTCAAATGGAACCTAACTAATAGAGGGGCAATGTTCTCTGGATTGGCCCGGCTAGGATCTCCTCTCTTCATGGTGGCATCTTACATACACTCTTTATTAGCAATCTCTATTGCCAGGACACTCATCTCTTCCAGTGAAACTTGGGCATACTTTGACTATGGCTTGACATTCGACAGGGGTATATCCACAATTCTGGCTGCATCTGCTCACTCACCCCTGCTACAACAATAACCTTCTCAGCAAATCTTCTGCAGTAGCACACAGTTACAACTCCTCTGTGATATGCATCAAACATCATGCAACTGTGCTGCAGTCACAAATGTCATCCTCACTATGTCACGTTGGGCCTGGCCATGTGGTTATCTGTGGCCATCTTCTGCTGTTGACTCACAGGGGGCTTTAAAGGGGTTGTCCCGCGCCGAAACGGCTTTTTTTTTTTTTCAATAGGCCCCCCGTTCGGCGCGAGACAAACACAAGGGATGGGTTAAAAAAAAAAAAGTTTAGTACTTACCCGAATCCCCGCTCTGCGGCGACGTCTTACTTACCTTACCAAGATGGCCGCCGGGATCTTCACCCACGATGCACCGCGGGTCTTCTCCCATGGTGCACCGTGGGCTCTGTGCGGTCCATTGCCGATTCCAGCCTCCTGATTGGCTGGAATCGGCACACGTGACGGGGCGGGGCTACACGATGACGCGTAGAATGGGGCGGAGCCAGAACGCCGCTCGTGCCGAGACCCAAGAGAAGGGAGAAGACCCTTCTGCGCAAGCGCGTCTAATCGGGAGATTAGACGCTGAAATTAGACGGCACCATGGAGACGGGGACGCCAGCAACAGAGCAGGTAAGTGAATAACTTCTGTATGGCTCATATTTAATGCACGATGTATATTACAAAGTGCATTAATATGGCCATACAGAAGTGCTTACCCCCACTTGCTTTCTCGGGACAACCCCTTTAACTCACTCTCCAACTGCCACTACAGGCTTTTTTTCCTACCCCTTTAATTACTTGGCTTTTAGCATCTTAAAGCCCCATCACTGTCATCTCCTGAGCTATCACTGGTAACATGCTAGTCCTGTCAGCAGAGAGGGTGGCAACCTATTCCTACTGGTCTTCATGGCTGGTGATGTACTTGCCTACATCATTGACAAGGCAGGGTTTTGGGTCTGGGATCTGTCAAAGCAACACTGTAACAGCAGTGCCACCCATTACTTCACCTTACAAAAGTAAGCACAATACAACATTTGCCCACACTTTGTCAGTCTTCAGGATTTTCTGTATGTTCCTGAAACAGTGTTGTAGAAATCCTGCAGAGAACATGGGCTAATTTTTTGCTGATCTGTTCCTTTTTTGTCTGAGAAACAGATAATGGGTGGGGCTTATCCAAGGGCGGGGGGCATGAATATCAATGTGTCCGCCTGCAGACAGGGCAGAGGGGGACTCTGAAATGCTATAATAGATAAAATAGTTAGAGTCCTTTCACACTCTGCAAACAGCGCTTTTTCTTCCAGTATTTGCAGTTGCATCTGTGATGTAACGGCCAACCAGAGGTTCCTGTACAGATGTAAAAACCACCCTAAGCCGGTCTCACACGGATTTGTTTTGCGGATTACACGATCGGCGTCTGCATGGACTTTCCAAGGTAAAACGCAGCATTGAAAACCATGCATTTTCAATTTTTCCTTCGCTCTCTCAGATGTGGATTACATATTCCGTGAGTAGAAGAAAAATCGCAGCATGCTTTTCCACAGAAACCGCACAGATGCCCTTCATTGAAGTCAATGGAGGCATCTGACCCGCAGCCCACATGCTATTAACATTGCGTACGTGCTGCAGGTACCTGTGTCATCGCTAAGCGATGGTGCAGAAAATACAAACAAAAAAATCAAAAACTTGTACTGTGCATGACCACCTGCGAGCCTCCACAGTCATGCACATGCAGAATCCGATCCAGGCATGGGAGCCCGGCCTTAGGGGAGGAATTGCTGATTGTTCTACATGATTGTGAATTTTATGCTTATTTGAGCTCAGAGTAGTTTAACCCCTTAGTGACCAAGCCTGTTTGTGTCTTAATGATGGAGCCAAATTTTGGAAATCTGACATGCGTCACTTTAACATAGAATAACGCCATAAAGGTGTTGCATATCCAAGTAATTCTGACATTGTTTTTACACCACATATTGTACTTCATGTAGGTGGTAAAAACATACCAATAGAATTTGTGTATATTTATTAAAAGCACTAAAATTGGGAACATTTTGAAAAAAATTTCATTTTTTCACATTTTCAACTGGAATATGTCAAATATTTGCAAACATACTGTACAAATTTTTGATGAGATATATATTTCCATCTGTTTACTTTATTCTGGAAGCACATTGGAAAAACTTTAGTTTTTTTTTTTAACCATTTAGAAGACATACAAATTTAACATTAATTATTAACATTTTGAGGAACATTTTGTTTTCCTACACCAAACCAAGAGTGCAAAAGCTCATAGGTATCAGAATGATAAATATCCTGGGGGCATGGCTTGGAGAGGAATTGAGACGGCAGCTGCAGTGTGAGTTCTGCTCGGCATCAACACTCCAGAGGCGACTAATACAGCAGTACAGGTAATATAAAACATAGGATTCACTCTTGCTCTTACCCAAGACGACAGTGATAAGGAAGAAAAGACCCAGCAAGGCTAATCCCAGATGCCTAGAGGAATACTCTACAGTAATGGCCAAAGGGTACACGCCCACTTCCAGCTCCCTGTCAGATGAGACAAGCAGAGCTGAAGAAAGAATGTCTGCAAATTGCCACAGAAGTGGTGAGTCCAGATACCCCACAGAGATGAGCCCAGAGGTCATATCAGAGGAGGGGGCGCAGGGGACTGTCAGAGCAGAGAAACAAACAGCAGCTGCAAAGTCACTCACTTCAGCCAAAATGGTGCTGACCATGCTGCCATAGTGCAGCAACAGCTCACCTTCAGGCAGCCCTGAAAAACAAAGGCCAAGATTATCCAGTAATGAAATCACATAGTCCAGAACAAGCCCTGCAGCAGCTATGGAGGATAATATTGTAAATTCCAAGCCAGCCACTAAGTCTTTTATTAAAGAAGCTATCATAGCACTAAGAGACACCCTACAGGCAGACTTTAAAAGCTTTTCCTCCAACGTAAATGCATGTGTCTTAGAGATCAGTAACAGAGTGGAGCATACAGAGAACAAGATGGAGGAAATGGTTAAATCTCATAACGAGCTGCTGGATGCCCATTATGCTCTGGAGGAGGTGGTAGTAAAGTTACAGAGCATATTCACTGTGGCAGAGGAATCAGTTATTGACTAGAGAGCTTCACTGTTCTGATCCCTGAGGGTATAGAGATTAAGATAAAATATAACTTTTATTGAATAAATATGAGATAAAAAATAAACTACTATAAAGTGACAAAATACCCAAATCGCTGGGCCAAAAAACAAAAAGTGATAAGCCACCACCTAAATCACACACTTCCAGACTTGCAAATATGTGAACAGTCTGGATAATAGGATATAGTTTATAGATAAATGATTATTGTTACCCCTATCGCAGAGGCTTTACACATCCTACCCTTTAGATGAAGGGAGGATACTGGTAAAGTTACCAAGGTAGAGATAGAGAGTACTTAGCCCTGGGGTGGTAGTGGCCAATGATATAATGCCAGCTCCCCAACAAACGTACCCTAAAGCCCTTCAGGGGGCAGACTATACGTCTTAGGTGTATATACTTAGTGTGATCCTATGATGGATTCATGAGCACACTGTAGTCAATTGACTCCAAGCCTCGTCAGCCGCATAATCCTCAGAGAATGGATGAAAACTTGTGGAGAATGCTAACAAGAGGGGGACTATTGAGGCCAAATAGTGCAAACGTAGAATAAGTCCTATGTCTCTATGACTAAAACGTCAGGTTCACTAGGCTAACCACCCACAGCGAGTGAGCAGTATTGATCCAAGCGGCAGTGAATACAAAGCAATGGAAATCTAAGCCTGGTCAGCTAGGCTTATGTCAATATTATCTAAATCTTTCCTCCACAGATAAGCCAGCCACTGAGTCTTTAATTAAAGAAGCTATCATAGCACTAAGAGACACCCTACAGGCAAACTGTAAAAACGTTTCCTTCTAGCGTAAATGCATCTGTCTTAAGCGTGAACACCCACTTGGTTTTTTTTAAACGCTGCGATATCACTGCGTGTTTTTAATGCGATTGTCAATGGGACTTTCTAATGTTAAAAACGCATCACAAGTTTGTGCTTTGTGATTTTTCTGCGATGCGTTTTTAACATTAGAAAGTCCCATTGACAATCGCGTTTGAAAAACGCAAGTGGGTGTTCACCCTAAGGCCTCATGTCCACGGGGAAATTTGGGCCCGCACGGAATCTCCATGCAGAATCCCACAGTGGGTCCCTTCTGCCCTGCAGACATGGAGCCTCAAAATCGATTATACTTACCTGTCCGGACGCCGCGGATCTGCCCACCGTCTCAGCCGGATCTTTTTTCTTCGGTCCGGCAGATGTTGTCGGCACGCTGGCAGCGGGCCGCGTGCATGCAACGTGCACATTTTTTTAACTCTTGCTCTCCTGCGGCACAGCACAAATACAGCTGCGGGTGTGCCGCGGAATCGGTTGGCTGCCATAGGCTTCAATGCTGTGGGTGTTTTCCACGTGCGATCCACGCATCAGGGAAAAAGGACATACGCAGGTATTTAATTACCTGCAGGTGTCCAATGATTCCCTATGAGCGTGGATCACGCGTGTGGGACACCCGTGCGGATTTGCTAATTCTATTTCGCCCGTGGACATTGGGCCTTAAAGATCAGTAACAGAGTGGAGCATACAGAGAACAAGATGGAGGAAATAGTTAAATCTCATAGCGAGCTGCTGGATGCCAATTGTGCTTTGGAGGAGATGGCAGTAAAGTTACAGAGCAAACGTACAGATTTGGAGGACAGAAACAGGCGTAATAATGTAAAGTTCCGAGATGTCCCAGAGTCTGTCTCCATAGACATGTCTTATGCAAAAAATCCTTCCTGAGAGCTCTGAACAGGGCTTAAAATGACCTAAATTTTTGCAAGAATCCATCCCACGAGATATTATAGCGCGAATACACTATAATAATACTAAAGAAGCACTAATGGCAGCAGCGAGAAAACTACCAAGTCTTCCAAGCCCATATTCAGATATACACTACCGTTCAAAAGTTTGGGGTCACATTGAAATGTCCTTATTTTTGAAGGAAAAGCACTGTACTTTTCAATGAAGATAACTTTAAACTAGTCCTAACTTTAAACAAATGCACTCTATACATTGCTAATGTGGTAAATGACTATTCTAGCTGCAAATGTCTGTTTTTTTGTGCAGTATCTACAAAGGTGTATAGAGGCCCATTTCCAGCAACTATCACTCCAGTGTTCTAATGGTACAATGTGTTTGCTCATTGGCTCAGAAGGCTAATTGATGATTAGAAAACCCTTGTGCAATCATGTTCACACATCTGAAAACAGTCTAGCTCGTTACAGAAGCTACAAAACTGACCTTCCTGTGAGCAGATTGAGTTTCTGGAGCATCACATTTGTGGGGTCAATTAAACGCTCAAAATGGCCAGAAAAAGAGAACTTTCATGTGAAACTCGACAGTCTATTCTTGTTCTTAGAAATGAAGGCTATTCCATGCGAGAAATTGCTAAGAAATTGAAGATTTCCTACAACGGTGTGTACTACTCCCTTCAGAGGACAGCACAAACAGGCTCTAACCAGAGTAGAAAAAGAAGTGGGAGGCCGCGTTGCACAACTAAGCAAGAAGATAAGCACATTAGAGTCTCTAGTTTGAGAAACAGACGCCTCACAGGTACCCAACTGGCATCTTCATTAAATAGTACCTGCAAAACACCAGTGTCAACATCTACAGTGAAGAGGCGGCTGCGGGATTTTGGGCTTCAGGGCAGAGTGGCAAAGAAAAAGCCATATCTGAGACTGGCCAATAAAAGAAAAAGATTAAGATGGGCAAAAGAACACAGACATTGGACAGAGGAAGACTGGAAAAAAGTGTTGTGGACGGATGAATCCAAGTTTGAGGTGTTTGGATCACAAAGAAGAACGTTTGTGAGACGCAGAACAAATGAAAAGATGCTGGAAGAATGCCTGACGCCATCTGTTAAGCATGGTGGAGGTAATGTGATGGTCTGGGGTTGCTTTGGTGCTGGTAAGGTGGGAGATTTGTACAGGGTAAAAGGGATTCTGAATAAGGAAGGCTATCACTCCATTTTGCAACGCCATGCCATACCCAGTGGACAGCGCTTGATTGGAACCAATTTCATCCTACAACAGGACAATGACCCTAAACACACCTCCAAATTGTGCAAGAACTATTTACAGCAGAAGCAGGCAGCTGGTATTCTATGGGTAATGGAGTGGCCAGCGCAGTCACCAGATCTGAACCCCATTGAGCTGTTGTGGGAGCAGCTTGACCGTATGGTACGCCAGAAGTGCCCATCCAACCAATCCAACTTGTGGGAGATGCTTCTAGAAGCGTGGGGTGCAATTTCTCAAGCTTACCTCAACAAATTAACAGCTAGAATGTCAAAGGTGTGCAATGCTGTAATTGCTGCAAAAGGAGGATTCTTTGACGAAAGCAAAGTTTGATGTAAAAACAATGTTATTTCAAATACAAATCATTATTTCTAACCTTGTCAATGTCTTGACTCTATTTTCTATTCATTTCACAACGCATGGTGGTGAATAAGTGTGACTTTTCATGGAAAACACAAAATTGTTTGGGTGACCCCAAACTTTTGAACGGTAGTGTACGTCTGTATATAGATCTCTCACAAGCTACAATGGAGGCTCGGAGAAGCAGCACTGAAAGCATGAGACATCCCCGCTCAGACCCCAAGGCAAAACCACACAGACGTCAGACCAAAGCGTCACCAGCCACAAAGAAACCAAAGATAAGGAACATCAGTCTGAGAGAACTCTTTTCTTCCTCTTCTCTCATGACAAGTCACCTGTAGCAAGATGCATTGGCTAGGTTACGGAGAGTATGCCCAAAACAGCCGAACTTTTCACCCCCCCCCCCCCCCCCCACAGATATGCAAGCACAGTCAGTTTGCCTTGATTATTTTGTACTATATTGTACCTTTTATTAATGTGTTTTTCGTGTGGCCAACGACCTGCGAGGCCAAGTCTTTAGAGACATGTCTCAGATTTCGCTTTGTACCAAGTCAGCAGGAAGTTTGGTTCCCTTCTTTGCCACTCATAGGCGAAAGTTTTGTTAGCTTCTTTATTTATTTATTTACAGGCATTCGAGATATGTTCCACTGGTTACATCATCTTAAATATACCATACCATTTCCTTAAATGCTAATAGCTTGAATTCCCCATACAAAGACGATCAGTCTGGAAGGAAGCTGTAGTGTGCAAGGCAGATATTGCATGTATACAAGAGACACACTTCACGGGACCTTCATGCCTGAAAATGTCACACAAACAATTTACACAAATATTCACAGCATGTGCGGCCAAAAAGCAAGTGGGTGTGCTGATAGCCTTCAGATATAATACTAAATTTGCAATTGAGTCACAAATGATTGACCCTAAAGGCAGAGGGAGATTTACAACCTGCTAAAGAAGATATTAAAAACAAAAATTCCAAATGACCCTAAACTTGCTATGTTGTTACTAAATCTTAACGATATGCCCCAATGCACCAGATATCTGTTAGGCCACTACCTGATGATGGCAAAAGCAATCATTGCTAAGCATTGGAAATTCCCCGATCCTCCAAAATTAGAGGAATTTGAAAGTCCAATAACAGAACACAGCCTATTTGAAAAATGGTTATCCATTCGATCTAGCACATACCAAAAATATGTAGATGCATGGGATTTCTGGATAAAATTTTACCAACACTAAGATTTAAGCATGTTTAGTTCAGGATGCCGAGTTATGGTTGTAGTTTCAGTTACAAGTGTTAAATATGTTTTTGCTAGGCCTGATAGCATTTGAATCCACTCAAATATGGGCCAACCATTTAGAGGGCTGCTTATGAGGTTAAGAAAATATAAGTGCTATCAGCACATAAGTGCTATCAGCACTCCCCCATGGAGAACGGCTGATAAAAGTGATGGTTAAAATCAAGTGAGCTTGAATTTAATGATCAGCAAAAAGTGCCTGAAATGCGGGTGCCCTGCGCCCATTTACACGCACCTATTATCTCTCAAACAATCGCCGATTAGCGAATTTTTAGCGATCATCGTCCAGTGTAAATAGGCCTTTATCCATATAGAACTACACAATTACTTTAAGCCCCCACCCCCCAATGTTTTATATTTAAGAAAAGAAGATTAATGCATTAATACACATCGATACAGCTATGCACACTGATACATATCTCAGATGTTGACAACAATATATTGTATGTTCTATCAACATCATGTTTCTTCCACAGTTTGATACATGATCCTCCCTGTGTGTTTAACAGAAGATGTCATGCAGAATTATAATAAAAACAAATCCCTCTATGAAGCAAAATGAGATAAATCTTATGTCCTTCACAGCAAAATGAGATAGATTGTATGTATGTTGTATATTTGACAGCTACAGTACACTTAGTCAAATCCACAAGATACAAATTCATTTGCACTTCTTTGTGTTACGTTTTTGATGACACAAATTACAACAATGTCATTTAGCAAAGCGTGACAACATTACTGACATATCATTCTCATGCAAACTATGCAACTGTCTCATTCAGTCAATGCAATCTATAAAAGCATCAGAATAATGACAAATGATAGCCTCGTGTTCGGCACCAGGTATTATTGGCAGTAAGTATTAAACACTAGGAAACTAATGAAAAACTCAGCCCAAATGGCAGAGAGGCTTGAAATTTGAAGTCTTTCATCCTGAACATATACAGAGTTTTCAGCAAGTATAAAGATTTATAAATATTTACAGCTGACTGCAAAGGGAGAGAGATTATATTTGCTGGAAGCTCATAGGTAATGCATTTTGTACAATGTTACTCAAGACACTTCGCGACTCGAAGCTGCAGTCAGTTATTCTGACTAAGAATACATATAAATATTTGGTGAATATATTGAGGTAATGTCAAAGAATACATCGTCAGCAGTAAATATATAACATACTTTATTGATGTTATCACAAAATATGAAGGTTGGGTTGAAGGGAAGGCTTAGAATGCAAAGCCTGAAACATTTTATAATATATCCAGAAATCACAAATCACATTAAAAGAAGGGAATAATTTATTACTTCCATATCAACTGCATTGTGTGAGTTTAATAATGTGAATAAGAGACTGGGCAAAGCAGTCTGTGTAGGGTATGTTCACACGACGGAACTCATTTGGAAAAATTCCACGTGAATTCTGCCTCTAAAATCTATGTCAAAATTTGCATCTTTTTAATGCATTTTTCCACAGATCTGCATGCGCAATTTGCCCTGTCAATGCCCAAAATCCGCATGTGGAATTTTGATGCCGAAAATCTCATTTCTGTGCATTTTCGTATTATGAAGTGACATTCATGTGAAAAACCGAATCAAAACAATACAAATTATTATGTGGATTTTAGAGGCAGTATTCACGTGGAAGTTTTCCACGTGAATTCCACTGTGTGAGCATGCTCTAAGTGTCACGTCTGGCTACGCATCGGAATTTCAGCAGATTTTGTCACAGTTCGTAGAGGTGGAATTCGCTGAAAATTCTGCTTTGTGAACATACCCAGAGACACATTATGAGAGCTATTCAATTTGATAGATTTGAAATGGGTGATACGCTCTGCTGGAATATTGCAGATATTTTTTTGGTGCAAACTAGAAATGTATTGCTCTCATGCTGAGGTACAACATTCCTGACCAAAGAGATGAGAATCAAACACCATGATACCTAATTACATTTAACTCTAATTAAGGCCCATTTAGACACACTGATTATTGCTCAAAATTCACTCAAAAACCATCTGTTGAGCGATAATCATTGGGTCTAACTGCACTGACATTGTGCAGTTTTCGTTAACCAGTCGCTGATCGTTCTCTTTTAGCATACTGAAAGACAATGATCAGCCTCATTAGGAGTTCACAGCGGGATACAGCTGATACTATTGTTTCAGCTGTATCCCGCTCCCTAAACACAGGCGGGGTATGAAGAACACAGCGGTCCAGCTGTGTCCTTCATACTCGGCACGGAGGGCACAGCTGTATACCAGTTGAGCGCTCTGTGAACAGCCGGGGCAGGAAGAACACAGTGGTCCAGCTGTGTTCTGCATACTCCGCTCGGAGCGCTCAGCTGTATAACAGCCGGGTGCTCTGAGCAAAGAACAGCTGTATGCAGAAGACAAGCAGCCCCGCTTGTCTTCTGTATACTTCACTCGGAGCGCAAAGTGATCGCTCAACGTTTGTGCGATCACCTTGCACTGTAAAGGCACACAACAATTATCGCTCAAAAGTCGCTCAAAAGACATCTTTTGAGCCATAATCGTTGTATCTAAACCAGGCTTAACTGGGGTTTAGTTAGAGAGACCTTAAAGAGCCTCTTGACAAATTACCATATACCTCCAACTGAACATTGTATCTTTAGGAGTAAGGGCCCAGTATGTTTTTTTTTACATCTGGGTATTGTGTAATTATTTGGTACAGTCCTCTGTGTTTTTGAATTCTGGGGGTGATAAAGAATATAAAATTGTTCACCACATCAGCTAAATTACTGTGGTAATGTTAGGAGGAGACTTGCGGTTGCCGGAGGGGGCGCGCGGCGTGGTGGCGTACCCGGGGCTGTCGGGGCCATTGTAATGTGTCGCCCGGGGGTCGCCTGGTCGGGTTGGCATCCGGTCTGGAGTCGGGTGTGGGGTCAGAGAGGAGGGCCGGTCAATATGTATCACCGGCCAGCGTTTCACCAAGTCCCACCCCGACCTAGGTGGGGGTTTTGGTATTTAGCTCCACAGACAGTGTCAGTCCCTGTCAGTGCTTGCTTTTACTCCAGCTAACACTTGCTCAGGTTTCTCTCCCAGTCTGCTGACCCGGTTTTGCTCTGACTTGGATTTAGTCTGTTCATTGTTTGTTCTTTGTTGGTCACTAGGCTCTCTAGTCCGCAGTTATTTGTACATTTTTGTCTCTCTGGTTAGTTGATCTCTCCTGTTCTTGTCCTAGGGTCTCCATCAGTGCAGAGTAGGGACCGCCACCCAGTTGTCGCCCTGGGGTTTAGCCCAGGGGGGCAAGTAGGTAGGGACAGGGGAGAGGGTTGGTTGTTAGGGACTTCCAGTCTTCCGTTCCTAACCGACCCTGACAGGTAATGGTATACCATGCAACCTACCCATGTGATCTACATAGGTATGACAACTAGGGCATTTAGGGTATGAGTGGTTGGGCCTCTTAAGGATATTAAAGCTATGACTAAGAACAAGAAGTTTACACATATAAACAAATCCAATAACACTTCCAGGAAGCCTACAACTGCAAACCAATGGACTACAAGTACGGGGAATTAATAAGGTTAGTTTAGGAATACACGGCATAAAGATAAAGAAAAGATTGCTAGAAAAGAAACTATGAATGGTAATCTCACAGACACTGGCATAACTATAGGGGATGCAGTGGATGCGGTTGCACCCGGGCCCAGGAGTCTTAGGGGGCCCATAAGGCTTCTCTTCTACATATAGGGAGCCCTGTACTATGAATAAAGCATTATAGTTGGGGGCCCTGTTACAGGTTTTGCATTGGGACCCAGGAGCTTCAAGTAACGCCTCTGTGTTAAGGGGTTAAGAGAACTTGGGGGCTCCAAGATAAACTTTTGCACCCGGGCCCATGAGACTTTAGCTACGCCCCTGCTCACAGACCTGTTTATTCATAGGATATAAGCTTCAAGACCCTTCTTTAAGCAGTTCCTGACTGCCCACAAACTTTGAAGTATTGGTGTCCCATGCCTGGTAATGAAGCAAAGTAAAACTTTTGATCAGGAAGTGGTAAATTAGAGTGAAGTTTATTATTGCAGAGTTCTATATTTTTCTTTTAACTTTTTGATTGTAATTTGTGACTTTAGTTTTTAGTGATGTCCTGTCTCATTTCCACCCTGTGATTACCACCAGTGGCCATGTTTTCAACAGGAATGTAATATTTAAGACTGGAACTTATATATCTTTCGTATCCACATTTTTTGAAAAACTCTGCAATCTCTGCTGAAGCAGAGCAGCCCACTGATGTGACGATGTTGAAAAGATTGTGGATGCATAACCCGTGGACTTGATATTCTGTATTCTGTGTTATTAAACATATGTGTGGTTAATGGGGTTATTATTCATTACCCTTAGGGCACTAACCCACTTGTGTTTTTTTTAACGCTGTGATATCGCTGCGTTTTTTTAACGAGATTGTCAATGGGACTTTCTAATGTTAAAAACGCATCGCACAAAAATCGCAAAGCACCAACTTGTGATGCATTTTTAACATTAGAAAGTCCCATTGGCAATCGCGTTAAAAAAACGCAAGTGGTTGAGAGCCCTTAGCGTGGTTTCACATGGGTGGTAAAAATCGTGCAATTTTTGCACGATGCAAGAGTAAGTAAAAGCACAGAAATATAAAACCAATGATTTTTAATGTTTTCCTTCACATTTGAGATGTTTTCACTTATGCGATGTTGAGAGAAAAAAATCGTGACATGTCCTATCTTTCTGCGTTTTTTCATCCCCCATGTTTCCCTATAGAGCTTTATTATCACGTCGCAAAGTACGAACTTGCGATTTTCGTGCGTTGTGATGTGTTTTTAACATTAGAAAGTCCAATTGACTTTCACGTTAAAAAATCATAGCAAAATCCCAAGTAGCAACAATGATTTTATGAGAAAAAGCAGCGCTGACTCTCAAAAATTGTGGGGAAAAAGTTGCGATCGCCCATGTGAAACGAGCTTTACTGTGATGTTTTTCAATGTGTCATTTCATAATGCCTGGGGTTTCTATTAATACTTTGTGGTTATACAGTAGGTATTATGGTACGGTACACATTTGATGCATGATCATAATTATTATTCTTGGTTATTTCCCTTTTTTGTGAATATGCATCCACATACTTCATACATCTCAAATATACTGTATTTACTCCTCATTACACAGACATGCATCATACATGAACTGGTTGGCTGTTTGTATGCCTGGCCATAGGAATGGATGTTATGATTAGAGTTGAGCGAACATACTCTGCCAAGCTTGATGCTCGTTCGAGTATTAGCGTACTCGATGGTGCTCATTACTCGAATGAGCATCAAGCCGTGTTCGACCCCGCCCCAGTTTTTGGCTACTCCCCGCTGTGATGTGCCTGTTTTGGCCCCTACCCGCCGCGACGCAGCGCGTGTCAATGGCAAATTTTTTGTCTGGCGGGCAGGGGAGAAAGAGAGAGAGAGAGACGAACCTAGAAAAAAAAAAGCTCGGCACCCGGCGTCCCACATACAAAAATGCTTGAGTCTCCCATTGTAGTCAATGGGGTTCGTTACTCGAGTAGAGCTCTCAAATTTTACGAAAAGCTCAACTCGAATAACATGGACCCGAGCATTTGGGTGCTTGCTCATCTCTAGTTATGATGCTTTAGCATCTAACGCTTTGTAGTTGTCACTCATCCTACGCATGCCGACTACCATGTGCTCCAACACTGCAATAGCATGCCAATTTGCAGCTACACACAGGTGAGATACATTTGGACACACTATTTAATGCCTTTGCCTTTTAACTTAAAGTCATTTCCTCACAACACTTTTCCAGTCATTTCCAAGGGTATGTTAGAATTTAAATGGTTGAATGATCACAAAAATTATATACTGTGTAAGTTTTGGGACCAACCTCTATTTAAAGTAGATTATGGAGGCAGTTGCTTTGGTAAAAATATATATGATTGATAGTGTTAAAATGGATCGCCAAGGCAGTGATTATATAAAACTTATGTTGCTGTCAGAGATCCGCTGGATATTTGACTTAGGTACTCTAGTTCCAAATGGCATTAACAGTTAAATAGAAAAGTTTGCATTTTAAGTCAGTATTGGAGAACTAGCTGTCCCAGAAGGAATATAGTGCACTTGTAGGATCAACATATATAAGGAGGAAGAGAGAGTACTGATACCAACCCTGAGGAAGGAGAACATGTTCTACAACATGCATTGGAGTTCTTTTGGTTCATTCTTCTTTCTGTAAATACAGTGACATCACCCATCAACAGTAATACTTTCACTTTCAGACAGGGATAGCCACTCTGAGTCTACACATCGCCAAGATACCTGCAGACTCCATCAGGATTGGAATGTAGAAATACCCACAGTTCCTACAGAAGCGTGATATATCATGTGGATATAAGTTCTCCTCCACTAAGGTCCAGTGCGGACAGCCAATTCCCTACCTTCAAGATAGAGGTGAGAGCTTATGTTACTCCATTCAAAAGTTTGCCTTTTACTCTTTCCACTGTTAGGCGCACACACAGACCATTTATATGCTTAGAGAAGTGCTGGTATTTTACATTATTTGTTTAGTGATTCAAATTTGGTGCTCGGGTAGCCAGCGCCCAGTATCAACTGCACTTTTATCCAGTGAACGCCAATGTTTTGAATATTAATTTAGCAAATTCATATATGTAGCTTGTACTTATAATATTCACAGTCATGGGGGCATGGTAAGCAGACTGAGTAACAAGTGGGAACATGAAGAGCAATATGTTTGAGAGGTTGGTATGGGGAGTGGTCTATGAGAGCAGAACCTATTAGTGGGATACAAAAGGTGGAACTTTTACTGTGTGGTGTACTTTTACCAACCGGGGGAACAGCTAATGCCTGTGGCTCACAATGGGGCACCATCTGATTGACACTATTATTTTTAGGGACACTATCTAGCACTATTCTTTTAAGGACATTGTCTGTGTGACATGATTTAGAGAGGGTAACTGTAATTATGACATCATTATTTCTGAAGTGCAAAATTTGGAAGCACTGTGTCACTCAGTAGGTACAGTAATAGAAGCAAATGAAGTAGAAACAGACAAAGAATTGTGTTTGATGGCAAAAGTTAAGGAGGGTGCTGAAAAAGTTAGGAGTCAAAGATGTCTGCGCAGCAAACTCTGCAGACAAGTTGGGCCTGGAAGAAGTCTTCATTGTGATCTGGGCTGGATAGAAAAGATAAGTAAAGTGCATGACTACAATTAGAGAAGCAATCAAGACAAATGAAGCTTTTAATGTTTAATAGTTAATATTTAATGACTGGTTTATTACAATGTAATAAATAAAAATTGAATTATTAATTAAAACCAACAATTGAGAAGCATGAACAATACTTCCTAGAGGAAAATCCCTGATCTGTAACTATAAAGAAAACCCTTGAGTCAGTGTATTTAAGTTCACAGTTTTAGAGTATATCATTGGTGCTATCTGTCATTCAATAAATGTCTAACACTAGCAGCTAGTACTGCGAACCTTTGACTTGCATGCCATGAATCAATTTCACTAAAATGAAACTGAAAAATGACATTAATGGTATTAGACTATTATGTATTTTACATGTTTATAGCTGAATCGACAACTTGCAGCAGGTTTTCTGACAATTTGAAAAATGTACAGTGGCACATAGATGAAATTACTGCCAATCCAGTAAAGTATGCTAAACTGTGACATTTTCATAACTAATAAGAGCACCCTGTGACTATACTTGAAGAGCTCAGGGAAAGAATGATCTAAATCAACTTTTGCTGAAAAGTGAAAATTTAAATTTGAAAAGTTCACGACTCCTAAAGTCTAAAGTATACAATAAATGGAATTATGAACATTAATACATACACGGAACATTTCTAAAGCTAAAATCATGGCTGAAAGTTGTATAATAAAAATACAATGTTTTTAGCTTTCCCTTAAAGGGGTTGTGCAAGTTGTGGGAGTTGTTGGCTTTAACTAAGAGTGCTTTCCCAAGTAGTAACATAACTAACAGGAATATACTCATCTCTTATGGCTTCCACTCCTGAGGAGCTGCTCTGGGTCTCCCCTATAAATCTAATATGCACAAGAAAGGCTTGGAAGCAGTTGGATGATGCATCGCGGGCTCGGACCTTTCACCAGGGTGTGCACAGGTTGTCCTCATACTGTTGGAATACATCCTCATGAACAACTATTTTGTGTTTAGGGGTGTGGTCTATCGGCAACGTCAGGGGACCATCATGGGTTCCAATGTGGTCCCCACTTACGCCAATATCTATATGGGGCCTTTGAGGACAGCCACGTGTACACCTTGGCTTATTGGTGTAGGGTCCAAGCTTGGTGGAGGTACATTGATGATATATTTGTCCTCTAGGAGGGTACACAGGCAGATCTACTGTCATTTCAGATAGAGATCAATGGGGTGTATCCCGAGTTACAATTCACACCTACTTACTCCAGGGAGAATATTCAATTCTTGGATGTATTAATTTCAAAACAAAGAGACAGTTTGGAGACAGATCTCTTTGGGAAGCTAATGGACAGGGATACCAAAACTGTCATCCACCAAGGATGTTGGATTCTCTTCCATAGAGCCAATTACTTCCGGCTGTGGCGCATAGTTAACAAACAGTTCGTTGATCGGCGCCTGGAACAAATGTGCACCAAATTTTTGGCAAGAGGCTACCCTGAATCTCTAGTTTATGAATCCTCTAGAAAAGTGAAACTTATTGATCACAGCAACCATCTGTTGGAATCAGTAAATTGAAGCATATTCCTTTTGTTTCAACATTTGGGCTCATAAGTCGGTGGATTTCAAGTGTCGTTAGAAAGCATTGGCCCCTTTTGGAGAGAGGTAGTGCGAACACTGAAGAATTCTCAGTTACACCCTTTATGTCATATAGACATGGGTCGAACCTGAAGAATAAGTTGGTACACTCCATGCATATAAAGAAGGATACATCAAGACAAATGGTTCTATATCCAGCTAAGATGGGGAATTTCCCATGCCTGAATTGCTCATGCTGCCACAATCTCCTGAAAGTGGATAAGTTTAATCACCCTTTGACGGGTGAAGTTTTTGACATTAAGAGGAGATATACTTCTACCTCCTCTTTTGTGATATGTGATAGGTTGCCCATGTGGTTTATACTCTGTGGGGGAAACCATGATGGAGGTAAGGTGAAGAATCGTAAAACATTAGAGCACTATACGAACAGGGGATACTGATCTCCCAATACCTAAACATTTTCTGAGAGGGGGCACTCAGTAAGTCAACTGAGGTTCCGGGTAATCGATCATGTGGTTCCATGCATTAGGCATGGAGATTGGGTCAAGTTATTAAAGAAAAAAGATCTAAGGTAGATTTTTTTTTTGTTGAACAGTTTGTCACCAAAGGGATTGAACCTTGAGTATAATGTGCTTCCATATATATAGCATCAGAGAGTATATTAACACCTTCCCTCCCCATGACGTAAGGGTACGTCATGGGAGTGGGGTACTTACCGCAAAATGACGTACCCTTATGTCATAGGGATAGCGCGAGATCTGCTATCCCGCAGCGGATGCCGACTGTCACTAGTAGCCGGCCTCCCGCTGCAACAGTGGGGGGCAGCGGAGATGTGCCCACCCACTGTTAACCCCTTCCCTGCCGCGATCTAAGTAGATTGCGGCAGGGAAAGTGTTCACAGAGGGAGCGCGCTCCCTCTGTGACTTCAGCCAGGCTCTCGCGATAAGATCGCGAGAGCCCGACTGGTTGCTATGGCAACAGGACACCAGATACTGGCATCCTGTATTGCAATTGCCTAAGATCACTATAATAAGCGATAAGGCATGGCAGGAGAGAAGTCCTGCCATGCCTTATCGTAGCGATCATTAGTGCTGCAGTGTAAATTCCTCAGAGGGACACAGATGGTGTAAAATGAAGAGGAAAATAAAGTACAAAAAAATAAAAATGTAAAATATAATGTTGAAAAACCCAAATAAAAAAATCCCACATATTTGGTATCAACGCATTCATAATGACACGTACAATAAATTGAATGCGCTTTTTATCCTGCATGGCAAAAAACGTTTAAAAAAACACTAAAAACTGAGGCAAAATGCTAAATTTTTAGCATTTCAGCCTCCCAAAAAAACGCAATAAAAGTGATAAAAAAAATGTATGTACCCCAAAATAATACCAATAAAAACTACAGCTCATCTCACAAAAAATAAGCCCTCATTGAGCTCCGTCCATGAAAAAATAAAAAAGTTATAGCACTTTGAATGCAGTGATTTTAGAAAAAAATTATAATTTCCAAAAAAATGTTTTTTATTGTGGAAAAGTGGAAAAACCTAAAAAAAAATATAACAATTTTAGTACCATTGTAACTGTACCGACCCACAGAAAAAATGTAGTGTGTCATTTATGCTGCATAATTAATGTTTAAAAAAAAAAATCTACGGCAGAATTGATGCGTTTTCTCTCCCTACGATCATAAAAAAAATAATAAAGGTTTTACTATATAGTCTGTGTACCCTAAAGTGGTACTAATAAAAACTACAGTTCGCCACGCAAAAAAACAAGCCCGTCAACGGAAAAATAAAAAAGTTATGGCTTTCGAAAAATGGAGATGAAAAAATGCCAAAAATCGTTTGGCGCTCAACGCCCAAATAGGCAGTGTCCTTAAGGGGTTAAAAAGTTGGGGATGAAGTTTTACTGTAGTGTTCATGTTTTGGAACTGAGAGAGAATGGACTGGCTACATAATGGATCTGACTTGTGTCCAATTTGTCTGATCTGTGGGCTGGCACATATATATATACATATTGATACGTATATACTATGATGGGGTTAATACCATGTCCTACATATGTGCGATTTGAATAATGTGGAAGTTTTGGATCTATGCTGCGGTCTGCTGCATCCGCAGTTTGACCAGTTGAATGTCAGCCCAGTTCTATTATATACATGTTTACGCGAGATTCTGCACTCGGTCCTGCGCAAGAACAGTACTGTTCTTACATGCTGATAATGCAGGATTTAGCTTCATGTTCTTGCGATGTTGTGCATGGGGCTCAGCGTTAGCACTGTTATGCACATGCTCTCACGAGAGTATGCACTCGGTCCAACGCATGTGCGGTGGTGCTCTTTGATGCTGGTACTGGTGTAGTTCTAGGAAAATTTTGTTTCTCTGCTATCTTTCAGTATCCTTTTCTTTGTTTGTGCATGACAATGATCTCTTGCTTTAACTTGTTGGACCATTCTCTTGTCTTAGCCATATTTCCATTGTCAAGGTCAATAAAGCCCTAGCCAGTCCATGTATTTCATTTATTTTATTTCAAGTACACCCGATGCAGCTGATGAAGCCCTTGATTAGTTGTATCAGGTGTGTTTGAGAAAATAACTGCTTTGCAAATGTGTGGTCTTATGAGTAATTCTGGTCTTATGGATGTTTGACTAATTCTGAGACTGCAGTAATTATTAAAAGTGGCATGTTGTGTTGAATTTGGGGAACCCACTTGTTATATTAGTTGTGTCGAACTATTTGAATTGTTCTTTGACTGGTTTCTGGAAAACACTCGAATTTGGCCAATAAACCTAATTTGCAGCGGGAGGTTGAATAATTCTGAATGCAACTGTAGATACATGCGTCTCTCTACACATTTCGTATTTGGTTCATACTGCCTTACATTCTAACTTATCCATGTAATGAGAAAGATATTTACCTCCCTTAAGGTTTACTGCTTGACAATTAGACAAGATAAATACTTATTGTGCTATCAGATCAATAGTTAGTTGTACAAGTCTAGAATAGAATTACATGCGTATAAAGAAAACTGTGAGCATAAATCCAGGGATGTTTCAAGCAGACAAAGTAGAGTGGACCTAGCAAGAATGATTAAATAAATGAATACACCGATAGGGCCTCCCTCACACAGACATTTTTGTACAGCGTTTAGCGCTGCCTTTTCAGTGCTGCTGTAAACGCTGTACAACACTCCCATTCATTTCAATGGAGCTGTTCAGACAAGTGTGAAAACGCGGCATCTTCAACGCTTCACTCTGACAGCTATGCATGTTTTATCCTTGGCCGTTTTCAGCCATGCGTCACCCATTGAAATGAATGGGCAGGGGTTTTAGCACTGCTGAAAACGTGGCACAACTTGGTACCATGTTTTTGGCAGTGTTAGAAGCAAGCACTAGCTGCACGACCTAAAAAAAAAAAAGTAATACTCACCTAGCAGGTGCTGTCGGGATCCCCACCGCTACTCTCCAGGGTTCCGGGCAGGCTGTCGGGCACTTGTCAGCACTGATAGACCATCTATTGCTGATGACGGGAATTGAAATCCCTGCCTCCAGCAAAAGATGGCTCTAATTGGTTCAGGAGCACCGACTCAGCCAACCACAGCCAGCACTCGCTGTGCCTGATCTAAGCTCCCGCCCCATCCCATTGCTGGCTGTGAACAAGGGGCAGGGGGGACGGGAGCTTAGCTCTGCCCCTGTCCTGCCCACTCCCATTGCAAACAGCCTAAGAGAAGGAGAGAGGAGGTGAGCCGGCGAGAGGGAGGAAAGGCGAGGCAACAGCATTGCGGCCTTCGCGCATATGCACTCGGGCCCATGCCATCTGAATGGGCGCAGAAACGTAGAAATGCCTACGGCCATGTGAAAAAGGCCTTGCTGTTATTTTTAGACACTTGAATGTGATTGAGGATTTTTTAATCAAGTACAGTGCTCTAAATTGACATCTCCTAAAAACAGAAAAGGTGTTGAGCTTCTTCATTTTAGGTGCGTAGTTTCCTACTTGTGACATGACCCAAGATTTTTTTCAAGCTGTTTTCTTCTTCTCAGCGGGTAGTGAACTGCCAAGCTGTATCTTTTCCAGGACTTCCCAGCAGCATTGAAATCCTTTCCCTTGGCTTCAGTATCTTACTTTATACAAGAGCAGTTAATTTTTTTTTACTGAATGTAAATTACTGCTTAACTAGAAGTTTTGGGAAGCCAGAAGTAATAAATGCCATGAAGAACTGTTTATGTAGATATAAAAAGGGTAATTTTGTTTTTCATTACGCAAAGAAAGTTTACTAGGGCCCTAATTTATGTTTGCTTCACCGAGTGTCTTGAACAGTCTTGAGTCTTAGGGCTTAAGCAGACAAATATGATTTGCGCCTGTTTTTGCGTGCGTGAAACTCACGTCCGCAAAATCTGACGAAGCAAACCCATTGATTTCAGGAATTGCACATGAGAAAAGACAGGACTTGCCCTAACTTGTGTTTTACGCAGCAACTTGCCATAGACGTCTATGGGCAGGTTAAAAAAAGCAAAGGGGAAGGGTGTGACGCTGCAGACAAAGCAGGGAAAAGAAGACAGCTGACCCTTATTAGGCTTAAATAGCTATTCTATTCCAATGAAAGCGATTGTCTCCTGCGAGTGTGAACTAGCCTTGCAAACGCAAAAATTACAGTAACATGCGCAGACACACACGTATCTGCCTGATTATAGCCATCTCCAAACCTTGTTCATGTGCAAATGTGCTGCGGAAAGCATATTTGCACATACACTCGTCTGTCAAAGTCCTAAGGCTGACTTCACAAGGGCAAAAGCACATTTACCTGCTCATTTGCCCTGCATATTTGCGCAGTGGGTGCTGCACGTTTGCACGGGCATGTCCATGTTTTACTTTTTTGTGGAATGTCATGCGTACTTGCGTGAGCAAAAAAATGGATTGCTGTGATTAAGCCCATAACAGGAAATCACAGCATAAATAGACAAGTGAATTTAGAATCCACATTATTTTGTAAAAACACTGCGGATTCATCACAGAATATTTCCGCACCATGTTAAGAAGATTTCTGTCTTAGGGCTCGGTCATACGAGCATGGTTTACACGCTGCTAAGCAACGTGTAAACCAAACTGCTGACATGCAGGGATTATGAGCGTGAACGGGCTGCCCCTAGCTCTGCGGAGCAGCCTGTTCACATGTCCGTGGTGCAGGCAGCCTGCTTCCACAGCTTCCATAGGAGCCTATGGTAAGCACCCTGAACAGAACGCATGCCACTTCTTGATGTAAAATGCTGTGTTTTTTTTAAAGCCAGAAATCACCACAAAAAATTCTGCAGTGATTCCGCTGTGTGAGCATACTCTAAGTATATAATCACACATTGTGGAGTAAATCCATAGCAAAATCTGCATGTGAATTTTGGTGCGAATTTTCAATGCAGAATTCACTCATTACAATGAGTGAACCTGCAGACCAAATCCATCACTTTTCTACGACAGATGGAGTATGGTGCGGATTTGAAAATCTGCAACAGGTCTATTCCGCTGTTTTTTACTGAGTGAATGGGGTTTGTTATAATGCCATTCATTTACATTGTAAAGTATTATACAGAATATTGGCACGCATTTCATAGCTGAAATTCCACAACTATTATGCAGTCTGTAAATTCACCCTAAGGGCTCATTCACATAAGCATGGAAATCGCGCAGGAGTTAGAGATGCAAAAAAAATTGCAACTATTACTGCCGAAATTCGCATGAACGGGTGATTTTTCCACGATGAAATCCCAAGCTATAGCAGAGTTGTTTCAATGCAGGACAGGAGGGACCGAAAAAATGCATGGTTGAGAGAGAGAGAGAGAGAGAGAGAGAGAGAGAGAGAGAGAGATTTGTATTTTGTCCAGGCAGCACAAAACCTTCAACTCATAACATACACTCATCTGACATTCTTTATCAGTACTACCCACTGCTTAACTCACTCCCCCTCCCTCTGGCATTGTTTCACAAACTCCCTCTCCCTCCCTTTGCCATTGTTTAGTAGCCTTTGCCTCTGCTAATCTTACTCCCCCTCCTCCTCACATACATTTATCTAGATCTATTCTAATGCCTCGTTCAATCCATTAGGAACAAGGGTATGCAATTTAAAAAGTCTAAACATTTTATTAGGTATTAGAAAAGATCTAGACAATAGCGTATAGTGTATATACACACTGATGTTTTTATCTTAATTGATAGTTTTTCATGGTATTTTCTCCCTTGGTGCAATAATCAATTTCATGTCAACATTGGTCATTTATTCTTTCTAATTTGATTGTTTATATATATATATATATATATATATATATATATATAGTGTTGATGAGTACTTACGATTTTAGACCCTTTATACTCACATGTGTGTTATCTTATCCATAATAGTTTATCGGCAGCAGGAAGCACTTTACATATTTATTAATTGTTTACAAAAACTGTTGATTGTATATAACAATATAACAGTAGGGTTCAGTTAAGTCTCTAAAACATAGCTTTTATTGAAAAACTAAATAAAAAGGAGTTTGTAACACAAAGTCCTAAACTCTAGACACAAATACACAAATAAATAAAAAACTGCACCCCTATGTCAAATGAGGGGAAAGCAGTATATACGTTGCCTAGGAACCGATATTTTCTCCCAACGGAATTAAAGTTTCTATTTTTGTTCTCCGGGGTATATATCCTAGAGCTAGTTGGATAGGCTCGTTAAGAATGGTGTTCCAGCTTGTATAGACAGCTATAGATATTCAATAGATGGGGGACTTGTATCCGCTTTTTAGAGCACGTGTGTTATTCCTCCCAAATAGAGAAAGATGCATAGACTGTCAAAAAATGCCATAGGTGAGACAATATTCACGCTACTTTGGCTAGTTTCAGAGAAATCAGATATAAAGCTGATATCAGAATGCTGTAGCTTGCCAACGTTTTTTGCGAGTTGTAGCCACCAAAAGTTATAATGCAGTACACCAAACTGCCAGCTCAATTATTTTGTAGGTTCGAAAATCAGTGGTTCAACGCGTTTCCGCTACCTGTTACGTAGCCTCATCAGGAACCATAAGAGAGTTTTTACAAACAAATCAGCTTCCAGCTAAACGGTTAATCCCCAGATTGGGATATTATAACCTTTTAGGAGGAGGGAGGTAGATAATCCTATCACTAGGTAGATCAAGGTAAATGAACCCAGTTTCCCCCCAGGAAAAATAGCTTCCAGCTAAACGGTTAGTCCCCAGATTGGGAAATCATAACCTTTAGAGAGAGGGAGGTAGACAATTCTATCACTAGGTAGATCAAGATAAATACACCCAGTTTCCCCCCAAAGATAGCAGGAACAAAAACAAAAAAAGGCAGCAGCACCAGCCTTTTTTGGTAGACACAGAGGCTGGTGCTGCTGCCTTTTTTTGTTTTTGTTCCTGCTATCTTTCGGGGGAAACTGGGTGTATTTATCTTGATCTTCCTAGTGATAGAATTGTCTACCTCCCTCTCTCTAAAGGTTATGATTTCCCAATCTGGGGACTAACCGTTTAGCTGGAAGCTATTTTTCCTGTAGGGAAAAATCAGCCAATCAGGGGGCAGGTCTGACTCACACCCCCTTCACACCCACTGCAGGCCGGCCGCGCAGAACTCTGGCTGCCGGGAGCAGGTAAGTATATATATATTTTTTATTTTAACACTTTTCTGGATGAATTGCAGGGAAGGGCTTATATATTTAAGCCCTTCCCGACAATTCATCCCACACTCGCCTGCAGCGCATTGCTTTCAATGGAGCGGGCTGTATTGCCGACTCCATTGAATGCAATGTGCTGGACAGCTCCGGCCCGTTTCTAATGAAACGCGGCTAGGAGCAGATTTTCGGGCGATTTTCGGGCACCGGTCACGCGATTTGCGGATGCGCATCCGTCATGCGATCCGCAAATCGCGCGAAAAAACGCCCGTCTGACTAAGGCCTTAATTGGTAACTAGGCCTGGAGGCAGCCCAGTTAAAATAAAAATTGGTTCAGGTGCAAGTTTCAACGCTTTAATGAGCATTGAAACGTATAAAAATTGTTTACAAAAATCATATGACTGAGCCTTGTGGGCCTAAGAAAAATTGCCCATTTGGCGTGATTACGTGAGGTTTCAGGAGGAGGAGCAGGAGGAGGAGGATGAATAGTATACACAGATTGATGAAGCAAAAAGGTCCCCGTTTTTGATGGTGATAGAGAATGATGCTTCCATCCGCGGGTGCAGCCTACGTATTGCCTAGGTATCGCTGCTGTCCGCTGGTGGAGAAGAGAAGTCTGGGGAAATCCAGGCTTTGTTCATCTTGATGAGTGTAAGCCTGTCGGCACTGTCGGTTGACAGGCAGGTACACTTATCCGTGATGATTCCCCCAGCCGCACTAAACACCCTCTCTGACAAGACGCTAGCCGCAGGACAAGCAAGCACCTCCAGGGCATACAGCGCGAGTTCAGGCCACGTGTCCAGCTTCGACACCCAGTAGTTGTAGGGGGCAGAGGCGTCACGGAGGACGGTCGTGCGATCGGCTACGTACTCCCTCACCATCCTTTTACAGTGCTCCCGCCAACTCAGCCTTGACTGAGGAGCAGTGACACAATCTTGCTGGGGAGCCATACAGCTGGCAAAGGCCTTGGAGAATGTTCCCCTGCCTGCGCTGTACATGCTGCCTGATCTCTGCGCCTCCCCTGCTACCTGGCCCTCGGAACTGCACCTTCTGCCACTAGCGCTATCGGATGGGAATGTTACCATCAGTTTGTCCGCCAGGGTCCTGTGGTATAGCATCACTCTCGAACCCCTTTCCTTTTCAGGTATGAGAGTGGAAAGGTTCTCCTTATACCGTGGGTCGAGCAGTGTGTACACCCAGTAATCCGTAGTGGCCAGAATGCGTGTAACGCGAGAGTCTCGAGAAAGGCACCTAACATGAAGTCAGCCATGTATGCCAGGGTACCTGTACGCAACACATGGCTGTCCTCACCAGGAAGATCACTTTCAGGATCCTCCTCCTCCTCCTCCTCCTCAGGCCATACACGCTGAAAGGATGACAGGCAAGCAGCATGGGTACCCTCAGCAGTGGGCCAAGCTGTCTCTTCCCCCTCCTCCTCATGCTCCTCCCCCTTCTCCTCAACACGCTGAGCTATAGACATGAGGGTGCTCTGACTATCCAGCGACATACTGTCTTCCCCCGGCTCTGTTTCCGAGTGCAAAGCGTCTGCCTTTATGCTTTGCAGGGAACTTCTCAAGAGGCATAGCAGAGGAATGGTGACGCTAATGATTGCAGCATCCCCGCTCACCATCTGGGTAGACTTCTCAAAGTTTCCAAGGACCTGGCAGATGGCTGCCAACCAGGCCCACTCTTCTGTAAATAATTGAGGAGGCTGACTCCCACTACGCCGCCCATGTTGGAGTTGGTATTCCACTATAGCTCTACGCTGCTCATAGAGTCTGGCCAACATGTGGAGCGTAGAGTTCCACCGTGTGGGCACGTCGCACAGCAGTCGGTGCACTGGCAGATTAAACCGATGTTGCAGGGTCCGCAGGGTGGCAGCGTCCGTCTTGGACTTGCGGAAATGTGCGCTGACCCGGCGCACCTTTCCGAGCAGGTATGACAAGTGTGGGTAGCTTTTCAGAAAGCGCTGAACCACCAAATTAAAGACATGGGCCAGGCATGGCACGTGCGTGAGGCTGCCGAGCTGCAGAGCCGCCACCAGGTTACGGCCGTTGACACACACGACCATGCCCGGTTGGAGGCTCAGCGGCGAAAGCCAGCGGTCAGTCTGCTCTGTCAGACCCTGCAGCAGTTCGTGGGCCGTGTGCCTCTTCTCTCCTAAGCTGAGTAGTTTCAGCACGGCCTGCTGACGCTTGCCCACCGCTGTGCTGCCGCTCCGCGCGACACCGGCTGCTGGCGACGTGCTGCTGCTGACACATCTTGATTGCGAGACAGAGGTTGCGTTGGAGGAGGAGGAGGGTGGTTTAGTGGAGGAAACATACACCGCCGCAGATACCAGCACCGAGCTGGGGCCCGCAATTCTGGGGGTGGGTAGGACATGAGCGGTCCCAGGCTCTGACTCTTTCCCAGCCTCCACTAAATTCACCCAATGTGCCGTCAGGGAGATATAGTAGCCCTGCCCGCCTGTGCTTGTCCACGTGTCCGTTGTTAAGTGGACCTTGCCAGTAAGCGCGTTGGTGAGGGCGCGTACAATGTTGCGGGAGACGTGGTCGTGCAGGGCTGGGACGGCACATCGGGAAAAGTAGTGGCGACTGGGAACCGAGTAGCGCGGGGCCGCCGCCGTCATCATGCTTTTGAAAGCCTCTGTTTCCACAACCCTATACGGCAGCATCTCCAGGCTGATCAATTTGGCTATGTGCACGTTTAACACTTGAGCGTGCGGGTGCATGGCGGCGTACTTGCGCTTGCGCTCAAACAGTTGCGCTAGTAACGCCTGGACGCTGCGCTGAGAGACATTGCTGGATGGGGCCGAGGACAGCGGAGGTGAGGGTGTGGGCGCAGGCTGGTAGGCACTCGTGCCTGTGTCCTCAGAGGGGGGTTGGATCTCAGTGGCAGGTTGGGGCACAGGGGGAGAGGCAGTTGTGCAAACCGGAGGCGGTGAACGGCCTTCGTCCCACCTTGTGGGGTGCTTGGCCATCATATGCCTGCGCATGCTGGTGGTGGTGGCTCCCCAGCTGATCTTGGCGCGACAAAGGTTGCACACCACTGTTCGTCGGTCGTCAGGCGTCTCTGTGAAAAACTGCAACACCTTAGAGCACCTTGGCCTCTGCAGGGTGGCATGGCGCAAGGGGGTGCTTTGGGAAACAGTTGGTGGATTATTCGGTCTGGCCCTGCCTCTACCCCTGGCCACCGCACTGGCTCGGCCTGTGCCCACACCCTGACTTGGGCCTCCGCGTCCTCGCCCGCATCCACGTCCTCTAGGTCTACCCCTACCCCTCAGCATGCTGTATTACCAGTAGTGCAGAAACAGAACGCTGTAATTAAACGTGCTGCTTATTGGCCTGTGGTTGGAGGCTGACTTCGCTTACGGAACGCACAGCAGAGCCAGGAAAGAATTTTGCGCAAGCCTGCTGTAACACTTAGCTGGCTGCGTATGAATTAAGACAACTACCCCCAGCAGAGACCCAGTACACTGAGGACGGTCAGAGGCAGCCCAAATAGATTTTTTTTCCCAAATGTTTTTGGAAAGGCCCACTGCCTATATACACTGTATATGTCTTCTGTCCCTGCCTCACCACTACTGGCCCTGGACAATGTAAAATTACTGCAGGACGCAATGCTCTGCACGGCCGATATACAAAAAAAAAAAAAAGTGCAACACTGCAAAAAGCAGCCTCCACACTACTGCACATGGTTAGATGTGGCCCTAAGAAGGACCGTTGGGGTTCTTGAAGCCTAAAATAACTCCTAGCACTCTCCCTATAGCAACTCCAGCAAGACAGCTCTTTCCCTGAACTATGTCAGAATGCATCTGTGGCGAGCCGCGGGAGGGGCCGATTTATATACTCGGGTGACACCTGATCTCGCCAGTCACTCACTGCAGGGGGGTGGTATAGAGCTTGAACGTCGCAGGGGGAAGTTGTAATGCCTTCCCTGTCTTTCTATTGGCCAGAAAAGCGCGCTAACGTCTCAGAAATGAAAGTGAAAGTAACTCGAACATCGCGTGGTGCTCGTTTCGAATAACGAGTATCTCGAACACGCTAATACTCGAACGATTATCAAGCTCGGACGAGTACGTTCGCTCATCTCTAATTATTATGCCACTTTATGAGAAGTTGGCATACATTTCTCTAGCGACTCTCCTAAACTGACAGGATACAGATGGGGTCCAGAGGTTCACCATGTACTTAAAAGCAGACCGGGACGGGGCGTGGCCTGGATGCTGAGCAAGATGGAAGTGTGAGGGAAGTGCTCCATCAAAGCAGCACCACTCAGGCCTCTTTACAGCAGCAAGCAGCCGCAATTATGGGGAAAACAACAAGGGACAGGAGCACGGAACATCAAGGGACCCCCCGCCCGGCAAAAGTGCAGCCCGATATGCAGCGCTTCTTGAGGGAGAAGAGCGCTCACTCACCGAGGCCTCCCTCCAAGATGGCACCGGCCCGGGAGCTCATCTCACAGTAAGGGGGAGGAGGAGGGAGCTTCCTCAGATGGGGAAGATTGTGAATCCATTTCAAAAGGGTTCATGAGGAACCTGATTTCTCAAGCCCTGCGCCCCATCAGCACAGACCTTGCAGAGATTAAAGAGGAGTTTAAGCAGATGGGGCACAGACTGGAAGATCTGGAGTCCTCCTCCTCGGCAGTTATCTCTCATGCACAACAGTTAGAGCAAGCTTTGAAAGAGCAGCAGGCACATCTAAACAGAGCTTTACTGTTACAGGAAGATCTTGAGAACAGGAACAGGCGCAATAATCTGCGTATCAAAGGTCTCCCTGAAGCTTTTACAGGAGACTCTCTATATAAAGTCGCCAAAGAAATCTTTGTGTCTCTATTAGGTGCTGAGAGAGCCGCCTCCATCTCGATTGAGAGAGTACACAGGGCATTGAGACCCCCGCCAAGCGATGCAGAGCCTCCGAGGGATATAATCTGCAAGCTCCTCTCCTTCCCAGACACCCTCGCCTTACTGAAAGCTGCCAGAGCCCATAGGTCTGTGCCCTATGCGGATGCATCTCTGCTTATATTTCAGGACTTAGCGCCTACTACACTAGCCAAGCGCCGTCTCCTACGCCCCCTCTTGGAGGTTCTCAGGGAGAGAGACATAAAATACGCCTGGCTTTTCCCGTTTGGTCTTGGCTTCTCATATAAGAGTAAGAGAGTCAACGTTCGCTCGCAGGAAGACCTGGAAAAAGTCTGGCTGTTACTAGAAATTGAACCTATCTCCCTTCCCTGCTGACAGCCACTTCCGGACCTCCCTCACTTCCACCCGCTGGAGGCACCGGAGGGGGGGCAAGCCTCCGGTAGCACTAAATCCCCTAGAGGGAAAAAGAAAAAGTCAAGAGAGGACTTTCCTTGAGATCTGGCAGCAAAGGAGTCTTTTGTCTGAGAACCCCTACCTGGTGACCCCTTGGACAGGGTAGGAGGGTCACCATTGCCGATGCAGGCCAGCAGGCGAGTTCAACGACTGAAACTCGCTACATTTCAAATCGGAGAGTTTTAGAGACCCGGCTGCGAGTCCCGTTTCCCCGTCAGGACATAACTAATTCCAGCCCGGGCTCTCGCTCTCGCCTCCGTAGGGAGGCTTTCGTGTTCCAGGTTGGATGTTCCGTATCCACGTTCCTGTTCTCCCTAAGCCTATTTCAAGAACTTGAGTAATATTGTTTTGCCGTTACACTAAGATATAGTTATATGTATACCCCATGATCAGCCCAAGGGGCCCATGAGGGTGCCTGTCAGACCAGGCTGTGTTGAGCTTTTTTGATTCCGATTGAGTCACTGGCTCTACACACCCCCAGTAGTACGCCCTCATCTTGGAGAGGGGATTTGGGACTATAAGTATCCCACCCCCTCCCAAAGTACTACTTGTAATAGTTAGCGGACCTAATCGTCTGCGCTTGTACCTTACTCGATTTACCTTCCTCTTTCCCAATCCCATTAGCCTTCCCATCCTCCCCTTCCCCCGGACCCACAACTCTGTATAACCCCTCCCTTTCTTGTATCCTTTTACCTCCTAAGCTACCATCTCTATCGCCGGGTACCACAAATCATCACCTTTCACCAGTACTGAGGTGCTGTGTTGCTAGTTGAATTTTTGTTCTTCTTCTCATCCTCTGCTCTCTCTTCTAAACAGGAAGGATCTGATGGGAGACCTCCGGCTCACTTCCTTCAACGTGAGAGGCCTAAATTCGCCCTCTAAAAGACATAATGTCTCGCTCCTAACCAAAAGGTATGGCACAAAAATTCTTTTTATCCAAGAATCCCATTTTAAGGGGGACAGAACCTTTAATTTGCCAGGTAAACACTTCTCCCAAGCTTTTCACAGCACTCACCCTTCATCGGCATCAAAGGGAGTCTCTATCTACATACACAAGGATATTCAATTCACGGTAGAAACACAATACAGAGATGAGGAAGGCAGGGTCTTATTTTTAAAAGGAACGCTAAATAATGTTAAAGTTACCCTAGCCAATCTCTACTCTCCAAACTCGAACCAGATTCAGTGGCTTGTTCATCAACTAGAGACCTTGAAACACTTTGCTGTGGGCCATCTAGTGATAGCGGGGGACTTCAATGTCACCTGAAATCTGCTTCTTGACTCATCCTCGGACCGCTCACAAATTTCACAAACCAAATTAAGGAAACTAGGGAGGTGTCTATTCGACCTGGGTGTGGTGGACGCTTGGCGTCTTCTTCACCCCTCGACGAAGGACTTTTCATTTGGTTCTTCGGTCCCCCCACAGTGTGCCAAAGGAGTGGAGATGGAGATTGAATCCGTCCATATTAGAATCTCTAGAGGACAGGGAGCATTTAAATAAATCGCTTGAGGAATATTTCCAGTTAAATAGTAATGGCGACACCTCAATCCCAATAACTTGGGAGGCTCACAAAGCCTTCATTCGGGGCCAGCTGATCTCTCTTGGATCTCGCATTAAAAAACGTATCCAAAAAGAGATAGGTGAGAAGCTGATAGAGATTGCCAAATTGGAACACTTGACCAAACTCTCTCAAACCAAACTGAATCTTGAAAGCCTAGCCTCTCTCAGGACAGACCTGAGACGTTGTCTAGACTCCAGATTCAACAAAAAACAGCTCCACCTAAAACAAATTTTCTTCGCTCAAGGGAATAGAGGGAGCAAATATATGTCATCCATTATCAAAAAGACAAAGACAAAAAATTTAATTAAATCAATAAAAACCGAAAAAGGGGACTCTGTCTCCGCCTCATCTGACATAGCAAGAGAGTTCCAGGCATTTTATTCTAAGCTCTATAACTTAAAAGCTAACTCCACCCCTGAGGGACAAAAAGACTCAACTCTACTAATAGACCAGTTTCTACAGCAGATAAATCTCCCTAAGTTGAGCTCCGCAGAAACATCCGCTCTGACCTCTCCGGTCACCCTACCTGAAATTCAAAAACTGATAGCATCATGCCCTCCGAACAAGAGCCCGGGCCCAGATGGTTTAACCATACACTACTACAAGACCTTCCAGGCTACCCTAGCACCCAGACTCGTGGATCTCTTCAACGACCTGTTGAAGGGTGCCCCACTACCAAAACAGTCCCTAGAAGCCCACATAACCTTGATCCACAAGGAGAACAAGGATCCTGAACTGTGTGGCAGTTATCGCCCAATCTCTCTGATCAACCTGGATGCGAAGCTCTGGGCCAAGCTTCTCGCAGAGAGACTGGGTACTTGCATGCCAATTTTGATCGGAGAGGAACAGGCAGGCTTCTCTAGGGGAAGGGAGGGGAGAGACAATTGCCTCAGACTTTTGCACGCTGCCCGATACGCCCAATCTCATAACATACCCTTGGCCCTAGTAGAAACAGATGCCGAAAAGGCCTTTGATAGGGTAGATTGGAGCTACATGGAGGGAGTCTTGCATCATTTCAACTTTCCCAGAGAATTTATTACATCCATTTTCTCCCTCTACTCGCAGCCGTATGCTCGACTCAAGATAAACGAGGTCCTCTCCCCTCCCTTCGATATAAGAAATGGCACGCGCCAAGGCTGCCCTCTCTCTCCAGCCTTCTTTATATTAGCTCTTGAACCTCTATTGCTGAAAATCAGACAGGACCCAGCTATAAGCGGCTTAAACTGCGGGAACAATTCTCTATCTTCTGCAGCTTATGCGGATGATATTGTGTTCCTAATTACAAATCCAGAGGAGGGGATACCGAGACTTATGGAGCAACTCGAGGAGTTCGGTGTGGTCTCCAATTTTAAAATTAATTTTTCAAAATCAACAATTTTGAATATCTCCATTCCCTTGGCCCGCTATGACGCACTCCGGACTAACTCGCCCTTTTCTTGGTCAAACACCTCTATCGACTATTTGGGTATTAAACTCACAAAGAAAGCAGAGGACCTATATAATGCCAACTTTGCCCCCTTGATTAGTCAAGTGAAGAACTTGCTAAGGTCTTATGATGTTCCCTTCGCCTCATGGTTTGGCAGAAAAAACATCATTAAATCATACGTATTGCCAATCATAATCTATAAAATACGAATGCTTCCCATTCACCTGCCAAAAAGCTTTTTTAAATGTCTCAGCTCTGCCTTCTCGGGGTTTGTGTGGAGGCGGAGGAGGCCGAGACTGGCCCATAGCCTGCTGATAAGGAAGAGGGCGGAGGGCGGGATCGACCTTCCGAATCTCTACGAATTTTATCAGGCCTCTCAGCTGGGATATTGGATATGTCTAGTTAAACCCTCTAAAGACGGATTACCCAGAATCTTTGCGGAAGGTTGCGACGGAGACTCTCTGGATGCGAACCTGTGGTTCCCATCAAAGACTCACCTTAAGGGTCGAGTCTTTAATCCCCTGCTCAGAGGCCCCTGCGAGGTGTGGAACATGCTGAGACCCATACTAGCGCCGGACCCCTCTCCTATCCTCCCTCTACGTTCCATAGGCAGATTATTAAAACATCCTTCCGATCCATGCTCCGCCTCGATTTGGAGGAGAGCCGGATCTTTGACAATTTCGAACCTACAATCTTTAGCACACCTTCCCTGGGAATCCATTGTTCAGGCATTGAGCTTTGCTGATAACCTCTCCTTCTTACACAAAGCCCAAATTAAAAACACTGTTGAGGAATTCTTCAACTCTTACCAAGCATCCAGACAGGCATCGCCCTTTGAAAAAACTTTCCTGGAAAACAAACCCTGCCTAAGAAAAATTGCGTTCCTCCGCAAAAACTTCATCACCTCTCCCACAGACTACAAACCGGCATTTCTATCCTCGTGGGAGAAAGAGTTAGGCATCACGCTCACCCAACACGAATCCTCCCTGATACTCAAAACTTCCTTCAGGCGGTCGCCCTGCGTCCTTGCCCAGGAATCCCATTATAAGTTATTAGCTAGGTGGTACAGGACACCTCAGTGGCTGTCTGACCACAATCTGACCACCCAGAACCTCTGTTGGAGGTGCAAAAGCGATGTAGGCTTCTAACTCCATATTTGGTGGGCGTGCCCATCCATCATGCCTTTTTGGAAAGGAGTAGAAAAGATTCTCCAGAAAATCTCCCCTGATTTTGCTCTCACTCCGGACATAGTCTTCCTATGGAGACCCTCCAGGTCCTTTCACCCGCAGAAGAACAAGCTGCTGGCATCTCTGATTGATATCGCTAAAGCCTTGATTCCCACTCTCTGGCAACAAAACACACCACCCACACTGAAACAATGGAAGGACAGGGCAGACCTCCTCTACAATTTAGAGGAACTGCATAGCTGGTCCAATAACACATATGATAAATTCCTGCTGACGTGGTACCCATGGAAAGCCATAAGTGACTCAGACGTTTGGACCCGGTGAGCGGAGGTCTCCCATCCTTTCCCCCTTCTAGGACGGTGAGTCCCTCTTCTCTTTTCTACCCTTCTAGACGACAACCATGCTGATATAAAAGGATACCCACTCCTCCTACCCCCTCCTCCCCCCTCCCCCAGCACCTTCATACTCCACCCCCCCCCCCCCCCCCCCCCAGAGTTCATGATATTGTTTTACCAATGTTTGTTCTATATTTTTCATATTGACTTTACTCTTTTGCGGGGCTCACACAAGGATTTAACTTAGAGTGTATGTTTCCCAGCCCCACCTTGAATGTGACTTCAGCTAACCCAAAGCGATTTGTTGACGCGCAACCAGGAGCAAATTTATGTAACTCAAAGCTGACTTGTACTCATTCGGGCTCTTCGTTGTGTGACTGTGTACATGTTATATAATAAAATCCAAATAAAATTGATTTAAAAAAAAAAAAAAAAAGCAGACCGGGACTGTAGGGTGTCATTGGAGTGTTCCTCACATGGAACCCCCACAGGGCACCCGATGAGTCCCTTCATTTGTTTTCTCTATCTCCTTCAGCTTGTGATTAGGCTCTTTATATCCTATATTGTGGAGTGCTTATTGATACTTATTGAGATGAAGTGCCAGTGGTGCACACTAGTGCTCCAATCCCAGAGCAGGAACAAGATGCTTGTCACTTACAGTTGCTGGGATAGGTTTCTAGGCAGGTACATTATTTGGGCTTTTATTAGGGCTTTATTCACATGAACATGATTTTAGTGTTCAAATAGCCGCGCTACTAGAGATGAGCGAGCACCAAAATGCTCGGGTGCTCGTTACTCGGGACGAAATTTTCGCGATGCTCGAGGGTTCGTTTCGAGTAACGAACCCCATTGAAGTCAATGGGCGACCCGAGCATTTTTGTATATCGCCGATGCTCGCTAAGGTTTCCATTTGTGAAAATCTGGGCAATTCAAGAAAGTGATGGGAACAACACAGCAATGGATAGGGCAGGCGAGGGGCTACATGTTGGGCTGCATCTCAAGTTCCCAGGTCCCACTATTAAGCCACAATAGCGGCAAGAGTGCCCCCCCCCCCTCCCAACAACTTTTACTTCTGAAAAGCCCTCATTAGCAATGCATACCTTAGCTAAGCACCACAGTACCTCCAACAAAGCACAATCACTGCCTGCATGACACTCCGCTGCCACTTCTCATGGGTTACATGCTGCCCAACCCCCCCCCCCCCCGCGCGCGCGCACGACGCAGTGTCCACAGCGCAGACCAAAGTGTCCCTGCGCAGTCTTCAGCTGCACTCATGCCACACCACCCTCATGTCTATTTATAAGTGTGTCTGCCATGAGGAGGAACCGCAGGCACACACTGCAGAGGGTTGGCACGGCTAGGCAGCGACCCTCTTTAAAAGGGGCGGGGCGATAGCTCACAATGCTGTAGAGAAGCAATGAGAAATATAATCCTGTGCCACCGCCATCAGGAGCTGCACACGTGGGCATAGCAATGGGGAACCTATGTGCCACACACTATTCATTCTGTCAAGGTGTCTGCATGCCCCAGTCAGACCGCGATTTTTTATAAATAGTCACAGGCAGGTACAACTCCGCAATGGGAATTCCGTGTGCACCCACAGCATGGGTGGCTCCCTGGAACCCACCGGCTGTACATAAATGTATCCCATTGCAGTGCCCATCACAGCTGAGGTAAGGTCCGATTAAATACAGGTGGGCTTCGGCCCACACTGCATGCCCCAGTCAGACTGGGGTTCTTTAGAAGTGGACACATGCAGTTACAACTCCGTGTGGACCGACAGCATGGGTGGCTCCCTGGAACCCACCGGCTGTACATAAATGTATCCCATTGCAGTGCCCATCACAGCTGAGGTAATGTCATGTTTAATGCAGGTGGGTTTCGGCCCACACTGCATGCCCCAGTCAGACTGGGGTTCTTTAGAAGTGGACACATGCAGTTACAACGCTCTGTGGACCCACAGCATGGGTGGCTCCCTGGAACCCACCGGCGGTACATAAATATATCCCATTGCAGTGCCCAGCACAGCTGATGTAACGTCAGCTTTAATGCAGGTGGGCAAAAAATTAATTGGATTACACTGTAGGCGAGGGCCCCAAAAAATTGGTGTACCAACAGTACTAATGTACGTCAGAAAAATTGCCCATGCCCAACCAAGAGGGCAGGTGAAACCCATTAATCACTTTGGTTAATGTGGCTTAATTTGTAACTAGGCCGGGAGGCAGCCCAGTTAAAATAAAAATTGGTTCAGGTGCAAGTTTCAACGCTTTAATGAGCATTGAAACGTATAAAAATTGTTTACAAAAATTATATGACTGAGCCTTGTGGGCCTAAGAAAAATTGCCCGTTCGGCGTGATTACGTGAGGTTTCAGGAGGAGGAGCAGGAGGAGGAGGATGAATATTATACACAGATTGATGAAGCTAAAAGGTCCACGTTTTTGATGGTGATAGAGAACAATGCTTCCATCCGCGGGTGCAGCCTACGTATTGTTTGCGCTAGCGACGGCTGGACAGTGCGCCGAGAGACATTGGTGGATGGGGCCGAGCACAGCGGAGGTGAGGGTGTGGGTGCAGGCCAGGAGAGGGTAGTGCCTGTGTCCTAAGTGGGGGGTTGGATCTCAGTGGCAGGTTGGGGCACAGGGGGAGAGGCAGTGGTGCAAACCGGAGGCGGTGAACGGCCTTCGTCCCACCTTGTGGGGTGCTTGGCCATCATATGTCTGCGCATGCTGGTGGTGGTGAGGCTGGTGGTGGTGGCTCCCCGGCTGATCTTGGCGCGACAAAGGCTGCACACCACTGTTCGTCGGTCGTCTGCACTCTCAGTGAAAAACTGCCAGACCTTTGAGGACCTCGGCCTCTGCAGGGTGGCATGGCGCAAGGGGGCGCTTTGGGAAACAGTTGGTGGATTATTCGGTCTGGCCCTGCCTCTACCCCTGGCCACCGCACTGCCTCTTCCAACCTGCCCTGCTGCTGCACTTGCCTCCCCCTCTGAAGACCTGTCCTCAGTAGGCGTAGCAAACCAGGTGGGGTCAGTCACCTCATCGTCCTGCTGCTCTTCCTCCGAATCCTCTGTGCGCTTCTCCCTCGGACTTATTCCAATTACTACTACCTGAGTGATAGACAACTGTGTCTCATCGTCATCGTCCTCCTCACCCACTGAAAGCTCTTGAGACAGTTGCCGGAAGTCCCCAGCCTCATCCCCCGGACCCCGGGAACTTTCCAAAGGTTGGGCATCGGTCACGACAAACTCCTCCAGTGGGAGAGCATTCGGAACCATTGCTGCCCATTCTGGGCAGGGGCCCGAGAACAGTTCCTGGGAGTCTGCCTGCTCCTCAGAATGTGTCATTGTAATGGAGTGAGGAGGCTGGGAGGAAGGAGGAGCAGCAGCCAGAGGATTCAGAGTTGCAGCAGTGGACGGCGCAGAATTCTGGGTGGTCGATAGATTGCTGGATGCACTTTCTGCCATCCACGACAGGACCTGCTCACACTGCTCATTTTCTAATAAAGGTCTACCGCGTGGACCCATTAATTGTGAGATGAATGTGGGGACGCCAGAAACGTGCCTCTCTCCTAATCCCGCAGCAGTCGGCTGCGATACACCTGGATCAGGAGCTCGGCCTGTGCCCACACCCTGACTTGGGCCTCCGCGTCCTCGCCCACGTCCACGTCCTCTAGGCCTACCCCTCAGCATGCTGTATTACCAGTAGTGCAGAAACAGAACGCTGTAATTAAATGTGCCACTTATTGGCCTGTGGTTGGAGGCTGACTTCCCTTACGGAACGCACAGCAGAACCAGGAAACAATTTTGCGCACGCCTGTAGTGAGACGTAGGTGCGTATGACTGAGCTAGTGGAATTCACAGGGCAGAAGCAGTCAAGTGGCCAAAGGCCAGTGGTAGGCCTTAAGTATTTTGCTTCTATTTTTTTTAAATGCTGAGCTGATACAGCAGACAGATACTGTAGGCAGCGTATATATGTATACTGTTTCAATGTGGACAGGATGACGGCGGTGATGTAACGGGCACAGATAGATACTGTAGGCAGCGTATAATATTATGTATACTGTTTCCCTCTGGCGGGATGATGGCAATCAGGTAACAGAGACAGCAGATCCAGGAAACAATTTTGTGCAAGCCTGCTGTAACGCTTAGCTGCGTATTAATTAGGACTACTCCCCCAGCAGATAGATACTGTAGGCAGCGTATAATATTATGTATACTCTTTCCCTCTGGCGGGATGACAGCGCTGATATAACAGAGACAGCAGATCCAGGAAACAATTTTGCGCAAGCCTGCTGTAACGCTTAGCTGCGTATTAATTAGGACTACTACCCCCAGCAGATAAATACTGTAGGCAGCGTATAATATTATGTATACTGTTTCCCTATGGCGGGATGACGGCGCTGATGTAACAGAGACAGCAGATCCAGGAAACAATTTTGCGCAAGCCTGCTGTAACGCCTAGCTGCATATTAATTAGGACTACTACCCCCAGCAGATAGATACTGTAGGCAGCGTATAATATTATGTATACTCTTTCCCTTTGGCGGGATGACGGCGATCATGTAACAGAGACAGCAGATCCAGGAAACAATTTTGCGCAAGCCTGCTGTAACGCTTAGCTGCGTATTAATTAGGACTACTACCCCCAGCAGACACGCAGTAAACTGAAGACGGTCACAGGCAGCCAAAATATAGTATTTTTCCCCAATTTTTTGGAAAAAGCCCACTGCCTATATAGCCTGAATATCTCTTTCCCTGCCTCACCAGTACTGGCCCTATACTCTGTACAATGACTGCAGACTGCGGACGCAATGCTCTGCACGCCCGATATACAAAAAAAAAATTGTGCAACACTGCTAAAAGCAGCCTCAACAGTACTGCACACGGTCAGATGTGGCCCTAAGAAGGACCGTTGGGGTTCTTGAAGCCTAAAATAACTCCTAACGCTCTCTCTATAGCAGCTCCAGCACCAGCAGCACTTTCCCTGATCTCTGTCAGAATGCATCTGTGGCGAGCCGCGGGAGGGGCCGATTTATATACTCGGGTGACACCTGATCTCGCCAGCCACTCACTGCATGGGGGTGGTATAGGGCTTGAACGTCGCAGGGGGAAGTTGTAATGCCTTCCCTGTCTTTCTATTGGCCAGAAAAGCGCGCTAACGTCTCAGAGATGAAAGTGAAAGTAACTCGAACATCGCGTGGTACTCGTCTCGAGTAACGAGCATCTCGAACACACTAATACTCGAACGAGTATCAAGCTCGGACGAGTACGTTCGCCCATCTACGTGCTACCAAAAAAAAAAAACGCATCTCGCTCGTGCAAAAATTGCATAAACAAGTGATTTCCAGCTATTAAGTCTTGAGCTTAATTTGCAGTGAAATTGCCCGTTCACACGATTGGGAGGTGCATGGTGTGTGTTTTCCAGCTCCCATAGGAGCCTATGGAAGCTCCCACGTATCACGCACCAAAGATAGGTCAGGTCCTATCTTTCCTCGCAGCACGAACCTTAGATGCGAGCTTTGCACACGCATGCTCTATCTTTGTTAGGTTTGAGCTTTTTGCACATCTAAAATTCCTTCATCTGAACGGTTCTACAGGATGCCATTGATTGTATTAGACGCAATTTTTTCACACGCCTATATTGCGCTAAAAGCACGCTAATCTGAACAAGGCCCTAATACACTCCCAGGATTTAGGCTACTGCAGTGGAGAAGGGGACTTGATGTTTCCTAGCCAAAGTTCATGTTTAAATACTTGCCATAGTAAATTAGTTCAACCTGCCCCCAATTAGTTCCAGGGGCACCACCAGGGCTTCCAATTAAAGGGGTTGTCCCGCGAAAGCAAGTGGGGGTATACACTTCTGTATGGCCATATTAATGCACTTTGTAATATACATCGTGCATTAAATATGAGCCAAACAGAAGTTATTCACTTACCTGCTCCATTGCTAGCGTCGTCGTCTCCATGGTGCCGTCTAATTTCAGCGTCTAATCTCCCGATTAGACGCGCTTGCGCAGTCCAGTCTTCTCCCTTCTGAATGGGGCCGCTCGTGCCGGAGAGCTGCTCCTCGTAGCTCCGCCCCGTCACGTGTGCCGATTCCAGCCAATCAGGAGGCTGGAATCGGCAATGGAACGCGCAGAGCCCACGGTGCACCATGGGAGAAGACCTGCGGTCCACCGTGGGTGAAGATCCCGGCGGCCATCTTCGCAAGGTAAGTAAGAAGTCGACGCAACGCGGGGATTCGGGTAAGTACTATCCGGTTTGTTTTTTTTTACCCCTGCATCGGGTTTGTCTCGCGCTGAACGGGGGGGCTATTGAAAAAAAACAAAAAACCTTTCGGCACAGGACAACCCCTTTAAGATTAGGTTTATTGAATGCCTTATTTTACGTGTATTTTATAAGAGACATGAATACTGCTACATACCATGTCTATATGCAGATACATTATACAGTACTTCCCATTTTTCCTTTCAGATATAATAAAGAATGTAATCTGCAGGCCGCTTATTTCTTCTGAAGTGGCAATGAAATCACATGGTAGTATTAGCTGCTTTCGCCTGAACCCCTAAGCACTATTTAATTCAAAATTAAAGCAACCACATAACAATATAGCAATCACTATACTGATTCTAATGATGTCCTCTGAGACCACAGGAATTATTGACATTAGCTCTGTTAATGGATGTGTGTATAGAAAATATCTCAATGTAATGCTCTTTATAGCATGTAAATGCAAAGCAATTATAGCCAAAATGTGGTGAGCCATGAACATAAATCATACTGTGTTTCAAAATTTAGGGCTTGAAATAATATTCATGTCTTCAAGATACATATGAATTATAGAAGATGCACAATAGAATAATACATGCCTACTGTACCTACATACTGCTTATAGGGTACACTATATTATGAAGCAAAGAAAGTGTACAATGTATTTGAAGAAAGCAGTAGTTATACAGTAAATCTCTAATTTTGTAATTTATTTAAAAAGGGAATTTTGCTCCATTCCCACACTGATTGTTAACATTTGATTGTTAATTCATTTTTGATTATTAAGGGCTCTTTTACATGAGTGTAGCAATTTTCAGTCGGCTATGTCACAGCCACAGCATGACCAAAAATAGCGTGAATGGGGGCACAAATCTGCCATTTCAGATGGCCTGGGTGCATATACGCAGAGCCCAGATTGCTGTCGGGGCAGGGGGGGGGAACGTTTTGCTCTGCTTTCGAACACTGCTAAACTGCCTTCTCCTCCCTACTTTTCCAGCTCCCATAGGACTCTATGGGAGCCGCCGGGGTATTCCAGCTGCAAGGTAGAACCAGAACTATCTTCTCCAGCCGCGTGTAAAAGCACCCGCCAGAATTGGCAGCATATATGCTATTTTTCACCACTGGGCGATTGTTGTTGGCACAAAATCGCCCACGTGAACAAATGCATTGGAATCCATTGCCTCAGATGGTTGCGATTGTCGGCCAGGCGTGAAAAGCGGCTAAATAGCTACATAAAAACGCTAGTGTAAATAAAGCCTAAAGTTATTGTAATGGAATTTCAAATCGGTAAGGTCTCACTGCTGAGAACCTTGCCGATCTCAAGATGGGGGTCTCGTGTCCTCCGTTCCCCTCCTGTGGGGTTACTGCACTCCCCACAGTGAGGAGGACACTGAATTAAACACTGGTCACACAAACACACCAGTGCTCCATTCATTTTCAATAGCCCTGCTGAGATACCCGAGTGGCACTCGCTTGGGTATTTCCATCAGCCCAACTGAAATGAAAGGAAAGCTGACTGTGCATGTGCGGCCAGAGCTCCATTTAGACCGACATCACTGTGGAGAAGAAGCGCCCCACGAAAAGAGACACGAAAGCGGGACACGCGAGTCCCATTATTGAGATTCGTGGGGGCGTCTCACCAATAAGATCCGCACTTATCAGCAAGTTATCCCCTATCCTGTGAATAAAGGATATCTTGAAATTCTGGTACAACAGGAAGTGGACGAGCCGCTGATGATTTTCATGGTAGCTAAAACTGAATGACTGACCAAAAGTGCACAATTCTCATGAGTCATTCAGTCATTAGCTTGCATTTAGATGTAAAGATAATTGCTCACTTTCGTTCACTTGAGCCATTAGATGCTGTGGTGATATAGTTTATTGCAGCGTCAAAGTGGTTAAAAACTCAAGATCAGCCATTGTAAGGGAGTGACAACATTATAACACAGCTGACATTGAACAGGTATAAAGCAAAGTATGATGTACATACAGTTAGGGCCAGAAATATTTGGACAGCAACACAATTTTCGCGAGTTGGGCTCTGCATGCCACCGCATTGGATTTGAAATGAAGCCTCTACAACAGAATTCAAGTGCAGATTGTAACGTTTAATTTAAAGGGTTGAACAAAAATATTTGATAGAAAATGTAGCAATTGTACACATTTCTTTACAAACACTCCACATTTTAGGAGCTCGAAAGTAATTGGACAAATAAACATAACCCAAACAAAAATTTTTTTTTTCAATATTTTGTTGCGAATCCTTTGGAGGCAATCACTGCCTTAAGTCTGGAACCCATGGACATCACCAAACGCTGGGTTTCCTCCTTCTTAATGCTTTGCCAGGCCTTTACAGCCGCAGTCTTCAGGTCTTGCTTGTTTGTGGGTCTTTCCGTCTGAAGTCTGGATTTGAGCAAGTGAAACGCATGCTCAATTGGGTTAAGATCTGGTGATTGACTTGGCCATTGCAGAATGTTCCACTTTTTTGCACTCATGAACTCCTGGGTAGCTTTGGCTGTATGCTTGGGGTCATTGTCCATCTGTACTGTGAAGCGCCGTCCGATCAACTTTGCAGCATTTGGCTGAATCTGGGCTGAAAGTATATCCCGGTACACTTCAGAATTCATCCGGCTACTCTTGTCTGCTGTTATGTCATCAATAAACACAAGTGACCCAGTGCCATTGAAAGCCATGCATGCCCATGCCATCACGTTGCCTCCACCATGTTTTACAGAGGATGTGGTGTGCCTTGGATCATGTGCCATTCCCTTTCTTCTCCAAACTTTTTTCTTCCCATCATTCTGGTACAGGTTGATCTTTGTCTCATCTGTCCATAGAATACTTTTCCAGAACTGGGCTGGCTTCTTGAGGTGTTTTTCGGCAAATTTAACTCTGGCCTGTCTATTTTTGGAATTGATGAATGGTTTGCATCTAGATGTGAACCCTTTGTATTTACTTTCATGGAGTCTTCTCTTTACTGTTGACTTAGAGACAGATACACCTACTTCCCTGAGAGTGTTCTGGACTTCAGTTGATGTTGTGAATGGGTTCTTCTTCACCAAAGAAAGTATGCGGCGATCATCCACCACCGTTGTCTTCCGTGGACGCCCAGGCCTTTTTGAGTTCCCAAGCTCACCAGTGAATTCCTTTTTTCTCAGAATGTACCCAACTGTTGATTTTGCTACTCCAAGCATGTCTGCTATCTCTCTGATGGATTTTTTCTTTTTTTTCAGCCTCAGGATGTTCTGCTTCACCTCAATTGAGAGTTCCTTTGACCGCATGTTGTCTGGTCACAGCAACAGCTTCCAAATCCAAAACCACACACCTGGAATCAACCCCAGACCTTTTAACTACTTAATTGATTACAGGTTAAGGGCTCCCACCCACTGGCGATTTTTTTTTCTTTGCGTTTTGCGTTTTTTCTCAAGAGCAATTAGAATTGAATGTACTCCTGTCCACTGGCGTTTTTTTTTGCGTTGCATTGCGTTTTTTAACATAGGAACTGTCAGTTGCATATGTGTCCTTATTTTTCTCCTAATGCACCCATGAAAGTCAATGGAAATTAATGGAAAAGCCGCGAAAACGCGGCAAAAAACGCCGCGAAAACGCTGCGTTTTTCACGCACGAAAATCGCAAACGCCAGTGGGTGGGCGCCCTAACGAGGGAGACACCTTCTGAGTTAATTGCAGCCCTTAGAGTCCATTGTCCAATTACTTTTGGTCCCTTGAAAAAGAGGAGGCTATGCATTACAGAGCTATGATTCCTAAACCCTTTCTCCGATTTGGATGTGGAAACTCTCATATTGCAGCTGGGAGTGTGCACTTTCAGCCCATATTATATATATAATTGTATTTCTGAACATGTTTTTGTAAACAGCTAAAATAACAAAACTTGTGTCACTGTCCAAATATTTCTGGCCCTAACTGTATGTGTCATTGGCTGTTAATGGGTTAAATGTGGCAAACAATGTCAACATCTGTAAGCAAAACAAATTTGATTACCAAATTTTGGTTGCTGCTCTAACTTCTGATTTGCTAATGAATGGCCAATTTTAGGCTTTGGGTAGAAATCCTCTGTGTGGGTAACAATTGGCTTATAAAAGCGTGGTCAATTGCCCCCCCTCCCCCTTCCCCTCCACCCTCCCCAACCATCTCCTCATTTAATTCTCTCCAAGTGGTGTCAGGATAACATCTCACCCCAGATGATCCATTGAGCAGTCCTTTCCTAGGCCCTGAATCACACAGTCCAGCCCACTGCCTCTTCTGCAATGGACAGGTCACTTAAGCCTCTCAGCCCACCAATGTTCCTGCAAAAAACAAGCCCACAGTGACCTGCATTCCACATACACATCCAAGTTAGGATCTTTCTGGGCTGACGCTGACACCTGCACCTCCCCCTCCTTTTTGATAAAGCAAAGTAACTGTCTGCACCACCAGGTACCACAGCCCATTAGTCCAATACCCCAGGAGCTAAAGGTGCACAAGCATCACAAGTTGTATTATCAGAAATACACAGTGCAACTAAACAATGAATTTACAGTGCACATACAAAGCAATGACAATAAAACAGTATTACAGACAAACAACTGAACAGTCTCTCAGAAAGCAGTCTTCTAAAGTTAAACTTGTAGTATTTCCATCTGAAAGGGAGAAATATACTCCATTATTAGGAAATAGAGCTCTGTCCTATAATAAAGTAGTTTTCCAATGATTGACATTGATACCACATCTCTAGGACAGTCTACTATGTGGACCAACAGCATAGTGGATCTGTTCAATATGATTCCATATTATGGCTGTTTGTATGGGCCTTAAAAATTGCCATGCACAGTGCAAGGTCAGACCTGCACTGAGTTACAAACAAGTCAATGGACCCGCAATGTCTAAAGTTGGAAATCCCCTTCAAAGGGGTAATCCAAAACTAGAAATTCATGCTCTATGGTGTAAAAAGAAAAAAAAAGAAACACTAATTTTCTTCAATTTTCAAAAGATCACAAATTGTCCAACTTCACTCCCTATTGCATGGTCCCAGACGTCCAGAGCTTCTGCTGTAAGCTACAATGTTCCAACAAAGCCTCGGGTAGTAAAGAGCTTCCTTCCCCTTTCTGTGTGCTGGTGACAAGCACTGGTGTAACTATAGAGGATGCAGAGGATGTGGTTGCCCTCGGGCCCAGGAGCCTTAGGCCCATAAGGCCTCTCTTCTCCATATAGGGAGCCCAGTAGTATGAATAAAGCATTATAGTTGGGGACCTGTTACAGGTTTTGCATTGGGGCCCAGAAGCTTCAAGCTTTTACGCCTCTGGTGACAAATATAAAGGATTATATATTCCGATGCACCATGAAACTGCTCGAGTCTAATATTTCAGGATTGTGAAGCTGATTTGTTCTTAATAATTGTGGTGTTAGCGACTTATATTAGAAGGACAAATAAGGACAAATTCTTGAGAAAATAAAATCTGGAACAACGACGAATGATTACAGCTGTAATGGATAACAATGATAAATTAATCATATATTTGTTGTTCTATAAATAAGGTATACACAGATGGAGGCTGACTCCAGCAGAAACAGGCAATCATTACACAGTTCATAAAATAGAACAAAATGTGGGACATTGAACATATATGGTAATCATTGGCAGGTGCAGTAATAGGACCAAGCCAACTCACATAATGTAATCCAATTATGATCTATTCTAAAGCATGCTCCTGTATTAGCAATCATAACAGATAACGAGGAGCTAATACAACTGTAATGTACAGTAACAGCTTTCATTTTTCTGCTGTGAGTATAGACCAGGGCAGATTCTTTTTCTCCATGTCTAAATCAATTATTGGCAGCTGACCAAAATAAAAACAATTACTAAAATAATCACTAATACACATTCCAAGCAGTTTTAGAAGAAATTAAATCATGTAAATCATAATTAGTACCATGAAGAAACTACTGAGCCCCAGTGCAAAAGAAATGTTACAGGGCTCGCCAATTACCATGTGTAAGTTCTATTGTACTGGTTTTCTCACATGTGACAGAGGACTCTTAGGCCACAGGGCCTGGGTGTAATCCCAACTTCTGCACCTTATATTATGTCCTAGAACCTGTGTTGCTTATTGTCCACAAATTCTTGACCAGTCCTTAAAAATAGGATACTCTTTTCCGATGTCCGTGAAAAAAATGGGTGTTGGTTAGAGATGAGCGAGCCTACTCGGCCACGCCCCTTTTTCGCCCGAGCGCCGCGATTTTCGAGCACTTCCGTACTCGGGCGAAAAGATTCGGGGGGCGCCGTGGGTGAGTGGGGGGTTGCAGCGGAGAGTGGGGAGAGAGGGAGAGGGCTCCCCCCTGTTCCCTGCTGCTACCCCCCGTGCCGCCACGCCTCCCCCCGCCCCCCGGCGCCATCCGAATCTTTTCACCCGAGTACTGAAGTACTCGAAAATCGCGGTGCTCGATCGAGTAATTACTCGAAACGAGTAGGTTCGCTCATCTCTAGTGTTGGTACTTCAGCAGGTTATAATGACTGTAATTATCAGCATGTTATAGCTCACAGTAAATGCTGGTAGTCAGTTTATATTATGTTTAAACTGTTTTATTAGTTTATAAAGTGGTAATCAATACAACATACAATAATCATATTGTTCTGAGCAGGGGCGTAGCTAGAGGCTCATGGGCCCAGGTGCAAAAGTTTATCTTGGGGACCACCCAATTCCCTTAACCCCTTAACGCAGAAGCTCCTGGGCCCCAATGCAACATCTGTAACAGGGCTCCCAACTATAACACTTTATTCATAGTACTGGGCTCCCTATATGGAGAAAAGAGGCCTTATGGGCCCCCTAAGGCTCCTGGGCCCGGGTGCATCCCTTATAGTTACGCCAGTGGTTCTGAGACAATAAAGGTGCACAAAGTTGGAAATCATAATTCAGAATTTTGATAAATTTAAGTAAATATTTGAGCATTAATTTTTAACCTTACCGAATCCTGAAAAAAGGAGGGCAATGAGTGGACCTACGAATGCAGGTGCAAACAAAAAAAACTGATGTAGCCTTAGCAGACAAGAATAAATGTAGCAGTGTTTATACAATCGTCAAATGTTATAGTTGCTAGTTTACTTAACAGAGGAAAAATAAGGTAGGCATGGAGGTAAGAAGTGAAAGAAAAAAAAAGAGAAATAATATGGAGAGGAGACAAAACAAGAAGGGGATACTCCCAGACTGAACATGATCACAAACCAGGCCTGTGGAGTCTAGCCCAAGATAGTGGTCACAGAGTGCAGGATAGTCTAAGAAACTCTGAATAGCCCTTCACAGAGTAGACTATTAGTAAAATTGTTGCTTTATTAAATTCAAATAAAAACACACACACATACGGGCACAGATGGACCCTAGAAGGCACCCTTAATTGGGGGTGACCAGTGGGTGCATCAATAGGGCCGGTAGACAATGACAAAATTAATACACACTCAGACATAAACACATAAGGTCAATGACTAGAGGACCAGTAAGTCGAGTACAGTTTAGCGGGTTTCTGTGTTGTGCCTTGATAGAAAACGAGTCCTTTATGTCTGAGTGTTTATTAAGTTTGTCGTTGTCTACCAGCCCTGTTTATGTCCTCCCCCCCCCCCCCCCGCCAATTGAGGGTGCCTTCTAGGGTTCATCTGTGCCCTCATGTGTGTATGTTTTTAATTAAATTTAATAAAGCAACAATTTTAGTAATAGTCTACTCTGTGAAGGGTTAGCCTAAGATATTAGTGAGTTCATATTATTACCTGACCCATAGGCATATATCACTTATCTTTGTCATTCATTAAACTTTTCCAATGTGTCTGTAAAAATGTAGGATGTGTATGAATTTTGGATAAGTTTTTCAGAAAAAATCAGGATGGCACCCCAGCCTGGTACCATGCTTTTAAAGAGAATCTGTGGGCAGGATGTTATAGAGCAGGATGAGCCTAGCAGATTATTATACTGGTTTATGGAAAAAGATTCAGTATAATTTATTGATTTAAATCTCTGTTTATTCTGGGTTTAGAATTCCAGTGGGCATCTTATCATGAACCGAGAGCCTTTCCTCTATGAGTACACATACAGAGGTAGCTATCAATCACTGAGTAAGACCTCCCATTGGACTCCAAATCTCAGAATCAACCAGTTTATATATTGAAAGCTATTCTGAATCTTTTCCCACCAAACTATATATCAATCTGCTCAGCTCATTCTACTGTATAACATGTTGCCTGCTGATACAACACCATGTTCAACATGACAAGTTTCCTTTAATGCGCCAATGAATAATTGTCGCCATGGGCCTTGTGCACCCAGCAATGTAGCGTGCACAGTGCCTTATAAGTGTCTATGGGTCATTATTAGGGGCGTTTAAGAAACTTTAAGAACTCATGTACAGCCAAAAAGCAGTATATTCTTCACTATAGATTAGTAGAAATATTCCTTAATGGTCGTTGATACGTTTAAAGTTGACACACTTGAACCCAACTTTAAGAAAACTATATATAACAGGAATATATTATATTGTACAGACAATTGCAGCATCTGGAGGACATACAATTCTATTTAAATCACAGTAAGGAAAAAGATTTCTAGCTCAATGTCCCCAGGAATAATAGACGAGGCCATGTATCAAAGGAACTGCAATTGAAAAAGGAATAAATATCGCCAAGAGTTAGCGGAGACAGGTGTATTTTAGTTCAGGCTAAGACACAGCATGGGTTTTTAAAACCCAGCATCAACAAAAGTGAAACAAGACTTGGAACATCTTCCTGAGGTTTAGCAAACTGATAAGTTTAATACTAACACAAGACGGAAGGGATTTAGAAAACAAAACAATACTTGATTTATTTCCAGCTCCCTGGGGAAAATATGAATTATTTATAACTTTAAAGAATAAGAACATTAATTTTGTCCAAACTGCTTAAAACTGGCTTTAATCCAGCTGATAAAAAGAGACCAAGAGACTCTCTCGTGTGCATAGAAACACAGGCTGTTCCTAGATCTTGCTGTCTGTAAAGCAAAGATTGCTACGGGACCTCAGATGTTCACAAATGTATTTAGCAAAAAGAGGTTAATGCAAAGAGAATCTGAAGCCAGATTAATTAGAACTGCGAGCTTGATCATAGTGAACCGTAATTTAGCGTAACAATTTTCAAAAACAAAATCCAGTATTTTATCCTGTTTCACTGGTTTTCCAACAAGCCATGAAAAATTAAATTAATAGTTCATAAGTTTGGCATAGTTTTTTTTTTCAAACCACAAGGGCATCCATAGACATATTTCATATGTGCTGGCATGGGAGCACTTTAGTAGGCAAGGCATACAGGGGTTTTACACCAAATACCACAGAAGCCACTAAAAATCTATTTATGAGGGCTCTTTCACACAAGTGTATATTGGCCACCGTTTTCACCGATCTGATGCATTAAATTCCAATGCATCAGATCACTTGGCCATATTCCCACAGCATAAAAGCACTCGTCCGGGCCAATAGAGTGCCGGGCGCTTTCACGAAAAAATAGTCTTGGAACCATCTTTACAGCCGGAATACGTTGGTCACTGCATGGGCTGCTAAACTCCCCCCCTCTTCTCTCCTCCTCTCTTCTCCTCTCTGGCTTTTTGCAATGAGAGGGGTGGAGCTAAGCTCTGCTCCGACCCCCCATTGCTGGCTGCGGGCAGTGCGTGGGGCAGGTGCTTAGCTCCACCCCCGTCCCACCCACTTTCATTGCAAACAGCCGGAGGAAAGGAAAGAGAAGGTGAGTCGGTGAGGGGAGGGGAGAGGAGGCAATGGCACTGCGGCCTCGGTGTATATGTGCTGGGGCCCATGCCATCTGAACGGGCGCATAAACGTTAGATTTGTGCACCTGTTCACATGTTTTACGGCGCCGGCGGGCGCACGTTTAAGTGCCTACGGCCGTGTGACAGAGGCCTTAGGCAAATAGATGAGGCGTCAAATCACAATGAAGTATTTATTATGGAGGACTTTAACTCTCTGGATATAAACTGGGAAACCAAAATCTGTGGATCTCATAAAAGAAACAAGTTTCTGTTAATAACTGAAGATTATAACCTTTTCCAACTTTATCCATATTTGCAAATGGCACAAAACTATGTAAGGTAATTAATACAAAAGAGTACACAGTTGCAGATATTACTTGATAAGTTAGGATCTGGGCAGAAAAGGGTCAAATGAGGTTTAACACTGATAAACGTAAGGTTATGCACATGAGCAAGGAAAATATATATCACCATTACACTCAAATGGGAAAACACTGGGTAAAACTGACATAGAAAAGAACTCGGGGATTTTGCTTAACTGTAAACTTAAAGGGGTTGTTCCGCGAAAGCAAGTGGGTCTATACACTTCTGTATGGCCATATTAATGCACTTTGTAATGTACATCGTGCATTAATTATGAGCCATACAGAAGTTATTCACTTACCTGTTCCTTTGCTAGCGTCCCCGTCTCCATGGTGCCGTCTAATTTTCAGCGTCTAATCGCCCGATTAGACGCGCTTGCGCAGTCCGGTCTTCTTCTTTTCTGAATGGGGCCGCTCGTGCCGGAGAGCGGCTCCTTGTAGCTCCGCCCCGTAACGTGCCGATTCCAGCCAATCAGGAGGCTGGAATCGGCAATGGACCGCACAGAAGACCTGCGGTCCACCGAGGGAGAAGATCCCGGTGGCCATCTTCACCAGGTAAGTAAGAAGTCACCGGAGCGCGGGGATTCAGGTAAGCACTATCCGGTTTTCTTTTTTAACCCCTGCATCGGGTTTGTCTCGCGTCGAACGGGGGGGCTATTGAAAAAAAAAAAAAAACGTTTCGACGCGGGACAACCCCTTTAATTGGCGTAACCAGTGTCAGACAGCTGCTGCCAAGGCAGATAAGATCATGGGGTGGATCATAAGATTGCTATTCTTCTTTACAAATCAGTGGTCAGACCACACCTGGAATATTGTGTACAGTTTCGAGCACTGGTACTCAAGGACATATAAGAACCTGAGTGGATTCAAAGACAGTCAACTAAATTAATAGAATGAGCGAACTACAATACCAAGAGAGGTTATCAAAATTGGGGTTATTTAGTTTATAAAACATATGGCTGAGGGTAACCTAATAGCTATGTATAACTATATTAAAGGTCAATACAAGGATGTTTCCCATGATCTATTTGTACCTAGGACTGTGACTGTAACAAAGGGGTATCTTCACTGACATTTATTTAAAAATATTATTTGACTTTTTTTAGTTCCCATAGGGAAATTGAACTTGCGATTATTTGATCACTTCTACAATATATTGCAATATTTCAGTATTGCAGCATATTGCAATTTTTATGGCAGGGCTACAATGCACAATTGCATCACGGGGAGGGCTAATGGTGAGTCAGAGTAGGGAACCCCCTTCAGCTGACAGATTGTATGCCATAGTCAGGATTGACTGTGCATGTGAGCTCCCAAACAGTCGCTATTCGAGCTAGCTCCAATAGTGTCTGTTTACAGGAGTGTCAGGTATTTCAAACAGCCGGCACTCACCAGGTAAGCAGTGGGCTTGACTTCCGAGCCCTCTTCATACCCCCTTCACACCTTTGTGATGTACATGTAGGGGTTAAAAAAGTGCTCTATTTCCACAAGGTATTCAATGTGCCACTTCTCTATACAATACAGATGCTTATTGGTAGTAGCTCTGTCCATGGTTCTTGTGTGGTAAAGGAACTATCAGTGTTGCATGCTTCTAAACAAACCACAAAGGAAAAAGTATTTTACATGTTTGATATGAAATATTTCCTTTTTCATAGTATAACAATCACCATACATACAAAGGCTTTAAATAGCAAGTGGGGGCTTTTATAAGAATATGGACAATTTAGCAACACAGACATGAGTGCCAAAATGGATTTTTCCCAGCCCTAAAACAATTTCCTCCTGTTTTTGGAAAACTTTCATTTTGTATGAGTCATTTGTAACCATTTGTAAATCAGCTGGTTGAACAGTTAGTTGAGTACTACTAGGCAAAATATGTTTACTGGAAGGGTCTATAAACTATAGAGCAAGCCACATTTCTATGTGAAAGTGCATTAATGGAGACATAAGAAATGAAAATGACAGTTTCGGAAAAAGCACATATGAGTCAGAATAGAAATGCTATTAACGTCATAGTCTAGATATAGGAATATTAAAGTGCTTTGTATGTTAAAAATTACTGTAATCATTAAAGGAGATGTCCCGAGGCAGCAAGTGGGGTTATACACTTCTGTATGGCCATAATAATGCACTTTGTAATATACATTGTGCATTAATTATGAGCCATACAGAAGTTATAAAAAGTTTTTTACTTACCTGCTCCGTTGCTAGCGTCCTGGTCTCCATGGTGCCGACTAATTTTTGGCCTCCGATGGCCAAATTAGCCGCGCTTGCGCAGTCCGGGTCTTCTGCTGTTCTCTATGGGGCTCCGTGTAGCTCCGTGTAGCTCCGCCCCGTCACGTGCCGATTCCAGCCAATCAGGAGGCTGGAATCGGCAGTGGACCGCACAGAAGAGCTGCGGTCCACGAAGATAGAGGATCCCGGCGGCCATCTTCAGCGGTAAGTATTGAAGTCACCGGACCGCCGGGATTCAGGTAAGCGCTGTGCGGGTGGTTTTTTTAACCCCTGCATCGGGGTTGTCTCGCGCCGAACGGGGGGGGGGTTTAAAAAAAAAAAAACCCGTTTCGGCGCGGGACATCTCCTTTAACTGATTTCAATCCAAGTTCTAGTGAAATTCATTTACCCCAGCATCCTATATTCTGAAATTATGATAATAATTCAGTACTTGCTTCCAACAAAGAACTACATGACGGCCATTAATATCACAAGACCAGGATCAGAAAGCTGACAAGAAAGGACCAATATAAGAAAATTCTGTGATCAAGTTAGAATACAATATTAGCATTTTTAGAAATGTATTCCCTCAAGGTTTTCTACACATACAAAAGTATTTTTTTTATTTATTTCATATAGGCCTATCTCTCTATTTTAAGTAAGCGCTTAATATGAACTTGATTTCTATTAGGTAGTTTGGATACCAGAATGTCATATGGTCTAAATTCAAAAACAGATCTGATATATTTTATTACTTTATCAGTTTATTATGCTTACATTTTTCTTCCAGTCCAATCACAGTAAATAGTATACATACAGTAGTAAATAAATTTTTAATTTTAAATATATTTCATTATTCTTTATATTTCTTCTGTATACTTACCCATGCTTATGGATTAAAGCTAGCCATTTGCCTTTAAATAGTACGTGTTCTTAACAATAGCTGGAAGGGTGTGGCTAGCTCTCAACATGGCTGGCTTCAAGTGAGCATTCCACTCCAGCTCTTTACTAAACTCCTAAGCTCATCCTGATACAGTATACCACTAACTCTTGGGAGAACCACTACCACTTTGATTTGGGACTGTCTACTGAGCATAACCACCTGTGAGCTCCCTTTGCCTGGCAGTGAGGCTGCAGTGTAGACTTGCTGTGGATCTGAAGGGAAATAGAAGTGTTGCGAATACCTTTTCTCCCACAACATCAGCTGTAGCATACTTGCTGGACCTGTAGTGCAGTTCAAAGGGGTGAGTGTTGTGGCACGACTGGGGTTAATCCACTGAGTGAGGTGGTCTGAGAACCGCAGGGATAGCCCGAGTGGGGGGCTTGGATTGCGTCATGGTGGTGACCACCCAACCATCAGCGATGACTCCATCAGCAGATAGATCACTCGACAGAAGGGTTAGAGCAGTGGTCACCAGATGCCAGTACCTCTGAGAGTCTTAAACATATGCTTCAGCACCCATACACACTTAATATCTACAAGCAAATGAATAATGATTTTTGTACTAACCGCATAAAAATGCAAGGTTCTTAGTGCACGGTTTGATCAAATACATGTAAGTCCATCCACCACGTCAAAGCAAACCTTAATGGATGGTAACCTAGCTCTTTAGACACCTCTATTCAGACTAAAAAGCCTCCACATGAATGGGAAAGCTAGGTACCTGGCTTATATACTATCACTGAAACACCTGGGACAGATGGGAAATTGGAGTGCAAGTCAAGGGTGCATGCAGCCACTCCTACACAAATAAACTGCATATATAAAATACAATACTAGTCTGCTCCTCCAACAAATAAATTAAGTGTGACTGGTAGAGATGAGCGAACGTACTCGTCCGAGCTTGATACTCGTTCGAGTATTAGCGTGTTCGAGATGCTCGTTACTTGTGACGAGTACCACGCGATGTTCGAGTTACTTTCACTTTCATCTCTGAGACGTTAGCGCGCTTTTCTGGCCAATAGAAAGACAGTGAAGGCATTACAACTTCCCCCTGCGACGTTTAAGCCCTATACTACCCCCCTGCAGTGAGTGGCTGGCGAGATCAGGTGTCACCCGAGTATAATAATCGGCCCCTCCCGCGGCTCGCCACAGATTTATTCTGACATAGAGGAGGGAAAGTGCTGTTGGTGCCGGAGCTGCTATAGGGAGAGTGTTAGGAGTATTTTAGGCTTCAAGAACCCCAACGGTCCTTCTTAGGGCCACATCTGACCGTGTGCAGTACTGTGGAGGCTGCTTTTTGCAGTGTTGCAGTTTTTTTTTTTTTTTGTATATCGGCCGTGCAGAGCATTGCGCCCTGCAGTAATTATACATAGTCCAGGGCCAGTAGTGGTGGTGAGGCAGGGACAGAAGACATATATTTATTGAATATAGGCAGTGGGCCTTTCCAAAAACATTTGGGAAAAAAAATCTATTTGGGCTGCCTGTGACTGTCCTCAGTGTACTGAGTCTGTGCTGGGTGTAGTTGTCCTCCTAATTCATACGCAGCCAGCTAAGTGTTACAGCAGGCTTGCGCAAAATTATTTCCTGGCTCTGCTGTGCGTTCGTTAAGCGAAGTCTGCCTCCAACCACAGGCCAATAAGCGGCACATTTAATTACAGCGTTTTGTTTCTGCAACACTGGTAATACACCATGCTGAGGGCTAGGGGTAGGCCTAGAGGACGTGGATGCGGGCAAGGACGCGGAGGCCCAAGTCAGGGTGTGGGCACAGGCCGAGCCAGTGCGGTGGCCAGGGGTAGAGGCAGGGCCAGACCGAATAATCCACCAACTGTTTCCCAAAGCGCCCCCTCGTGCCATGCCACCCTGCAGAGGTCAAGGTGCTCTACGGTGTGGCAGTTTTTCACAGAGACGCCTGATGACCGACGAACAGTGGTGTGCAACCTTTGTCGCGCCAAGATCAGCTAGGGAGCCACCACCACCAGCATGCGCAGGCATATGATGGCCATGCACCCCACAAGGTGGGACAAAGGCCGTTCACCGCCTCCGGTTTGCACCACTGCCTCTCCCCCTGTGCCCCAACCTGCCACTGAGATCCAACCGCCCTCTGAGGACACAGGCACTACCGTCTCCTGGCTTGCACCCACACCCTCACCTCCGCTGTCCTCGGCCCCATCCAGCAATGTCTCTCAGCGCAGCGTCCAGACGTCGCTAGCGCCACTGTTTGAGCGCAAGCGCAAGTATGCCGCCACGCACCCGCACGCTCAAGCGTTAAACGTGCACATTGCCAAATTGATCAGCCTGGAGATGCTGCCGTATAGGCTTGTGGAAACGGAGGCTTTCAAAAGCATGATGGCGGCGGTGGCCCCGCGCTACTCGGTTCCCAGTTGCCACTACTTTTCCCGATGTGCCGTCCCAGCCCTGCACGACCACGTCTCCCGCAACATTGTACCCTCACCAATGCGGTTACTGCCAAGGTCCACTTAACAATGGACACGTGGACAAGCACAGGCGGGCAGGGCCACTATATCTCCCTGACGGCACATTGGGTGAATTTAGTGGAGGCTGGGACCGAGTCAGAGCCTGGGACCGCTCACGTCCTACCCACCCCCAGAATTGCGGGCCCCAGCTCGGTGCTGGTATCTGCGGCAGTGTATGCTTCCTCCACTAAACCACCCTCCTCCTCCTCCTCCTCCTCCAACGCAACCTCTGTCTCTCAATCAAGATGTGTCAGCAGCAGCACGTCGGCAGCAGTCGGTGTCGCGCGGCGTGGCAGCACAGCGGTGGGCGAGCGTCAGCAGGCCGTGCTGAAACTACTCAGCTTAGGAGAGAAGAGGCACATGGCCCATGAACTGCTGCAGGGTCTGACAGAGCAGACCGACCGCTGGCTTGCGCCGCTGAGCCTCCAACCGGGCATGCTCGTGTGTGACAACGGCCGTAACCTGGTGGCGGCTCTGCAGCTCGGCAGCCTCATGCACGTGCCATGCCTGGCCCATATCTTTAATTTGGTGGTTGAGCGCTTTCTGAAAAGCTACCCACACTTGTCATACCTGCTCGGAAAGGTGCGCCGGGTCAGCGCAACTCCAAGACGGACGCTGGCACCCTGCGGACCCTGCAACATCGGTTTAATCTGCCAGTGCACCGACTGCTGTGCGACGTGCCCACACGGTGGAACTCTACGCTCCACATGTTGGCCAGACTCTATGAGCAGCGTAGAGCTATAGTGGAATACCAACTCCAACATGGGTGGCGTAGTGGGAGTCAGCCTCCTCAATTCTTTACAGAAGAGTGGGCCTGGTTGGCAGCCATCTGCCAGGTCCTTGGAAACTTTGAGGAGTCTACCCAGATGGTGAGCGGGGATGCTGCAATCATTAGCGTCACCATTCCTCTGCTATGCCTCTTGAGAAGTTCCCTGCAAAGCATAAAGGCAGACGCTTTGCACTCGGAAACGGAGGTGTGGGAAGACAGTATGTCGCTGGATAGTCAGAGCACCCTCATGTCTATATCTCAGCGCGTTGAGGAGGAGGAGGAGGGGGAGGAGCATGAGGAGGAGGGGGAAGAGACAGCTTGGCCCACTGCTGAGGGTACCCATGCTGCTTGCCTGTCATCCTTTCAGCGTGTATGGCCTGAGGAGGAGGATCCTGAAAGTGATCTTCCTAGTGAGGACAGCCATGTGTTGCGTACAGGTACCCTGGCACACATGGCTGACTTCATGTTAGGATGCCTTTCTCGTGACCCTCGCGTTACACGCATTCTGGCCACTACGGATTACTGGGTGTACACACTGCTCGACCCATGGTATAAGGAGAACCTTTCCACTGTCATTCCCGAAGAGGAAAGGGGTTCGAGAATAATGCTATATCACAGGGCGCTGGTGGACAAACTGATGGTAAACTTCCCATCCGACAGCGCTAGTGGCAGAAGGCGCAGTTCCGAGGGCCAGGTAGCAGGGGAGGCGCAGAGATCAGGCAGCATGTACAGCGCAGGCAGGGGAACATTCTCCAAGGCCTTTGCCAGCTTTATGGCTCCCCAGCAAGACTGTGTCACCGCTCCCCAGTCAAGGCTGAATTGGCGGGAGCACTGTAAAAGGATGGTGAGGGAGCACGTAGCCGATCGCACGACCGTCCTCGGTGACGCCTCTGCCCCCTACAACTACTGGGTGTCAAAGCTGGACACGTGGCCTGAACTCACGCTGTATGCCCTGGAGGTGCTTGCTTGTCCTGCGGCTAGCGTCTTGTCAGAGAGGGTGTTTAGTGCGGCTGCGGGAATCATCACGGATAAGCGTACCCGCCTGTCAACCGACAGTGCCGTCAGGATCATCTTATCAAGATGAACAAAGCCTGGATTTCCCCAGACTTCTCTTCTTCACCAGCGGACAGCAGCGATACCTAAGCAATACGTAGGCTGCACCCGCGGATGGAAGCTACGTTCTCTATCACCATCAAAAACGGGGACATTTTTGTTTCATCAATCTGTGTATACTATTCCTTCTCCTCCTCCTGCTCCTCCTCCTGAAACCTCACATAATCACGCCGAACGGGCAATTTTTCTTAGGCTCACAAGGCTCAGTCATATAATTTTTCTAAACAATTTTTATACGTTTCAATGCTCATTAAAGCGTTGAAACTCGCACCTGAACCAATTTTTATTTTAACTGGGCTGCCTCCAGGCTTAGTTACAAATTAAGCCACATTAACCAAAGTGATTAATGGGTTTCACCTGCCCTCTTGGTTGGGCATGGGCAATTTTTGTGAGGTACATTAGTACTGTTGGTACACCAATTTTTTGGGGCCCTCGCCTACAGTGTAATCCAATTAATTTTTTGCCCACCTGCATTACAGCTGACGTTACATCAGCTGTGTTGGGCACTGCAATGGGATATATTTATGTACCGCCGGTGGGTTCCAGGGAGCCACCCATGCCGTGGGTCCACACGGAGTTGTAACTACATGTGTCCACTTCTAAAGAGCCCCAGTTTGACTGGGGCATGCAGTGTGGGCCGAAGCCTACTTGCATTAAACATGACATTACCTCAGCTGTGATGGGCAATGCAATGGGATATATTTATGTACCGCCGGTGGCTTCCTGGCACCCACCCATGCTGTCGGTCCACACGGAGTTGTAACTTCATGTGTCCACTTCTAAAGAACCCCAGTCTGACTGGGGCATGCAGTGTGGGCCGAAGCCCACCTGCATTTAATCGGACATTACATCAGCTGTGATGAGCACTGCAATGGGATACATTAATGTACAGCCGGTGGGTTCCAGGGAGCCACCCATGCCGTGGGTGCACATGGAATTCCCATTGCGGAGTTGTACCTGCCTGTGACTATTTATAAAAAAACGCGGTCTGACTGGGGCATGCAGACACCTTGACAGAATGAATAGTGTGTGGCACATAGGTTCCCCATTGCTATGCCCACATGTGCAGCTCCTGATGGCAGTGGCACAGGATTATATTTCTCATTGCTTCTGTACAGCATTGTGGGCTATCGCCCCGCCCCTTTTAAAGAGGGTCACTGCCTAGCCGTGCCAACCCTCTGCAGTGTGTGCCTGCGGTTCCTCTGGCAGACGCAATTATAAATAGACATGAGGGTGGCATGGCATGAGTGCAGCTGAAGGCTGCGCAGGGACACTCTGGTGTGCGCTGTGGACACTGCGTCGCGCGGGGGGGGGGGGGGGGTTGGGCAGCATGTAACCCAGGAGAAGTGGCAGCGGAGTGTCATGCAGGCAGTGATTGTGCTTTGTTGGAGGTAGTGTGGTGCTTAGCTAAGGTATGCATTGCTAATGAGGGCTTTTCAGAAGTAAAAGTTGTTGGGGGGGGGGGCACTCTTGCCGCTATTGTGGCTTAATAGTGGGACCTGTGAACTTGAGATGCAGCCCAACATGTAGCCCCTCGCCTGCCCTATCCGTTGCTGTGTCGTTCCCATCACTTTCTTGAATTGCCCCGATTTTCACAAATGGAAACCTTAGCAAGCATCGGCGATATACAAAAATGCTCGAGTCGCCCATTGACTTCAATGGGGTTCGTTACTCGAAACGAACCCTCGAGCATCGCGATAATTTCGTCCCGAGTAACGAGCACCCGAGCATTTTGGTGCTCGCTCAACTCTAGTGACTGTGCATGATAAGCCATGCCTACAAGAAATACAGTGGTAAACATATGGTTCTGATTAGACAGAAGAGTGGGAGGAGAATAAAACGTCGGTAAAAGAGGAGAGTTGGAATGGGGCGAGAGGAAAGAAGAGAAAGGGAGCCTTGGGGGAAGTCGGTCCCAAGGGTAGTTCCTGGGCTGATGGCCATGGGAACCTGGTCATCATCCAGCTGCACCTGACGTCAAATAAGTAGTGGGGCCGACTGCATTAAGGGTCTTCTTCCACCCTACTAGACGGTGTCCAAGTAAGTCCTATGTCACGCACTAAGGAATCCCTGCCTCGGGGTGAGTCTCCTTTAGCTCCACCCCGTGTTCAACGAGAGCATCTCCCAGCCCCTACTTCTTCCTTATCTTTGGCAGGTTTTTCTTTGGCGCCAAGGAGTTGCAGGTTTTTTGAAGAGGGGGAAGAAGATGACAGGCACCATCTTGGAGCATCCCTGTGCAATACACATCCTCCTTTTGCTCAGTGCTTTCTTGTAACGTCGAGGCGAGAAACAACATCACATAGTCCTCCTGAAGTCGATGAAGCATTTTAGCACACATCTGTGCCTTCACTTTTTTTTCCTTTCATCCCTTTCAATAAAGTGCTCCACAACCACTAGTCCCACACTCCAGCGACAAGTCCCTTGGGATGGGCGTGGCTTCTATGTCCTAGACACCTGATGGACCAGCCATTCTTCTCTCAAATATGTCCAAATATCAAGTTCATAGTTTATACTCCACATTAGCAATGTACACACCTCAACTTTCCACATTTCAGCATCCAAGGAGCCGAGGTATCATCCTGTTCATGACACCAAAGAGAAATCCATGCTGCAGTATTCTGAAGACAGCAGGGATGGCCTGAGTGGGGAGCTTGGATTGTGTCACGGGGGACCACCCGACCATCAGCGATGACTCCCACAGCAGACGGATCACTCGGCAGAAGGGTTAAAGCAGGGGTTACATGACACCAGTACCTCTAAGAGTAACGTTATTAGATAATAAAGACGTCTAAGCCAAATTAGTTTGTGCAAAACCAGAGATAAAGAGTTTTAATGCAGCTTGCAAATTGCATACAGTAATATCTACAAAACAATTCCTTCAAGCAGTAGAATCCAACAGTAGATTATTCAGTTTAACAACAGTCCTTTCTGCTCTAACTTTCCCTTTCGCCATCTACTTTTCCTTGTCCTTTTCATATAACTGCACTGGCCAGTCCAAGTTATCTGAACCTTGCTCTGAACAGTTACTTATGGAGAAAAACTACCGGAGCTTGTCGGAGGAACATTGACTTCACACTGACAAGGTTGCAAGTCACTCATGATACAAGTCAAGCCCATCTCATTGTTTTGGTTGCGCAGGGTCTGCCCTTACTCGGACACCATCTAGTAAGGTAGAAGAAGACCCTTGACATGGCTGGCTCCACTACTTATTTCGTGTCAGGTGCAGGTTGACGAGGACCAGGTTCCCATGCCCATCTGCCCAGGAATCACCCTCGGGGCCGACTTTCCCCGAGGCTTCCTTTCTCATCTCTCCCCTCACCTCACTCCAACTCTCCTCTTTTACTGCTGTTTTATTCTCCTCCCACTCTGCTGTCTAATTTCTCCCCAACTCGACCCTTAAACCAATCCTGGTTCAGATAGGGACTGACAGACCGAAACCCCATGTGGGTTAGTGTAGTGGACACACCTACAAACACCAGACAATGATCAATTAACAACATATACAGACAGTCCACATGAAACAAGAAACACAAACTGACAAAGACACACTAGGAAAGAATTAGTCACCTAAGTGCTGTTGGGGGCCAGTGCTTCGAGCAACTACATGACCTGCCTCCTCTTTTGGGGAGCAGAGTGCTCTTGCAGACAGGCTACTCGGCTCTGATAACAGGCAAGCACAGACTATTAGTGGATACTGTTTCAACTGGCTGCTGAGCTTGATGGCCCAATGCCCGGCTGGTTGGTGAACTCAGCAAGTAAAGTGCTCTCTGCATACTCTGCTTGTGTGATACCCATTTTTGCCCAACAGTAGAAGACACTTACTGCTGCACCTATTAAAAACTGGGAATTCTGTTTCCCTTGCTCAGCCATCGTGTTTGAGATTACATCATCACATAAAGCTATGGTCAATTGAAACCTGCATTCTTGATCATTTATGGCTCCAAAGCGACTCATAACCCGACCATTCAAATATGTTTTTGTCATTTTTTGCAATATGTATAACAGACATTCTTGGCTCATCTATTTATGGACCACGAAAGTAACTTGCTGAAAAAATATATCCTTCTTCAACAAAGGGAACACTTCCAATCTACAAAAAATCTTGTCATTACCAGCCCAAAATGGCTTAAAGGTGAACCAAATCTACAACTCCTAGGAAACTTACAGATTTTTTACCTTCTGGCCCTCACGGCACCAGTGAAGATGCAAAGTTTTTTAAATCACAGCTCAGAAAACAAAACCAAAACAAACAGCAGCTACTTCTCAGGAATGAAGTTTTCTCTCACGAGATTCTCTACTGGCTCTTCCTCATCTGAGACAGCAGAACAGAGCTCTGCTTTCACAGAGGTCACTAAAATAGGTATTTCAGACTCCCTACAGGCCTCCCCCAACTCTAGATGCCCTTCTACCAAAAAAGGAACTCATTTTACCATCGCAAATGATCTAAATATGAAGAGAACCTCTCCTGTAATTTACTATCGTATCCAGGTACGGATAATCCTTTAACCACTAATACATTAACTTTCCCATCCACTGTCTGACGTCTAAAGACATTCTGATTGAAGGCTGTACAGCTGCGACATTGGAAGACGTCCGGCAGGGTATTCTTACTGTAGATTACTGGATGCTTTGTTGTCAGGGGCCTCTCCGGCATGTCACATACTGCAGTACTGGCTCTAGCCAGCAGATGGTGCCATTGTATAATGGCAGAATGAGAAAGCCCTCTAGGAAACTCTGAATCCAAAATTGGATTGCAAAGGGTTAAAGAAGCTGCTTTTGTCTCTTCAAAGAACATTTCTCAAGATATGTAAAAAATGTCTAATCAACTTCAATCCAATATTGACTACTTTGCCACACGTACTGCCCATGTTGAACAAAAAACGAGGGAATTCTCCACCTCCCACAATGAGTTGTTAGATGCTTACAATGTCTTGGAGGAAGAGCTCTCCCGTCTATGCAAAAAACTTAGACCTTGAAGATAGGTCACAAAGAAACAACATAAAATTCAGTGGGATTCCGGAATCTGTATGCCCTGTTTACCTTTTTCAATACCTTCTCCAGTTCTTAAATATTAAAATATTAACCAATACTTTAATAATCATATTTATTAAGAATTGTTGACACATATCAGTAACATGCAGTGCAGCTTTGAACGCTGGGGGAGCCCAGAGTGCCAGTGCCAATGTAGTTCACCTAAAAGGTGTGCAGGGCAGCCTGCTAGATTTAAATATGGCATCACAAATACGCTATGAGCCTGCATAGTGTCCTACATGTACTGTGTGACATGACACCTTGTGTATGCTTTACTTATGTATAAGTATGGTACTGGGCAGCCCCCCCTCTATTTAGGGAGGATGCATGAGTGGTTGTTTATCCTTATCTTGCCTCTGTGCTCCTCCATTAAAATAGTTCGGCTGTCTGCATTTTGAGGAATGGGTGTATTACCTGCCCTCTTGCATTAGCACAATAGTAAGTATATGGACACTTTTTTGCTCTATGTCTACTCCAGTTTTTTTAAATTTTACCTTCATCCCTATCTCTACTGGAATATATCATTGATAGAGCACACAGAATTCCTAACACTCGCTATGCGCTAGGGCTGCTCCATAGGATGTCTTAGCTCAGATCCATTTTTATCAGACCAAGGACAAACTTTTAAATGAAGGAACGCGAAGATCTTTAGCAGACCCATATAATACCATACTGATATTCTCTGATCTCTCTCCAGCAACTTTACAACTCCAAAGACAATTCTTATCAGTTACCTTTGCTCTTCGTGGTGCCAACATTAAATATAAATGTGGCACCCCTACTTAGCGTCTAAAGAAATAGTGCGTCTTATGTAGCAACTTTTGAGGTAGACAGATTGTCTTTCTGTCAGACATTCTTGTTGAGCAAGCTGCACCTCCTTCAATAAGTAGGCCCCCACCACAGATTACACAAGAATGGTTCTCCGCTGGCAAGAATGGGCATCATACCTAACTGATAAATACTTTAATTATGTTATCTTTTTGTACTTTTCAAATATTTTCTTATTTTAATACTTTATTTGCATTATGGAGCTATCATGATGTTTGAATATGCTAATACCCCGAATCTTTGCTCCCGAGCGGGCAGGTGCTCGCTAAGGGCAATGCTCGATCGAGCAATTGCCCTTAGCGAGTATGCTCGCTCATCTCTATTCTTTACCACTCTGTCCTCCATGAAGTCAACGCTTGTTTTTTTGCTTATTTATAAATCATGCCTATTACTATTTCTTCGTTAAGTGGCTTAAACAGTCCATTTAAACACAGTTCGCTATGGTGCAAGGCCCTCAAGCTACACACTGATGGATTCTTTGCACAATAAACATATTTTATAAAAGATAAACACCCTAAATACTCTCATCCTCAATTCCTGCATTTTCTTTTGCTTCAAACTGATAGGGGAAAAAAGGAGTAGTAATTGCAATCAGTAATTCTGTATCTTTCTATCAGCAGAACTTGTATGTAGATCCTTTACGCCATTCCATAATTCTTGTCTGTGAGATTAATAATGTCCCTGTAACATTCATGCAGGCCATGTGAACAGCGACCTGCACAAATTTAAAGAGAGGAATATGCACTAAAAACTGGACATAAGATCACCAAACTGACCAAATATGTAACGATCTAAGGGAAAAGGGGAAGTTTGACCCTACACCACAGAAGTCAGGGAACCCTACCTCAAAGTGGGGTGATAGTCCCGGAAAGGACCGCGCCCACACAGTAACCTAGTGTAAACCTGACTAATCCGAGATCAAAATAGGGAAAGCGGCAGGGAACACCAGACAAAGTTAGAACAACTACAAAAACAGCAAACTATAAACAGGACATAGTTTGCACCATGAGTCTGCACACTTAGACATACACCAAAACAGGACATAGTTCAGACCCAGTGTCTGCATTCCTACAGACAGAGAAGAAATCAGGTGTCCTATCACCTAAGGACGGAAGGGGTTAAAGTGACCTCGCTTAGGGGTGGAAGGGTTTCAGGTGTCCTCTCACCTACAGATGGAGCAATTCAAACATAAACCAAACAGAACTGTATGCATGCAGACAACAAACCAGACCAACAGAACGAAACAAAGATCTGCACAGCATGCAACCTAATACCTGGGTTTACTTAGGAGATGCAAAGGTATAATAACCCCTCTATGAAGATGGGCTGGTTTTTATGTGCACAGACCCATGGTGATTGGCTGGCTAGAGCAATCCACACAAACAGCCAACCAAATCAACTACACCTGCAGCGATGTGCTCCTGGAAGTACATAGTACTACAAGCCCCAAGAGCATGACATAACAGCCCCTTTCACTTTAGTGAATGTATATTTCCCATATAAGTGGCAAGGTAATTTTTTTTCACGTATTTTGAAAGAAACTGTTAATATACAAAAGGGAACTTTGATAATTGGGGAGGACTTCAATTCAGCTATGGATCTGACTCTGGATTCCACTTCTGGATCCAGATTACCATCCCCTATAATCCTACTTTTGCAGAGAGATGTTTGGCGGTGTCTTCATGGATATGAGAGAGACTATACCTTTTTATCTTTACCTCATTATAAAAAATACTCTTCCCTTCCGGTCCCCTATCTGGTGACAGTGTTTAGTGAGGCAATGGATAAGGGTTCCTTTCCCTCAGAAATGTTAGAGGTTCTTATCGTCACTTTACCCAAACCTGCCAAAGAAACTACTTGCCCAGCTAATTTTTGTCCTATTTCCCTGATTAAAAACTGATGTAAAAACTAATGCTAAGAACCTCAGCATCCAACTTTTTTTTATTCTTCCAATGTTGGTTGATACAAATTAAGTAGTCTTGTCCCACAGAGACAGGGTCCCAATGGAACATGCCAGTTCCTGAATCTCATTAAGACTGCTGAACTTGGTCATTTACCTTCTTTATTCCTAGCTCTAGATGCGAAAAGGTGTTTGATCAAATTCACTGGGGTTATTTAGAGGCTACCTTAGGGAAATTTGGTTTCTCTGGTCCCATTAAATTTGCGATTTTGTCATTATATTCAGCACCGTCTGCTTGTTTTTTTTTACCTGGGTGCATTTCCTCTTTATATATATATTTCTAATAGTACTCGACGGGGCTGCCCTCTCTTGCCCTTCTTATCGGACCTTTAGCTGAAAAGAACAAATAATAACATCAAAAGGAATTAAATGAGGACATCAGAAACATGAAGTAAGACTATATGCAAGTGATCTCATCTTAGCTTTAACAGACTCTGTCTTCTCTTTAAAACAGGCTCAATCTATTTCTATGGTCTGCTCACACACCAATATATGGATCTCTGGGCTTTAGAAGTCGGCTCAATAAGAATCCTAACTGGCATCTTAATGATGACTTATTAAAGGATGCAACATGTTTATCCAACATTACCAACACTATCAATAATTTTGTTGCAGACCACCAATCTGATTCTACATCAGCACCTATCCAATGGGAGACATTAAAATGTGCCCTCAGGGGGGTATTCATCTCACATGGCGCAAGATCAAAATAATAGAGATCTCAAAAGTGTTACAGCACTCTGCCCCCCGAGCGCCAGTTGGGGTGCCCTGATCTCCCGCACCCCCACTGTCCCTGCCTACTTGCCTCGGCCCTGGCTAACCCCAGGCGGACAACTGGACGGCGGTCCCTGCCCTGGCTGGGGACCTGGCGACTGACAAGCAGGAACCTACCTAATGGGGGGAACAGAGTGCCGACAGAGGAGGCAGATGAATCAGACCAACAAAACTGACAAGGCTGGAGATGGAACTCACAGGCAAACTGGCTGGGTGCTGGATAGCAACTAGTGCTGACTGGGCCAGACTAGATTAGAGGCAAACAGAACCAACTAAAACAGACTGAGTAACAGGGGACCAGAGGGAGCTGACCGACAACTAGGGACTGACTGAGGAGAACCGCAGACAGACTGGCTAGGTGCATGCAGAACCAATAACTGGCCATGAGCTCAGTTCACTGCCAGTCTTTTAACCACAAGGTTCCGCCCAGGGGCGGAGAGTGGGAGGAGGCAACTCCACCCACTGCTGTATAAGAAGCACAGAGGAGTGCGGGCGGCACCCTACGGGCAGGCACGCCCACGCCGCCGCCCACTGGCCAACCCAAGCTGCTGGGATGACCTCGACACAGGGCTCCAGGCTGCTGGAGCCGCCCCCGGAGCGACGCGCGCCGACCGCGGGACCCCATGCCGCACTGTATGGTAACATTACCCCCCCTCTGACGGGGGACCTCTGGGCCCCCGGAAACTCGACCAGGCTTATCCAGGCAAAGGCTGTGAAAACGCTGTACCAACCCGAGAATGTGACCCTCCTGAGCGGACACCATGGACTGATCCTCAGGTCCATGACTTCGGTAGTCTGTGGCTGCCCCATTTCCTTCAGGGCCAACCGTTGACATATCGTCATGTTTCAGGTCGTCTTCCGAGTCAATGTCCAACCATTCGCCACTGTCTTTTGACCCATCCTCGCTACCAATGACGCTGCCTTCAAAATCTGAGGCATCTCTAACTTTAAAATCACTGTCATCTGAGCTATCATACTCCAAAAAACTCTTCCGGGCCCCCAAATATTGTACGGTTCCTGGACCCCGGCAAGAATCCAGGACCTCCTGGGCCTTTTGTTCAACTTCATCACAGACCAGGGTGGGCGGCGGGGGACCGGAGGTGGGCATCACCGAAGAGACAACAGGTTTCGACAAAGACTTATGGCACCCCGTGCGACCCCTCCTTTTGCGATTTCCAGAGGACCGGTACCCCTTCTGTTCGACTGAGCAGGGGGGAAGGGGAGCGCGATGGCTATGGCAGGATGGCCCCCACTGGGTTAGCTCCCCAGTGGCCCAATCGAATTGGGGGTTGTGCAACGCCAGCCACGGCATCCCTAGTACCATGTCTACCGACATTTTCTCCATCACCAGGAATGATAGACCTTCCGAATGGCGACCCCCCACCATGAGTTGTAACACTGGGGTCCTCCATCGAACCAAGCCCGAAGCAAGAGGAGTAGCATCAATGCTAGCAAAACGAATTGGCGTCTTCAGCGCCACAAATTCAGCCCTCAGGGGCTCAACGAGAAGCATGCTTATCAGGTTAGCAGCTGCTCCGGAATAAATAAACGCCTGCCCTAGGCGGGAGAAGTTCCGGAATCTAACCTGGCAGGGTATCAGAAGTCTAGGACGTACCTGAGGTCCTAGGTGACCCTCCCTGCAGTCGCCTAGGACTGGAAGTCTTTCTGCCGATTCAGACTGTGGACGCTGAGGCCTCCAGGGGCAAGTTATCACCCGATGTCCAGCTTTCCCGCAGTAGAGACAGAGATTATGTAATAACCGAATCCGGCGTCGCTCCTTGGGGTCCAGTGGGTCCAGTTCCATAGGTTCGGGAACAGAGACTGGTACGGACGGGGAGGGAACAGGACAAATGACCTCCCTGACTCTATGGGTCGGTCTATCTTGCTTCCCAGCCCTGAGCCTCCTATCTGCCTTCACTGCTAACTCCATAGCCTCCTTTAAGGACCCGGGAACGGGATGGGAGATCAACAGTTCTTTGACCGCGTCTGAGAGACCTTGCATAAAAACGTCTTTCAGGGCACTATCGTTCCATGCAGTATCACCCGCATAGCGTCTGAAATTGGAGCAATAATCCTCCACACAAAGCGACCCCTGATGCAGCGCCAGCAACCGAGAAACCGCCAACCCCACTCTGTCCGGTTCATCGAAGATGCCCCCAAGTTCCTGAAAAAAGGAGTCCACCGAATGCAGGGAGGGGGAACCCTCGGGAATGGAAAAGGCCCAAGTCTGGGCAGAGCCCCGCAGCAGGGACATTATGAGCCCGACCCTCTGGACCTCCGAGCCGGAAGAGCGGGGACGCATCCGAAAAAACAGGCGACACGCCTGTTGAAAAACAAAAAACTTGTTCCTCTCCCCAGAGAACACCTCGGGAAGAGGGCACTTGGGTTCGGGACTGGTAACGGCATTCTGCTCCTGCGACAATGCCCACTGCTCCTGGGCCACCATGCGAGCTGACAAATCCCGGATCACCGGCACCAGGTCTTGCAGCTGGTTTGCGAGGGCGCTGATCGCCGCCATGAAAAGAAAAACAGTATTTTAAGGGCCAGTTATTATGTTACAGCACTCTGCCCCCCGAGCGCCAGTTGGGGTGCCCTAATCTCCCGCACCCCCACTGTCCCTGCCTACTTGCCTCGGCCCTGGCTAACCCCAGGCGGACAACTGGACGGCGGTCCCTGCCCTGGCTGGGGACCTGGCGACTGACAAGCAGGAACCTACCTAATGGGGGGAACAGAGTGCCGACAGAGGAGGCAGATGAATCAGACCAACAAAACTGACAAGGCTGGAGATGGAACTCACAGGCAAACTGGCAGGGTGCTGGATAGCAACTAGTGCTGACTGGGCCAGACTAGATTAGAGGCAAACAGAACCAACTAAAACAGACTGAGTAACAGGGGACCAGAGGGAGCTGACCGACAACTAGGGACTGACTGAGGAGAACCGCAGACAGACTGGCTAGGTGCATGCAGAACCAATAACTGGCCATGAGCTCAGTTCACTGCCAGTCTTTTAACCACAAGGTTCCGCCCAGGGGCGGAGAGTGGGAGGAGGCAACTCCACCCACTGCTGTATAAGAAGCACAGAGGAGTGCGGGCGGCACCCTACGGGCAGGCACGCCCACGCCGCCGCCCACTGGCCAACCCAAGCTGCTGGGATGACCTCGACACAGGGCTCCAGGCTGCTGGAGCCGACGCCGGAGCGACGCGTGCCGACCGCGGGACCCCATGCCGCACTGTATGGTAACAAAAAGTTTTTCCAACTGCTACAGGCTTTGTGCATCAGGGAGACCGCTAATATAACACGCGCCTCTGACACCTCTGACACCCAGACATAAAATTCTATCAATTATTGCTCAAAAAACCTTGTGCCTCAGGGATATAATGCAAGCAGGATATTATAAATATGCTGATAATAATGTGGCAGATGGATGGCCAGAGCATTTCATCCTCACTCATCCCCCTCTCATATCTTCTCCATTAACTCTACCATTGTCAACTTGGTTCACTCCCCTCGTGAGATCCTGGAGGAGTTTCACTTTTACTATGCTAAGCTATACAACATTCCTAAATCAAATCCTCAGACCTTTTTACTTAAAAACAATGTTCACAGTTATCTGGAGCTTAACTCGCCTAGGTCTTTTTCCGAGGAGGAGGCTTCGGCACTTGATCAAGCTTCTATGAACCCTGAAGGCTGGGAAAAATCAAGGACCTGATGGGTTTACCCCCAGATTCTACAAATTGTGTGGCGGTCTGATCTTTGATATTTTGCTCAAGGCATTTAACGCTGTCTCCTGAGGCTGTCCTTTTCCTCCCCAGGCCCTTCAGGCCCATATAGTAGTAATCCCCAAACCCGGGAAGGACCCTATGATATGTAGTAATTATAGTCCCATCTCTTTAATAAATAATAAATTATTCTCCAAGATGTTGGCTTTTAAGATAAATCCTCACATCCCACATCTTATACATAAGGAACAGAGTGGATTTGTCCTGGACCAGGAGGCCAGCAAAAACATAATTAAAACCTTAACATTAATTGCAAAGATGTGCAAATCCAGTACCCCATGTATGCCTTCTGTCTGTTGATGCAGAGAAAGCTGTCAACAGGGTTCACTGGCAGTTCTTGGAGGTGACTCTTACTAAAATAAGATTGGGTCCAAGGCTGTTGTCATGGATTATGTCCCTCTACCAAAAACCCTCAGCTCAGATAAGAATCAATGGATGCCTGTCAACTGCCTTCCCAATTAGAAATGGGATGCACCAAGGCTATTCCCTCTCTCCCTTCCTGTATATGCTTGTTATGGTGTCCCTAGCCAACACCCTTAGATGTAATGCTTCGATACATGGAATGAATATGGGGAATCGGTGCACAAATTATCTTACAACTTATTGATCTATGTTCCTTTCCCCAGAATAGGCCTTCCAGTTATCTTAGAGGAATTTGCCAGATACAGTAGACTCAGCCACTTGAATAAGCAAAAATCAGAGATACTGAATATTAACATGCCTCAGGAGGAGGCCAGACAGCTCCAGAATCTGTTCCCTTTTTGCTGGAAAGACATGTATACAATACCTGGGGATTCAGATCCTGGCCAACCTAGACCAAATTTTCAAACAAAACTATAAAACCTTTATACCATCAATTGAACTAGAACTAATAGAATGGCTCTGAATCTCACTTTCATGGTTTGACAAAATCAATGCCCTAAAAATGGATATCCTTCCCAGGATTTTATACATATTCCAGACTGTGCCTTGGAAATTACCTAAACATTACTTTGAAATGTGCCCAAAAATTATCAGTAAGTTCGTCTGACAAAATTCCTCACCATGCCTTAGCTATAAAATTTTAACTCGTCCTATAATGTTCAGTTGCACATGCTTGCCTGACTTAGACCTATACAACAAAACAACAATTTGCCATTATATTTAAAAAAAATTTAATCACTCTGCATCCAAACTACAGGTGGACATAGAACACATCCTGAACCCTTTCCAGGTTCAGGGAGTTTTTTGCATCCCCTTGGGGTTAGACTGGGAAAAATTAGGAGCTACAACACTTATGTTAAACCTATTAAGTTCTTGGAACAGGTCATTTCATATGAATCTCGGGCCCTCTTACCTCTCGTGGGGAACCTTCAGATCCCATCCACCATGTCAAATACCAGCCTATCATTCCCTCCATTGGTAATGTATCCCAGGATGAGGGATGTAATGGGACTTTGGGGGATGAGAACTCGTTATGACTTGAAAGGAGACCTCAGATTTCCACCGGGTTCCTAAATACAATATTTAAAAATACGTAGTTATGCTTATGCTGTTACTCCTCTTTCTAACCTATCCATGGAGCTCACTCCATTTGAAGAACTATGTCTTTCCTTGTAAGCTCCTACCCACATAATATCCTCAGTCTATGGTGTGCTGATGGGGAATTTCAGGCCCGGTTGGGTGGAGGCATGGGAGGGTGCATTGGGCAGGTCTTTTTCCGGGGAACTCTGGACCAAAGCATATAAAATGTCCTGCAAGATGACTATATCTTGCAGATTGCAGGAGCTAAATTTTAAAAATAGTATCACAGTGGTACAGGACCCCAGAGAAACTACACAAAATATTTCCTTTCAGCTTAAACCAATGTTGGACATGACTAACAGAGGTTGATTTGATGTTGCGAATATGGTGGAATTGCTTCCTTACAGCACCTCTCTGGCAGGATATCTCTAGACTTTATAAGGGCCCTATGTGGAACCTCACTTAATATAACATCAGAGATAGCTCTTCTATCCATGTTCCCAGGCCAGATCTAAAGATAAAAAAGGACTACTGAGACATTTTTTAATGGCAATGCGCCAAATCATTCCCAGACATTGGAAACAAAATATTGCCATTCCAAGGATAGTCTAAGTGGAGGCCGTAGATTCTCTGAAATAAATGGAAGAACTCAAATGCTCTGGCGTTGACTCGGAGCTCACAGGTTTTTATTCCATTTGGACAGTGTGGATGGACTTTCACAACTCATCCTCCTTCTCTAGGTGGATGCTAGATGGTTCTGTCTCATAAGTGGCATAACTACACCTGGGGGTGGACATACCTCACGGAACACCCTACTCCCTCTCTCTTTCTCCTCTTTCTTTTTTCCTAGATCCATCTAAATCTTCCTCTTCCTTCTTAGCTCTTTTTGCTTTTTCCCTACACCTTGGCGGGGTGTGACTTCCTCAAAAGGGACTGCATATACCTACCAGATTGCACTGGAAGTTGTCTGAATCAATCATATGAAACTTCATTGTGTTGTTCCCCCTATTCTAGTTGTATTAATTTAAAATGGAAGTCACTTATTGATATATAGAAGAGTGACATTGATAGTGTTGCATTCTATCTTTACTGTTAGGCCTCATGTCCACTAGCAAAATTGAATTGCGGATTTCCGCTGCGGAATCCGCATTCAATTTTGCCCATAGGGATCCATTGGCCATCCGCGGGCAATTAAATTGAAATTTGCACCCGCGGATGGCATTTTAATGGCTTTGTGTTTTTCCCAGACAAAAGAGAAAACGCAGCATGCTCCATTTTCTGCGGTTCTCCCGCATGTAAGGCTCCCGCAGGCTCTGTCCGGTCCCGCGGTACACCCGCAGGAGCGCGGGAGAGCAGGAGTTCAATAAGAAAAGAAAAAAAGAGTGCACGGCGCATGTGCGTGGCACGCTGCCGGCTTCCCGAGTGCATCCGCCTGGCAGAGAGAAAGAAGATCCGGCCGCAACAGATTAGAACCTGCAGCGTCCAGACAGGTAAGAAAAATCTATTTTCAGGCCTCATGGCCCTGGGAAAGGAGGGTCTCGCTGTGGGATACTGCATGGAGAATCCGCGCGGGCCCGAATTTCCTAGTGGACATGAGGCCTTACTGTGTCAATGTTTATATTTTAAGGCTTCAATAAATACCTTTTGAACATAAAACTTCTGATTTTGGAAAAATTTCACATTATAGGTTAAATAATGCAAACCTCAATTGCTGGGTGTTGGGACTGACAATAAAATTAAGCAGCATATAATTAATTCCTTCCTGTATGTATGGAATGACCATTCTATACCTTATCTAGGTATTCATTTAACAAGCCCTAGCTCCTATACATTCACCAAAAACTATTGGCCCATGGTTAACTACATTCCACAACTTTAAATAACCTCCGTAAATCCTTTATTTTCTGGGTGGCAAGGATAGCAGTGTTTAAAATGATGGCTTTGTCATGCATTCTCTATATTTATAGAACTGTAGTGATTTCTATCCCTTCTTCACTAAACTACAGACTATTCTTAACAATTTCATTTGGGGTGGCATTCATGCTAAAATTAAATTTTCCACTTTAGTTAACATTAGCTATAATAATTAAGAACATCTATATGGTTTGAAAATGAAGCCCTGTTTTTTTGGATGTTTATGCCACATTTTTAAAGTATATAATATAATACAACCCAAATTCCAAAAAGATTGGAGTGCTGTGAAAAATGTATATTAATGTAAAGAAAAAAGAATGCAGTGCTTTGGAAATCTCATATAACTATATTTTATTCACAACAGAACATAGAACACATATCAGAAGTTGAAAGTGAGGCACTTTTCCATTTCATTAAAAAAAAATTACCTAATTTAGAAATTGATGGCAGAAACACATCTCACAAAAGTTTTGACCAGGCCATGTCTACTATTATGAAGCATACCCTATTCTTTTTACAGCAGTCTGTAAATGTCTGGAAAGTGAGGAGAACAATTGCTGGAGTTTTTGAATAGAATGCTGTCCCAATCTTGTCTCGCATAAGATTCTGCTGCTCAATAGTCCTGGGTCTTTAATAATGCACCAAATGTTTTCTATTGGTGAAAGATCTGGACTACAGGCAGGCCAGTTCAGCACCCAAACACTTCTTCTACGGAGCTATGATTTTGTGGTGGATACAGTATGTGGTTTAACATTGTCTTGATGAAATATGGAAAGCCTTCCTTAAGAGAGACATTGTCTTTATGGGAGCATATTTTGTTCTAGAATCTCCATATACTGCTCAGCATTGATAGTGCCTTTCAAGATGTGTAAGCTGCTCATGCCATAGGCATTAGAGATGAGCGAGCATACTCATCCGAGCTTGATGCTCGTTCGAGTATTAGGGTGCTCGAGATGCTCGTTACTCGAGACGAGCACCACGCGGTACTCGTCTCCATTAAACGAGCACTGACCATTGAATTCAATGGAGCCGGCAATACAGCCGGCTCCATTGAAAGCAATGGCCTGCTGGCGAGCGCGGGATGAATTGTCGGGAAGGGCTTATATATTTAAGCCCTTCCCTGCAATTCATCCCGCGATCGCCGGCAGCCCATTGCTTTCAATGGAGCCAGCTGTATTGCCGGCTCCATTGAATTCAATGGGCTAACATCGTTCTTCTCTGCCACAGCTGTTACAGCTGTGGCAGAGGAAATCGATCTTTATGCTGACAGTGGGGGGGGTCTCACTCTTGCCACTATTGTGGCTTAATAGTCGGACCTGGGAACTTGAGATGCAGCCCAACATGTAGCCCCTCGCCTGCCCTATCTGTTTCTGTGTCGTTCCCATCACTTTCTTGAATTTCTCAGGTTTTCACAAATGAAAACCTTAGCGAGCATCGGCGATATACAAAAATGCTCGAGTCGCCCATTGACTTCAATGGGGTTCGTTACTCAAAACGAACTCTCGAGCATCACTGAAAGTTCGACTCGAGTAACGAGCACCCGAGCATTTTGGTGCTCGCTCATCTCTAATAGGCATCAATGCAACCTCAGACTATTGGAGATTCAAGCTTTTAAACTGTGTGCTGATAACAAGCTGGATGGTCCCTCTCCGTTTTAATTCAGAGGACATGCCCTTTTTATACACAGTCATGTGATTTAGTAGAAAATTGACCCTCCAGCTGTTTTTCATTAGTACCACTTACCTTTCCAGGCTTTTACCCCTATCCCAACGTTTTTGAGATGTGTTGCTGTCAACAATTTCTAAATGAGTTACCTTTTTAAAAGTGAAATGGAAAAAAGTCTCCCTTTCAACTTCTGATATATGTGTTCTATTGTGAATGAAATATGGTTACACTAGATTTCAAAATCATTGCATTTTATTTTTATTAACATTTATTTACATTTTACACAATGCGCCAACTTTTTTGGAATTAGGGTTGTATATTTTTCAATACTAAAAAACATGTTTTTGTTGGATTCCACATTCCAGAAGTCAATGATTGACTTCTATTATATTGCAGGCAAAAAGCTCTCCAAACTGAGAGTAGAGATCAAGCAGACTTCTTGTCTTACTGCTTGAGTTCTGTTTTAAAAATATTTGTATTAAAAGAGGTTTCCCACTATAGTATATAATAGGATGTCTAAAAGAAATAACATGATTAATTGATTGACAGGGCCTGACTGCCTAGATCTCTACTGACTGGAGGGGCTGCAGCACATTGGCTGGTATACATTGGCGCTCCATTCCTCCCACTGGCAAAAAACTATAAAATGGCCCCATTCACTTGAATGGGGCTTTGCTGCAGTTCCCTGCATAGCAGGTGGCCGAAAACATCAATGTGCAGGAGAAATGTCAAATCATCTCTCCCTTTGTTCTGAGGATTAGCAGTGGTCCCATAGGTAAGACCTCCACTGATCATAATGTTACGGCATATTCTAGCAATATGGCATAACATTAGAATTTGGGAATATTAATTTAAATAGTTTCAGGTTTAGAATGACTTTAGAGTAAACATTTTAAAGATACTGATCTATTTTTCTGCTTTGGGATGCATTTCTACTAGCAAATGCAAATGTTGGGAGACTGAAAAATGTATTGGATTAGCAATTTGCATACTAATTTAAAAGAATTAATCAGACAAGACAGAAGAATTAAGAACAAAGTAAATCAATTTTTGCTGGAACAATTGGAATAGGAAAGTTAAAGACACTGGGAAAGAATAATAGCGAACAAATTAAATGCTTAGTTGAATGATATTGGAAAAAGCAAATTGAAAAATAGGACAAAAATTAAATCCACGTTTGGGTAATGTGATAAGGAATCTGAGTAAAAGATGTAAAATGCTGCAAAGATTTTCTGTATGTTAGTTTTCAGCCTGACCATGTGTTAAAACACAATCATCATTTTTCCCAAGAATATTTTAAAATATGTCTCTCTGTTTTCTTATCACCCTTTTCCCAGCTTACATAGCTATAATCTTATTATGTTTATTAAAGGGGCAGTAACTTTTCAGAAACCTATGCTCGTGTAATAGTCTATGTGTGTATCATCAATCTTCTAATATGCTTCTATTAAAAATGTTATTTAACCAGTATAAACCAACATGAAAATGGCTAACACTAGGGGTCTCCCTTCGCAATCCACTGTCTGTTGTTAGGTACTGAGCTTCTGTAGTAACAGGGGTGCTAAGATGTGGGGAAGGGGCTATCTTCACAGGCTGAGAGATCTGCAGGCATTTTGTCTGCAATCTCTGCCTCTCCCACTGTTGCAACATGTGTGTGAGAGAGAGTCTACACATTATATTGAGTTTACTAACCATTTGGCCAGAATGATTCTGAATGATTGAATTGTTCTGGAAAAACAGAAGGTGGGCATTCAGATGCTGCCTTCCTGCTGATTGGATGAGAGACAGAGCAATGCAGCATAGGGGACAAGGGCAAGGAAGTGCAGATCAGTGAACTACTGCAGAATGTTAGGCTTGCTACACACTCCCTACCTGAAAATGGATTGTAAACAGCAGGGCAACAGAAAAATGGAAACGACCACCTGAAAATCAGAACTTATAAGCATGAATTGGAGTGCAAACAACAGCTAATGAGAGGGTAAGAAAAGCCTGTTTTATTATAGAAAACATGTTGAAAACTCAGGCACTCTTTAAAGAAGAGGATGTAACATGGCAATAGGTATTATTTGTTATTAGAGATGAGCGAACACCAAAATGTTCGGGTGTTCGTTATTCGTAACGAACTTCCCGTGATGCTCGAGGGTTCGTTTCGAACAACGAACCCCATTGAAGTCAATGGGCGACCGGAACATTTTTGTATTTCGCCGATGCTCGCTAAGGTTTTCATGTGTGAAAATCTGGGCAATTCAGGAAAGTGATGGGAATGACACAGTGACGGATAGGGCAGGCGAGGGGCTACATGGTGGGCTGCATCTCAAGTTCACAGGTCCCACTATTAAGCCACAATAGCGGCAAGAGTGCCCCCCACTGTCAGCATAAAGATCGTCCTCCTCTGGCACAGCTGTAACAGCTGTAGCAGAGAAGAACGATGTTTGCCCATTGAATTCAATGGAGCGGCAATACAGCATGTTCCACTGAATGCAATGGGCTGCCGGCGATCGCAGGATGAATGGTCGGAAAGGGGTTAAATATATAACCCCTTTCCTGCAATTCATCCAGAAATGTGTTACACTAAAAATATATACCGGCGTATAAGGCGACCGGGCGTATAAGACGACCCCCCAACTGTCACCTTATACGCCGGTAATACAGTGGAGCAAAGAATAAAAAGCATTACTTACGTTTTTAGATGATCTGCGGCGCTCCTGCAGGCTGTCACTCCCTCCTGGTCCACGGCAGACAAGCTTTCTCCACGAAAGACTTTAAATCCCTGCCTCCAGAAGCACATGTGCCTTCAGCCAATCACAGCCAATGACAATGATGTCATTGAATGGCTGTGATAGGCTGTGTTTCTGGAGGCGGGGATTTCAAGCCTTGAAATCCCCGCCTCCAGAAACACAGCCAATCACAGCCATTCAATGACATCATTGTCATTGGCTGTGATTGGCTGAAGGCACATGTGCTTCTGGAGGCAGGGATTTAAAGTCTTTCGTGGAGAAAGCTTGTCTGCCGTGGACCAGGAGGGAGTGACAGCCTGCAGGAGCGCCGCAGATCATCTAAAAACGTAAGTAATGCTTTTTATTCTTTGCTCCACTGTATTACCGGCGTATAAGGTGACAGTTGGGGGGTCGTCTTATACGCCCGGTCGCCTTATACGCCGGTATATATTTTTAGTGTAACACATTTCTGGATGAATTGCAGGAAAGGGGTTATATATTTAACCCCTTTCCGACCATTCATCCTGCGATCGCCGGCAGCCCATTGCATTCAGTGGAACATGCTGTATTGCCGCTCCATTGAATTCAATGGGCAAACATCGTTCTTCTCTGCTACAGCTGTTACAGCTGTGCCAGAGAAGAAGGATTTGTCTTCTATATGTTCTCAATGGGGTCAGCGCTGCTGCCGCTGGCCCCATTGAGCGCATATAGAATGCATCCATAGCGAGCAGCGGGAGGGGCAGATTTCAATACTCGGGTGACACCTTATCTCCCCAGCCACTCACAGCAGGGGGGTGGTATAGGGCTTAAACGTTGCAGGGGGAAGTTGTAATGCCTTCCCTGTCTTTATATTGGCCAAAAAAAAGCGCTAACGTCTCAGGGAAGAAAGTTTAATTTACCAGAACACCGCATGGTGTTCGTTACGAATAACGAACATCCCGAACACCCTAATATTCGCACGAATATCAAGCTCGGACGAACGCGTTCGCTCATCTCTATTTGTTATATTTGATTTTGAATTATTCATATTGAGCTATTGGTCTTAATTGAAAGAACCAAAACATTGGACTGCAGGCTTATAGGCTTTCTCAGTGTGGGCTTTGACCAACCACATTCACGTTTGCTAAAGAATTTGATTTGACATGAGAGATCTATTCTCTGCATGAAAAAATAATAACTAAATAATTATTCATAAAAGACCATATTGAAGCAGATGGAATTCACTGTTGGGACCAACATCTTCAGTATTAGCTCATGTTCAATACTTCTGAAACATCACCTGAGAGAAACTGAAATATTACACAGTTAAATCAATGGAATCTGTGTATAGTATAGACTTGCTGGCTTCCCCAAAGTGAGTGATGCTGTTTGTAGCCTCTAGTTGCTGTGGTTAATAAATAAGGGTTCTAGACAATGGCCCCCTCTCTATTAAAGAGGTCCTGTCAGGTCCTTTGGATAGTGGGACTCCATTGATATTTATTCCTCCATTATCTGCACCACTCCCTGTTGCCCTGCCTTAGTTCCCATTACTTATGTAGCCCAGAGTTAATCTACTTTCATATAAGCAGTCTTCATTGCCCAGTGTCAAAGAAGGATGTGATTCCATAAGTAACGTGAGCCACTGCAGGTGAACAGAGAAGGAGGCTGGAACAACAATAAAAACGGCAGTAGAATAGCTCACAAGAAACTTCTTGTTTTACTCCCAGCCTAGGAGACACAAACATGGAGGCCCACTATTGAGTGGACAATAGGCTTGCTATTTTGTTACATAGATCACTACGCATAAAATACAGGATACTGCTGGATTGAAAGACTCCTGATGAAAAGGCTCCCCCAGAGGCTAGAGACATTCCAGGGCTATGATCAAAAACAGCAGTAGTGCATTATGGGGGTCGAGGATAGATATGAGGAGGAATAAAGTCACCCCCGGTATTGAAACTATGGATGTTATATCAATACACTTTGATTGCAGGTAAACATAACTTTTAACTTTTCCTCTCTTGACTGTAGACTTTATTTGGAGTACTCACTGCATCCCACCATATACACCATTGAGCAGAGACCAGCCCTACTGCACCTTACCATCACCGCATTCAATTTTAATTGTGTGCGATTGACTAGATTGGGTAGCAACACACCATGACAAGCATTTAGGGTTACCACCCCTTGTGCAGTCAACTTAATCAACTAGTCAACGCACTACATATATACACACTATGTGTGGATCATATTCAAAGATGGAGCACATGATAGAAACTACATCTGTTTGGAGTTATAAACCCAGCTGGATTTTCCTTCTTACTACTAGAACCTAGATGAACACTAATATGCTCCAATTAAAGGGAGCATATTTTTTTATCATTGATAAAATCGATCACCAGAGCAGAAATAGATTTCCAGATATACTTAAGTTGGCCATATATATTGCATAGCTGTCGATCAACAGCTATTTCACACACACATGCAAGTTTGGCTCATCTGAGTATAAGTGTTTTCTATTTGTAGAGAAGGGAGAAAGCTGCTGACAGACACCACTGACAGTGACTTATCTCCCTGAGAACAAAATGATTGAGTAATTGAACTCCAATTTATTAATCATTATCAAACCTTATTTCCACCAACATCTACTGTCAGGGAAGAGATTGGCCGCTCCCACTTAAGTCAGTGGGTTGAGCCGATATTCATCTACCATGTGTGGCCACCTCTAGAGACCAGGTTACAGTTGCCCATAGATGTCTATAGAGAGAGGTCAAGAGGAGAAAGTAGCTTGAGTGAAAGAAGGGTATGAGCACACAGAGGGGCTGCTTAAAGGGGTTGTCCCGCGCCGAAACAGGTTTTTTTTTTTTCAATAGCCCCCCCGTTCGGCGCGAGACAAACCCGATGCAGGGGTTTAAAAAAAAAACGCATAGTACTTACCCGAATCCCCGCGCTCCGGTGACTTCTTACTTACCTTGCGAAGATGGCCGCCGGGATCTTCACCCACGGTGGACCGCAGGTCTTCTCCCATGGTGCACCGTGGGCTCTGTGCGTTCCATTGCCGATTCCAGCCTCCTGATTGGCTGGAATCGGCACACGTGATGGGGCGGAGCTACGAGGAGCCGCTCTCCGGCACGAGCGGCCCCATTCAGAAGGGAGAAGACCGGACTGCGCAAGCGCGTCTAATCGGGAGATTAGACGCTGAAATTAGACGGCACCATGGAGACGAGGACGCTAGCAACGGAACAGGTAAGTGAATAACGTCTGTATGGCTCATATTTAATGCACGATGTATATTACAAAGTGCATTAATATGGCCATACAGAAGTGTATACCCCCACTTGCTTTCGCGGGACAACCCCTTTAAGGCTCTAGTAAGCAGCAGCAAGTAAGTGGTAAGGCATGAACATATATCAGTTATTTTGAGTTGCATTACTGCTATATTTGCTAAACTTATACACCTGAAATGTTTTCTTAAGATGCTATCTTCCCACAATGCAGTGGGGGGGGGGGGGGGGATTATAAATCAACATTCTGTTACGAGTTGCTGGCACCGCCATCCTTTCTCACCTGTCCCCATTGTAGGCCGCAGCACATGCTCTGCTCTTGTCTGTGGCAGATGCTGTGCCCCGACCTCCTGTTCAGCCTCTCTCTGCTGCCTGCACATGCACACACATGCTCACAATCTTAAAAGGCCAGTGTGCATCCTGCATTTCTGTCCCCCTCGAACACCTAAGCATGCTAAATTAAAGTTTAGTGTTTTTATACATTTTTTCCCATTGAATGAGCTGGACCTTTTTTTTCTTTTTGCTTCCTCATCTGTCGAATCTAGATTTTGCCTAAACCCAAACCAATGTGTGGCACAGTGGATCCTTATCTGCAGATTCTGACATATTTCACTATGGGAGCTTTTATAAGCTTGTACAGTCCTGAAATTTTTTAAAATTGAAGATCTCTTTTTAACAAGAAATTCACTGTCTATAGCTTGATGACTCTTTTGTGCTCTTATCAGCGCTTTTATTCTTGTTTACTTGTAAGATCAATATATCTCCCAATATACAAATCAAAGGAAACATCTCAATATTTATTTTCAAACTTTCTGTGCATTTGTTAATAACTTTTGGTCAATATAAACATCCCCATAATAAGTTAGTTAAAGCAGCTGAAGTTACTATACATTTTGGGCAGTTTTATGACTCAATAATTCTATGTGCTCTATTCTTCAAAATGCATAAAACATCTCATTGCCTATGTGCTGGGACATCCATCTATCCATCCATCCATCCATCCATCTATCTATCTATCTATCTATCTATCTATCTATCTATCTATCTATCTATCTATCTATCTATCTATCTATCTATCTATCTATCTATCTATCTATCTATCCATCCCATCTATCTATCCCATCTATCTATATATCTATCTATAGATAATATATACATACATTAAGAAAATTACAAAGATCCTTTCTGGGTATTCATTGAAGTTTAGCAGAATTTTATAGATGATTCTAGTAGATGCAAATCAGCAGCCAAAGTTGTTACATCAATCTGGACATTCTTTTCGCGAGGGCACATTAGCAGCAGTCTGGCATATCTCTTCTAACCTTACATCTGATGTGCAAAACAAATAGAAATATTGATAGACAACTATGTTGACCTTTAGATCTCATCGGTTTCTTTGTCTACCAGCCTCGGCATTCTCAAAGTGCATGTAACTTTTATGTCAAATATTAATGCGCTAAACTAAACAACTTCCATTATTCAAATGTGCTTATGGTCCATGCACTCTATAATATGAAGTGTGTTGACAGCCATGGCTGTCCATACACATAGATATGACATTAGCAGTAGCATGTTCTTATAAATAACTGTCATACACTAAATAAAACAGCAGTCAACATTGAGAGCTTTTTTGACCACTACCAAGAAGTATGCAGGAATGAGATGATAAGTTAAGTAGGGTTTGACTTTTCTTTCGGTTGGTGTTATTTAAAGCGTTATTCCTGGATGTGAATGACAATACATAGTTTAACCCCATAAGGATGCAATGATTTGGGGGGGATTTTCATCTCCACTCAAAAGCCATAACTTCTTTAGTTTTCATTTCCGCAGCCGTATAATGGCTTGTTTTTTTGTGTAGCAAACTATAGTTTTTATTGGTACCGTTTTTGGGTGCATATAATGTATTGTAAAACCATTATTATTATTTTTTGAGCACAGGGAGAGAAAATGTATCAATTCTGCCATTGTTTTTTATTTATTTTTTTGCAGCATCAATCATACAGCATAAATGACACAATGCATTTTTTTCTGCGGGTTGGTACGATTACAGCAATACCACAAATGTAATTTATTTAGGCTTTTCCACTTTTGCACAATTAAAAACCCTTTTTTTTGGAAATTATTATTTTAACATTTCTGCATTCAAAGTCCCATAACTTTTTTATTTTTATATGGACGGTGTTCTGTGAGGGTTTGTTTTTTGGCGTCACAAACTGCAGTTTCTATTGGTACCATTATGGGGTGCATATGGCTTTTTTGATCGCTAGTATTGTACTTTTTATGAGGTAAAACTAACAAAACAAGCATTTTACCCCCATTTTTTACAGTTTTGGTGCACAGGATAAATAGCATGCTCACATTATAGCACAGGTCGTTACGGACACAATGCGGTTCGGGGTTTCTGAGCATCCTGCAAAGATGGGAGTCCCTGCATCTTTTTTTTGGTGGTGCAACATTTTGCAAAATATCTTTGTCAGCAGGCTGCAATGTACAGATCAGTCATACTTTCCAAATTACATTTTTTGCTTTGTCCAGAGCGAAGTCTCTTTGTTTAAATTTTGGCTCCAAAAAGTTATCAGGGCTAGCTGAAACCAGCTACACAAGGGGAAGGAGAACTTACTGGCTTGTGAAGGCTTTTCTGCCCTTATCTCCTAACATAAACATTTGCTAGCTCTGGTTTAGCAAGGGCTATAGAACATTATAGACCCCCTGGTGGGGATATGACAGCTTTTGCTGAAGTCTACTTCAAAGCTGTTTTAGCACTCAGCTTTCCTATATGCTGAAAAGCATTTAACTCTTCCACCTCCAACTACACAACAGTGTTGCAAAATCACATGGGACTAAGCTAGCCACATCATTCTGCATGGGCTAACCTAACATTGAATTGCTGAGACACACACAAAATGTCGGTCAGCCTAAAGTCTTTACAATATCTATCTAATCCATATCTATCTATCTTACAACTAGTAAGGGGAATTTCAAGGGAGAAGGGTGTCAGCTCAACTTCCCTAGTGTCCTCAATGGCAGCTGATTGATAATGGACAGCTGGGGCGACACTTTATTCATCTCTTTATATAACACTGACGATAATTACATCACCTCTGCAATACTGAGGAAATCCTGAAAACATGGCCTGTTGGGAGTCCCTGAGGACTAGAGATGAGAAACATTGGTTTAGATGACTGTGGAGGAAATGCATCTTAAGGCTTCTTTCACACAAGCGCATATCGGCCGGCCGGGTTTGTGCGCCCGTTCATGTGGCTTGGTGCACTTGTTCATATGGCCCCCTCCCTCCCCATCACAGGCTTACCTCTCTTCCTCCCCGCTCAGTCTGTGCAATGTGCATCCTTCCATTGATGGCTAAGGACAAGGGGTGGGGAGAGGGCAAGCGCCTAACTCCGCCCATGTCCCGCCTTTTGTCTATAACCTGCAATAAGAGGAGGCAGGGTGGATCTGTGCTTAGCTTCACCTCCACCCCGCCCCCTCCCATTGCACAGACCGAACAGGGAGGAAGAGAGGTAAGCCTGCACAGGGAAGGGGAGGAGAACAGTGGGAGGGAGTTTAGCAGCCACGCTGCTAAATTCCCTCCCACCTGCGGCTGCTGCCATGGGCTCCCATAGGAGGCCATGCAGCGGCCAACGTATTCCGGCCCAAAACATAGTTCCAGAACTATGTTTTGGGCTCGACGTAAAAACGACCGGCGCTATATTGGCTGGCTGGGCGTCTTTACATCTCGCAAATATGCATATCGGTCGGTCATGAAATGGACGGCCAATATGCGCTCGTGTGAAAGAAGCCTAACATTAATGTTAGCACAATGATGTTCTTTTTCTTGTAGACACTCAATGTAGGCCATGACTTACATCTGATACAGGCTTCTACTTTGTAGGATTATTTATATTGTTCAGTTTATTGTGCTCTTGTCTTGCACCTTCTTACATAACAATAATTACCTATTGAATTAATTGGATGCTAACTGTCTATTGAAGTAATTATACTGCAACAGGATTTATGTATAATACCACCTTTATTCATATGCCAGAATCATAAAAGAGTGCAACATTACTTATCAGTTGGAGCTCTGTTTATTTAATCTCGCTGGAAAGGATCAATCATGGATGTCTCTTTAATTAAGTCTTCAGATCCTAGCTAATTTATTTCATATGTCACTTATATGGATATGTCACATGTGTTCAATAGACACATAATGAACAGTCTGTTTATCAAAAACGATATCAGCGATTTCTGGGAAAACTGGATCCGGCTGGAATAAATGAATGTGATATGTGAATTCAGCCCATAGGATTCTACAAAGATCAAATATTATCATGTGGTCAGCAAAGTTGATGTAGATTACTGAATGGGCTGCTTTGCCAAGTTGGATCAAGTTCAAAGAAGATTTGTGGCAAATCAGACTCACACATGTAATATTGGGATTTTTCCTTAAATAAAAATACAAATTGCAATTTAATTGATTTTTGTGGTACAACATAGGAATTAAACATATTTTATGTGTGTTGGAAAATTAATTTGTCACTGGATTAACTCCATAAATTGTGTTTTTTCTGAAATATTCTTATTTAGTTTATAGTCTGCTAGAATATTGGCTTTTTTAATGACAATGCTGACAAGATGTTAATCCTTATATATGTAAAGTAGTTAGGTGTATATTAATGCCTTTAATGTGTGATTGTTAGTGACACTAAGGTGATTCTTGTAAGGCAACGACCTGTGTGCACTTCTGTGATATTTGTTGTCACCTACTGCCATCGCTCTGAGGGGCATAGTAGCGTTGGTGTGGTTGCTAAGCAACTAGCATTTTTGAAACATAGGTGATCCAAAAATCAGAGTAGCGAACCTTTCAGTCCATCTAATACATTGCCCAATGAGGAGATTGGGTCAGTGGACCAAACTTGGGGAGGGTTAGTGTAAGCAATGGGGGAGCAGGATTTACTTTATGAGCCTGCGCTGCTTTACAATTCCTGCTGGTTATTGTGCAGTATTTGTGTTCCAATTCCTGTTTCCTCTGACTCTGAATACTTGTATCATGTTCTGAATATCTTTATAACTGATCCTGTTATTACCCCTTCTGTTCTGTTTACCTCTATATCACCTGATTTCCTCTTTCGTTTTACCTGTGTTCCCATCTGTTCTGATTCCTGGATCCGGACCTAGGATTTGTCTGACTTCCTATTTGCTTGCTGCCTTGTACCTTGCAGTCCTCCTCGTGTTGACCTTGCTCTGTTCTTGACTCTGATTTTCATATATCCTTTGACTCTTGTCGTTTTATTCTTCTCTGACTTCTTAGTAGTGAGCTTCCTGGCTCTAACTTCTCTGACTCTGTCATTTGTTTGCACCACCAGTCAGCAGTTACTTTGGTGTTGCACTCACGGGATTCGTAGCAGTAAAGATCATAGCCTTCAAAAAGGGCTTCAAGGGTGAAACCTGTAGCTCCTAGCTACTGTTGTGCCCCATTTAGACAGGAAGAGCTGTCGGACAAACGATGCTCGACAGCACGTCCCAGTGATGCTCGCTCCTGTGCAGTTACACAGGAGCGAGTATCGCTAGCATCACTGGCAGCACTGCTGGCATGGAGAAGCATCGGCCAGAAAGAGATATCCCACTGCCTACCTCCATTTACTTTAAACAGACAGTTGTTTAGAAGTGAACAGTTGCTGTTTACACTGAATGGTGTGTCATTCAGTTTTTTGCATGCAGAAACTGAACAACTTAGCAACTCTCGTTCAGTCGGTGCACGCATTTACACAGGACGACTATCACTCAAATTCGGCGGGAGCACAGGAATTTGAACGATTCTGAACGATAATCGTTCTATGTAAATGGGCCTTTAGTCAGATTAGTCAGTGCAAAGACTGATTGTGAATGAGCTGTTGCTGGACAGGAGATTGTTAGAGTGATGCAAGCATTACAATACTACGTCTAATATATTCTAGTCACTATTGTATTGTTAATTATGTGTTTTATTACAGATATACAGTACTTTACAGAATTACTCTTTCAGACTGTCTCTGTTAATATACTTTGATGATATCAGTATATCATCTGCAGATAGGTGTTTTACAGTTCCTGCACCTAATCAGCTGTCTACATATGTGTCTCTCTTGCTTTTTTAGAGGAGTCCCTGGTTTGGCTGGTTTGATGTAGTTTTCTTCTTTTTGAATGAAAGATAATTTACACATTATTTTCCTACGAACCATTGCCTTAAGTAAGTCTCCACACATCATTGGCTCTATTCAATGAGAACCAGCGTCTCCCCAGAGCTGTGTACTATAAATGCAATAATCTCGAAGTTTGTAAAACTTTGTTTTCACTTTCACATTAAAACATCTCTCTCTATTGATCTGTGCTAAAATGCCTATTCTTTGATACTGATACAAGTTATTTAAAAGTTCCAGGAGTCTGACTACTTTTTACCGTTGCAGTACACAGGATTAGGAGGAGTTTTTTTTTACAGCATGATTTACCACATTTGCATTAAAAAAAAGTTTATTTTCCATTTATGAAGAAATATCATCTGGAACACGCTGTATTCTCCATTTCTGATTTATGCACAGAAATTCTGCCAGCAAAATCCTTGGCTCTAAAAAATCCATTTATGTTTTTTAAAAGAAGTCAGCAGAATCCTTGGCACTAAGGACTGTAAAGTCTCTTAAGACAGAGTAACAGTACTTGTCGTGCATGAATGTGGTCTCTCTTTCAAACAGAATGCTGTGTGAGTTTCATTTTTATTCTAATCAGTAAAATTCAATGCAACAAGGAAAAAACTGTTATAAAATCCTATTTGCACGCTGCAAAAGAAAAGATCCAAGCAGATTAGAAGTTAAGATGTTGCTGAAACTTTCCACCTAAATTTCTTGTAAAATTCACATGTGCTAAATGATGTTATCACATATAGAGCCTGCTGTGGATTTGAAAATCCTCATTATGCCTCTTAAACCCACAAAGATCTTTCCTGCATCGTAAGACCGAGTGTCCACGTGCGGATTTGATTAGCGGAATCCGCACCAGTCACCTGGGCCAAAGATCCACAATTCAAAGAGCCCATATGGAAGCATTGGCTTCCACAACTGAATTTAAGCATGTGGATTTGATTTGTGGACCGTTTGGTGCGAAAAACAAATCGCAGCATGCTTCATTTCAGTGCAGATTCCGTGCAGACGGGCTCAATAGAAGTCAATGGATGTTGATGATCCATTGAAGGTTAAAATCAATTAGGGAGGTGGGGAAAAGGCTGGGAGGTGGGTTTGCGGATTTATTCCACCAGAATGATCCGCAGTGCATCCACACAGAAAAAATTGCATCTTCAAACATATGCAGGGATCTGCTTTAGGCTTGAAAAGAGAAAAAGCCTGAAGCAGAACCGTGCGTAGGTTCGAAGCTCGCATTAACATCATTATTGAAAGAGGCTTCTTCATGCACACTTACGGAATCGAATTGCGATTTCCACGAGCTGAGGAAAAATCACAGCATGTACTATTTTAGTGTGAATTCCACACGGACAGCTTCCAATGAAGTCAATGGAAGCTGTCCGACCAGTGGCCCTTCCGCAATTAACATTACAAAAAGGTCGTGGATTCTCCATCATTACCTAGCGACAGTGTGAGAAAAATAAACATTGAAAAAAATCTGTTCTGTGCAAGACTGACAGCGGCTCGCCACAGCCATCCGCAGTACAGATAAGCAAGAAAAATGACAGGTATGTGCGGACACCAGCTGCAATCAGGGCTCCCGCATGCGGAATCCTACTTGTTTGTGTGCAGCCGGCCTTACATGTTCAGCTCTCATCCCAAAAGGTCTCATCCCTCTACAGAGAAGCAACATACTTTTTATAATTCCTAGTTTGTCCAAAATATTCAAGTTAATTAGCTACATCTATCTCTTTCTGTGTATCTGCTCCTGTAGCTGACATGAGCAGGGAGAAAGTAAAGGGTTGCTGTAATTCAAATCTCCTCCTATTCAGCCTATATTTAAAATAATGGAGTAGGCATACTGCATATAGGACACTCATTTTAATACTAAACTAGAAACTTTTACAGACTTATTCTAAGACCTTTTGAAGTGTATCAGGATGTGTTCTAGTCGACAAGCCATGTACAAACATTAAAGCTTTTTGCTCAAGGCAGATGACAAGCGAAGATATTACATAGACAGGTAAATTTGCATGATCATCTTAGACTCTTAAATTATGTAGCATTTTCCACGTCATTATACTATATATATATTTTTAGGGTTATAAATGATAAACCATGTATACATACTGCAGCTGTCAAAGAAGGAAATGCTTAAACAGCTTGCCTGGTTAATTCTCTGGAACTATCTACAGTATAGCATAGACTAAGTGGGTTGATGAATTTGTTCTTTGCACAGCTTGATTAATGAAACCATAAAAGAAAATCACTTCTACAGAAGGTTCTACTCCCTTGTGCTCTTTAATACAATGAATTGGAAATATACAGAGCTTTGAACTGAAACTCAAAGCATGCTAAAAATAAAGGTTCATAAAAAAAGTAGAAAAACATGAATATATTTATTTTTATATTTGTATCTTCTGCTCCTGTCTTCAGTTCTGTTTTGTAGTGGTTGTATTGTGTTCCTGTATTGAACAATTTTTACTTCACCAAAAAAAGTCCAGCTGCAAAGTATGATTATGACTATTAAGGCCATAAATTCTTTAGTCCTTGCTGTACTTGTCCATTTGAGAAAAAGCAATTGCTTAGGGTGGCTTCACACGAGCTTGTTTTTGTGCATACATAGGTGCATACATGTGTGCGCACCCATGTATGTGCAAAAGCATGCGTGAATGCAGGTCCGTGCATTGTTTTCAAAGGAAGCAGTGGCTGCTGCTGGCGGTTCTATTGAAAACAATGGTCTGCCGGCACCCCTGCATTGTTTTTCAGGGAAGGGCTTTACATATAAGCTCTTCCCTGAAAAAGAAACATTTTAGTGTTAAAATAAATAAATAAATAAAAAATAAACTTACCTGTCCGCCGCTGCGGTGACCCCTGTGGGGATGAAGAACACATCTGCTGCATGCGGCAGATGATTCCTTCATCCCCAATAGTAAAAAGAATTCCCTGCTGCAACATCTGCCACATCTGTGACAGATGCAGCAGAGGAATTCTTCCATTCTCTATCGCAGCTGTCACACATGACAGGGAAGGGCTTTAAATATAAGCCCTTCCCTGAAAATCCAGTAAAAGTGCTTTAAAATAAAAAAAATTGATACTCACCTCCCTTCAGCTGCTGAGGCTCAGCCAAGTCTTCTCCTGCTGTCCCCTGCTCTGTGGTGCTGATCTATCAGCAGCCGGAGATTTAAGTGGTTAAAGCACTTTTTTCTCCCCTGCCCTCCTGCACACAGGACCTCCGACACATCCAATACATTTTTGGAGTCGTGTCACCCCCAGGCATCCTGTTGTCCTATCCAGCCGATCTGACGAAGGGGTTCTTCCCCGAAACGCGTATTCTATTGCTGGTTTTTAATTTGTGAAAAAATAATAAAAAAAGAAGTGCTTTCACCATCACACATTGGACTTTGATCTACATCTTCTAGTAGCTTAGAGGGTTGCGCCTCCATACCAGTTCTTTTCACATCCTTTTCGCTACACTCACGCCCACACTGGTGGAGCGTCATCTGGTTGGCAGCACCTCCATCATTCAAAATACTCAATCATTGAAAGCTCTTTGTACTCCATAAATATTCCACCACCCTCACTGGGTCTTGCTCCACCCTTCTTTTTCATTTCTGAATGAAGCAATGACCTGTTTCTGTGATTTAATAAAAAAAAGAAGGGTTCTGTCCACCTTGCAAACAAATTTCTTCCTGCTGAGTCCCCTGATAATTAGACGATTGATTGATGCTAAGATCCCAGCAGTCATTTGTTAGTAGCATAGAATGATTAGTTGAAATAAGTTTTACACAATGCCTCATTAAAATCCCTGCACTGTCATTGGAAATCAATGGACAGAATCCTTCAGACCAAAAACTGATATTATATGCCTTGGGCCTCATTCATACAGGTGATAAGTTTTTACCCCAGCTGCATCGCGGCCAAAAACCACAGCAATGAAGAATAGCCACAATTGAGTCACGAGATTAATTAGCGAATCAATGGCGTATTGTGTAAAAAATACGCAGAACGCTGAATTCCGTCAGTCGGCAGAAATCCTCGGAATGACTTCTAATGCTTAATCGGTGGCAGCTGTCTTCTTTTCCGAGCACCGGACACAGGTAAACTCCTTCCCTTTTTTTCAGCTACCATAGAAGTCTATGGGACTCTTCAATACTTTTTCATCAAGACCTATCTTTTGATGTAGCATGAAAAATCTGCAGCCGGAAACAGTTGGCGATTCAACGTTTTGATGCACCCAAAAATCACCCATGTAAATGAATGCATTGCAATCCAATGCTTAACATGGTCGTCGAATTAGCTATGTAAAAACACTCATGTGAATGAGGTCTTAGCCTGGGTTCACACGGGGCGGATTTGCTGCGGTTCTGCTGCGGTTTGCCGTTGAATATCCGCACTGCGGCAAAAGCACTGCGTTTGCAGTACAATGCAGTGCAAATGTGTTTGGGCAAAAAGCTGTTCTCACAGGATGGATTTTTTCCGCACTGGCGCAGTGCGGAAATGCAGCTGCGGTGCGGTTTTTCAAAACGCAGCATGTCAATTCTTTTGACTTTTCCGCAGCGCTTTTTTGTCCATAGACTTCAATGGACACAGCAAAATCCACACCAAAATACGCTGCAAAAGTAAAAAAGCGCTGCGGAAAAAAATGCTTGCGGATTTTGCACGTGGAAAATCCGCAAGAAAATTTGCAAAACAAAAATAACCTTTGAAGCGGTTTTGCCGCAGAAGGAGTTCCTCTGCGGCAAAACCGCAACGTAAAAACTGCATCAAAACCACAAAAAATCCGCCCTGTGTGAACCCAGCCTTCGTGTAGCACTTTAAAATAAGTTTTCTGAAGCAGAGAACCCCATTAATTTGGTAATTTAGTATAAGTAAAATAACATTAAATATCAAGATAAAATATAATAGCACAAATTAACTAATTCAAGTATATTAATTACTGTTGTGAATCTACATTCCAAGGTCTAAAACCAAAAAACTATATATTTCTCCCTTAAGCCCTGAAGTAAGATATAAGTATATATTTTTCAAGCAAGACTTTCAGGTCTTTTAATGTTTCCTTGCATTATGCAAGTCCGAACTTTTAAAACAACATGACAACATTTTAAATACTTTTCTACAGTAATGAAATGTAGGATTGATTTCTATCTCCTGGAACAAGTTTCCTTATATTCTATATAGAATAAAAATCTGAAATCTATATGAATGTCTCAGTAGAAAGTAAAGCTGACAATATGATAGATTTGGTCAATTTCAAAGCATACAGCTATCTTCTGAAAAGAATGATAGAAAAACTGGGGGAAAGTCAAAAGTGACTTCAATCTCAAAGGACAAAATTGTTCAGTAAATTCAAGTCCTGTAATAGTTTCTGTTTTATTTCTATCTTAGGATACAGATTGCCACAATACAACTTTGAGAGTATTTTAAGGTCTCCTGCACACACCCGGAACGGATCACATATGAAGCCATGGTTCTGTTTTGTATGGAGCTGTACAAAGGTGCCAGAGGGCTTATATTACTTCCATATGCCTTTGATTTCATAGAGAGGCAGACAGCTGACACCTAGCGGTAATATCCGAGATCTGAGATAACTCAGATCCCGGCTGTTTAGCCTATTAGTTGCTGTTTTCAGTATTGACAGATGCAGTTAAATGACCTGAGAGAGGGTGGGGCCTCCCTCTGTCTTCTGTATGTCCCTTTATGACAAGGGTAATGTTCAGTTACCGTGGTAGCCTTTGGCCTCATGTAGGCCCCTGGGCCTCCCATGGCGATCTTCCTATTAAACCTTGCCTGTGGCACGGCTTAATAGAATGCCTGTAAATGTTCAATATATTGCAAAAGTAAAGTATCTCTGTATAATAAGTAAAAATAAGATTAGCAGATTAATGTTAATTAGTAAGTTTAGGAATATTAAAGGTGAAGGGCTCATTTTTTGCGAGACATCCTGTAGTTTTCAATGGTACCATCTTGTAATACATACGACTTTTTGATTGCTTTTGATTGCATTTTTTACTGGGCGACAGGGTGACCAAAAAAGTGCATTTCTGCCGTTCTTTATTTTTTTTCGGACAACATTTACTGTGCGGGGTAAATAATTTGCTACTTTAATAGATCAGACTTTTACAGATGCGGCGATACCAAATATGTATTTTTGTTTTATGACTTAGGTTTTTTTTATTATAGATATGGGCATGGCTTGATAGGCAGTCTGCTAAGACAGTCCTGGGGCATTCTCAATCTCAATGTGGGGGGGGGGTGAGGGGGTGTACGGGATTTAAAAGCTGCTGTCAGAATGGTCGGCATTAAAAGGGTTAATAATGCTGATCAGCCGCACAGCTGATTGCAGTTATTGCCCGAGGGTGTCAGCTGACTATGACTCAATATGGTAAATGCCATCAGAAAAATATTCAATGTCAGAATTGCATTTTCTTGATCACAAGAAAGAATTGAATGAAAAGCTATCAAAAAGTTGTATGTACCCCAAAATGGAACCAATAGAAACCACAGCTTGCCTCTCAAAAAAAAGGCCCATTGATAAAAAAAATAGAAAAGTTTGGGGGGTAAAAAGATGGTGACATAAAGCAATTAAGTACTACAGCCTAAAAAGATTACATAAATTTGGTATCACCATAATTGTACTAACCAATTAAGATATCATGCATTTTTTTAACAAACTGTGAACAACTGTAAGAACAAACCACCCAAAAAATGTTGAAATTCCATTTTTTACATTTCAGCTCACTTAGGCTTCTTTCACATGAGCGCATATCAGCCGGCCATGAAAACAATATGTGCTGTGATCTGATGCATTGGATTCCAATGCATCACATCACATGGGCGTATTTCTGAGACGTAAAAATGCCCAGCCAACCAATATATAGTTCTGTGCGTTTTTACGTCGGGCCCAAAAGATAGTCCTGGAATTATCTTTTGGGCTTGGCGTATGTTGGCCGCTGCATGGGCTCCTATGGATCGTGTGAACGGGCTAATTAAAATAGTTGGAAATAACCCATTCACCAGATTTTTTAGTGCAGTATGGCTGCTCTATTTTCATTTGCCTATAATGCGCTAAAACAGCGCTCGTGTGAACGAGGCCTATGATGCATACTAAAGCACGGGTGCATCAGGTAGTCAGGTAGTCAGAGAAGCTGGTGGCCATACTTGTCTGTCCAGGCCTGAAGAGTCGTATTTAGGGCTCCTTCACATGAGCAAATGCGCAATGTATTTGCACCATGAACAAGTTTTTCGTGCGCGTATTCGCATATGTAACCGCATTTTTTGCACCCACAGGTCATGCTCATTCGCGCGCAGCAAACAAACACTCTTCGATTTAACCCCTTGAGTGGCGGGTTTCTTACCACCCTGTCGTACCCACCAGGGCAGGTTTTTTAAATGGGCCAATCATTTAATTTCAACTAATTTTCCAGTCGCGTTGCAGGAGCCATAACTTTTTCATTTTTCCATTGACACGGCCATGTGAGGGCTTGTTTTTTGCGGGACAAGTTGTACTTTTTGATGGCATCCTTTTTGGGTATATATAATGTATTGCGTAACTTTTGTGAGAAAAATTTGTAGGGAGATTAGGGGAAAAAAAGAAATCCTGCCATTTGTTTTTTGGATTTCATTTTTACGGCGTTCAGCATGCGCAATAAATAACGCGATAACCTTATTCTCTGAGTCACACGATTCCGGCGATACCAAGTTTATACAGGTTTTTTATGTTTTGCTATTTTTGTACATTTAAAACATTTTTTTTCTTAAAGGTTTGCTTTTGTGTCGCCACATTCCAAGAGCCGTAATAATTTTTTTTACCATTGCCAGAGCCCCAGAAGGCTGAATTTTTTTCGGGATGAACTCCAGTCTTCATTTATCTAATCTTTTGGAACATGTAAAATTTTGATCGCTTTTTATTCCATTTTTTCTAGTGGAAAGATTAACAAAATCTGTAATTCTGGCATGTTTTTTATTTTTATTTTTCACTGCTTTCTCTGAGCAGTATAAATAATATATTAAAGTAATTCTACAGGCCGGTATGATTATGCCGATACCAAATTGTAATAGTTTTTTTTCTTTTTCATGACTTTTTCACACTTAAAAAAAAAAGTAATGCAAGTTTAAATCACCCTCCTTTTGCCATAGCTATTATAAAAAATCTAACTCATAAAAGAAAAATACATATTTGGTGCCCCGTCCATAAATGTCTGATCTATCAAAGTAGTGCATTGTTTACCTTGCACAGTGAACGCAGTCTGAAAAAAAAATAAAGAATGCCACAAATGCCCTTTTTCAGTCACCCTGTCTCCCAGAAAAAAATGCAATAAAAAGCAAACAAAAAGTCGTATGTATTCCAAAATGGTACCAACATTAACTACAGGACATCCCACAAAAAATGAGCCCTTGCTCAAGTACGTCGATGGAAAAATAAAAAAGTTATTGCGCGCAGAAGATGCAACAGAAAATAATTTAAAAAAAATAAATGTCTTTGAAAAAAAATACAAGTGCTACAGTAAAAAAAAGTATACACATTTGGTATCGTAGTAATCGTCTTGACCCATAGAATAAAGTTATCAGGTCATTTTTGTTGCAGTTTGTGTGCCATAGACACAAAACGCACTGAAGAATGGTGGAATGTCATTTTTCTTTCATTTTACTCCACTTAGTTTTTTGCAAAAGTTTTTCAGTACATTATATGGTACTTTAAATGGCACCATTGAAAAATACAACTCGTCCCACAAAAAACAAGGTCTCATACAGCTACGTCGATTGATAAATAAAGGAGTTATGATTTTTTAAACGGGGGGAGGAAAAAAAAATGGGGAAAGAAGAAAAAAAGGGACCCTGTCATTAAGGGGTTAAATAATGTACTAACTTCCTTCTCTGGGTCATTACGACGCAGGGATACCACATGTGTAATTTTATTTTACATTTTTCACAAAGTAAAGGGAGACAAGTGTTTTTAATTTTATTTATTTTATTTTTTTAAATAATTTTTAACTTGTTTTTTAACTTTTTTTTTTTTTTGTCCCATCAGGACTACCTGATTACATTCTGGGGGGGTCCCATGGTGACAGACCTTTACATGCTGCAGTCACATAGACTGCAGCATGTAAAGGGTTAACACAGCAGAGCTCAGAGGTTTTCTCTGATCTCTGCTGTAAGAGCTGGTACCTAGCTGTCCTCTGACAGCCAAGCACCAGGTCTCCCTGAAACAGAGACCATCAGCTTGCTTCTGACAAGCCGATGGTCTCTATAGCAACCTGTAAACAAAGCAGGACATTAGAAGCAGGAGATTGCCGGCATATCTGCAATATCTTCCTGCTTCTCAATGTCCTGCTTTGTTCTCTGTAGGACAGTGGAGGCAGAGCACAATGTCACAGCTTGTGGCATTGTGCTCTGCAGCTCCCATAGCGATACATAGCCCGGAAATCTTCCGGGCTATATCGCTATGAGCAGTGGAGCTTGTCACGGAAAATTTCCGGGCGTGCCACTCAAGGGGTTAAATGGCTATTTAGTCTAATTAGTTCCAGTTTATTTCAATTAGTTATTTTGTTTGTGCCAAAAAAAAATATGTAGCATGCTCTATTTTCCTGCACATTTGCGCATGGAAGGAGCACATATTAAACTAATTAATTAAGGGCTGCTTCATGTGGGTGTATTTTTCATCAGTACTTTGTGAGCCAAAATCAGGAGCGGGTCCAAAATACAGAGGAAATGCAAATCCTTCCATTCTACTCTCTCTCTCTGTCTGCATGTTCCACTTCTGGCTTTGGCTCACAAAATACTGATGAAAAACACACCTTGGAGCTCTCAAAAATACAAAAGGAGCTCTCAGTTTGGCCATTTCAATGAAGTGTAGCCTGATTGCACACTTTTCGAACACAGATGCGCACAATTTGCGCATGCAAAACTACAGTAAAACACAAACTTACACGTGCCAATACACAACACCCTTTGCACAAATAAGCAGCAGAAAATCATGCATAAATGCGCTTATGCTCGTATGACACTGGCCTTAGGGTTTATTCACATGGGAATATATCGGCCAGGTTTTCACACCCGGTTGATATGCGCTGCCCCTCTGATGCATTGGCGTACAATGCATCAGTTCACAGGGGCGTATTTACGCAGCGTGAAAGCGCCGAAAATCGGCTCTATACAAGTTCGGCCTCATGTACGGCACTAAGTCCCGCTTTCACTCTACTGCGCATGTGCGGGATTGGGGAAGTACTGCGAGAATATGCAGAAGGGATATAGAGCGTGCGGTGCCGCCGTACGATAGGCTAATGGCTGTGACAGGTATACGCCCATGGAGGCGGAGACTAGCGAATTAAAGCATGAGTCCTGTGGTTTCTTACCAGGAATGTCAGTAAGCTGTGTGGGCTCATAATGCGAGCACGGCACACATGCTAACATATGAGGGTTGTGGACAGCCTCTATCAGAGCTGCAATCTATGAAAACCTCTTTAGACAGCAATGACTAAGACCAGTCTCCTAAATCTCTAGTGGAGGAGTTTTGCCTTAGTTAATAGACAGTTAGTGCAGTGTGTATCTGTGCACTCTATCTCATCAAGCACAACGCAATGATATTCATCACCTCTCATCCCGATGAATCAGCCCCAATATATGGGGGCTGAGGAAACGCGTCGATGATGATGATGATGATACAGTTGTTGTTGATGATGATGATGATATAGATGATGATGATGATGACATGGAATAAGAACTGGTGCCATCATAAATGATATATTAAGTGAAAACACTACAGTTCCTGATTACATTGATGTTACTACACATTTGAGTAGAAATTTTCATCTATGCACTACTAGCATACGGATGAAGCAGCTCATTAAGGTTGTGTGATCTCAGTACGGGTGCCTGAGCTAAACGATCCAAAGACCCTTATTGAAATATTCTAGGAGGTGTTACGGATATAACTGTATCTGGTCCTAGAGCGATATCTTTGCCTGTTATCAAAAAGGGGCTTATGCTCCATCAAGAATATTAATATATAATCTATAGAGATGAGCGAGCGTACTCGTCCGAGCTTGATGCTTGTTCGAGTATTAGGGTGTTCGAGATGCTCGTTACTCGAGACGAGCACCACGCGGTGCTCAACTCCATTACATTTCCTTCCCAACGAAATGTGCGCGCTTTTCTGGCCAATAGAAGCACAGGGAAGGCATTACAACTTCCTCCTGTGACATTCCAGCCCTATCCCACCCCCCTGCAGTGAGTGGCTGGGGAGATCAGATGACACCCGAGTATTTAAATCTGCCCCGCCCGCGGCTCGCCACAGATGCATGCTGACAGAGATCAGGGAAAGTGCTGTCTTGCTGTAGCTGCTATAGAGAGAGTGTTAGGTGTTATTTTAGGCTTTAAGAACCCCAACGGTCCTTCTTAGGGCCACATCTGACCGTGTGCAGTACTGTTGAGGCTGCTTTTAGCAGTGTTGCACAATTTATTTATTTTTTGTATATCGGGTGTGCAGACCATAGCGTCCTCAGTCTGCAGTCATTTTACAGAGTATAGGGGCAGTACTGGTGTGGCAGGGACAGTGGTACAGGGAAAGAGGTATACTGGCTATATAGGCAGTGGGCTTTTTAAAAAAAATTGGGGAAAAATACTATATTTGGGCTGCCTGTGACCGTCTTCAGTTTACTGTGTGTCTGCTGGGGGTAGTAGTCGCTACTTAATACCCAGCTAAGCGTTACAGCAGGCTTGCGCATAATTGTTTCCTGGCTCTGCTGTGCCCGTTACATGACCGCCGTCATCCCGCCAGAGGGAAACAGTATACATATATGCACTGCATACAGTGTCTGTCTGGTTTCTCACCTCACCATTTAAAAAAATAGAAGCAAAATACTCAAGGCCTACCACTGGCCTTTGGCCACTTGACTGGTTCTGCGCTGTGAATTCCAGTAGCTCAGTCATACGCACCTAGCTCTCACTACAGGCTTGCGCATAATTGTTTCCTGGCTCTGCTGTGCCCGTTACATGACCGCCGTCATCCCGCCAGAGGGAAACAGTATACATACTATACTCTGCATACAGTGTCTGTCTGGTTTTTCACCTCACCATTTAAAAAAATAGAAGCAAAATACTTAAGGCCTACCACTGGCCTTTGGCCACTTGACTGGTTCTGCGCTGTGAATTCCAGTAGCTCAGTCATACGCACCTAGGTCTCACAACAGGCTTGCGCATTATTGTTTCCTGGCTCTGCTGTGCGTTCCGTAAGCGAAGTCAGCCTCCAACCACAGGCCAATAAGCGGCACATTTATTTACAGCGTTCTGTTTCTGCTCTACGCGTAATACACCATGCTGAGGGGTAGGGGTAGGCCTAGAGGACGTGGACGCGGCCGAGGACGCGGAGGCCCAAGTCAGGGTGTGGGCACAGGCCGAGCTCCTGGTCCAGGTGTATTGCAGCCAACTGCTGCGGGATTAGGAGAGAGGCAAGTCTCTGGGGTCCCCAGATTCATCTCACAATTAATGGGTCCACGCGGTAGACCTTTATTAGAAACTGAGCTGTGTGAGCAGGTCCTGTCGTGGATGGCAGAAAGTGCATCCAGCAATCTATCGACCACCCAGTCTTCTACGCCGTCCACATCTGCAACTCTGAATCCTCTGGCTGTTGCTCCTCCTTCCTCCCAGCCTCCTCACTCCATGAAAATGACACATTCTGAGGAGCAGGCAGACTCCCAGGAACTGTTCTCGGGCCCCTGCCCAGAATGGGCAGCAAGGGTTCCGAATCCTCTCCCACTGGAGGAGTTTGTCGTGACCGATGCCCAACCTTTGGAAAGTTTCCAGGGTCCGGGGGATGAGGCTGGGGACTTCCGGCAACTGTCTCAAGAGCTTTCAGTGGGTGAGGAGGACGATGATGATGAGACACAGTTGTCTATCAGTGAGGTAGTAGTAAGGGCAGTAAGTCTGAGGGAGGAGCGCACAGAGGATTCGGAGGAAGAGCAGCTGGACGATGAGGTGACTGACCCCACCTGGTTTGCTAAGCCTACTGAGTACAGGTCTTCAGAGGGGGAGGCAAGTGCAGCAGCAGGGCAGGTTGGAAGAGGCAGTGCGGTGGCCAGGGGTAGAGGCAAGGCCAGACCGAATAATCCACCAACTGTTTCCCAGAGCGCCCCCTCGCGCCATGCCACCCTGCAGAGGCCAAGGTGCTCAAAGGTCTGGCAGTTTTTCACTGAGAGTGCAGACGACCAACGAACTGTGGTGTGCAAGGTTTGTCGCGCCAAGATCAGCCGGGGAGCCACCACCACCAGCATGCGCAGGCATATGATGGCCAAGCACCCCACAAGGTGGGACGAAGGCCGTTCACCGCCTCTGGTTTGCACCACTGCCTCTCCCCCTGTGCCCCAACCTGCCACTGAGATCCAACCCCCCCTCTCAGGACACAAGCATGACCGTCTCCCGGGACGCACACGCTCACCTCCGCTGTCCTCGGCCACATCCAGCAATGTCTCTCAGCGCAGCGTCCAGCTGTCGCTAGCGCCACTATTTGAGCGCAAGCGCAAGTACGCCGCCACGCACCCGCACGCTCAAGCATTAAACGTGCACATAGCCAAATTGATCAGCCTGGAGATGCTGCCGTATAGGCTTGTGGAAACGGAGGCTTTCAAAAACATGATGGCGGCGGCAGCCCCGCGCTACTCGGTTCCCAGTGGCCACTACTTTTCCCGATGTGCCGTCCCAGCTCTGCACGACCACGTCTCCTGCAACATTATACGTGCCCTCACCAACACGGTTACTGGAAAGGTCCACTTAACAACAGACACGTGGACAAGCACAGGCGGGCAGGGCCACTATATCTCCCTGACGGCACATTGGGTGAATTTAGTGGAGGCTGGGACCGAGTCAGAGCCTGGGAACGCTCACGTCCTACCCACCCCCAGAATTGCGGGCCCCAGCTCGGTGCTGGTATCTGCGGCGGTGTATGCTTCCTCCACTAAACCACCCTCCTCCTCCTACGCAACCTCTGTCTCGCAATCAAGATGTGTCAGCAGCAGCACGTCGCCAGCAGTCGGTGTCGCACGGCGTGGCAGCAAAGCGGTGGCCAAGTGTCAGCAGGCCGTGCTGAAACTACTCGGCTTAGGAGAGAAGAGGCACACGGCCCACGGACTGCTGCAGGGTCTGACAGAGCAGAACGACCGCTGGCTTTCGCCGCTGAGCCTCCAACCGGCCATGGTCGTGTGTGACAACGGCCGTAACCTGGTGGCGGCTCTGCAGCTCGGCAGCCTCACGCACGTGCCATGCCTGGCCCACGTCTTTAATTTGGTGGTTCAGCGCTTTCTGAAAAGCTACCCATGCTTCTCAGACCTGCTCGGAATGGTGCGCCGGCTCAGCGCACATTTCCGCAATTCCAACACTGATGCTGCCACCCTGCGCACCCTGCAACATCAGTTTAATCTGCCAGTACACCAACTGCTGTGCGACGTGCCCACACGGTGGAACTCTACGCTCCACATGTTGGCCAGGCTCTATGAGCAGCGTAGAGCTATTGTGGAATACCAACTCCAACATGGGCGGCGTATTGGGAGTCAGCCTCCTCAATTCTTTACAGAAGAGTGGGCCTGGTTGGCAGACATCTGCGAGGTCCTTGGAAACTTTGAGGAGTCTACCCAGATGGTGAGCGGCGATGCTGCAATCATTAGCGTCACCATTCCTCTGCTATGCCTCTTGAGAAGTTCCCCGCAAAGCATAAAGGCAGACGCTTTGCGCTCGGAAACGGAGGCGGGGGAAGACAGTATGTCGCTGGATAGTCAGAGCACCCTCATGTCTATATCTCAGCGCGTTGAGGAGGGGGAGGAGCATGAGGAGGAGGGGGAAGAGACAGCTTGGCCCACTGCTGAGGGTACCCATGCTGCTTGCCTGTCATCCTTTCAGCATGTATGGCCTGAGGAGGAGGAGGAGGATCCTGAAAGTGATCTTCCTAGTGAAGACAGCCATGTGTTGCCTACAGGTACCCTGGCACACATGGCTGACTTCATGTTAGGATGCCTTTCTCGTGACCCTCGCGTTACACGCATTCTACGGATTACTGGGTGTACACACTGTACACACTGCTCGACCCACGGTATAAGGAGAACCTTCCACTCTCATACCCGAAGAGGAAAGGGGTTCGAGAGTGATGCTATACCACAGGACCCTGGCGGACAAACTGATGGTAAAATTCCCATCCGACAGCGCTAGTGGCAGAAGGCGCAGTTCCGAGGGCCAGGTAGCAGGGGAGGCGCGGAGATCAGGCAGCATGTACAGCGCAGGCAGGGGGACACTCTCCAAGGCCTTTGACAGCTTTATGGCTCCCCAGCAAGACTGTGTCACTGCTCCCTAGTCAAGGCTGATTCCGCGGGAGCACTGTAAAAGGATGGTGAGGGAGTACGTAGCCGATCGCACGACCGTCCACGGTGACGCCTCTGCCCCCTACAACTACTGGGTGTCGAAGCTGGACATGTGGCCTGAACTCGCGCTGTATGCCCTGGAGGTGCTTGCTTGTCCTGCGGCTAGCGTCTTGTCAGAGAGGGTGTTTAGTGCGGCTGGGGGAATCATCACGGATAAGCGTACCCGCCTGTCAACTGACAGTGCCAACAGGCTTACACTCATAAAGATGAACAAAGCCTGGATTTCCCCAGACTTCTCTTCTCCACCAGCGGACAGCAGCGGTACCTAAACACTACGTAGGCTGCACCCGCGGATGGAAGCATCCTTCTCTATCACCATAAAAAACGGGGACCTTTTAGCTTCATCAATCTGTGTATTATATTCATCCTCCTCCTCCTGCTCCTCCTCCTGAAACCTCACGTAATCACGCCGAACGGGCAATTTTTCTTAGGCCCACAAGGCTCAGTCATATTAAATTTGTAAACAATGTTTATACGTTTCAATGCTCATTAAAGCGTTGAAACTTGCACCTGAACCAATTTTTATTTTAACTGGGCTGCCTCCAGGCCGAGTTACAAATTAAGCCACAGTAACCAAAGCGATTAATGGGTTTCACCTGCCCTCTTGGTTGGGCATGGGCAATTTTTCTGAGGTACATTAGTACTGTTGGTACACCAATTTTTTGGGGCCCTCGCCTACAGTGTAATCCTAGTAATTTTTAAGGGCTTCGCCTGCACTCATGCACTCATGGTAGGGCAAGGTGTGTGGGCTTGACCTACACTTTTGCTACATAAATGTAACTGGGGCCTTGTCTATACTGCAACTACTGAAATGTGCAAGAGACTGTTATCTCCCAAAACTGCTGCAATGGGAATGTTACTGTGGCCTGTCTTGACTGCTACTACTACTGAAATGGAACTAATACTGTGCTCCCCCTATACTGCTGCTTCGGAATTGTTACTGGGGCCTGTCCCTAATCCTGCCGCTGAAATGTTACTAATTCTGGGCTCTGCCTTTACCGCTGCTAATGCTATGTCACTGGGGTGTGGAAACGGAGGCTTCCCAAAGACATGATGGCGGCGAGGCCATTTCCCACCAACACGGTTACTGTTAAGGTGCATATAACCACGGACACGTAGAGAGGATACGTAGTGCCTCAAAAACATCCCCCTCCTCCTCCAACAATGAACACATTCTTGGCAAATACCTTTACATCGGTCCGTCTGGTGGCAGTCCAAGAATGTCACCTTTAACGACACAACAAGCGAGCCCCCCCACCATCCCCCCGCCACGGCCCACTTAATCCTGGCCACATTCCAAAAACCAACTAAATAAAACCGCGCTACTAGGTCCGCAGTCACCACCACATTCCCACCAACGCGGTTACTGTTAAGGTACATATTACCAGTCTGACTGGGGCATGCACTGTGGGCCGAAGCCCACCTGTATTGTATCTGACGTTAGCTCTGCTGAGCAGGGCACTGCAATGGGATACATTTATGTACCGCCGATGGGTTCCAGGGAGCCACCCATGCTGTGGGTCCACAGGGACTTCACATTACGGATTTGTACCTGCCAGTGTCTATGTATTAAAAACCCCGGTCACACTGGGGCATGCAGTGTGGGCCGAAGCCCACCTGCATTTATTCTGACGTTACCTCATCTGTGCTGGGCACTGCAATGGGATTTGTTTATGTACCGCCGGTGGGTTCCAGGGAGCCACCCATGCTTTGGGTCCACATGGACTTCACATTAGGGAGTTCTACCTGCCTGTGTCTATGTATTAAAAACCCCAGTCAGACTGGGGCATGCAGTGTGGGCCGAAGCCCACCTGCATTTAATCTGGCGTTACCTCAACTGTGCTGGGCAATGCAATTGGATTTATTTATGTAACACCGGTGGCTTCCTGGGACCCACCCATGCTGTCGGTCCACACGGAATTGTACCTGCCTGTGTCTACTTATAAAGAACCCCAGTCTGCCTGGGGCATGCAGTGTGGGCCGAAGCCCACCTGTATTTAATCTGACGTTAGCTCTGCTGTCCAGGGCACTGCAATGGGATTTGTTTATGTACCGCCAGTGGGTTCCAGGGAGCCACCCATGCTTTGAGTCCACACGGACTTCACATTAGGGATTTGTACCTGCCTGTGTCTATGTATTAAAATCCCCGGTCAGACTGGGGCATGCAGTGTGGGCCGAAGCCCACCTGCATTTAATCTGACGTTACGTCAGCTGTGCTGGGCAATGCAATGGGATTTATTTATGTAACGCCGGTGGCTTCCTGGGACCCACCCATGCTGTCGGTCCACACAGAGTTGTACCTGCCTGTGTCTACTTATAAAGAACCCCAGTCTGACTGGGGCATGCAGTGTGGGCCAAAGCCCACCTGTATTTAATCTGACGTTAGCTCTACTATCCGGGGCACTGCATTGGGACAAACTACAGGAGCAATACAGTGCTAATGAGACGTGCACAGCTACGCTAGCATTGGAGTCCGCTGTAGGCACGCGATTGCAGAGGGTTTGTGCAGAGGCCTATGTCCTTGGTGCAGTTGAAGTCCGCTTCCTGCCTAGGATTGCTGAAGCTGTGGGCCGAGGCCTATGTCATGGGCGCGGTGCAAGTCTGCCATGTTTGGCCGCTCAGATCAATTTTTTGTTCATGTCTTGGGCTTCCTAGGACCCACCTATGCTGTTGGTGCAAACTTAGTTCCCATCGCGGTGTTTGACCTGTCTGGCACAAAGACACTGACTGACTTGGGTAGGGGGCAGAGCACTGACGGCTTTTCCCTTGCAGTGTGGATTGAGCTATGCGACACCTTGACAGAATGAATACTGTGTGGCACATGGATTCGCCATTGCTATGCCCATGTTTGCAGCTCCTGACGGAGGTGGCACAGGATTGGAGTTCTCATTGCTTCTGTACAGCATTGCGGGCTATCGCCCTGCCCCTTTTAAAGAGGGTCGCTGCCTGGCCCTGCCAACCCTCTGCAGTGTGTGCCTCCGGTTCCTCCTCATGGCAGACGCACTTATAAATAGACATGAGGGTGGTGTGGCTATGAGGCCAGCGTGTGGCATGAGGGAAGCTGAAGGCTGCGCAGGGACACTTTGGTGTGCACTGTGGACACTGGGTCGTGCGGGGGGGGGGGGGGGGGTTGGGCAGCATGTAACCCAGGAGAAGTGGCAGCGGAGTGTCATGCAGGCAGTGATTGTGCTTTGTTGGAGGTAGTGTGGTGCTTAGCTAAGGTATGCCTTGCTAATGAGGGTTGGGGGGGGGCCCACTCTTGCCGCTATTGTGGCTTAATAGTGGGACCTGGGAACTTGAGATGCAGCCCAACATGTAGCCCCTCGTCTGCCCTATCCGTTTCTGTGTCGTTCCCATCACTTTCTTGAATTTCCCAGATTTTCACAAATGAAAACCTTAGCGAGCATCGGCGATATACAAAAATGCTCGAGTCGCCCATTGACTTCAATGGGGTTCGTTATTCAAAAACCCTCGAGCATCGCGGAAAGTTCGACTCGAACAACGAACACCCGAGCATTTTGGTGCTCGCTCATCTCTAATAATCTACCATACGTCTAGAGACTATAGAAAGAGGGGAAGCAATTTACCCTAAAGACCGCTTTTACCCCTAGTATATTTGAACTGACTCAACCACCCTTTATACATAAGGGAATATTGGACCTTGGCATTTTGTACAACACAGTCCAATATGCTTTTCCTTACGGTATAATAGTAGCTAGTAGCCATTATGTGGATGATCATGAAGGATCTACTCTAGCTCATGATTGTTATTCGTCTGTCTCTGTTTGTCTATTTAGTGTTGTGGTCCCACTTGGTATTTTGAGATAAAAATTATTAAAAGTTATATTTTAATTTTAAGTAGACCCCATGTGGTCAGGTCCTTTAAGGGTTCCTCTACAGTGACTGACGCACGTGTGAAGGAGCCCTAATACTGCAATCAGGATCAGTGAACGGTTTTAAGTTGTAAAATGCATTTTTCAATATTCTTCTAATCACTCGAAACTACCATTCAGAACATTTAATGCCATTGGCACACAAGTTAATTTAATTTATTAGTCAACTCAATCAAGCAGAAAAGGACATGATTTGGAAAATACAACAGCTGTGTTTATGCAAGTCATTAAATTCAATGAAAAGTGAAACAAACACTCATTTTTGTAGTATTATCCTTTTTGTGAATGTAGTTAAAAAATTCTGAAAATTCCCAATTACATTTTCATAGATTCGTATATTTTGATATTTTTTGTAGGCTATCATGAAATCATTAAGTTGTTTACCATTGAAAAGCATGAAATAATGATAGGGCTGGTGTCATACGAGCGTATATAACATATCTGTAATATGGACATGTGTCATTAGTAGAGATGAGCGAACGTACTCGTCCGAGCTTGATACTCGTTCGAGTATTAGCGTGTTCGAGATGCTCGTTACTCGTAATGAGTACCACGCGATGTTCGGGTTACTTTCACTTTCATCTCTGAGACGTTAGCGCGCTTTTCTGGCCAATTGAAAGACAGGGAAGGCATTACAACTTCCCCCTGCGACGTTCAAGCCCTATACCACCCCCCTGCAGTGAGTGGCTGGCGAGATCAGGTGTCACCCGAGTATAAAAATCGGCCCCTCCCGCGGCTCGCCACAGATGCGCTCTGACATAGAGGAGGGAAAGTGGTATCTTGGTGGAGCTGCTATAGGGATAGTGTTAGGAGTATTTTAGGCTTCAAGAACCCCAACGGTCCTTCTTAGGGCCATATCTAACCGTGTGCAGTGCTGTGGAGGCTGCTTTGTGCAGTGTTGCACTTTTTTTTTTTTTGGTATATCGGCCGTGCAGAGCATTGCGCCCTGCAGTAATACTCCAGGGACAGAAGTGCGTAGGCAGGGACAGAAGACATATTGATTGAATATAGGCAGTGGGCCTTTGCTAAAAAATTTGGGGCAAAAAATCTATTTGGCCTGCCTGTGACTGTGCTCAGTGTTCTGGGTCTGTCTGTGCTGGGTGTAGTAGTTCTACAAAATCATACGCAGCCAGCTAAGTGTTACAGCAGGCTTGCGCCAAATTATTTCCTGGCTCTGTCTGGGCTGTGAAATCACTGCTGTATTGCAGTCCACAGTGCAACACTCTGCAGTTCTGTGACATACTCCAGGGACAGAAGTGCGTAGGCAGGGACAGAAGACATATTGATTGAAGATAGGCAGTGGGCCTTTGCTAAAAAATTTGGGGCAAAAAATCTATTTGGCCTGCCTGTGACTGTGCTCAGTGTTCTGGGTCTGTCTGTGCTGGGTGTAGTAGTTCTACAAAACCATACGCAGCCAGCTAAGTGTTACAGCAGGCTTGCAACAAATTATTTCCTGGCTCTGTCTGGGCTGTGAAATCACTGCCGTATTGCAGTCCACAGTGCAACACTCTGCAGTTCTGTGACATACTCCAGGGACAGAAGTGCGTAGGCAGGGACAGAAGACATATTGATTGAATATAGGCAGTGGGCCTTTGCTAAAAAATTTGGGGCAAAAAATCTATTTGGCCTGCCTGTGACTGTGCTCACTGTTCTGGGTCTGTCTGTGCTGGGTGTAGTAGTTCTACAAAATCATACACAGCCAGCTAAGTGTTACAGCAGGCTTGCGCCAAATTATTTCCTGGCGTTCCGTAAGCGAAGTCAGCCTCCAACCACAGGCCAATAAGCGGCACATTTAATTACAGCGTTCTGTTTCTGCATTACTGGTAATACAGCATGCTGAGGGGTAGGGGTAGGCCTAGAGGACGTGGACGCGGCCGAGGATGCGGAGGCCCAAGTCAGGGTCTGGGCACAGGCCGAGCTCCTGATCCAGGTGTATCGCAGCCGACTGCTGCGGGATTAGGAGAGAGGCACGTTTCTGGCGTCCTCACATTCATCGCACAATTAATGGGTCCACGCGGTAGACCTTTATTAGAAAATGAGCAGTGTGAGCAGGTCCTGTCGTGGATGGCAGAAAGTGCTTCCAGCAATCTATCGTCCACCCACAGTTCTGCGCCGTCCACTGCTGCAACTCTGAATCCTCTGGCTGCTGCTCCTCCTTCCTCCCAGCCTCCTCACTCCATGAAAATGACACATTCTGAGGAGCAGGCAGACTCCCAGGAACTGTTCTCGGGCCCCTGCTCAGATTGGGCAGCAGTGGTTCCTCTCCCACTAGAGGAGTTTATCGTGACTGATGCCCAACCATTGGAAAGTTCCCGGGGTCCGGGGGATGAGGCTGGGGACTTCCGGCAACTGTCTCAAGACCTTTCAGTGGGTGAGGAGGCCGATGACGATGAGACACAGTTGTCTATCAATGAGGTACTAGTAAGGGCAGTAAGTCCGAGGGAGGAGCTCACAGAGGATTCAGAGGAAGAGCAGCAGGACAATGAGGTGACTGACCCCACCTGGTTTGCTACGCCTACTGAGGACAGGTCTTCAGAGGGGGAGGCAAGGGCAGCAGCAGGGCAGGTTGCAAGAGGCAGTGCGGTGTCCAGGGGTAGAGGCAGGGCCAGACCGAATAATCCACCAAGTGTTTCCCAAAGCGCCCCCTCGCGCCATGCCACCCTGCAGAGGCCGAGGTGCTCAAAGGTCTGGCAGTTTTTCACTGATAGTGCAGACAACTGACGAACAGTGGTGTGTAACCTTTGTCGCGCCAAGATCAGCTGGGGAGCCACCAGCACCAGCTTCACCACCACCAGCATGCGCAGACATATGATGGCCAAGCACCCCACAAGGTGGGACGAAGGCCGTTCACCGCCTCCGGTTTGCACTGCTGCCTCTCCCCCTGTGCCCCAATCTGCCACTGAGATCCAACCCCGCTCTGAGGACACAGGCACTACCGTCTCCTGGCCTGCACCCACACCCTCACCTCCGCTGTCCTCGGCCCCATCCAGCAATGTCTGTCAGCGCAGCGTCCAGCCGTCGCTAGCGCAAGTGTTGGAGCGCGAGCGCAAGTACGCCGCCACGCACCAGCACGCTCAAGCGTTAAACGTGCACATAGCCAAATTTATCAGCCTGGAGATGCTGCCGTATAGGGTTGTGGAAACGGAGTCCTTCAAAAGTATGATGGCAGCGGCGGCCCCGCGCTACTCAGTTCCCAGTCGCCACTACTTTTCCCGATGTGCCATCCCAGCCCTGCACGACCACGTCTCCCGCAACATTGTACGCGCCCTCACCAACGCGGTTACTGCCAAGGTCCACTTAACAACGGACACGTGGACAAGCACAGGCGGGCAGGGCCACTATATCTCCCTGACGGCACATTGGGTGAATTTAGTGGAGGCTGGGACAGAGTCAGAGCCTGGGACCGCTCACGTCCTACCCACCCCCAGAATTGCGGGCCCCAGCTCGTTGGTGGTATCTGCGGCGGTGTATGCTTCCTCCACTAAACCACCCTCCTCCTCCTCCTCCAACGCAACATCTGTCTCGCAATCAAGATGTGTCAGCAGCAGCAGCACGTCGCCAGCAGTTGGTGTCGCGCGGCGTGGCAGCACAGCGGTGGGCAAGCGGCAGCAGGCCGTGCTGAAACTACTCAGCTTAGGAGAGAAGAGGCACACGGTCCACGAACTGCTGCAGGGTCTGACAGAGCAGACCGACCGCTGGCTTGCGCCACTGAGCCTCCAACCGGGCATGGTCGTGTGTGACAACGGCCGTAACCTGGTGGCGGCTCTGCAGCTCGGCAGCCTCACGCACGTGCCATGCCTGGCCCACGTCTTTAATTTGGTGGTTCAGCGCTTTCTGAAAAGCTACCCACGCTTGTCAGACCTGCTCGGAAAGGTGCGCCGGCTCTGCGCACATTTCCACAAGTCCCACACGGACGCTGCCACCCTGCGCACCCTGCAACATCGGTTTAATCTGCCAGTGCACCGACTGCTGTGCGACGTGCCCACATGGAGGAACCCTACGCTCCACATGTTGGCCAGGCTCTATGAGCAGCGTAGAGCTATAGTGGAATACCAACTCCAACATGGGGGGCGCAGTGGGAGTCAGCCTCCTCAATTCTTTTCAGAAGAGTGGGCCTGGTTGGCAGACATCTGCCAGGTCCTCGGAAAGTTTGAGGAGTCTACCCAGGTGGTGAGCGGCCATGCTGCAATCATTAGCGTCACCATTCCTCTGCTATGCCTCTTGAGAAGTTCCCTGCAAAGCATAAAGGCAGACGCTTTGCGCTCGGAAACAGAGCCGGGGGAAGACAGTATGTCGCTGGATAGTCAGAGCACCCTCCTGTCTATATCTCAGCGCGGTGAGGAGGAGGAGGAGGAGGGGGAAGAGACAGCTTGGCCCACTGCTGAGGGTACACATGCTGCTTGCCTGTCATCCTTTCAGCGTGTATGGCCTGAGGAGGAGGAGGAGGAGGATCCTGAAAGTGATCTTCCTAGTGAGGACAGCCATGTGTTGCGTACAGGTACCCTGGCACACATGGCTGACTTCATGTTAGGATGCCTTTCTCGTGACCCTCGCGTTACACGCATTCTGGCCACTACGGATTACTGGGTGTACACACTGCTTGACCCACGGTATAAGGAGAACCTTTCCACTCTCATACCCGAAGAGGAAAGGGGTTCGAGAGTTTTGCTATACCACAGGACACTGGCGGACAAACTGATGGTAAGATTCCCATACGACAGCGCTAGTGGCCGAAGGCGCAGTTCCGAGGGCCAGGTAGCGGTGGAGGCGCGGAGATCAGGCAGCATGTACAGCACAGGCAGGGCAACACACTCTAAGGCCCTTGACAGCTTTATGGCTCCCCAGCAAGACTGTGTCACCGCTCCCCAGTCACGGCTGAGTCGGCGGGAGCACTGTAAAAGGATGGTGAGGGAGTACGTAGCCGATCGCACAACTGTCCTTCGTGACGCCTCTGCCTCCTACAACTACTGGGTGTCAAAGCTGGACACGTGGCCTGAACTCGCGCTGTATGCCCTGGAGGTGCTTGCTTGTCCTGCGGCTAGCGTCTTGTCAGAGAGGGTGTTTAGTGCGGCTGGGGGAATCATCACAGATAAGCGTACCCGCCTGTCAACCGACAGTGCCGACAGGCTAACACTCATCAAGATGAACAAAGCCTGGATTTCCCCAGACTTCTCTTCTCCACCAGCGGACAGCAGCGATACCTAAGCAATACGTAGGCTGCACCCGCGGATAGAAGCATCGTTCTCTATCCCCATCAAAAACGGCGACCTTTTTGCTTCATCAATCTGTGTATAATATTCCTCCTCCTCCTCCTGCTCCTCCTCCTGAAACCTCACATAATCACGCCGAACGGGCAATTTTTCTTAGGCCCACAAGGCTCAGTCATATAATTTTTCTAAACAATTTTTAGACGTTTCAATGCTCATTAAAGTGTTGAAACTTTCACCTCAACCAATTTTTATTTTAACTGGGCTGCCTCCTGGCCTAGTTACCAATTAAGCCACATTAACCAAAGCGATTAATGGGTTTCACCTGCCCTCTTGGTTGGGCATGGCCAATTTTTCTGATGTACATTAGTACTGTTGGTGCACCAATTTTTGGGGGCCCTCGCCTACAGTGTAATCAAATTAATTTTTAGCCCACCTGCATTACAGCTGACGTTACAGCAGCTGTGTTGGGCACTGCAATGGGATGTATTTATGTACCGCCGGTGGGTTCCAGGGAGCCACCCATGCTGTGGGTCCACAGGGAGTTGTAACTACGTGTCCACTTCTAAAGAACCCCAGTCTGACTGGGGCATGCAGTGTGGGCCGAAGCCCACCTGCATTAAGCATGAATTTATTACCTCAGCTGTGATGGGCAATGCAATGGGATATATTTTTTGTACCGCCAGTGGCTTCCTGGCACCCACCCATGCTGTCGGTCCACACGGAGTTGTAACTACATATGTCCACTTCTAAAGAACCCCAGTCTGACTGGGGCATGCAGTGTGGGCTGAAGCCCACCTGCATTAAACATGACATTATTACCTCAGCTGTGATGGGCAATGCAATGGGATATATTTATGTACCGCCGGTGGCTTCCTGGCACCCACCCATGCTGTCGGTCCACACGGAGTTGTAACTACATATGTCCACTTCTAAAGAACCCCAGTCTGACTGGGGCATGCAATGTGGGCTGAAGCCCACCTGCATTAAACATGACATGATTACCTCAGCTGTGATGGGCAATGCAATGGGATACATTTATGTACCGCCGGTGGGTTCCAGGGAGCCACCCATGCTGTGGGTCCGCAGGGAGTTGTAACTGCATGTGTCCACTTCTAAAGAACCCCAGTCTGACTGGGGCATGCAGTGTGGGCCGAAGCCCACCTGCATTAAACATGACATTATTACCTCAGCTGTGATGGGCACTGCAATGGCATATATTTATGTACCGCCGGTGGGTTCCAGGGAGCCACCCATGCTGTGGGTCCACAGGGAGTTGTAACTACATGTGTCCACTTCTAAAGAACCCCAGTCTGACTGGGGCATGCAGTGTGGGCCGAAGCCCACCTGCATTAAACATGACATTATTACCTCAGCTGTGATGGGCACTGCAATGGGATATATTTATGTACCGCCGGTGGCTTCCTGGCACCCACCCATGCTGTCGGTCCACAGGGACTTCACAATAGGGAGTTGTACCTGCCTGTGTCTATGAATTAAAAACCCTGGTCCGGTTGGGGCATGCAGTGTGGGCCGAAGCCCACCTGCATTTAATCTGACGTTAGCTCTGCTGTCCAGGCCTCTGCAATGGGATACATTTATGTACAGCCGGTGGGTTCCAGGGAGCCACCCATGCTGTGGGTGCACACGGAATTCCCATTGCGGAGTTGTACCTGCCTGTGACTATTTATAAAAAACTGCGGTCTGACTGGGGCATGCAGACACCTTGACAGAATGAATAGTGTGTGGCACATAGGTTTCCCATTGCTATGCCCACGTGTGCAGCTCCAGATGGAGGTGGCACAGGATTGGATTTCTCATTGCTTCTGTACAGCATTGTGGACTATCGCCCCGCCCCTTTTAAAGAGGGTCGCTGCCTAGCCGTGTCAACCCTCTGCAGTGTGTGCCTGCGGTTCCTCTGGCAGATGCACTTATAAATAGACATGAGTGTGGCGTGGCATGAGGGCAGCTGAAGGCTGGGCAGGGACAGTTTGGTGTGCGCTGTGGACACTGGGTCGTGGGGGGGGGGGGTTGGGCAGCATGTTACCCAGGAGAAGTGGCAGCGGAGTGTCATGCAGGCAGTGATTGTGCTTTGTTGGAGATAGTGTGGTACTTAGCAAAGGTATGCATTGCTAATGAGGGCTTTTCAGAAGTAAAAGTTGTTGGGAGGGGGGGGCCCACTCTTGCCGCTATTGTGGCTTAATAGTGGGACCTGTGAACTTGAGATGCAGCCCAACATGTAGCCCCTCGCCTGCCCTATCCGTTTCTGTGTCGTTCCCATCACTTTCTTGAATTGCCCAGATTTTCACAAACGAAAACCTTAGCGAGCATCGGCGATATACAAAAATGCTCAGGTCGCCCATTGACTTCAATGGGGTTCGTTACTCGAAACGAACCCTCGAGCATCGCGAAAAGTTCGTCTCGAGTAACGAGCACCCGAGCATTTTGGTGCTCGCTCATCTCTAGTCATTAGTATTTGCCTCCAGATATTTTCTAATGGACAAATACTGATCCCCGGTTTTCGCCAATAGAAAAGAATACCATCATGGAGGCAAAAATGAAAAAAACAAGTCTTGCTGAGTTTTCTTTGAAAACGGAGGTCAAAAACACAGCCATAAGAGCTCCTTCTCAAGGGCGTATGAAGAAAAGTCCTGAAATCCCTCGCTTGGCATAAATCCTCGGAATGACGTCTAATGCCTAAATAGAGGCACTTATAAGTCGTTCCCTGCGTTGGACGCTGCTAAACTGCCTACCCCTCCCCTTTTTCTGCAGCTCCCATAGGAGTCTATAAGAGCCGACAGCATATATCGGTCGAACGATAGAGCAAGGCTTATCTTTTCCAGCAGCGTATAATTTAGATTGCCGATTACAGCTGCGCATGTGCTGTTTTTTTTGGCGCTACGTTTTTATGTGGGTAAAAATCAGTCATCTGAATTAATACATTGGAAGCCAATGTTTCAGGTAGTTGCGATTTCGTCCGACGTAAAAATGCAACTAAATATCTGCGTAAAAACGTTTGTGTGAATAGAGCCTTACATAGATACATAGATTTACATTAGCTCCATATTACAGTTCACAAAACATGGACCGAATATGGAAGTAAAATATGCACGTCTGAAAGCAGCTTTAAGGGTGCATTCAGACGTCCGTATATCGGCTGGGTTTTCACGCCAGCCAATATACGGCGTCTTTCTCTGCAGGGGGAGGAGGCTGGAAGAGGCTGGAGCAGTGCTCTGAGCTCCCGCCCCCTCTCCGCCTCCTCTCCGCTCCTCTGCACTATTTGCAATGAGAGGAGGTGGAATGGGGTGGGGCTAAGTTAATTAGGGAATTAGCTCTGCCCCTGTCCTGCTTGTCCTCATTGAAAATAGTGCAGGGGGTGGAGAGGAGGCAGAGAGGGGACAGGAGCTCAGAGCACTGTTGCCGACTCTTCCAGACTCCTCCCCCTGCAGAGAGAGACGCCGTATATCGGCTGGGCGTGAAAACCCAGCTGATATACGGTCGTCTGAAAGCAGCCTAAAGTAGCAGTAGGCTGCATTCACGCTTTGTGTTTTTTGTTACATCTATTGTATGTTTCTATAGGGTGATTCAGACAAACGTGGTGTTCTCCCCTAATGTGGCCAGAAGCTGTGATATTCACGGCCCCATAATGGGACGAAATGAAACCACTAATTTCAATAGGATTTCAATGGTTTTGTTTTCACTTGCTCTTTTCACAGCCGAGAAAAGATAGTACTTGCCCTAACTTTTCTGCATGTAGAGAACACTATGTGCGGGAAAGATCTAGCAGCATTTATCTTCCCACGTTTTGGTTTTTTTTTAACTTCAGCGCTATGGTTCAGAATTTGAACGGCCGATGAAGGGGAAGAAATTTCCCTCATTTAGGCGCAACTACACTCCATGCATAGTTGTGACTACACTCATCTGAATCTGCCATTAAACTGTATGCCATTATAACAATTGCATGCAGTTTGGAGAAAATACATGCAGTTACTAAAAGTCACAGGGTTTTTTTAAAAGTGCATGCAGTTTAAAAGAAAAAAAAATGTGCTTTTTAAAAAACTGCGTGCACTTTTTAAGAGTTGTTTTGCTGCCATTTAGAAACACACAAAAAATGCAACCAAAAATGCAAAGTATGGACATCCACAGGCGTGGGAGATCCGTCGCCCATAAAGTAGCATGGGGCATCCGCACTTCATTTAACACCTGCGGATTTGATTTTAAATGATTTGCGAATGCCACATGTTGATAATAAATCGCAGCATGCTCCGTTTTACTGTGGATCACATGTGGATGTGGCTCCATTCATCTCTATGGGAGTTCACAATATGCAGTGCATCCACAAATACATTTAAATACATTTGCGGATTCACTGCAGATTTGAAGGTTCAAATGAATTAGGGAAGTGGGGGAAAAGGCTAGGAGTTGGGGTTGCGGATGATTGCAGTGCATCCCCATACATCCGCGGGGGAAAAAAAACGCAATCCGGGATCTCACACAAGCAATAAAAAATCAATTTAATGATGACTTGCAGTGCATCCGTTGCAGAAATCCGCATGAAAAATCCGTGCGTGCTGTGGACATGAGACCTTAGGCCCAATGTCCACGGGCGGATTTGGATTGTGGAACCCGCACGGGGCAATGTTCCGTCCTCTGCAGTGGATTTTTGGAGTTGTAAAGTCCAGAGAAATAAAGTAGTCCATGCAGGGCTTTTCTGAACAGGAACAAGGAATGTTCGGTTCTCCTCATTTACAGAACAAGTATAAATGTTAACAGTCCAAACAGTTCTTACAATAGTAACGCAGGAAGGATTCACGGGGTATTTAGATCTCTACAGTCTCAATTATCTGTAGGCATTTAACTCTCCTGGTAACATTCCTTCACTCTCTCCTGCCAGTCACTCATACTTCTTGCTGGTTAGCGATTCCTTTTCATCTCTCCAGACTCATACAGTTTCCATGTGTTCTTCTCAGACCAGGTACACTCACTTCTTTGGAGATGGCAGCTAAAGCTAGGCCTAGGCGGAAACAACAGACCACCGCTCTGACTCCTCCATGCTCCTTCTTTACTTTTCCAGTTCTTCTCCTCCTGGACTTCTCCAGTCAGCCACATAAATTCAACACACATCATATGGTCAGCAACCGATCCACGAAAGACGAAAAGAAACAATTTTCAGACCCAGAACATACCAGACATTTACCCTTTCATGCCTGCAGACATTCAATACACATAACCTGATGCATTCCACAAACAAGACAGTGCACGAGACAAACATGGAACATTCTGGAGGCAACCCCAATACATCTGAGGCACTACAATTCCCCCCTACTTAACATAAGCCGACCCCAACGCCTCCTTAAAACGGAGTGTAAATATCCCAGATTGCAATTCCTCAGAGCTTTGACTTATTATCATAAGAGAACTATCTTTCACAGTATGGAAGAGTGCATGGCAGAAACATATGTTTTCCCCCTTCTGGTTACTACTCAAGAGTTTAATCCATCTCAGTATCTCATAGACTACCTGAGATCTCACTTCTGGTGTGCAGTTGTAATTTATGGCAGCGTGTAAAGAAATGAACTGGCCAGTCACAAGAACAAGTAATGCTAGGCTTAGTGGAACCTCAAGCATGGCTCTGGGGCCCTTTCATATTGAAATACATCACTGCAAACTGACATGCAGATAGAAAAAGAGTGACTGGGAGATTTTTTTGGATTGAGGGCAAGTGGCGTGAACATCACTTCCCTATGACTCATGATAGTTTAAGTCAATATCCCCAGCTGAGCTGACTAGATATGATAATAAGGTAGTGTCTCCTGGAACAGATAAGACACAGCTGACTCTGGAGTAATTAGTGCTAATAGGGTGTAGCGTCTAGACCTCCTGTCTCACTCAAACACATCATCCGATCCGCACACACTTAAGGCCCATTTAGATGGGACAAATACCTGACACTTGTCCCCGCACATATTAGCTCCTGTGCACCTGCACATGAGCTAGTATCGCTGGCACACAGTGGGGAGGCTGCAGGAGATTTCTCTCCTTGCGCTTCTCCGCCCCTCTCCATTGACATAACATAGTGGGTGTTCAGTATTGAACGGCGGCTATTTAAACTGAGCGATCAGCTCATCGTCAATCATTTATGGACGATAGGTTACCCTTGGTCATGAAAAGATTAAACTGTCAGATTCATATCAGATTTTTCCAATGTGGCTCTGACAGTTTAATCTCTGGCAGAAATCTAAGGGTTCCGAACACTGGCGAGAGTGATATCGGGCCGGGATTCACAACCCGATATCGCTGTTGCAAACCTTCTAAAAACCCCTGGACGCTAGGCATCTTCATGTGAAAACAGCATTGCATCACTGCGGTGGTCCCTTCATCCCATTGCTTTCAATGGGGTGGCAGCAGCAATGGGAGATAATTGTGATCCCCTGCTGCAGCTGTGACAGCAGTGGCAGGTGATTCCTTCACCCCCACGGGGGGTTCCCTCATCACTGAACACCCTGCCGCTGCTGTCAGTGTTCAGTGATGAGGTGACCCCCCGCAGGGATAAAGGAATCCCCATGCCGCTGCTGTCACAGCAGTAGCAGGAGATTGCAATGTTCTCCCTATGTTTTCAGTGGTGCCGACGCTGCTACCGCCGGCCCTGTTGAGTACACGGTTAAACCCCCGGATGTGACAGACTCCTGTGGGGCTGAAGGAATCCCCTGCTGCAGCTGTCACAGCTGCAGCAGGGGATCGCAATCTTCTCCCATTGGAAACAATGAGCGATATCACAAAGAGAATGGGCATGTTGCAATTCTTTTTCACGCAGCATCGCAGGACTGAAAACATCACAAACGAGAATGAAACCACTGTAATTCATTGGTTTCATAATCATGTGTCCTCACTCACTCTGGGTTCATTCACACGTCTGCTTTTGTAACACGCTTTATTTTTATGCGTATTTGCGCACCTAGGGCACCATAGGAGTCTAGGGGTGTGTGCAAATGAGCACCCAACATCGCGCAATGAACTGCACAATTTTGCAGTAAAATTAAAGACACTGGAGACTAATTAGACTGTACAGCCTGGCAAATCATGGCGCAGGTGTGTCCCATGCCGATGTGAATGGTCCCCAGCAGGGCAGAAAGTAGAGTAAACAGTGCATATACAGTATATACAATGCGTGACAGTATGACCTTCAAAGCGCAAAAGGTCGTGCTATCACGAGCGTATCTGTGCCTATGCTTGTCAGCAGGAACCCTTAGCCTCATCCATAGGGCAAATTCACATGCAGCTTCTTGACATGGTTTCCACCTGTTCCAGGACTTGACATGTCAATTCTTTTTTCTGCAACACTGATTTCAAAATCTGCATGCAGAAAAATCTACACCAGATTTTCATAGCATTCAGTAAAATATAATATGTGAACAGGGCCTTAGAAGTGAATTAAAAAGGTAAGAAAATTATAAAGTAAAGATTTATACTTCTCCTTCCTGCTGGATCTACTGGATTTATCTCAAAAATTGCACAAAAATCCGTGCATAAAACCACCATAAAATTTATGAAGCACAGCTTACCTGAATTACATACAGGGCTAACCAATTTTACATTTGTACATGCTGCTTGTGTGTCTCTTCCGGTTAAAATTCCAGTTAAGAAACTACCTTCTGCTTTTAATCCCTCACTCTGTGTGATTCAACAATATACAGTACTGTGCAAAAGTTTGGAAAAAATGCTACAAAGTAAAAAAAAAAAATACAGGGTGCCTGATTGACTCGAAATTTATTTCTGCAGCAGGACAATGACCCCAAACATGAAGCCAATGTTATTAAAAACTATCTTCACCGTGAAGAAGAACAAGGAGTCCTGTAAGTAATGATACGGCCCCACAGAGCCCTGATCTCAACATGATTGAATCTGTCTGGGATTACATGAAGAGACAGAAGGATTTGAGCAAGCCGGCATCCACAGAAAATCTGTTGTTGGTCCTCCTAGATGTTTGGAACAACCTCCCTGCCGAGTTCCTACAAAATCCGTGTGCAAGTTTAACTGGAAGAATTGATGCTGTTTTGTAGACAAAGGGCGGTCACACCAAATACTCATTTGCTTTAGATTCCTCTTTTGATCATTCAATTTGAATTTTGCTAGTTGCCAAAAATAAACTATTAACACTTCTATTTTTTGAGAGTTTTCTTACTTTGCAGCCTTTTCCCACACCTGCTTAAAACATTTGCACAGTACTGTATATCAGCAGAAATATTAGCAATTCCAGTGTTTTATTTCCAGCTTCCTTCCTTATTCAGTATAAAACATAATGAAAAGCAGTTTAATCGGGTCGGAAACAGTGTGTCCATACCTTGTCAAACTTCCACGAGGCTTGAAAGGATATGTACTGTAGAAGAAAAATGTTTCCAAAAATGACAATAATAGTTCCTGAGGACGGGACCATGGTCTGCAGGTGGTAAGAGGAACTGTCGTACAAACAAGAATTTCGCTATTTGTCTCTGAAGCCAACAAACCCAAGGAACAAAGCTTCTGTCTTTATAAATAGTGTATTATAAGGGACAATGAGAACTTTAAAACAATATACAGTAGTTCTCACCCGGGGTCTATATATCAACCTTCAGTCACACGTAGACAGGAATATACATCATACTGAAAATTGGACCACATATTGTAGCACTGGGAAACATTTTTTTTCATAAAAGCAACATTCTTTCTCCAGAAAGCAGAAAAGCCTGTAAATATGTTGCATATAATACAATATGATCCTATACAGCAAGATAGAATATCGCTATGTACTGTAATTGGATTGCTTCTGAGCTAGTATTTTCCTAGCAATACTTGTTTTAACAAGTCACATTTATTTTGTTTATAAGCACTCCATGGGGATATTCTCTTTATGAGGTTTTCAGTTTAAAACATTGTGAAGAACCATATCATGCCTGTGTAATAAAATGTATTTAGATAGAGACACATACATTAAAGATATTGTAAGAGAGTGAACTGTATCATTTGTTATGGAATACAGGCAATATAATGTTACCTATAGTTCTATAGTTCAATGCTACTGTTTTTCCCTGAAAAATAAGCCCTACCTAGATAATAAGCCCTATCCCTGTTTTCAGGGGAAGGGGGCTTGAAATATATGCCCTCCCCTGAAAATAAGCCCTAGCAAATTGAAAAAAACCATCAATACTCATCTAGCCGGCGGTGTCTGGGTCTCTCACTCTGGTCCCCGGGGCTGCGGCAGGCTGCCGTGTCTTCTGCACTGACACAGAACTCTTCTTCTGGTGACAGGGCTTTGAATACCCCGCCTCCAGCAAGTGAGTGCTGTGATTGGATTGAGCGCCAGCCAATCAGAGCTGGCGCTTGATCATTCACAGCTATTCCGTAAATGACATCACTGAATGGCTGTGATTGGCTGATCAAGCGCTGACTCTGATTGCCTGAGCCACGGCGCTCGTGAGAAAATTACAGCACTTGCTTGCTGGAGACGGGGTATTCAAAGCCCCATCACCAGAAGGAGAGTTCTGTGTGAACACCAAGGACACTGCAGCATACCGCATCGCCGCCAAGGATCCAGATGGACCAGGTGAGTATAAGCCACCCACTCTTCTCGAAAATAAGGCACACTGTGCCTCTTTTGGGGCAACAATTAATATAAGACAGTGTCTTATTTTGGGGGAAACTTGGTATAAGGTTTCACAGTTTCATTGACATCTTACTATTGCCATTTTGTAGTCCTTTGCAATGCATAAACTGAACACAATTGTGGAAATCATACAGTAACAAACTTGAAACAAATTCTTAGCTGTTATTTTTATCTCTGCACTTTGCTGCATTCAACATAACAAGTTCACTGCTAGTTATTCCCTTTGCGTCATTTTTTATTTATGATCATGAACTTTTCATGCAGCATTAGAAAACATAGGTTTTGATGTTGGTAAAGTACATGTTATTGCAGGTCAAATGTCAAGGGAAAAGCTTCACAGCTCTCCAGATGAATAAACATAAGCATAATTGTGAGTGTATATAACATTGCTTTTAACTAAGCAATGAGTTCTTCCTTGCAAATACGTTACAGCTGAAGCACAGATATTGTATATTAGAAAGCGTAACACTTTGACAAGAAGACAGACACTTAAGTTTTCATCTTACACTATCTTGACAGGTATAGTAGGTATTAGTATTATAAACTATTGTTGCTTTTTTATAATGACAAGATGTTCAATGGTGCTACCAGATGCAGGCAGTTTATAGAGTTTCTACCTATGAAAAGCAGCTTAGAATGGACCAAAGAGCTGTTCACTTTCACTGAACTTTTCCATAAACATGCAGACTTAGATTAGCTGAACATATGAGCGGGTAACCAAAAGAAACAGGAATCATCTTCTGGTGGGCGCAGTATTACTATTATAGGCTTCCATTGCTAGGTGAATGTCTCCAGAACCCTTTTGAGGAGGTATAGAATCATAGAATGGTAGAGTTGGAAGGGACCACCAGGATCATCTAGTTTAACCCCCTGCTCAGTGCAAGATTCACTAAATCATCCCAGACAGATATTTGTCTAACATTTGTTTGAAGACTTCCATTGAAGGAGAACTCACCACCTCCCATGGTAACCTGTTCCACTCATTGATCACCCTCACAACAGAAATTTTTTTCTAATATCCAATTTATGTCTCCTCCCTTTCAGTTTTATCACATTGCTTCTTGTCTGTCCTTGAGCAAATGAGAATAGGGCTGATCCCTCTGCACTGTGACAACCCTTCAGATATTTGTAGACAGCTATTACCATATTTTTTGCTTCCCCAAAGTGGGGGGGGGGGGGGAGTCAGTGCATCTTATAAAGCAAATATGCTGAAATTCAAGCTGCCTAGCACTATTGCAGGATTGCAGGTTCGCATGTCCGCCATGTCCACTCCATAGCAGAGATGAGAGCAGTTCTCTTTCTCCTCTGGACTACCACTGATTGGTGGAGAGAGCCGGAAGGAACTACTGCTGCTCCCCTCCACCTCCACCAATCAGCTTCCTCTCTTCCTCTGGCTGGACAACGAGTGTCGCTGTTACAGAGCTCCACTTCTCCTGCTGTGGAACAGAAAGGAAAGGAGTTATAGTGGCCTTCCGTTGCCCTGTACTGTCCCCTGTAATGTCACCTAAAGTACCTGGATGAGTTCAAAATATTTTTTTCCTATTTTCCTCCTCTAAAACCTAGGTGCACCTTATCATCAGGTGCGTCTTATAGAGTGAAAAATATGGTAAGTCATAGTAACATAGTCTGTTAGGCTGAATTTCCATCTAGTTCAGCCTGTTTCAACTTCACCTTTGTTGGTCCAGAGGAAGACAAAAAAAACAAGCAGCCATTTAGCTAATTTCGAGGAAGAAATCCTTTCCTGACTCCATAATGGCAGTCAGAGTAATCCCTGGATCAACATTGGAAATCAACAACCCCACCGGTCACCTAATGTCTATATCCTGTAATATCATAGCGTTCTAGAAGGACATCTAGTCCCCTCTTAAACTCCTCTATCGATTTTGCCATTGCCTCCTCCTCAGGCAGAGAGTTCCACAGTCTCACTGCTCTTACAGTAAAGAACCCCTTTCTGTGTTGGTTATGGAACCTGCTTTCTTCTAGACATAGCGGATGCCTTCTTTTACTGTTGCAGTCCTGGGTATAAACAGAACATGGGAGAGATCCTTGTATTGTCACCTCATGTATTTTTACATAGTTACTTGATTGCCCCTTAACTGTCTTTTTTCCAGGGTAAATAATCCCAATTTTGTTAGCCTCTCTGGGTATTCAAGTCTTCTCATTGTTTATTAACTTAGTCGCCCTTATTTGACCCGCCTTAAGCACTGCAACATCTTTCCTGAGCAACGGTGTCCAGAACTGTACACAGTATTCCATGTGAGGCCTGACAAGTGCCTTATATAGTGGAAGAATAATGTTCTCGTCCCTCACCCCTGTACCACTTCACCACCTCACCGAAGAGACAAAAGGTTTCAATATTGACTTATGAAAAACCCTATGAACCCTCCATGTAGCTGGCAAATCAAGTTTATAAGCAAGCGGATTTACTACACGCATGATGACAAAGGGACCCACGTAATGCGGCGCCAATTTCAAAGACGGAACCTTTAATTTGAGATTTCTAGAAGACAAATATACCTTCTGTTGCATCTTGTAAGGTTCAGATACTGACAGAATCCTCCCACTACGCAACTGCATACAAGCCCCCGTTGCTTCAAGGTTCTTTTGTACTTCTTTCCATACCCCCTGCAGCGCATCTGTGGCAACATCAGCTGCAGGACAGGCAGACAGAGTAGAAATAGCTGTAAGGAAGCGAGGATGCTGACCATATATGCAAAGGAATGTAGACAAGGAAGAACAAGTACGGTTGTTTAGCGCAATCTCTGCCAACGGCAGAAATTCTGCCCACTGATGAGCTTTTTCGCTAGCAAACAACCGTAAATATTACACTAAATCCTAGTTCTTCTGCTCAATCTGACCATTAGCTTGCTGGTGGAATGCTGACGAGAAGGAAAGCAACGTTCCCAGGTTTCTACAGAAGGCTCGCCAAAATTGCGCAACAAACTGAACACCACGATCAGATACAATATTCTTGGGAACCCCATGTGGACAAATGATTTCTTTTACAAAAATCTTGGAAAATTCTATCGCAGAAGGAAGCTTCCTTAACGCCACAAAATGTGCCATCTTTGAAAAACGGTCTACAACAACTAGGATAGTGGTGAACTTTTGAGGCTCAGGTAGATCGGTGATAAAATCTACCAATAAATGCGTCCACGGACAAAAAGGCAGCAGTAACGGTCTCAGTGGCCCCACTGCATGCACAGACAGAGCATCCCTTAACAAAGTCGCAGATCTCCTGAGACATGCCTCGCCACCAGTAGTGTGTAGTACAAAGATCCAGATTCCCCGGAACCCCCAGATGGCCTGCGAGAACAGATGAGTGAGACTCTTCAATGACTCTGAGGCGCAAGGTCTCTGGCACAAACCATCTGCCCTCCGGCACCCCTGAGGGAGCATCCTGCTGACAATTTTGTAGATGAGCAACAAGATTAGATTCTGCAACTGCCACCTCCACCCTAGGTGCCAAGAAATTCTCAGGAGCCACTGTCTCACTTTCCGGCAAAACGAAAATCCATGAGAGGGCATCTGCCTTCATGTTCTTCTCCCCTGTAATATATGTAACGACGAGGTTAAAACTGGCGAAAAACAATGCCCACCTGGCCTGACAAGCTGTGAGTCTCTTAGCATTGGCGAGATATACCAGGTTTTTATGATCAGTATACACGGTAATGCGATGCCTTGCCCCCTCAAGATGGTGACGTCACTCTTCTAGAGACCACTTAATCGCCAATAACTCACGATTACCCACGTCATAGTTACATTCCGCCGAACTGAACTTCTGCGAGAAGAACGCACATAGACTATACCCAGGTCTTCCGCTGACTTCCTGAGACAATACAGCCCCCGCCCCCACCTCAGACGCATCGACCTCAATGAAGAACGGTCGCTGCGCGACAGTCTGTACTAGCACCGGGACAGCAGTAAATGCCCTTTTGATACGACTAAAAGCCTCTAGGGCCTCTAGCGACTATCTTACCAAGTCGGCACCCTTCTTGGTAAGATCGAGCAGAGGTTGAGCAATAACAGAATAATTCTTAATAAATCTACGGTAGAAATTTGCAAAACCTAGAGCTTTCAGGTTATCTGGTCTGACCCATTGGGAGATTGCTGCCACTTTACCAGACTCCATTTGAATCTCTGTGGGGGAAATCACATAACCAAGGAAAGACACTTGTTTAGCACCAAAAATGCATTTCTCCAACTTGACAAAAAGTTGGTACTCACACAAACGGGTCAGAACCAGCCTCAGGTGCCGCACATGTGAATCCCAGTCTGAGGAGTACACCAGAATATCATCAAGATATATGACCAAAAATACTCCCAGGAAGTTGTGGAAGACTGCGTTCATAAATGCCGGGAACACCTGCGGGGGCATTACAAAGTCTGAAGGGCATGACTAGACACTCAAAATGTCCTAACGAGGTGTTGAACGCAGTCTTCCACTAATCTCCCTTTCGAATGCAAATTAAATTGTAAGCCTCCCTTAAGTCCAATTTGGAAAACCAGTCGGCCCCTACCACCTGATTCAATAAATCAGGAATCAGGGGCAAGGAACACTGGTTCTTCACTGTAATTTTATTCAAAGCCCAATAATCCACAGAAGGCCTCAATGTCCCATCCTACTTCTCTACAAAGAAGAGACCTGCCCTGGCAGGGGAACTGGACGGCCTGATATGTCGTTTGGCTAGAGACTCCGAAATATAGGACTTAAGGGCTTCTTGCTCACGCCCAGACAAATTGAAAATGGCTCCCTTAGGGATGGGACTGTCGGGGATCAAATCAATACCACAGTCCCACTCCCTATGGGGAGGCAAAGTCTCAGACAGTTTCTTGTAAAATACATCATGAAAATCAGACATATACTCAGTAATAAGTATGGTATCTGCTGAACACATGGATATAGTAGCTAAGTGACTATGACAGGACAACCCCCAATGTGTCAATTCCCAAGTGGACCAATCAAATCGGGGATTGTGCAGTGCCATCCAGGGCATACCAAGCACTACATCAACAGACATCCTTTCCATTACCAAGAACGACAGATTCTCAGAATGGAGAACACCCACAGTGAACTGTAACATGGGAATCCTCCATTGTACAACCCATGCAGATAGAGGGGTAGAATCATTACTATTGAAGCTTATGGGAATTTTTAACGCCGAGAATTCAGTCATGAGAGGTCTGACAAAACTTAAACTAATCAAATTGGTGGCAGCCCCCAAATCAATAAAAGCTTGACCGGACCAAGTGAAATTCCAGAAGCCAATCTGATAAGGCACCAACAACTTAGGGAGTACCTGTGATCCTAGACGATCCTCCCAAAAATCGCCTAAGATCTGAAGTTTTCCACCGATTCAGACTGATGTTGTGGAGGCTTCAAAGGACAGGTCGCTACACGATGTCCGGCTTTCCTACAACAGAGGCAGAGGTGGTAAGTCATCCAGAACCATCACCATTCCTCGGGACTTAGGTGATCCACTTCCATTGGCTCGGCACCAGAAGTTGACATGGGAGAAGTGGGAGCGGGTCTGCCAGATTCCCTAAACTTACGGGCCTGACGTTCCTCTTTTCTAGATCTCAGCCTCCTGACATCTTTGACTGCCAATTCCATTGCATCATTGAGTGTCACGGGAGTGGGATGAGAAATGAATAGATCCTTGACCGCGTCAGAAAGACCCAACAAAAACACATCTTTAAGGGCGCTATTGTTCCAAGAGGTTTCACCTGCATACAGTCTAAATTTAGAGGAATAGTCCTCCATCCACTGTTGCCCCCGACGTAGAGACATGAGATGGGATACCGCCAACCCCGCATGGTCGGGGCTCATCAAAAATACCTCCAAGTTCTAGGGAAAAAAAATCAACTGACTGCAGGCAAGCCGATAAAGAGTAAGGAGTAGGCAGGTAAGGAGTAGGCCCATGTCTAGGGGGGTGGTCCTGAAGTAAGAACATAATCAATCCAACTTTCTGGGATTCTGAGCCGGAGGAGTGGGGCCGCATCCGAAAATACAATCTACATGCCTGCTGAAAAACAAAAAACTTGCTCCTCTCCCCTGAAAATACCTCAGGAAGTGGACACTTGGGCTCAGAAATAGAATGGGTGGTAGAAACATGCACTAACTCCCACTGCTTCTGGGCCACCATACAGCCCGACAGGTCTTGGATCACGACCACTAAATCCTGCAACTGACTTGCGAGGCTACTCATGGCCTCCATTGGAGAGCAATTTTAAAGGCCAGTTATTATGTTACGGTATACTACCCTTGATACGCCCGCCTGGGTGCCCTAGATCTCACCCACAACCCCAGTCCCTGCCTACTTGCCTTCACTCCTGGCTAAGCCCAGGCGGGCAACTGGACGGCGATCCTTGCTCTCACTAGGGATCGAAAAAGGGACGCTGACGTACCTGAATGGAAAGGGTAGAATGCTGACAGAAAAGGCAGATGTAAATAACCAACATGAACAATACTAAGCAGAACTAAGGCAGATGGAAAAACCTGCTGGATAATAGCAAAGTATAGCAGACAAGATGACAGAAGCAGGAGACCAACCGAGGCAGACTAGCTAGCACACTGAGGGAAACCAATAACTGGCAGTGATTGCCAGTCTCTGCCTGACCTTTAAACAAAAGCCTCCGCCCAGGGGCAGAGAGAGGGAGCAGCCAACTCCCAACAGAACATAATAAAAGCGAGCTCGTACACGGCAGCTGCACTAACAGGTGCGCCCACGCATGGCGCCGCGTGCCACCAGCACCACGCCGCCCATGATGGCCAGGCACCTGCGCCCCCGGCAGCCGGACAACCAGCCGGGGGGATGCGCCCTGACCGCAGGACCACACACACTGCCTCCCCAGGAGGACCAGCAATCGCTGCATGGTAACAGGTGCATACATAGGTGTGCATCTACGTACAAGAAAAAACACGTGTGTATGCAGCTGCGTGCAATGTTTTCAGTGGAGCCGCGGCTGCTGCCGGCAGCTCCATTGAAAACAATGCTCTGCCGGCACCCCTGAATTGTTTTATATGGAAGGGTTTTACATATAAGCCCTTCCCTAAAAAACAATCATTTTAGTGTAAAAAAAAAAAAAAACTTACCCTCCGCCGCTGCCATGTCCCCCGCGGGGATAAAGAACACATCTGCCCCATGCAGCAGATGTTTTCTTCACCCCCGCTAGTTAAAAGAATTCACACATGACAGCTACGGTAGAGAATCCTGCTGCCGGCATCCACGTCATTGGATTTCAGGGAAGGGCTTTAAACGTAAGCCCTTCCCTGAAAATCCAATAAAAGTAGTGTAAAAAAAATAAAATACTCACCTGCCTTCAGCTGCGGGGCTCAGTCACGACTTCTTGTGCTGTCCCCGGCTCTGTAGCTCTGAGCTATCAGCAGCCGGGGATTTATAATCCCCGCCTGCTGGTAGCTCTGATTGTAATTGGCTGAGCGCTTCAGCCAATCACAATTAGAGTTACCAGCAGGTGAGGATTTTAAATCCCCGGCTGCTGATAGATCAGCAGTGATACAGAGCCGTCAATGGCTCCATAAGCCCTTCCCTAAAAAGACATTTAAAATAGTTAAAAAAATAAAAATAAATACTCACCTACCTTCAACTGCGGGGCTCAGCCTCGACTTCTGACGACTCCTATCTTTGCAGGCACACACCTGCAAAGTATGGACATGTGTACACACCATAGGGAATGCAATGTTGCAAATACAAGCGCGTTTTTTTGCGTGCGTATGCACGCACAAAAACACACTTGTGTGAAGCCACCCTGAGCCAGTTCTTTACCCAGATACACACGTTTTCGCCTAGACTGAGCTGTCTTATATTGTATATCAGCCTATTATGTGGCACGGTGTCAAATGCTTTAGAGAAATCCAGATATACGAGATCAATAGACTCTCCCAGGTCCAACTTAAAACGTATTTCATTGTAGAAGCTGATCAAATTGGTCGGACATGATCGACCCCTCATGAGCCAATGCTGATGAGGGATTATGCTGTTGTTTTCCTTGAGGTATTCTAGGATGGCATCTATTACCGGCCTGTAGTAACCAGGCTCTCTTTTGAAGCCCTTTTTGTATATTGGAACCACATTGTCAATACGCCAATCCAGTGGTACAATCCCGGTCTTTATAATGTCCATAAATATAAAAAATAACGGTCTAGTTATCATGACACTCAGTTTCCTTAGACCCCTTGGGTGTATTCCATCTGGTTCCAGGCATTTATTGATTTTAATCCTCTTTAACCAGCTATGTACTTTCTCCTGTGTTAGGCATGCAATATTCAGCGGGGAGTTTGTTTTATTCCCCTGCATCTCATGTGCCATTTTGTCTTCATTCGTGAATACACTTGAAAAGAAACCATTTAATAGATTGGTCTTCTCCCCCCATCGTCTTCTATAGTTTCTCTTACCTTATTTTTAAAAGGGCCACTACTTTTAGTGCAAATCCTTTTACCGTTTATATAATTGAAGAATAGTTTAGGGTTATTTTTGCTCTCTTCGGCGATCAGTCTTCCTGCCTTCTCCTAGCAATTTTGATCTTTTCTTTACATGTTGTGTTTTTTTCCTTGTATGATTTTAACGCTTCTTTGGTGCCTTCTTGTTTTAGTAGTTTAAACGCTTTCTTTTTTTTGTTTATTACCCCCTTACAGTCTTATCAAGCCACATTGTTTTGTTTCTGCTTGTAATTCTTTTATTTTTAAAGGGTATGAACTGCTTACATGAGGTCATTAGGATGTTTTTAAACGTCTGCCATTTGTCATCTGTGCTTTTATTTTGAGGACACTGTCAGAATTAATGTTACCTCAGCCTTCTTTTTGCAATCGAAACATTCCCAGATCCTTTAACTGTTCCTCATAGGACATGATTTGCAGACCGCTCAGCATCCTGGTAGCTCTTCTCTTAACTTGTCTATATCTTTTTTTTTTTAATTGGGTTGCCAAGAACTGGACACAGTATTCCAGATTAGGTCTAACTATGGAATACTAAAAGGAGATAATTACCTCAGCGTGATCTAGACTCCATGCTTCTTTTAATACATCTCTGAATTCTGTTTGGCTTTTTTACTGCTGCATCACACTGTTGACTCATGTTCAGTCTGTGATTTATTAATATACTCCTGTTTTTTTCAGCCAACATTGTTGGGGAAGGTTATGCTTGGCTCCATTGATTGTATTTTCAATGTGTTGTTTATTTTCTTGCCTATGTTGTGATGTCTGATTCATACAAACAACATGTCACTGTGATTTTTTTTCTTTTTCCACTGCTAAAAGCACTCGTAAAAAAAAAGTTGCATCGAGCGAGATTGGGTGAATACGGAGGGTGAGGCAAGGTTATAATTAGAGATGAGCGAACACCAAAATGCTCGGGTGCTCGTTACTCGAGTCAAACTTTCAGTGATGCTCGAGAGCTCGTTTCGAGTAACGAACCCCATTAAAGTCAATGGGCGACTCGAGCATTTTTGTATATCGCCGATGCTCGCTAAGGTTTTCATTTGTGAAAACCTGGGAAATTCAAGAAAGTGATGGGAACGACACAGAAACGGATAGGGCAGGCGAGGGGCTACATGTTGGGCTGCATCTCAAGTTCCCAGGTCCCACTATTAAGCCACAATAGTGGCAAGAGTGACCCCCCCCCCGCACTGTCAGCATAAAGATCGTTCTCCTCTGCCACAGCTGTAACAGCTGTGGCAGAGAAGAACGATGTTAGCCCATTGAATTCAATGGGCTAACATCGTTCTGCCAGGACAAGGTGAGTATATATTTTTTTTATTTTTACACATTTCTGGATGAATTGCAGGGAAGGGCTTATATATTTAAGCCCTTCCCGACAATTCATCCCGCGATCGCCGGCAGCCCATTGCTTTCAATGGAGCCGGCTGTATTGCCGGCTCCATTGAATTCAATGGTCAGTGCTCGTTTAATCGAGACGAGTACCGCGTGGTGCTCGTCTCGAGTAACGAGCATCTCGAGCACCCTAATATTCGAACGAGCATCAAGCTCGGACGAGTATGCTCGCTCATCTCTAGCTATAATGCTGTTTTTCGGAAAATATTCTTAAAACACAGCACTGTGTGTTCTTCCATCATGTGCATTGTCATGATGGAAGAACCAGTCACCTGTTTGCCCACACAGTGTAAATACATTTCTGCAATTATAGATATCTACAAAGCCATATTTAGAACTTTTCTAACAAGCAAAAAATAGTCATTCTGACAACGAAAAAAATGAAAAAATAATTAAAAGATAGAAAGATAGAAATAAAAAGAAGAGTTTTTGCTCTTTATACATCAGTTTTCAATACCAGAAAAATGAGTATTTAGCATGCATCTTCTTTCATAATGTAAGAAATATTTTTATCTTGACTTAATTAGTTTGTAATTTTCTTTTCACATGGTAAATTTTCAGTAAATTGCAAAATTGCTTCACTATAAGGTGTTTACTGCATTTTCCACAAGCAAGTAAATTATTTTTTATGCTCTATATGTATTAAGGATAAATGATGCATGAAGCATCTCAAAATTGCTAATATTTAGAAAAACTGGTACGTATATTGCATTAAAGCTGAAAACTCAGTACTGCTTCTTACTGAGCTTTAGATGTGTGGTTATCAAGGCAGCAGATGTGGATCTGGTGACCAATTTCAATTTTGGCTAGATCTAAAGGCCCATTTACACGGAGCGATGATTGCTCAAATGACAGTTTGAGTGACAGCTTTGAGCTATCATTTTGCATAAACTATTAAGTAGCTACTTAATAGCTATTTAGTGTGCAAATGAAGCCTTAGCTGAAAGCAGTTAATAGCCCAAGGGCTCTTATCTGTTTTCAGTTCCTTTGTTCTCCGATGGGAAGCAATGCTATCAGCACTACCCGTGGAGAACTCCTGATAAGGCTGAACGATGATTTTTAGGTTGGCCTGAATGTAACGATCAGCTAGCAGTGTACGAAAAGTGCACGATGGCCGCGTATTTAGGCGCAACGATTATCGCTTTTTAGCGATTTTTGAGCGATCATCGCTCCATGTAAATAGGCCTTAAGGGCTGTGCCTGGGAATCCTCAGTTTTCACCCTTTAACCTCATTGATATGGATCTGGTCTATGCTGTGAGGATCTCCAGACTGCTACCTTAGAAATAGTCTTGGTTTAGAGGCTGCTGATGCAACTTTGTCAGGAGTTCCGAAATGTTAAGCTGTAGGATATAGACAGAGATATAGTCGATGGACAGAGCCAAAGTCAAGTCTGAGGAACTTTTGTGTAACACGGTCCTGGATGGTATAAAAACAGAGACATAGTTGATGAACATGCTGAGTTCAGGACAGGAAGATAACTTGCATTGTCAATAAACAGGCCAAGGGTCAGGGCAGGCAGTTGAAAGAAGAATTGTAAACAATGAGCAAGGAGAGGCGAAAGCCGGAAAAACCAAATTGGACAAGCATGGATCAAAACCAGAAATTTTACAGAAACACTATTGCATCCTTGCACAGTTAGACAATAATTGCCCAAGCACCCTAGTGGGGGACATGCCTTAAATAGGCTGGGACCCATCCTGGAAAGCTGATTGCCTGCACTGGCCCTTTAAGTTTCATTAGCAGATCCGTCAGTGTGTCCTCTGATGGCTTAAGGGCCATTCACACGAAACGATTATTGCTCAAAATTCCTTTAAACGAACAAAAATTAGCTATATCATTCCATGTAAATGCAAAAAAATCGTTTACTATTCCTTCACTTTTCATTATCATGATAGCTGAGAAGCCCACGATCCAGCAGTGATATTGCCTGTCTAAATGCTCTGCAGGAGTGCCAACAACCATAGCGGTGACATCAGCGCTAATGCAGTTATTTAGAAGACTATTGTGCTAGCTAAATGGGAGATTAAGGCCCATTTACATGGAGCAATGATCGCTCAAAAATCGCTAAAAAGCTATCGTTTGAGAGATAATTAGAGATAAGCGAGTATACTCGCTAAAGGCAATTGCTCGAACGAGCATTGCCTTTAGCGAGTACCTGCCCGCTCGAGACTGAAGGTTTTGATGTCGGCGCGGGAGAGTGGTGAGTAGCGGCAGTCAGTAGGAGGGAGCGGGGAGGGAGAGAGGGAGAGAGAGATCTCCCCTCCGTTCCTCCCCGCTCTCCCCCGCAGCTCCCTGCCCCCCGCCGACACCTGAACCTTCAGTCTCGAGCGGGCAGGTACTCGCTAAAGGCAATGCTCACTCGAGCAATTGCCTTTAGCGAGTATACTCGCTCATCTCTAGTGATAATCATTGCATCTAAACGCGCGGCCATCGTGCGCTTTTCGTGTACTGCTAGCTGATCGTTACATTCAGGCCAACCTAAAAATCGTTGTGCGGTCTTATCAGGTCCGCATGCTGAGTACTCCACGGGTAGTGCTGATACCATTGTTTCACGTCAGAGAACAAAGGAGCTGAAAGCAGATAAGAGCCCTCCGGCTATTAACTGCATTCAGCTAAAGTCTTCATTTGCAAACAAATAAGATATTAAGTAGCAACTTTATAGTTTATGCAAAATGATCGCTCAAAGCTGTCACTCAGACTGTCATTTGAGCAATCTTTGAGCGATCATCACTCGGTGTAAATGGGCCTTTAGTTAACAGCTTCTCTGTTTACTCTTTTTCCTCAATGCTGTCAGTTAATTTATCACTACAACTAAGATAAACTTTATTAGAGGGGTTGAAAACTAAACCAACCAAGGAGTTCTCTGAAGGATATGCTACTGAAAGGTACTCTGCAGCTTGCTGTATACGGTGTTATACAGAAACTCCAGAAGCCAAATGGTGCAAATTTTTAATTGATCAGCATTGAAAAAACAATTTTTAGTCTAAACTACAGGCATTTAAATAAAAAAAAATGGTGTCAATAGACATTAATCCATCTTAATTCTAAAAAAAAATAATAAAGTATTAGATAAAACCGTAATAATGTATTACATGTGCTAGGTTTTCCATTGAGAATTGCTCTTGAACAGTCATGTTGGCATGGATTTTATAAGAAATCGGACTTGTACAGAAAGGATTGCATTGTGTAGACAGATAGTGTTACAGCCATGTTTCTTAGAGCTTGTTTCAACCAATCATAGAGATCCCGAGAACTTGAAACTGCCCTATGTTCAATAGCTAAATATACAATTTATTATGTTCATGCAGCCATTCTATTATGGCAAAATCCACATGGCAGAGTGCATTAGGTGCAACTCTAGAATCTGCACATCTTGAATGTATGATCAAGATGAAGTCGCTAAAAAGTTTGTTTGTGAAAATGACAAAAGCTGATGTTCATTAAATCTGACATCTTTATTTATAATGCCATAAATAGTCATGTGACTCAGGTGATGTGAAAAAATACTAATTATTGTATCACTGGCAGCAGAGTCATTTCTAATTAATTGTGAAAATGTAGCAATAAATGACAGAAGCGGATCAAATTCTCAAACATAAAATAATAATAAAGCTTTTCTACTGCGACAAATTGCAATCAATTTCCAGTTACTGAATTATGGAGACTGTCACGGTGTGTTAACCTAAAAGTAAGGGAAAATGTCTCTTAAGGATTCCGCACTTTCCTGCATTCTTTGCAACAAGTTCTAACATTTCCCATTTTTCTGCCTTGTGTGTCTCTTTCTCCCTTTAAATATCTAGTACATAGCAGCTCTCTTAACGTGTTATCATCTTCACTATTTTTGCAGAAACCTGGGGAAACTAAATAAAGATTTGAAAAAACTATATTACTTTCCAAAAGATGTTTCAGCAAGTTTATCGTGTTGCCAAAGATGAAAAAAAATCAAAATGGGCACCTCTGCTCCAAGACTGCTCCATAAGTTACCAATGGGCCAGTGCCTAGGGTGGCAGGATTTAAGTAGTAGCATTTTATTCACCAAATTATGTTTTTTAATTACAATTGCATTTCAAGGAAGTCTGTTTTCCAGAGTAGCGTATCAAAACCTTCAAGGATGTAACTCATAGAATTGCAGAGTTGGAAGGGACCTCCAGGGTCATCTGGTTCAACCCTCTGCTCAGACACCTTCCTGATTAGCACATCAGTACCTTTACTAAATACAGAGAGAGACTGCACTACAACATTCAGGCCCTGGAGATGAACCCCTGCTTAATGACATCACTAATTCTGCCACCTATGCACAACCCTTCTTCTTCTGGCTGTACCATATGGAGGAGTCATTGAGCAGAACTTAGAGTACTGTGGCTGAATGATGGCCTCTTTAAGTCTGGTGTCTAAATCAATATGGTCTTGTCTTGGGGCTAAAATAATTTTGTGCTCTGATCTGGGGTTTAATGTCACATGGCACAGTCATATCACTGCTAATAGCCAGCCAAGGGCAAATAGTCATGGATACACCACTGCTAAGAGATAGCAGAGGACAAACAATTATCACTGTACTACTGCTAGTGGCCAAAAGAGGGTGCACAATTGTGGCTGCACTACTGCTAATATTCAGTAGACAGCAAGCACTCACAGAATTTTAACCCTTTTGAGCTACAGTCATTTTTCACTTTATGTCCTCTTTCACATGGGTGTTGCGTTTTCACGCAAAACGCATTGTGTGAAAAAAATCGCAGTGACACTGCATTGCTGTGATCTACTTCCAAAAGGAACTAGCGGTTTCTCGTCCACTCACATGAGCGCATCGCATGAATGGACGCTGCAGCAGAGGACAGCAGAATGGCTCTATTTAGCCATTCTGCTTCTCTTTTTTTCACAGCAATTTATGGGAGCTCCCTGTGATTTTTGGCAAAAGATGGGCTATGTCCTATCTTTTAATGTTGCAAGGTATATTCGGCGTCAATTCGGCAATTTTCAGTCATAATTTTTTCTCAAGGCTAAAAATCGCCCATGTAAATGAATGTATTCGAATCCAATGCTTTACTTGGTAGCGATTTTCAGGTGATATTTTCTCGAAGCTAATAGTTGCAAGAAAACGCTTGTGTGAAAGAGGTCAATCGCTGTCATTTTTTCATGAGCTATACCCTTTTCATTTTGCTGTTGACATATCCATATTAGTAATAAAAAGATTTTAAAAAATGAAAAGTTCAAACAAATAATGTCTTTCTCAATTAATACATAAAACATCCAATAATAAAGAAACATAATTTGTATTGCCACATCTACGAAAGTGCGAACTGTTAAAATGTAACCTTAATAATCCAACAAGAAGAACAACAAAACAGAATGCCAGAATTCCATTGCCAGGTCAACTCATCTAACAAAAAAGTGATCAAAAAGCACCCCAAGATAGTATCAATATAAACTACTGCTTGCCCTGTAAAAAACAAAACTTCATTCCACCCCAAAAAATGTTTTTGAAAAGTTTTTTTACATATTATATGGTACTTTAAATGATGCCATTAAAAATGCAACTCCTACTACAAAAAAACAAGCCCTTATATGGCTGGATGCCCACAGATGGATTTTTGCTGCGGAATTCGCGGCCAGACGACGACTGCGAATTCCGCAGCAATGACCGTTCACAGACATGCAATGGTAAATGATTCTCCCCTGCCCACGTGTGAAAAACAACTGCGATTTTCCACTTGCGGGGAGAATCGCAGCATATGCTAATTTGTGCATAAAATCGCACGGATGGCTTCCATTGTAGGCAATGCACTGCAATACCATCGCGGGAAATCGTATCACAGCCCAGCGCTGGCACGTCATGCGCTGCACTGCGCATGTGAGCTGGCTCGCTGTCCGAGATGCTTGCGGCGGATCCGGAGAGGTGAGTATAGGGTCTCTGGGGGTGCCGGGTCTGATTCCGCTGCAAGATTTCGCAGTTGGAATCAGACCCGACTGTGGGCAGGAGGCCTATGGTATAGCTACGTCAAAGGAAAAACAAAAAAAGTTATGGCTATTGGAAGGTAGAGAGAAAAAAATGAAGAACCAAAAAATGGGCTGGTCCTAAGGGGTTAAATATGATTGCTAAATGAGCTAACAAGAGAAAAAGATAAATACAATACTGGTGTGTGTAATTTCCACATTATTGGACCCTTGAGCTCAATATTGTGTTTTGCTCTATCCTGGTATATAAACTTAAAATATGTTTTCTCTTTAAATGTATTTGTTTAAATGACTCAGTTCTTGGGAATATTGCAGAAATGATTGCTAAGGAACAGCATGAGCATCCCACTGTGATAATGTGCCTCAATATACTCTTTATTATAAAATATCCAGCGCTGCTTACAGACAGGCTAACAATGCTGTACAAGATAAAAATGTTTGACTAGATAACTTTGAAGCATAGTTTTTAAAGGAGATGTCCCGAGGCAGCAAGTGGGTCTATACACTTCTGTATGGCCATAATAATGCACTTTGTAATGTACATTGTGCATTAATTATGAGCCATACAGAAGTTATAAAAAGTTTTATACTTACCTGCTCCGTTGCTGGCGTCCTCGTCTCCATGGAGCCGACTAATTTTTGGCCTCCGATGGCCAAATTAGCCGCGCTTGCGCAGTCCGGGTCTTCAGCTTTCTTCTATGGAGCCGCTCGTGCCAGAGAGGGGTTCCGTGTAGCTCCGCCCCGTCACGTGCCGATTCCAGCCAATCAGGAGGCTGGAATCGGCAGTGGACCGCACAGAAGAGCTGCGGTCCACGAAGGTAGAAGATCCCGGCGGCCATCTTCAGCGGTAAGTATTGAAGTCACCGGACCGCCGGGATTCAGGTAAGCGCTGTGCGGGTGGTTTTTTTAACCCCTGCATCGGGGTTGTCTCGCGCCGAACGGGGGGGGGGGTTAAAAAAAAAAAAACCCGTTTCGGCGCGGGACATCTCCTTTAATATGTACTAACAATAATTATTTACAGATCCTGCTTGTCCAGAATTCGACAAACACAGTCCTAATGCTGGTCTATCAGGTAACGGATCAAAGACAAATTCCACATAAGAGCCCAAACTCCTACTGCTTGCCATGTCATTGCTTCAGAAGTCCAGATGATGCAATATATTCCTGAGAATCTTGGATATGTAAATCTCCTATGGCTAAATTCAAGTAATAAATTAATATTTTATACATCTAGTTAACCTATTCACTCAATCCTTATGTTATGTGCAAGCTGGACACAAAACACATAATCCGGATCGTACATAATTTTGTTGTCCTAAAAGGATGTATATACTCAATATACTAAGGCAGAGAACACAAAATATTTATAATGAAACCAAGAAGTGTAGGAACACGAAATCTACCCCAAACCTACTGATGAGATGAGACCCTACCTAAAAGGAGAACATTCGCCCTGATAAGGGGACTCCACATCAGCAACCTGGGGTGACTCTGACTATCCCTAGTTGGAAAACAGGGAAGATAGTTACTGCAATAAATAATAATAATAATCTTTATTTATATAGCGCCAACTTATTCTGCAGCGCTTACAAACACAGGGGGATACAGAATGACAAAAGTACAAAAATACAAAACCCCCGGTTACATGTAGTAATCAATTGATGGAAACAGTAGGGGTGAGGGTCCTGTTCCAACAAGCTTACATACTACAAATAATGCAGTGATACAGAAGGTAAAGAGGCTGGAGATGTGCACGGTATGGCGAGGTGGAGAGTGTGGGATGCTATACACAGACAACGGTCAGACTACGCCGTACAGTGGCTGAATCAGTATGACTGCAGGAGGTGGTTGATGGCAGCTAGCAGGGATTGCAGTCATTAGCACAGGGAGCATGTTATCAGGCGAGTAAAGAGGGGTTTGGTTTAGAAGATGTGGTATGCCTCCCTGAAGAGGTGCGTTTTTAAAGCTTTGTGAGTCAGGGATTGCCCGGATAGCTTGGGGTAGCCTCGTTCCAGAGGATTGGTGCTGCTCTGGAGAAGTCTTGGAGGCAGGAATGAAAGGTTCGAATTAAAGGGGCACTCAGTCTGATTTTATTAGCAGAGTGGAGGGCCTGAGGGATTGAGATGACAGAGGCAATGTAGGGTGGCACGGTGCTGTGGAGGGCTTTATGGATGAAGGTAGTGAGTTTAAATTGAATGCTGTATTTAATGGGCAGCCAGTGTAGTGACTGGCACAGGGCAGAGGCGTCCGAGCAGCGGCTGGACAGGAAGATGAGCCAAGATGCCGCATTCAGGATGAATTGGAGAGGGAAGAGTCTGGCACGGGGGAGGCTGATCAGCAGCAAGTTGCAATAATCGAGCCAAGAGAGGATAAGAGCAACAGTTAGCATTTTTAGTGAGTCCACAGTAAGAAAAGGGCAGATTCTTGCAGTGTTCTTGAGGTGTAGCTGACATGTTCGGGCCAGAGATTGGATGTAGGGTGTAAAGGAGAGTCAACTATAACCCAAATACAGCGGGCCTGCTGTCTGGGAGTTATGGTGGTGCCACACACTGAGATGGAAATGTCAGGATGAGGTCAGTTAGTAGAGGGCGGAAACACCAGTAGGTCAATAAATAATAATACAGACGGTATAGATGTTAAACAAGCAGACAATGAAACAGAGAAATGAAGAATAAGCAATAAGTAAGTAGATAGATGTTACAACATTCCAAATATCCTTAATAGCAAACAGATTTATCTTACAGAGGAACAGGACAGTAGTCGCTGACTGGACTAGAAATACATTCAGACTAGAAATGTAGACAGTGTCTTCAATGAGCAGGAACCCGAATATATGTGAATATACACACAAGCACTGATTGGTCGGTAGGGACACATGCCTCCCAGCCAACCAATCTATCCACATGCCAGCAGAGAAGTGCTCATGATGGCATCTAATGTGACACCTTGCCTACGAAAGCTTGGTAACTCATTGATAATCGTTAAGCTAAAGAATGATGAAGGCCTCATTGTAATAATTAAAATGGGCCTCCCCCTGAAAGCCTCAGGTTTCTCCACACAAGAAACAAGTTCTTAAGCTGGGGTCACACAGGGCGTAAAGGCCCATTTAGACACAACGATTCTGCTCAAAATTCACTCAAAAGCCATCTTTTGAGCGATAATCGTTGCTTGTAAATGTGCCCATCATTCAATTTTCTGTTGAACAATTGATTTTAGTTTGGCTTGAAGTTCAGCAGAACAGCTGATAAGATGGACACACACTGTGCTCTGTCCAGGGACCATTGATAACAGCTGATTGCATTGTCTCAGCTGTTCTCAGCTGTCAGCCCCTTCGGCAGAACAAAGAGAATTTATTCAGAGAACAGCTGGTGGTCCTCTGAATAAATTCAGCTCCTGGCTGCTCACACGTTACCAATTGGTACTAATAGGCATTAGTACCAATTAGTAGATTATGCAACATGATCACTCAAAAGCCATCTTTTGAGCGATCGTCTTTGTGTCTAAATGCACCTTAACATATACAATTATTCACTATTCTCTAAGAGCTTAATGTGACCCATTAAACACTAGAGCTTATCTTCCATGGGATGCATACATTACAAATACCTGTGATTCCCAAATTTTAAAATTGTGCTAAATAGTGCCACTCTAGTATTGCCTATGTAGTACCCAGGAACTGGACTGTAGTACTACGAAATGTGTTCTAATGTGTTTGTGATGTGTTATAATTAGAGATGAGCGAACGTACTCGGATAGGCACTACTCGTCCGAGTAATGTGCCTTATCCGAGTACCGCTGTGCTCGTGCTCAAAGATTCGGGGCGCTCCGCTGCTGACAGGTGAGTCGGAGCGGGGAGTGGGGCAGAGCGGGCGGGAGAGAAGGAGAGAAAGATCTCCCCTCCGTTCCTCCCCGCTCTCCCCTGCAGCTCCCCGCTCCGCAGCGCGTCCCGAATCTTTGAGCACGAGCACAGCGGTACTTGGATAAGGCACATTACTCGGACGAGTAGTGCCTATCCGAGTAAGTTCGCTCATCTCTAGTTATAATGTTTGATAATGTCTAATAGTGTGTCTAATATCCACTGTATTGTATTTTTAAAGTGCTTGTTCAGCTGGTACACAGCATAGTAAGAGTTAACCAGCGCAGTTTGTAGTTATACACACATAGGCAATCAGAGCTAGGCTAGTGGGAGGAGGCAAGTTTATATTAAGTGAGGCACACATTTAGCTTAGTCATTGTGCAGTATAGAGTTCTGCTGGTTAGTGGTTGAGTTAGTTCACTATTAGAGATGAGCGAGCACCAAAATGCTCGGGTGCTCGTTACTCGAGTCGAACTTTCAGTGATGTTCGAGAGTTCGTTTCGAGTAGCGAACCCCATTGAAGTCAATGGGCGACTCGAGCATTTTTGTATATCGCCGATGCTCGCTAAGGTTTTCATTTGTGAAAACCTGGGAAATTCAAGAAAGTGATAGGAACGACACAGAAACGGATAGGACAGGCGAGGGGCTACATGTTGGGCTGCATCTCAAGTTCCCAGGTCCGACTATTAAGCCACAATAGTGGCAAGAGTGAGACACCCCCCCCCCTCCCCGCACTGTCAGCATAAATATCGTTCTCCTCTGCCACAGCTGTAACAGCTGTGGCAGAGAAGAACGATGTTAGCCCATTGAATACAGCTGGCTCCATTGAAAGCAATGGGCTGCCGGCGATCGCGGGATGAATTGTCGGGAAGGGCTTAAATATATAAGCCCTTCCCTGCAATTCATCCAGAAATGTGTAAAAATTAAAAAAAAATATACTCACCTTGTCCCGGCAGAACGATGTTAGCCCATTGAATTAAATGGAGCCGGCAATACAGCTGGCTCCATTGAAAGCAATGGGCTGCCGGCGATCGCGGGATGAATTGTCGGGAAGGGGTTAAATATATAAGCCCTTCCCTGCAATTCATCCAGAAATGTGTAAAAATAAAAAATATATATATACTCACCTGGTCCCGGCAGACGGAGTTCAGCGCGGCCAGCGGCAGTCCTCCTGAACTGCTCTGAACAGCTGTGAGTAGTATTCAGCAGCCGGGGATTTAAAATCCCCGCCTGCTGAATGAGCTGCCTCTAATTGGTCACAGCCTGACCAATCAGAGGCAGATTCCACTCACACACCCATTCATGAATTTATGAATGGGTGAGTGACTGCTGCCTCTCATCTGATTGGTCCTGGTGAGCCAATCAGAGGCAGCAGTCACACACCCATTCATAAATTCACAGCTGTTCAGAGCAGTTCAGGAGGACTGCCACTGGCTGCGCTGAACTCCGTCTGCGGGGACCAGGTGAGTATATATATATATTTTTTTTTTACACATTTCTGGATGAATTGCAGGGAAGGGCTTATATATTTAACCCCTTCCCAACAATTCATCCCGCGCTCGCCGGCAGGCCATTGCTTTCAATGGAGCCGGCTGTATTGCCGGCTCCATTGAATTCAATAGTCAGTGCTCGTTTAATCGAGACGAGTACCGCGTGGTGCTCGTCTCGAGTAACGAGCATCTCGAGCACCCTAATACTCGAACGAGCATCAAGCTCGGACTAGTATGCTCGCTCATCTCTATTCACTATCTATTTGTAAGTAATCCTGAGATTCTCCAAGGCCAGTAGAAACACAAAGACCCAGGCAAAGCCAGCTCCAGTAGCCTATTAGATCTGTTACAGGGAGTCGGATGAAGACCAGGAAATAACACTGCTGGTGAAAAAGGCTCCCTAAAAGAGGCTAGAGACTCCAGGGCTGTAAGCAGGGGCGTAACTATAGGGGATCAAGGGCGTAACTATTGGGGATGCAGGGGATGCAGTTGCACCCGGGCCCAGGAGCCTTAGGGGGCCCATAAGGCTTCTCTTCTCCATACAGTAAGCCTAGTACTATGAATAAAGCATTATAGTTGGGGGCCCTGTTACAGGTTTTGCATTGGGGCCCAGAAGCTTGAAGTTACGCCTCTGCAGGGGATGCAGGGGATGCGGTTGCACCTGGGCGCAGGAGCCTTAGGGGGCCCATAAGGCCTCTCTTCTCCATATATGGAGCCCAGTACTATGAATAAAGCATTATAGTTGGGGGCCCTGTTACAGGTTTTGCATTGTGGCCCAGGAGCTTCAAGTTACGCCTTTGGCTGTGAAGATACCTCATAGTACAGTACAGAGGTCAAAGACAGATCTCAATAGGGAATCAGCCACCACCAGTACTTAAAAGCCTGTGTAAAGTTGTGGCTGTTTATTAAGGACTGTGCCTTCATTTACTGGATGTTAAACCATTACAATATTTGGACAAGTTTAAACCTTCCTCTCCTGACTCCTTGGACTCTATTTGAGGTAATGCCCTGCACCAATACCACCTAAACCAGTAAGCAGAAACCAGCCCCACTGCACAACACCATCACCCCACCTTCATGTTTTTGTGACTAACTGTTTTGGGAAGTTACACACTAAAAAGGCCAGTGTGATGAGAAACATCAGCCAGCACTGTGAGAAGTAGCCTGCAGTACTGCCCCTCATCTGTCGGCCTCAGCCCTGGTCACCCCATACAAGCTGTTCCTGGGTGTGTTAATGTTCATATGAGACATTTGACACCTTGAAATGTTCTCTAATGCAATTCATTCTAAACCACTATTTGCTTCACTAAAAAAAATGAGTAAAACTTTCTAGATACAATGTAATATTTCATAGCTGATTTTCCTGCAAATGACAATGACACTATCCTCTGATTTGTTTAATGAATTGCATTATAATTCTAGCCCCTTTAAAACCAGGATAGAATTCAATTGTGTTGAATAACCGTACTATGTGGAAGTGTAACTAAGTTGCAGGAGACAGGCCTGTTCAAGGAAAAATATATAGCTCTTTGTTGCAATCCTCCCTCGAGTTTACAAACACAATATAATAGAACCTTTTCAGCAACTAGGACAATGTTTTTGAGTTATTCAAATGTCAGTATAAATAAATGAAAGTTGAATATATTAATATTTCTTATGTAAACCAGGATTTTCATAGAAGGGAACAATAACAGAGGAACCAGACCATACAGCTGCTGCAGGGAAAATGTACAGTAGCATTACTGTATGCTACAGCCATTCGGACGAATGGACGTGAATACAATGGATGGATGCCACAAGTTGGCCAAATGGAGCTGTGCTTGCAGAGCAATTTTCTGTTCTTACCCATAGAGGAGGGTCACAAGCAGACAGCCCCCTCTATGACGTCTAAATGTCCTAATAGGGCATATAAACAGGAGTAGCCTTCATGAGAGAACTCCTTAAAAGACTTTGGGCTACAGTATTCCTTAGTTTGGGGAACCTTAAGGGATATCACACTATTAAAATTTTAGGAGCCTGGATTCTGTGAATGGGCTCTCCATTCTGTTTACCCACAAATATACTAGGCACGCAAAATGAATATGCTGGGAACATTTCTTACCATGTTCCTTCAGGCTGTGTCTAAACAAAGTACAAATTTTGCCTTAGTTTACCTCAAGAAGAACAAGGAAGGATATGTTTATGTAGTAATAATAATAATTAGGTTAGTTAATTAATCTGTCAGAAAACAGATGCTTACAAAATAGCACAACTGTATTTGGTTAGACAGGTCATAAAGTCACGAGACTGAAGTGCTAAAATGCTACCGCTTACATTAGATAGTAATTAAAAGGCCACTCTGGTGTTTATTTGTTCATAATGTAGCTATCCCCCAGTATATATATATATATATATATATATATATATATATATATATATATATATATATATATGTATATGTATATATATATATATATATATATATATATATATACACACACTGAAACTTCTGGCCTCTTTTTTCTCAGATGGTCATGTGATTTCCGTTCTGTCAAGCTCAGATCTACTTGGGGGTTATGGATTCATTTTCTAGTCAATTTCACAGCCTACGTAAGGCTGTTATATGGATCTACCACAGAAACTGTGTTGGGGGAGATAAGTAACTCTAGACCAGTGGTGGCGAACCTATGGCACGCGTGCCAGAGGCAGCACGCAGAGCCCTCCCTGTTGGCATGTGCCACCATCAGCCGCTCACCACTTGTGAATACCGGCAGGGGCCGCGGCTGCCCGGTATTCTTGTATTATGCCGCGACTGGAAGTTAGGGGTGGCGACATAATACAGGGGCCTGACATCTTGTAACACCGCCAGCTTCTGATAGGCTGGGGGCGTGTGTGGCCTTACCAGGGAAAGCGGCAGAGGAATCAGCGGCAGACCGAGCAAAGGGAACAGCGGCAGCAGCAGCAGGGACACTGGAGGGAGCAGCCCTGGCAGCGATAGTCGGAGTGCCGGCGGCATCAGCACAGCCGCTGCCAGCAGAGGCTTGAGGGAGCGGCAGCAGCAGCTGGAGAGCAGGACACGGAGTGGCTGCAGCACAGACTGTGGATATGCTGTGGGGTGTCACTATATGCGGGGGCGCTGTGGGTTGTCGCTATTACGCGGGGGGCCCCTGTGGGGTGTCGCTATTACGCGGTGGGCCGCTGTGGTTTGTCACTACTATACTGTGGGCCGCTGTGGGGGAGAGGGGTGTCACTATTATCGCTGGGATATGTTTACATGTGGCGGAAATGGGCAGGGCTGTTTCAAAATAGAGAGCGTGCAGATTTTGACTGCTTTTTGCATGCGAAATTGCTGAAGAATTTTCCACAGAAATTTCCGCTGAGGACATTCTGCAGTATTTCCGCATCCAAAAAGCTGTCCATATCCGCACCCTGTCTATTTTTGAATCATCCCTGTCCTTTTTAAGAACGACAGGGGTAAAATCATACATCGTGATAAGCCCCGCCCCCTGACATGCTGGCACTTTGCGATAAATAAGTAGGTTTTGGGTTGCAGTTTGGGCACTCGGTCTCTAAAAGGTTCACCATCACTGGTCTAGACAGTCAGTTTTTGAGGTTAATGTGTTGGGAGCAGGAAAAAAGAACTAGAGTAAGGATCTGAGTGCTTTTGACTAGGATCAAATGTGATGACTAGATGACTGGGTCAAAGCACCTGTGAAACGGCAGGTCTGGAGGTCTGGTGAGTTGTTTCCAGTGCGCAGTGGTCAGTACCTACTCAAAAAGGGTCTAAGTAAGGACGATTGGTGAGTAGGAAGCAAAGGCTAGCCCATCTGGTCTAATTCCACAGACGAGCTACTGAAGAACAAATTGCTGAAAATGTTAAAGGGGTATTTCGAATTCTACAATTTCTGTAAATCCAGCCCCCCATGCAGTAAAATAATAAATAAGCATGTAATCACCTCTCCCAGTTCCCACTGTGTCCCATGGTGCTCCTCGGTCCTCCATGCCTGTGTTTGTGTACAGGCTGCAGTCCAGCCCGGTTTATGGGACGTCCAAAGCATTGAAGCCAATAACAGAGCTCAGTACTTGAATGCTGAGCTCTGTTATTGGCTGCAGCACCTCTGATGTCTCATAAACAGGCTGGGGAAGCCTGTAAACCTGACATCATAGGGGAAACCCAGAATACAGCAGGAGTGGGGAGAGGTGAGCATATGCTTATCTGTTCTTTTACTGCATGGGGATCTGGATTTACAGAAATTGTAGAACTCAGAAAACACCTTAATACTGGGTATAATAGTGATGCAGGTGGAGGTATAGGGATGCAGGTTTCAGGATATGATGCATTAGATGGAGTAACCAAAGTCTAACGTTCATATTGAAACACACAACAAGATTGCAATGAACAATGATAAGATAACAATAATGATTTAACAATTTGACTTTTACCTTCAAGTTACTAGGACCTAACAACTGCTAGCTAAAACATAGGAATAATAATACCTTGTGAGCAATTCATAATAATAGCAACACCCTGTAAATGATATCAATAGCACTTCACAAATATCAGCACCATTCCATAAAATTGTCAGATTACAGAGTATATGACACATTTTCCCCTTAGGGGGAAACACTCCATTGCAGTCTATCAAAAGGCCCCTAATAGAGATGAGCGAACGTACTCGTCCGAGCTTGATACTCGTTCGAGTATTAGCGTGTTCGAGATGCTCGTTACTCGAGGCGAGCACCACGCGATGTTCGAGTTACTTTCACTTTCATCTCTGAGACGTTAGCGCGCTTTTCTGGCCAATAGAAAGACAGGGAAGGCATTACAACTTCCCCCTGCGACGTTCAAGCCCTATACCACCCCCCTGCAGTGAGTGGCTGGCGAGATCAGGTGTCACCCGAGTATATAAATCGGCCCCTCTCGCGGCTCGCCACAGATGCATTCTGACATAGCTCAGGGAAAGTGCTGCTGATGGTGGAGCAGCTATAGGGAGAGTGTTAGGAGTGATTTTAGGCTTCAAGAACCCCAACGGTCCTTCTTAGGGCCACATCTGACTGTGTGCAGTACTGTTGAGGTTGCTTTTTGCAGTGTTGCACTTTTTTTTTTTGTATATCGGCCGTGCAGAGCATTGCGTCCTCAGTCTGCAGTAATTTTACATAGTCCAGGGCCAGTAGTGGTGAGGCAGGGACAGTGAAAGAGATATACTGTGTATATAGGCAGTGGGCTTTTCCAAAAAAATTTTGGAAAAAACATTCTATTTGGGCTGCCTGTGACCGTCCTGAGTGTACTGCGTCTCTGCTGGGGGTAGTAGTTCTAATTAATACGCAGCCAGCTAAGTGTTACAGCAGGCTTGCGCAAAATTCTTTCCTGGCTCTGCTGTGCGTTACACATCACCGCTGTCATCCTGTCCAGAGGGAAACAGTCTGCAGTAATTTTACATAGTCCAGGGCCAGTAGTGGTGAGCCAGGGACAGTGAAAGAGATATACTGTGTATATAGGCAGTGGGCTTTTCCAAAAAAATTTGGGAAAAAACATTCTATTTGGGCTGCCTGTGACCGTCCTGAGTGTACAGCGTCTCTGCTGGGGGTAGTAGTCATAATTAATACGCAGTCAGCTAAGTGTTACAGCAGGCTTGCGCAAAATTCTTTCCTGGCTCTGCTGTGTGTTACACATCACCACTGTCATCCTGTCCAGAGGGAAACAGACTGCAGTAATTTTACGTAGTCCAGGGCCAGTAGTGGTGAGCCAGGGACAGTGAAAGAGATATACTGTGTATATAGGCAGTGGGCATTTCCCAAAAAATTTGGGAAAAAACATTCTATTTGGGCTGCCTGTGACCGTCCTGAGTGTACTGCATCTCTGCTGGGGGTAGTAGTCCTAATTAATACGCAGCCAGCTAAGTGTTACAGCAGGCTTGAGCAAAATTTTTTACTGGCTCTGCTGTGCGTTACACATCACCACTGTCATCCTGTCCAGAGGGAAACAGTCTGCAGTAATTTTACATAGTCCAGGGCCAGTAGTGGTGAGCCAGGGACAGTGAAAGAGATATACTGTGTATATAGGCAGTGGGCTTTTCCAAAAGAATTTGGGAAAAAACATTCTATTTGGGCTGCCTGTGACCGTCCTGAGTGTACTGCATCTCTGATGGGGGTAGTAGTCCTAATTAATTCGCAGCCAGCTAAGTGTTACAGCAGGCTTGTGCAAAATTCTTACCTGGCTCTGCTGTGGGTTACACATCACCGCTGTCATCCTGTCCAGAGGGAAACAGTTTGCAGTAATTTTACATAGTCCAGGGCCAGTAGTGGTGAGCCAGGGACAGTAAAAGAGATATACTGTGTATATAGGCAGTGGGCTTTTCCAAAAAAATTTGGGAAAAAACATTCTATTTGGGCTGCCTGTGACCATCCTGAGTGTACTGCGTCTCTGCTGGGGGTAGTAGTTCTAATCAATACGCAGCCAGCTAAGTGTTACAGCAGGCTTGCGCAAAATTCTTCCTGGCTCTGCTGTGCGTTCCGTAAGCGAAGTCAGCCTCCAACCACAGGCCAATAAGCGGCACATTTAATTACAGCGTTCTGTTTCTGCACTACTAGTAATACACCATGCTGAGGGGTAGGGGTAGGCCTAGAGGACGTGGACGTGGACGCGGGCGAGGACGCGGAGGCCCAAGTCAGGGTGTGGGCACAGGCCGAGCTCCTGATCCAGGTGTATCGCAGCCGACTGCTGCGGGATTAGGAGAGAGGCACGTTTCTGGCGTCCCCACATTCATCTCACAATTAATGGGTCCACACGGTAGACCTTTATTAGAAAATGAGCAGTGTGAGCAGGTCCTGTCGTGGATGGCAGAAAGTGCATCCAGCAATCTATCGACCACCCAGAATTCTGCGCCGTCCACTGCTGCAACTCTGAATCCTCTGGCTGCTGCTCCTCCTTCCTCCCAGCCTCCTCACTCCATTACAATGACACATTCTGAGGAGCAGGCTGACTCCCAGGAACTGTTCTCGGGCCCCTGCCCAGAATGGGCAGCAATGGTTCCGAATCCTCTCCCACTGGAGGAGTTTGTCGTGACCGATGCCCAACCTTTGGAAAGTTCCCGGGGTCCGGGGGATGAGGCTGGGGACTTCCGGCAACTGTCTCAAGAGCTTTCAGTGGGTGAGGAGGACGATGACGATGAGACACAGTTGTCTATCACTCAGGTAGTAGTAATTGGAGTAAGTCCGAGGGAGGAGCGCACAGCGGATTCGGAGGAAGAGCAGCAGGACGATGAGGTGACTGACCCCACCTGGTTTGCTACGCCTACTGAGGACAGGTCTTCAGAGGGGTAGGCAAGTGCAGCAGCAGGGCAGGTTGGAAGAGGCAGTGCGGTGGCCAGGGGTAGAGGCAGGGCCAGACCGAATAATCCACCAACTGTTTCCCAAAGCGCCCCCTCGCGACATGCCACCCTGCAGAGGCCGAGGTGCTCAAAGGTCTGGCAGTTTTTCACTGAGAGTGCAGAAGACCAATGAACAGTGGTGTGCAACCTTTGTCGCGCCAAGATCAGCCGGGGAGCCACCACCACCAGCCTCACCACCACCAGCATGCGCAGACATATGATGGCCAAGCACCCCACAAGGTGGGACGAAGGCCGTTCACCGCTTCCAGTTTGCACCGCTGCCTCTCCCCCTGTGCCCCAACCTGCCACTGAGATCCAACCCCCCTCTCAGGACACAGGCACTACCGTCTCCTGGCCTGCACCCACACCCTCACCTCCGCTGTCCTCGGCCCCAACCACCAATGTCTCTCAGCGCACTGTCCAGCCGTCGCTAGCGCAAGTGTTGGAGCACAAGCGCAAGTACGCTGCCGCGCACCCGCACGCTCAAGCGTTAAATGTGCACATAGCCAAATTTATCAGCCTGGAGATGCTGCCGTATAGGGTTGTGGAAATGGAGGCTTTCAAAGGTATGATGGCGGCGGCCCCACGCTACTCAGTTCCCAGTCGCCACTACTTTTCCTCATGTGCCGTCCCAGCCCTGCACGGCCACGTCTCCCGCAACATTGTACGCGCCCTCACTGGCGCAAGTACGCCGCCACGCACCCGCACGCTCAAGCGTTAAACGTGCGCATTGCCAAATTGATCAGCCTGGAGATGCTGCCGTATAGGCTTGTGGAAACGGAGGCTTTCAAAAGCATGACGGTGGCGGCGGCCCCGCGCTACTCGGTTCCCAGTTGCCACTACTTTTCCCGATGTGCCGTCCCAGCCCTGCGCGACCACGTCTCCCGCAACATTGTACGCGCCCTCATCAACGCTGTTACTGCCAAGGTCCACTTAACAACGGACATGTGGACAAGCACAGGCGGGCAGGGCCACTATATCTCCCTGACGGCACATTGGGTGAATTTAGTGGAGGCTGGGACAGAGACAGAGCCTGGGACCACTCACGTCCTACCCACCCCCAGAATTGCGGGCCCCAGCTCGGTGCTGGTATCTGCGGCGGTGTATGCTTCCTCCACTAAACCACCCTCCTCCTCCAACGCAACCTCTGTCTCGCAATCAAGATGTGTCAGCAGCAGCAGCACGTCGCCAGCAGTCGGTGTCGCGCGGCGTGGCAGCACAGCGGTGGGAAAGCGTCAGCAGGCCGTGCTAAAACTACTCAGCTTAGGAGAGAAGAGGCACACGGCCCACGAACTGCTGCAGGGTCTGACAGAGCAGACCAACCTCTGGCTTGCGCCGCTGAGCCTCCAACCGGGCATGGTCGTGTGTGACAACGGCCGTAACCTGGTGGAGGCTCTGCAGCTCGGCAGCCTCATGCACGTGCCATGCCTGGCCCATGTCTTTAATTTGGTGGTTCAGCGCTTTCTGAAAAGCTACCCACACTTGTCATACCTGCTCGGAAAGGTGCACCGGGTCAGCGCACATTTCCACAACTCCAAGACGGACGCTGCCACCCTGCGGACCCTGCAACATTGGTTTAATCTGCCAGTGCACCGACTGCTGTGCGACGTGCCCACACGGTGGAACTCCACGCTCCACATGTTGGCCAGGCTCTATGAGCAGCGTAGAGCTATAGTGGAATACCAACTCCAACATGGGCGGCGTAGTGGGAGTCAGCCTCCTCAATTCTTTACAGAAGAGTGGGCCTGGTGGGCAGACATCTGCCAGGTCCTTGGAAACTTTGAGGAGTCTACCCAGATGGTGAGCGGGGATGCTGCAATCATTAGCGTCACCATTCCTCTGCTATGCCTCTTGAGAAGTTCCCTGCAAAGCATAAAGGCAGACGCTTTGCAATCGGAAACGGAGGCGTGGGAAGACAGTATGTCGCTGGATAGTCAGAGCACCCTCATGTCTATATCTCAGCGCGTTGAGGAGGAGGAGGAGGTGGAGGAGCATGAGGAGGAGGGGGAAGAGACAGCTTGGCCCACTGCTGAGGGTACACATGCTGCTTGCCTGTCATCCTTTCAGCGTGTATGGCCTGAGGAGGAGGATCCTGAAAGTGATCTTCCTAGTGAGGACAGCCATGTGTTGCGTACAGGTACCCTGGCACACATGGCTGACTTCATGTTAGGATGCCTTTCTCGTGACCCTCGCGTTACACGCATTCTGGCCACTACGGATTACTGGGTGTACACACTGCTCGACCCACGGTATAAGGAGAACATTTCCACTCTCATTCCCGAAGAGGAAAGGGGTTCCAGAATGATGCTATACCACAGGGCGCTGGTGGACAAACTGATGGTAAACTTCCCATCCGACAGCGCTAGTGGCAGAAGGCGCAGTTCCGAGGGCCAGGTAGCAGGGGAGGCGCAGAGATCAGGCAGCATGTAGAGCGCAGGCAAGGGAACATTCTCCAAGGCATATGCCAGCTTTATGGCTCCCCAGCAAGACTGTGTCACCACTCCCCAGTCAAGGCTGAGTTGGCGGGAGCACTGTAAAAGGATGGTGAGGGAGTACGTAGCCGATCGCACGACCGTCCTCGGTGACGCCTCTGCCCCCTACAACTACTGGGTGTCGAAGCTGGATACATGGCCTGAACTCGCGCTGTATGCCCTGGAGGTGCTTGCTTGTCCTGCGGCTAGCGTCTTGTCAGAGAGGGTGTTTAGTGCGGCTGGGGGAATCATCACGGATAAGCGTACCCGCCTGTCAACCAACAGTGCCGACAGGCTTACACTAATCAAGATGGACAAAGCCTGGATTTCCCCAGACTTCTCTTCTTCACCAGCGGACAGCAGCGATACCTAAGCAATACGTAGGCTGCACCAGCGGATGGAAGCATCGTTCTCTATCACCATCAAAAACGGGGACATTTTTGCTTCATCAATCTGTGTATAATATTCATCCTCCTCCTCCTGCTCCTCCTCCTGAAACCTCACATAATCACGCCGAACGGGCAATTTTTCTTAGGCCCACATGGCTCAGTCATATAATTTTTCTAAACAATTTTTATACATTTCAATGCTCATTAAAGCGTTGAAACTTGCACCTGAACCAATTTTTATTTTAACTGGGCTGCCTCCAGGCCTAGTTACCAATTAAGCCACATTAACCAAAGCGATTAATGGGTTTCACCTGCCCTCTTGGTTGGGCATGGGCAATTTTTCTGAGGTACATTAGTACTGTTGGTACACCAATTTTTGGGGGCCCTCGCCTACAGTGTAATCCAATTAATTTTTTGCCCACCTGCATTACAGCTGACGTTACATCAGCTGTGCTGGGCACTGCAATGGGATATATTTATGTACCGCCGGTGGGTTCCAGGGAGCCACCCATACCGTGGGTCCACACGGAGTTGTAACTGCATGTGTCCACTTCTAAAGAACCCCAGTCTGACTGGGGCATGCAGTGTGGGCCCAAGCCCACTTGTATTAAACATGACATTACCTCAGCTGTGATGGGCAATGCAATGGGATATGATTATGTACCGCCGGTGGCTTCCTGGCACCCACCCATGCTGTCGGTCCACACGGAGTTGTAACTGTATGTGTCCACTTCTAAAGAACCCCAGTCTGACTGGGGCATGCAGTGTGGGCCCAAGCGCACTTGCATTAAACATGACATTACCTCAGCTGTGATGGGCAATGCAATGGGATATATTTATGTACCGCCGGTGGCTTCCTGGCACCCACCCATGCTGTGGGTCCACACGGAGTTGTAACTGCATGTGTCCACTTCTAAAGAACCCCAGTCTGACTGGGGCATGCAGTGTGGGCCGAAGCCCACCTGCATTTAATCGGACGTTACCTCAGCTGTGATGGGCACTGCAATAGGATACATTAATGTACAGCCGGTGGGTTCCAGGGAGCCACCCATGCTGTGGGTGCACACGGAATTCCCATTGCGGAGTTGTACCTGCCTGTGACTATTTATAAAAAACCGGACTGGGGCATGCAGACACCTTGACAGAATGAATAGTGTGTGGCACATAGGTTCCCCATTGCTATGCCCACGTGTGCAGCTCCTGATGGCGGTGGCACAGGATTATATTTCTCATTGCTTCTGTACAGCATTGTGGTCTATCGCCCCGCCCCTTTTAAAGAGGGTCGCTGCCTAGCCGTGCCAACCCTCTGCAGTGTGTGTCTGCGGTTCCTCTGGCAGACGCACTTATAAATAGACATGAGGGTGGTGTGGCATGAGGGCAGCTGAAGGCTGCGCAGGGACACTTTGGTGTGCGCTGTGGACACTGCATCGTGTGGGGGGGGGGGGGGTTGGGCAGCATGTAACCCAGGAGAAGTGGCAGCGGAGTGTCATGCAGGCAGTGATTGAGCTTTGTTGGAGGTAGTGTGGTGCTTAGCTAAGGTATGCATTGCTAATGAGGGCTTTTCAGAAGTAAAAATTGTTGGGAGGGGGGGGCACTCTTGCCGCTGTTGTGGCTTAATAGTGGGACCTGGGATCTTGAGATGCAGCCCAACATGTAGCCCCTCGCCTGCCCTATCCGTTGCTGTGTCGTTCCCATCACTTTCTTGAATTGCCCCGATTTTTACAAATGGAAACCTTAGCGAGCATCGGCGATATACAAAAATGCTCGAGTCGCCCATTGACTTCAATGGGGTTCATTACTCGAAACGAACCCTCGAGCATCGCGATAATTTCGTCCCGAGTAACGAGCACCCGAGCATTTTGGTGCTCGCTCATCTCTAATATATATATATATATATTCACCCTGTATTCTTACACTGTATTATAGGTTTTGTCGTTTTCCATTGGAGAAAGACTGAACAAAAGCACTGCAGAAAGATGTCTAATGTAGCATTTTTACAAGGAGAGATTAAAAAAGTGTCTGAGAAATGTTTCTGTGAAAGGAAGAAAATGTTACAGAGACAGCTTCACATTTAATTGGCTTTTCCATATATCACTCTAAGTTCTAAATTCACTGTGTGAGTGGATCTAGAATTATCTGTCAAGTAAGGTCATTTTAAAAAGATATTATTTTGTAGCTGCCACCTTATTTATGTCTATGAATAATGACTTACTGATAGGACTAATGAATCTTCTCCCGCACAACTCCGCCTTACCTTTGAAAAAGCCAAAATATTGTCTATGTCTGTGAAAGCTGAAATCTTTTAATTAAATCACTATACCATTGCTAGAGAGATGGAAAGGCTCATCTGAACTCCATAGTCAGATACCCACAAAATCCATAAGAATAAAAGTCACCTTGTAATTAAAGGGAATATAAAATGAGTCATTTGAAAGGGTGGTCCAACAAACTCGGGGCTGTATTACCTATTATTTATCTAACACATACATTTTTATGTCATCGAGTTTGATTCATTTACCAGCATGTCTTTGGACTTTGGCAAAGAAACCAAATTATTACAATAGCTATACACCGACTTTCTGAAGATATTTTCCTGGACTGAAGGGGAAGCTATAGTGTTGGGAGGTAATACTGTTGAGATGAGAATGGCATGATTTGACGAGGGCAAAACCTTTTTTTCCTCTTTTCTGTACAGTGGCAATTCAGTACTATGAAGGGGCACAGCAAGGACACTAGTACTATGAAGGGCCACAGAGGAGACACTAGTACTCTGGGGAGAAGGGGGGCATAAAGGGGCACCATTTTTTTTATTTTTCTGAGGGAAATTTTGTACCAGTTTTAGTCATCTACGTACCCTGTATCTGTGCTGCCCTAGTTAAAAAAAAGTTGCAGTATCTTTCACTTTTCCTTCTGGTCAAAAGTAACTCACTTTTTCAAGAAATACATTTTATGACTGTTTAATAAAGTCTTTGGTTGAAATTGTTTTGTTCTAAACTTTTGGATGAGCTGAAACTTTCTATATATTTTTTTTTAGTATACACATCTTGGTCAAGCAGGCCCATGCCCAGTCCTCATTGTTTGGAGGTAGCTGGTGAGCTTTTTTTTTTTTTCTTTTTTTTTTTCTGCAAGTCTAATGAAGCTGCACTTACCATTTGTATGCTTCTAGTTCTCTTCTCCATAGTGTCAGTTTATTGTGCAATGCTTAACCAATATAAATTACTACATGGTCTCAGATCCAATTGTATTAATTGTGCTCTAACAGATATTCAATTCTAGAACAGCGTGCTACTCAATAAAACACAGCTAGTCTGACTTTTGCAGATAATGTGGAGATTGTGTAATTAATTTCATTTTCAATAAAAATGAAGGTTATTTCAAAGAATTATTGGTGCAAAATACTTCATTTTTACCAATATCTTTCATTTGCAAATTATGCAAGTGTAACAGAGACCAGATGGAGACTTGGCACAACTAGGTCACTAATAGATTTCACTAAGGGCTAAAGCAAGGAGTGGAGTAAAAGAAATAGCATATTCCTTATCCTTAACACCTCCAAGGAGATATGGATTCTAATGCATTAGTTCAGATAGTCAATTTTCCGGTGCGTAAAAATGTCCGACCCGAAAAGATAATGCATACGGTGCACATTCCGGTTGGCCGTTTCTACGCCGGCCAGAAAATTTCATTCTGGAACTATCATCCGTTTGGAATACGGCAGCCAGTCCCATAGATTGGGTAATTCAAGTTAGTGGCAAATGAATGCTACCATATATCGCCAACATAATTTGCCATAATTAGCTAGGGTAGTTAATCAGTGGATGTCTACATTTTTGACTTGCACTCCTTTTCATTTTTCCAGGATTGTTTTTAATTTGAGAAGAATTTAGCTTGGATCCTACCTGCCCTGAGTTCGTTTTAAAGGCATGACCCCAAGGTTCCATTTGAGGAGTTTGCTTTGCCATTGGCAAATGGGCTCTCACAATTTGAATTAAAATATATCCAAAGAATCTAAAATTTATATACATAGTAAATATAGTAGTAATGCAATTCACAATTCATATATTAAATATTGGCATATTTTTTGGCGCTTGCAGCATTTTGTTACACCCTTTGTATATATTTCCTAGGGTAGTGAAAGGGTTAGTGTCAGTATCTCTTGTGGTCTAGGGCAGCAAAAGGGTTAATGCTGCTTCCTGGTGTCCTATGGATTACTCACCCATCAAGGCTCCATCACTGCCCCTGTAGCAGGAAATCTGAGAATAGAATGGACAAATATCTTCCCTCTCACACAGACTGCCACACATGGTCCTCACCTCTCACACAGACTGCTATCCATGCCCCCATCTGCATTAAGAGAAGCCAAGTAATCTTGTAGATATGATACCTTTTAATGGCTAGCAAAAATACATGATGTAAATGAAAGCTTTCGGACCTCACAGGGCCATTCATCAAGGCGTAAGCCCTGTGAGGTCCAAAAGCTTGCTATGACATCATGTATTTTTGTTAGCCATTGAAAGGTATCATATCTACAAGATTACTTGGTTTCTCTTACTGAGATTAATCACACTTTGCTCTACCAACTAACGCGGTACCAAACCATTTTTTTCATTTTCCCATCTCCATTTTTACAGATTGATCCTCATAGTTCCCTTCTTTCATAGACTGCCTCCTCTGTCACAGAGTGTTCCCATGGTCTCCATTCTCTCTCATAAACTGATCCCCAATTAAAGAGACTGTCCCTTATTTCTCTCAGCTTCCTTTAAACTCCCTGCACTGATTACTGAAATGCATGGATGGAGGTATAGAGAGGACTCTGCTGCTACTGATAGCTACACAGTTTTCTTTATGATTAGGCAGAGCAATTTAGGAGTACTCTGCCTGATCATTAAAGAGAGAGCTCAGGGAGTCTGCATGGCAGCACAGTTTGACTTAATGGAGGAAGCTTTAAAGCTGCAGTTGGAGGCAGGTGAAGTTTGGTGGTGTGGTTGAGCTAGATGGTGGAATGTTTCAGGCAGACGGAATTCAGTCATAAATGTAGGTCAGGCAGAGGTCAAGGAAGGCACCAGAATAAAACAACAAGGTCAGGAAATGAGCCAAGTAAAAAATTGGAATGAATGGGAAAAATGCACATGAAGCAGACTAGAACAAAATGTAGCTTATTGTTCTGGCCCAGAGTGGATAGAGGATGGAGGAAAACCCTAACAAAGCCTGGCAATAAAGATGAACTGCCCATAGTGTGTAAAAATTTGGGAGGACCATGCTATATTAGATATTAGAAAAAACTTCTGGACAGTGAGGGTGATCAATGAGTGGAACAGGTTGCCATGGGAGGTGGCGAGTTCTCCTTCAATGGAAGTCTTCAAACAGATATGGGACAGACATCTGTCTGGGATGATTTAGTGACTCCTGCACTGAGCAGGGGGTTGGACCAGATGGCCATGGAGGTCCTTTCCAACTCGACCATTCTATGATATCCAGCAAGCAAATGAAATGTATGATCCTTTTCAGTCAGCATGACTAGGTACAATAAAACTATGTGCTCTGTCTTATTGGGTAAAGTTGTTTTGTAAACAGGTAAAAAAAACTTTGACACATTAACATAAAATCCCCAGGTAATAAAAACTTAATTCTTTCACTTCACCTACAAAAGGATGTTCACTAATTAAATAATATTGCTATGGGATTAACTCAATTCTCAAAGTCAACAGCGCTCTTCGATCCACTTGACTGTGTTTCTTATCATTAGCATTAATCTAAATGATGTGGACTGAATTGTTTCAGCAATGCAATCATTTAAACAAAACATAATTTTTGTTTCTATCAGCAATAAGTTTTTGTTCTCATGAGAAGAAACTTTTAAGAATAGTTTGTATTTCATTAGAAGTTTATCGATTAAATATTTAGCACTGATAAAACTGGAAACATGCCCAATGCTTATTGTTCTCAAAGGGAAACACAATTACAGAAGTCATTATAAAGTCTATGGACATAGCTATGGCAGGCTGCGTGAAAACAGCAATTTCTTACGTTGCTGCTGCATTCAGAAAAAATATATTTTATACAATGACTATTTCTTACATCACTAACTAGCTTCATTTTTCTTTAAACTTTAAAAGTCCCTTGAAATACTGCATAGAAAACACAGCTCAGTTAAGAAAGTGCATGTTTGTACTGATACAAATATAGCTTTGAAGTCAGATGCTTCAAGGAAGGATTCTATATCTGTATGTCACTCTTCTGCACAGGCAAATGTATTGATAACTAGAGATGAGGAATTAGTGGAATAATCCACTTGTGTAGGTATTAGACCAATTCACTGAAATCATTGTGAGTCAGGACAGCTGATCCTGACTCCCATTAGTCAATGGGAGTAAAAATCACTGCACCTCCCAAAAATTCGTCAGAATAGTGTACAGTGGTGTAGGGGTCAATCATAGCATAAGGATGTCCCTGAAAAAAAGAAGGCCCTTATAGGGTCTACTAGATCAAAAACTACGCCAAGGAAGACAACAGCTGTGGTGATTGTTTTAAAAGCAATGTCATAAATTTTACAAGGACAAATTCTGCCAGGTGAAAACAATACTTAAGTGCCGGGATCCTATTCCTCCTCCTCCTAGGAAAAGCAGTAGAGTTACCAAAACTTACGCCAATACAGACAGCAGGTGTGGTGCTTGTTTTAAAAGCAATATCATAACGTTTGCATAGGAAAAATTCTTCCAGGTGAACAGAACAGCCAAGCACGGGCCTTCTGCAAGAAAAAGCTGAAGAGCCACAACTCTTTCTTGTGCTTAAGAAAATTTTAATTTTTATGGGAGTAGGAGAAAACATGGTGGAAATAGGAGAAGGAGAGCAGCAGCAGTCCTACCACCATCACCACCAACAACAGCCGAAACAGCACCTTAAAGGGGTTGTCCCGCGGCGAAATCGAAAATTTTTTTTTTCACTTACCCCCACATTCTGCCCTGTTAAAAAGAAAGCATTGGTTAGTTTTTAAAAATAGCATTGCACTTACCTGCATCAGCGTTCTGCAGCTTCTTCTTTTCTTCTTTTAAAGATGGCGCCGCTGGTCTTCTCCCACGGTGCACCGCGGGCCTTGTCCCATGGTGCACCGTGGATTTTCTTCTCCTTCCTTGCGTTCCACTGCCGATACAGCCACCTAATTGGCTGATCGGCACCACGTGACGGAGGCGGAGCTATGATGAAGACGCGCAGACCAGCTCTCCGGCGCGAGCGGCCCCATTCACCAGGCAGAAGCACGGACTGCGCAAGCGTGTCTAAAAACGCCAGAAGACACCGAAATTAGACGAAGCCATGGAGACGGGGATGCCAGCAACGGAGCAGGTAAGTGAATAACTTCTGTATGGCTCATATTTAATGCACGATGTACATTACAAAGTGCATTAATATGGCCATACAGAAGTGTATAACCCCACTTGCTGCCGTGAGACAACCCCTTTAAGGGCATAGTGTGCTCCTCGTGGAAGCATGAGAGCTGTAGCTCCATATTGATATATTTTTCATGTGGGGAGAGGTAGTAGGAGGAAACATGGCAAAGGAAGGAGAGGGAGAGTAGCACCACTACCACCATCAGCAGCAGCACCTTGAGGGCACAGTGTGGTCTTTTATATAAATCTATGCTCAGTCATATGTAAGTAAAAATTGCCAGTATGCTAACTAATCAGTGGAATCTGCCATGCGGGTGCAGAAGTCAGGTAAAATCCATGCCTGGATAATTTCTATAAATGTCAGGTGAGCCACATAGTCTGTAGACAGACAGATCCATCTGTCAGTTATCACAACCTCAGCTGTGCTGAACACCCTTTCTGACAGTACACTGGAAGCATGTTGTACAAGTTCTAGACACCCAGAAGTCAAAGTATCCAACAACATGTCTGAGTATATCTACGCTGGAGATGACATACTCTTGGACCATCATGGATAAGTGCTGCCTGTGACTGTCAGTCCTACTCTGTGCCTTTGCTGCAGGCTGCAATGGGCTGAGACAAAATATGTCACACCTGTGTTAGACTTCGCCTGCCACCAGTGATGATGCTTCTGCTGCTGCGGTGGCTTCCTGCTCACCCACCATGAGCCGCAGAGCTGCGATCCATTGCAGATGCATCACCACAGCCATTGAGAAATGCTCTACTCAAGCTTCTTAATGCTCTCTCCTGATAGTGTTGCATTTTAAGGTTTATCTCCACTGCTGGAATGAGATTTATCATTTTGGCCTTGTAGCGGGGATCAAGGAAGGTGGCCACCCAGTAATGATCTGATGTTTTGATGTGGGCTTTGAGACGGTACTTTTGCTGGCACTGCAGAATAAAAACACTCATATGGCTAAAAGTGCCTAAGGGTGATGACTTACATTCCTTGGGGTCAGGTCTAAGAGTGTCATCCGGCTGGTCCTGCCATCCATGTAGAATAGCTGGGGATAGTGATGGATTAAAGGAACATTGCATGGTCCCCTCCTCTGTCTCTGGACCTATATTATCCCCCTCCATTTCTTCCTTCTTTTGTTCTTCCCCATCTATACTTCAGCAGGCAGACAAGGAGGATGATCATACTGATCAGTGTGTCATCATGAGTGAGCATTTTGCTCACTTGCTCAAAGCAGGCTAAGGCTGGGGTCACACAGGGCGGATTCGCCGCGGTTATGCCGCGGATTGCCGTTGCATATCCGCACTGCGGCAAAACCGCTGTGTTTGCAGTGCAATGCAGCACAAATGAGATTTGCCAAAAAGCTGTTCTCACAGGACGGATTTTTTCCCCACAGCCGCAGTGCGGAAATGCAACTGCGTCGCGGTTTTAAAAGATGCAGCATGTTCATTCTTTGGTTGTTTCCGCAGCGCTTTTTTGTCCATAGACCTCTATGGCTGGATTCACACAGGGCGGATTTGTTGCTGAAAGTTCGCGGTTTTGCCGCTGCGGATTTGCCGCAACCTTTCCGTTTCTGCGGCAAATCCGCATGCAATGGCCCAATTAAGACGCGTTTTTGACCGCGTATTTATCTGCGGTTCTGCCGCCGGTAAATCCGCAGGCCCTTTGTTGCGGAAAAAAACGCAGCGGTTATTTTTGGAGAGGCGCGGTTTTTCTTGCAGATTTGCCTGCGTATTTTACTAGGTGCAGATTCTTAAAAAAACTGTTTCCTGTGAGGTCATCGATCCCACCCATTTCTGCATAGGGTAGGAAGAGCTTTGTATTTGTGGCCATTTTCTCTGCAGACATGGACCGAGCAACAGTCCGTCTGAGCCGCGCATACCGACGCAGACTGATTACATTTGTGCTTATGATGGATAGAGAACAATCTGAAAAGGTGAGCGATTTGTGGTCATTGTGTGCTTAGTTTCCTTGTTGTTTGTTTATGCACTGCGGACTAGAGTGTAATTGCAGTCATGTGCTTTAACTTCATGTGCTTTAATTCATGTTAATGTGCTTTAAAAATTCATGTGCTTATTCTTCTTCAGACTGATCGTGCTTCCCGGCGTCAGAGACGTTTCTGGGTTCATCCCCTACTAACCGAGAGGGGGACGAAGGGCCATTTTGCGAGCCTCTACCACGATCTTAAAAAGTAAGTGAAGTGTTGCATGGGAATAGGTTTGATGTTGCACTCTGAATTGTTATTAATTTTAGCCCGCTCTCCCGTTCTCTTTCTCTCTGCAGCCATCCTGAGAAGTTCGTCTCATTTTGTCGCCTGCCTCTGGAGGCCTTTGACCGCCTTCTGGAGCTGGTGCGCCGGGATCTGACCTACCAGGACACGCAGATGAGGAAGGCGATCACTGCAGAAGAAAGGCTGCTCATCACCCTTCGGTAAGTTACATTTCTTATTGTGTCACTGTAGTTATTTTTTTTTTTTTGTTTTTCCTTTTTTTTTTTTTTGGTTCTGTGATTTTTGCGCGGTACCTTTTTTTATGCACTGATTGCTGCGGTAGTAGGACGTAATGCTATAGCATTACGTCACACTGCTTTTTCACAGCTGGGCTATCAAGCACCCCTGTTATTAGCACCACGCCCATCATGACACCTGCACGGCTACCCCGATCTCACCGGGACGGGTGGGTCTTTATTTGCCCGTGCGTGGCATTAGAACAGCATCATCTTGTGGCTGGTTGACTTCATTGACATTGTCAGAAGCTACATTGTTGAACTTACCAGACCAGCAAACTTGGGCAACCTTTGTTGTGCACCGGCAGTGAACGGGACCAAGTTACCTTTCTGAGTGTAGCAGGAACATGTTTTCATTTTCTCATTCTCCCTCCCCTTTTGTTTGGGATGGGGAGAATGGAAATCTGAACCATGTGTGGAATGGATAGTGAGAATTTCACGCCCCCCCCCCCCCCCACATCCCATGTATACCTTTCAATTGCAAATCTTATTTCCTTCACACGAATTCTTCTGCGTTCTCCGATCTATTTCGTGTTGAGAACAATATCTGAATACTGCATACATAGAAGTGTTGATGTAATGCAAGTCTTCATTGTGTACTAATTTTTTTTTTCTCTTCTCTGCTTCTTTTCAGCTTCTTGGCCACAGGAGAGAGCTATGCATCCCTGCATCTCCAATTTCGTGTTGGTAAATCAACCATCACCAAAATTGTGAGGTGCACATGCAGCGCCATCTGGCAGAAGTTGCAGCCCATCGTGATGCCTTCACCTACCGAGGACACTTGGCAACGTGTTGCAGCAGGCTTTCAAGATGTTGCCAAATTTCCTAACTGCATAGGCGCCGTCGACGGCAAACATGTGCGTGTGCTTCAGCCAGCCCACTCAGGCTCCAAATTCTTCAATTACAAAGAATTTTTTTCAATTGTCCTGATGGCCGTGGCTGATGCACATAGCAAATTTGTTTGCATCGACGTCGGCGCCTATGGCAGCACTGGGGATTCTCGGGTGCTGCGAACATCACAGATTGGGATGCAAATTCTCCGAGATGGCGTCACGCTCCCAGCCCCACAACCTTTCCCGGGAACCACACATACAGTCCCCTTTGTGATGGTATCGGATGAGGCTTTCCCGTTGATGCCAAACCTGTTGCGCCCATACCCGCGGAGAGGACTGAATGCCCGGAAAAGGATTTTTAATTATAGGCTGAGCCGGGCACGTCGTGTGGTTGAGTGTGCCTTCGGGATTATGGTGAGTCAGTGGAGAGTTCTAGGGACTACACTGTTAGTAGACCCTAACACAGTTGATGACCTTGTCAAGGCATGTTGTGTTCTTCACAACTACCTCCGGGACTATCGCCCAGAGGTAGATGTCGAAGAACTTGATCCTGCCTTTGACACGGTCATCAACTGGGGGGGAGGTAGGACGCCTGCTACTGCAGTGCAGGTATGCGAACTCTTCACTGACTATTTCCTTAGTCACGAAGGCACCGTGCCATGGCAGTTCTCCTGTGTCGGTGGTGTGCAGCCCTAACTGCAGTGTGACCCTCCCCCGGCGCCCAGCCCCAGAAGGAAGCGGAAACCAAACTGCGTAGAGAAATACGTATTTTATTGAAGGCACAAAAGGACACTCCTCCACCTTTAATTTAAAAACTTCAATAAAATTGTGTTAAACAGTTTTCATAATAAAATGTTTTAATATTTCACAAAAAAGATTGTTCTCCAAATTTTTCCGGCGCACAAAACATATAATCTGCATTGTAAAGAAACGGAATTGGTTAGACAATGATGGTTTTTTATTTTGTGCAAAATAAACATATCTTTTAGTTGAGCCGTCTACTTTTTTTCAGCGCACATACCAATTACCACTACTTGAATACAACTAACTTTCTCCTTCACTGGCCAATCCACAAGCAGTATAGCTCTGGCCACACTTGCCGGTCATGCCGCAAGCGAAAATGATGATGGCAACAGGCACGCAGAATGGCCCTGTTGTCATCACCATTTTTTTTTTTCCATGCTCGAACTCCTGTTACAAACATAGAGCGAGCATGGAAACAGACAGACATGAAAATAAATATAGGGAAAGAAAGGACTATGAGTCAAGAGAAGTGATGTACCCCAACCTTGGAGGACAGTAAGGCAGCGTTAAATTGAAAACAAAAAAAAAAAGGCAGTCCTTCTCGTACAGTAGCACAGGCCGCAAAGAAATTTACGTGCGTGCCACTGCCGTAATGGAATTAGTGTGCCTTGCCTCTTTTGCCGCAGAGCACATCTTAGCTGGGAGTGAGCAATGTTTGCAACCCCAATCGTTCCCATGACCATCCGTTGGATTTCTGGGACACCAGCATAATCCGTGCATTGGCAGACACGGCAACAGCACCACGGAACCTGTACTTTCCGATGGTTTGCTGTAGGACATTGCAGTTATCCCAAACTCAACGTTTGCGATTACTCCAATGTCGTATAAGTAAAAGAGTTTTCTCCTATAATGCATTGAGATGCATTTGGTGGCGTGCACAGTCGTGAGGTGGACTGTTGCGATGTCTGTTGCAGAGGGCTATTCATGAGTGATAGAAATGACGCTTGTGATGGGGAACCGCCTGAGGCAGTGTCGCCGTAGCCAGTGTCAGGAGAGCCATGGTGCATGGGGTATACCGGTGTCCTAGAAACCCTGGGCGGTTGATCAGGGAAAGATTGGGGTGCAGGCAGCATGCGGTTTGAGTGTTGAACAGGAAAGGCTGCATTTTTCATTGCCACAATAATGGCAGTGCTATCGGCAATGGCTCTTGGCGATCCGAAAATCTCTAACACTGTGTACAGAACTGGCGGAATTGTCCACTGCCGCTCTGAGCTGAGTTCACGAAGGCGGGACGCAATGGCTGTACCCATTGTGTCCCACTGGTCGGCCGTCTCAGAACGGCGTAATAAAGACAGCGCCTCTTGGGTGGCATCTGCCTTGCTATTCTTCCGACGCGGGCCAGCCGCAACGCTGCGGCTGGCCCGCGCGGAAGTCACCACCCTGCTAACACATGCTCTGCTGGCAGGGGCAGTAGTATTGCCACACGACACAATTTGTTCCCCCACTTCTGGAGAAACAGAAGTGGGGTTCAAATCGGGCGTGCTACGCTGGCTGTCCTCCAAGGCTGGGGTACCTTCTCTGGACTCATCGTCACACGGCTCCTGTCCCGGCCCATCTTTGTCAGGTGAAGCGGTGGTGTCCGTGGGAGGCGCGGCCCCAATGTTCCCGCTGGATCTGTTGGCGAAACAAGAGTAACATTAGAGACCTAGAACCTCAAAATGACACCACATCGAACCCGAGCTAGGAGAGTTATTTGCACTTACGCGCGCAACACTCGACTAGTTCGGAGGAAGCGCAGTTGCTCCTGGTATGGACATTTCTTTTGTGAAGGCGACATGCCACTTTTTTCACAATCTTTTTCATGCTTCTTGTAGCGGTCCCGAACCGACCGCCAACGATTCTTGACATCTTTAACTGCAAATAATGAAAAAGGACAATTAAACAGGGTACAAGCAGTACCACCGACACCTGCAATAAAGAGTGTTGTTAGATGCAGTACAGTTCTGAGTACATCCAAGGAAGAAACAACAAAGCAGTTTCAGGAGTGTAAACTTACGTATTTCACTGTGGAGGGCAGCAGTTCCGGAGTCCCAATCGGGATACATGCCAGTGCATACCGATAGCCAGGCGTCTGCCTTTAAATCTCGGTCGCTGTAGCCCGTCTCGGCTGGGTCCCATATCTCAGGCCTACTTTCAACCTGAAGGGGGGGGAAGAAAGAAGAAAAAAAGTTGAATAGCATTCCAAGTGGGTGGATATGGTTGTGTCAGCGCACACTACACTCACCAATGTTATCATCCTGGCAACGTTTATACCCATTCGCTGGTACCACGCCATACTCCCGATATATCCTTTGCGACAACCGAAAATCTTTTTCGTCCTGTGAGTAAACAGAGAATGGTTGCATTTCATTACATACACAACATTAGTGCCCAGTGGCGCAGAATTTCAATTTGCACAAAATAACAACGAGGCTCACATCTTCGCGTCAGATGCCGAAGGGGAAAGAAGCAAGGGAGGAAAAAGGCGGGAAAAATGCATTGCAATGCAAAAGATGAAAAGGCCATAAATTGTGCAGCAAAGCAAGGGAGGAAAAAGGCGGGAAAAATGCATTGCAATGCAAAAGATGAAAAGGCCATAAATTGTGCAGCAAAGCAAGGGAGGAAAAAGGCGGGAAAAATGCATTGCAATGCAAAAGATGAAAAGGCCATAAATTGTGCAGCAAAGCAAGGGAGGAAAAAGGCGGGAAAAATGCATTGCAATGCAAAAGATGAAAAGGCCATAAATTGTGCAGCAAAGCAAGGGAGGAAAAAGGCGGGAAAAATGCATTGCAATGCAAAAGATGAAAAGGCCATAAATTGTGCAGCAAAGCAAGGGAGGAAAAAGGCGGGAAAAATGCATTGCAATGCAAAAGATGAAAAGGCCATAAATTGTGCAGCAAAGCAAGGGAGGAAAAAGGCGGGAAAAATGCATTGCAATGCAAAAGAGAAAGGACGCAAAAGAGCAATGATAGGCGAAGTAGTGCATTACCTTCGTTATCCGATGTGCCGCCCGCTGTGGAGGGCTCTGGGCCCGCTGTGGAGGGCTGTGGTGCCGCCCGCTGTGGAGGGCTCTGGTGCCGCTGTGGAGGGCTCTGGTGCCGCTGTGGAGGACCCTGGTCCGGCTGTGGAGGCCTCTGGTCACGCCCGCTGTGGAGGGCTCTGGTGCCACTGTGGAGGGCTCTTGTGGTGCCGCTGTGGGGGGCTCTGGTGCCGCTGTGGGGGGGTCTGGGCCCGCTGTGGAGGGCTGTGGTGCCGCCCGCTGTGGAGGGCTCTGGGCCCGCTGTGGAGGGCTCTGGTGCCGCTGTGGAGGGCCCTGGTCCGGCTGTGGAGGCCTCTGGTCACGCCCGCTGTGGAGGGCTCTTGTGCCGCTGTGGGGGGCTCTGGTGCCGCTGTGGAGGGCTCTGGTGCCGCTGTGGAGGGCTCTGGTGCCGCTGTGGAGGACCCTGGTCCGGCTGTGGAGGCCTCTGGTCACGCCCGCTGTGGAGGGCTCTGGTGCCACTGTGGAGGGCTCTTGTGGTGCCGCTGTGGGGGGCTCTGGTGCCGCTGTGGGGGGGTCTGGGCCCGCTGTGGAGGGCTGTGGTGCCGCCCGCTGTGGAGGGCTCTGGGCCCGCTGTGGAGGGCTCTGGTGCCGCTGTGGAGGGCCCTGGTCCGGCTGTGGAGGCCTCTGGTCACGCCCGCTGTGGAGGGCTCTTGTGCCACTGTGGGGGGCTCTGGTGCCGCTGTGGGGGGGTCTGGGCCCGCTGTGGAAGGCTCTGGTGCCGCCCGCTGTGGAGGGCTCTGGGCCCGCTGTGGAGGGCTCTGGTGCCGCTGTGGAGGGCCCTGGTCCGGCTGTGGAGGCCTCTGGTCACGCCCGCTGTGGAGGGCTCTGGTGCCACTGTGGAGGGCTCTTGTGGTGCCGCTGTGGGGGGCTCTGGTGCCGCTGTGGGGGGGGGGTTCTGCCGGCAGAGCTCCTGCTCCCTGCTTCCAGTCTCCATCAAGTCCTGGCTGAAATGGCGCCAAGCAGCTAAAATGGCCGCTGAACCACTTCCTGGGAACAAACTTTATTGCCCCTCTTTTTCATGCGAACAATCTGCTGCGGAACCGCAATGAAAACCTCTGCAAAACAAGCAATAGCGGTTTTCATTGCGGTTGTAGCTGCGTTCATGGGGCCCTATGTAAAAAAAAACGCTGCGGAACCGTCAAAAGATTGGACATGCTGCATATTTCAAAACCGCGACGCAGTTGCATATCCGCACTGCGGCTCTGCGGAAAATTTTACGCCCTGTGAGAACGGGATTTTGGCCAAACACATTCGCACTGCATTGCACTGCAACCGCGACGGAATGGCCGCAATGCGGATATGCAACGGCCAACCGCGGGAAATAAGCAACAAATCCGCCCTGTGTGAACCCAGGCTATGGGCGCAGCCAAAACCACACCAAATACGCGACAAAAGTAAAAAAGCGCTGCGGAAAAAAACGCTTGCGGATTTTTCCGCACGAAAATCCGCAGCAAAATCCGCAAGCCCAAATTAACCTTTGAAGCGGTTTTACCGCAGAAGCAGTTCTTCTGCGTCAAAACCGCAGCAAAACCGCAACAAATCCGCCCTTTGTGACCCTAGCCTAAAAAGGCACAAACATCTTTGATCTGCAATCTCTCCACAGGCATCAAGTGACCAATGTCCACACAGCCCCGTTTGCTAATGGCATACACCATCTGGTACTTTGGGATCATTCTCTGCTGCAAACTTAGCCTCTGCAACATATGCAACATGGAACTCCACCATGTAGGCATGTCACTGATGAGGAAGTTAGGTGGTAGCCCGAATTGTCACTGAATGTAACCCTGGGTAATTGTTTAGGAAGCATATATAATGGCCCTAGTTATGCTTGCTCCACCACATATCAGTGGTCAGGTCTACTCTACCACTGACAGCAGGGTAGGGATGACTTTTTAGCCCAAAAAAATGGCAGATGAGAATCTAGTACTGTGAGTTAGCATGGGGCATCATATTGTGGAAGCCGTCTGTGCCCACTTGTCTGAAGGGCAGCATTTTTGTTGCAAGCAGCTGTGCAATACTTGCATTCAAGTTCTGTACTCGTGGATGGTTGGAGTGGTATTCGTTTTTACATTCCCTGGGGGATAGAGGGCTGGCTGCTGACCAAGGACACGCTAGAATATGGGGCAGATGTCAAAGTCAGTGAAGCTGGTGGTGATAGTGGTGGTGCTTTCAGTTTCCCACTTCTGGCTTTAAAGCCAGCAGCCCAGTTGTCAGTTGCGGTGGAGAATCCTGAAGTAGGCATGCTACTACCCCCACACAAAGCTGCATTTCTGTGTTCAAAGGCTATTCCATAAACAGAGAGATGGAGGGAGATGGAGCAAAAGCAGCGGAAGAGGGAGCAGGATGAGTCTAACTATTTGCCCTCTGGCTCAGGTGGACTCTTCAAGGCAGTGGGGGGTGGGAAATCATGTGGCTGTTCATACATGTCGTGTTGAGGCTGCTTACATTCTTGCCACATCTTAAGCGCTTCACGCAGATCTTACAGATGGCCACTCTTCTGTCATCACCTGTGATTTCAAGGAATGCCCAGGCTACACAAGTCCTGTGGTCAGACCTAGCTGTGGGCCTAATGTTGCTGCTGCTGCAACTAGTAGGCTAAGGGTGATGGCACTGTCCTTTCATTTTCCTGGGACACCCTACTTGCTATCTTGGCAGGGTGCTGTCTCACAATGTCTGCCTCCTCCCTCTGCTAGCTGCTATGATGACTCTCCCTGCCTCTCCATGTTATATTGAATGCTTCATTCTCTTCCACCTCATCTTCCTTTTTGTTGTCCTTCTTCTCCTCCATCGTCCATAGAGTGACTCCATGTCACAGCAAATACCGGGAGCTGGCAACCCTGTTTCCACATACTCCTGAGTACACATTACCTGTGGAGGGCTGATCGCACACACTGACCAGCCTACATTTTCATCTTCCAAGGGAAAAATAGTCATCAGTGCATTCAATGTCTTGGTCTTCTCCCTCTGGTTGTTTGGACTGTCCCATTTACATGCATGACACTGACTGATCAAACAGCTCCTCAGAGTGATCCATGTGGGCTGCTTCAGAGGGTACAGGGATTTGGCACAGGGTGAAGTAGAGGGGAGATGCTCATAGCCGACTGGTGCAGAATGAGCACTGTGTACCTGGGACTGAGTAATCCACTCTACAACCTGTTGTGTGTGCTGGGGATGTAACACATGGGCAAAACCACTTCTAAGCAATGGCGGCAAGCTTGCCTCGCCTCTTGCAGAACATGGAGCTGTTGCTTCAGTGTGGGCCTCTTGAAGTGCCAACTTGGCCCGCCCTCTATCACCTCCACTGTAGTGGCCCAGTTGTAAAGCAGCAAAAAAAAGTCTCACCTCGTCTTATCCACTTCAGCTTGCGGCATATATTTCACATGTAGGAGTATACTCATATACTTCATTAACCACTCGATCCGGTGGTATTTATACGTAATGCAGAATCAAACAGGTGGGAACTTGAAGTGCCGTGAATAAAAACTCCTTTTATTGTAATCTGTGCATATAAAAATCACAGGTCCAGAGGACTAGTTTTATTCACGGCACTTCAAGTTCCCACCTGTTTGATTCTGCTTTACGTAGTGGCCCAGTACATATTTTCCTGGCCGCCTCCATAATGTCATACAGGCCATGTCTTTTGTTGATACACTGAGCAAATCTGTATAGTCCCTCTGTTATATGTATTGCACAGCTGCAGCATGTGATGGGTTAAGTGTTTGCAAAAGCCCGGAAATTGTCTGTAAATGTATCAATTTATGTCCTGTCACGTGATATGAGTGAGGCTATAAATGTGAGTGTTTGAGAGTGGGAAGGAAGCTCTGTCTTCTGTTCTTCTGGGTTCCTGAGAGAGAGTGCCAACCACATGGGGGTACCTTCAACCTTCCCTTGTGTGGTGAAGAATGGAAGCAGAAGAGAGGTTCCCTAGCGTGCGTGTAGCTGGGATGAGATACTCTTCTTCATTTGTCACACCCAGGTGTCCTGAAGTCTGGGATTACTAGGTGGAGGTACTCCTAAGTCTGTTGTTCACACATGTCTGTCCTGAAGTCTGGAATCACGGTGTGGAGGTACTATTTCTCAAGTCTGTTTAATACCTGCACTTCAACAACTGTCATTTGTGCGTTTTGTTATTCTGAAGTTATTCGAGCAAAGTTCTTCCAGGCCCTGACCGTTCCCAGGGACCTGAGGTACACCAATATTGTCTGCAACTCCACTTATTTACCACCGAGGGTCATATCGGTGGGTAATGGAACAGTGGCATCACCCGTGACAACCTCTATCCCTGTTCTCATGTTTATTGGGCATCCCTCTCCAAGGGGTGTCCGGAAGAGGCCCAGTGCTGCCCTGGCTGAGGCTACGTGCGTCCCTCCGGGAGGGAGCGTTGTCAGTGCCGCAGTGACAAGCCAGCATCTTGCCCTCCCAGCTCCTCAACATACGCTCTGTATCCAGGGTCACCCGACGGGACGCTGCACCACCACCACCAGCAATACATCCCTTTCCCCTTGATTCATGTTTCTTTTTTTTATTATTTGTTTATTCCTTAGTCTTTTTTTGTTTCCTTTTTAGTGTCGTTTCATGTAACATTTCAGCTAACTTTGTAGTTTGCAGAAAACCATTGTTAGCTACATAAGGCCTGAAAATAATTCTTAGTGGCCTGACGTATGACTTGACGATGTTTGCCTGTTTGGTTTTCTTTTTGTTTGATATTAACACAAAACACCACCACCAATTAAATAAGCTCCAATCCCAGGGTGGCACGATATGTGAGATTAGAAAGCCACACAGTACAGCTGGTATACTTGTGCACTGTCCCTGTTTGGCACAACGTAATTGAGTTCCCCAAACCCCACTGCTAGCTGTGTAAGGCCTGCAAATAATTTGCAGTGCTAGATCTGGCGATTTTTAATGATATCTGAGGCCCAAAACTGAAAACTGCAATATTTCCCACATCAAAGCATAATTTATCTGTCTGCTTACTGCTATTTTTGTTGACAAATAGCAGAAATATGCCCTCTTCCAATGTACAGACCACATTTCATATATGAATAAATGTGATGCAGCTTCTTTCTCTGCTCCCTTCAAGTAAGTTCTCTGCTCGTATACAAACTTTCACACCCAGTAGGTATATATATCCTCTGTAGAATATCTGTTTCTTACAACATACCACATTTTATATAGGCATATAAATGTGATGCAGCTGCTCTGCCCTGTGCTCAACTGTAAAATGGCTGCTGGTTAAACTGTGCCTATGTTATATTTGGTTTAGTCATGTGATGCAGGCAATGGGAATTTTGATTTTTGCATGATTTTCACCAAAAATTGGATAAGACTTGCCTGATTCGATTTTGCAAACATCGGGTCGCTTTTATCATGACAAGCAAGTCTATTGATAACTAAATTATATAAAAATGCTACAAAACTGTTGTTTAACTTATTTTTTCTTTATTTGTCTTGGTTTTAGTTCAAGGAGTTTTATATGGATTTTTTTTTTTGCAAAAACCTACATCAAAAGGGGTCATTTAAGTGTTGAAATAAAAAAATGCTGCAAATGTTGTAAAACAATAAAAGAAGTACCACTCACCTGCTCTTTCTTGGGGTGATCTAGCACCGTACCTACGCTTGTCCTCCTGGTCTTTGTTTACAAACTACTACCACCTGACCACAGTGGTCATGTGCAGAACTCCCAGCATCAGTGTTCAGATTATGTGAGCCACGATGCTAGGACTCCAGCAAATGACTGATTGACTGTAGCGATCACTTGGTAGCCATTTGTAAGCAAAGATCAGGAGGATCAGGTTGCTGCAGCACTGTATCACCCAGAGAAAGAACCAGTGAGTGATGCTTATTCAGGTGGGTGACTCCATCCAATGACATCCATAATTGTCCAGTGTAAACGTGGCGAACAACTAAATGACAAACAATAATAAAAGAGTTGTTGATGCTTAACAGGATGGAAAACGATCTCTAAAGAGTTTGGACTCCACCAATCCATAGTGAGGCAGATTGTGTACAAATGGAGGAAATTCCAGACCATTGTTACCCTACCCAGGAGTGGTCGACTAACAAAGATCTCGCCAACAGCAAGGCGCATAATAATCTGCAAGATTACAAAGAAACCCAAGGTAACCTCTAAGCAACTAAAGGCCTTTCTCACATTAGCTAATGTTAATGTTCATGAGTCCACCGTCAGGGAGACACTGAACAACAATGGTGTGCATGGCAGGATTGCAAGGAGAAACTTGTTGCTGTCTAACAAGAACATTTCTGCCGTTCTGCAGCCTGCTAAAGATCACCTGGACAAGTTAAAAGGCTATTTGAAAAAATAGCTTTTCAATGCTTCCTCAGGCCTTAGTCACACGGGCGTTTTTTCACGCGATTTGCGCATCGCATGACGGATGCGCATGCGCAAATCGCGTGACCGGCGCCGAAAAATCGGCCCGAAAATCTGCTCCTAGCCGCGTTTCATTAGAAACGGGCCGGAGCTGTCCAGCGCATTGCATTCAATGGAGACGGCAATACAGCGGCTCCATTGAATGCAAGCGCTGCGGGCGAGTGTGGGATGAATTGTCGGGAAGGGGTTAAATATATAACCCCTTTCCTGCAATGCATCCTGAAAAGTGAAAAAATAAAAAAAATGTATGTACTTACCTGCTCCCGGCAGCTGGAGATCCCGGCGGCCGGCCTGCAGTGGGTGTGAAGGGGGTGTGACTCAGGCTTGCCCCTGATTGGCTCAGCGCTGAGCCAATCAGAAGCAAGTCTCAGTCACACCCATTCATGAATTCATGAATGGGTGTGACTGAGATCAGCCTCTGATTGGCTCAGGCTGAGCCAATCAGGGGCAAGCCTGAGTCACACCCCCTTCACACCCACTGCAGGCCGGCCGCCGGGATCTCAGGCTGCCGGGAGCAGGTGAATACATCCTTTTTTTTTATTTTTTCACTTTTCAGGATGCATTGCAGGAAAGGGGTTATATATTTAACCCCTTCCCGACAATTAACCCCGCGCACGCCGGCAGCCCATTGCTTTCAATGGAGCGGCTGTATTGCCGCTCCATTGAATTCAATGGGCAAACATCGTTCTTCTCTGCCACAGCTGTTCCAGCTGTGGCAGAGAAGAATGATTTGTCTTCTATATGTTCTCATTGGGGTCGGCGCTGCTGCCGCCGGCCCCATTGAGCGCATATAGAGAAGAGAACAGGAATCGCAGATCGCAGATAGGTGCGATCTGCGATTTCTGTTCTCTAATTTATCGGACGAGCGCATAAAAAGCGCTCATGTGTCCGATACCATTGCAAAGCAATGGTTTTAAAAAATCGCTGGACGCATGCGCATGCGCAAATCGCGGCAATAAACGCCCGTGTGACTGAGCCCTCACTGTTTTCTTGTCTTGGTAGTTTAAATGCTTTCTTGTTGTTTATTGCCCATTTAACATCTTTATTGAACCACATTGGTTTTCTCCTATTCCTAGCCCTTTTATTCCTGTAATGTATGAACTGCTCACAGTAAGTATTTAAGATGGTTTTCAAAATTTCCATTTATTGTCTGTATTGTCTCCTATTTCTTCGTACATTGTCCAAGTCAATTAGGTTAAGGGTATGTCTAAACTGACTGAACTTTGCCTTACTAAAGTTTAGTATTTTTGTGCCCCCTTCACTGACAGTTGTGCAGCTTTATTCAAAACTTAAAGGTGTGTGAGTGCTGAAGCATATGTTTCTGTTAGTGTATCCGTCACAGCCATGGCTTATGTGCACCTTTAATTTATTTGTTGGAAGTGCTGACTATGTTTCGTGTTGCACTGTTATATTCAGGGGGTATAGCACTATGAGGAGTGTCTTTGTATAGCGGGTAAAGGTGTGAAAAAATGAGGATGCAAACATAGTTCTAATAATAAAGACATTAAAATATAATATATTTTTTTAAATGTACAATTCTTTAATTTGATTCTTACCATGTTTATAGCTGGTTTTGTGCAGCCCACTGCAAGCACATTGTGTACATATTTTAAAAAGCCAAGTAGAGAATCTGTTGTTAATAATTTTAATCCCACCCTTGAGATAAAGCTCTTGAAAGGATTTCAGGAAACATGTACATTTAAAAGAGTTTTTTCCTTTTTAAATTGGTGTTAGCATTGTGTAGTTTTTGAAATCTTTCAAATGTCATCATTTTTTAACTTCTTATACCATGGCTATATGATTATGTGATTTGAATGGTGCTGGCATTTTTCTGCAGCATTACTGCAGTTTTGTATTTTTTGACCTTAACTTTCCAATAGTCTTGAGTTTTTCCCTGCAGGTTACTTGCCGTAAATAATTGCTTCATTATGTTCCAATGGGACACACTGTTAGTTTATTATTTGCACAGGTCAATAATTTTGATTTTGCATTTATTTATTCTTGATATTCTGAAATTTTAAACAGAGTCACTTATGGTATTACATTATTCAGATATGACCTATTGATAAATAGCAAAATCATATTTACAAAGAGTAATAATGCTACCCGAATTACAGTGCGTAGAAATAACGTTAAGGCCAGTCTCACACGGATGGGCTGGATTCTGTATGCTGGAGCCCGCAGCAAAATCTGGCCCTGACTGCGGCCAGCAACCCCATGTACCTGAATTATCTTTACTGAGGATGACTGTTGGTCATGCGCTGTAGAGATTTCTTTTGTTAAATATTTGTATTATCTGCGCCATTGCTAGGCAATGGCGTGGGTACCCTCAGCCTATCCACAATGTCAATTGTGGATGGGCTGCAGGTCAGGCAGCTTCTATTAACTTAAATGGAAGCTGTCCGTGTGGAATCCGCACAAAAATAGAACATATTCCAATTTTTTTCCACTCATCTGAGTGAATTTGCTAATGTTCTATCTTTGTAATGTGTGCAGAATACTGCGGACTGTCCATGTTGGTGATGATTGTGGATTCCGCAGGTCAAATCCACTCGTGTAAGACTGGCGTAAGTCAGACAAATGGTAAATCCAAGGCATCCTCTTTTTTTGCTGACAAAGCAACTTTTCATCCTAGAGATTGAAGTTCCAACTGAGACCAGGCATGATTAGAAATAGACTGATTATAATAACCGGTGGCTGTATATGATTTATATAAAAATATGTAACTTGTCACTACTAGTCATAAGTAACTTAATGTTCCTGTGTGCCCAGTCGATACCTCCACGTAGACCTATTACACACCTCGCTTTGAAAGAGTCAAGGAGCCCTTAACCAAACAACCATAAAAGACAGGGTGTTTTAAATACTCAAGTGATGTATGGTATAGGGCTTGTGATAAATGTCCTAATTTAAAGATAATTGCCTCAGTGACATTGTCTATAAGCGTAGAGCCATCTTTGTTTCTTAGCAACTCTGCTGCTTTCATGTCATTTGTAAGTTCTTCTAGCATCTGTAGGATTTTAAAAACTCATTTCACTGATTTGTAAAAGTATAGATAATGCATATTTTTAGACATAAAATGCAGTAGATTGCAGGTTTTAAAGTTTTATCTTCTGGTTGGCCAGTCTTGTATTCATTTGGTAAACCGGTAACAAAGGTAAAATGTAATGCAAGCAGAAATAACAAATTATAAAAAAATTGAAACATACAGTTATGTAATTATGGACAGTAAATGTCATAAACTATTTAGATCACAAGAAGATGTACCAGATAGCGCCTCAAGGTTGACATTCAGTGGAAACCGACACTATTTTGATCCTCCAATGCAAGGGGGAGAGCTGCAGAAATAATTGGGGTCTCTCATAAGAGAGTGGTCCCAAAGGAATAAAATACAAAAGAGCTATCAGCAAACAAAATTTTCTGCGCTCAATAAATAGTGTGTAACCACAAATAGTAGTCTGTCAAAGAATATATAGGAGTTACACTTACTGGGAAGGAGGGGGGTATGATGACCATGAGCCCCCTCCTTGAAGTGATATCTCCTTCAGCCTCCAGATAGATGTTTCCACACGTTTTAGAAGTGAAGTAATAACACCTTTAATTCCAAACTTCGCTAAGATAACGGGCAACGCGTTTCAGTGCACACAGGCACCTTTCTCAAGCCATGGCTTACAGTAGGATTTGTCAATCGATGACTACACATTTTAACTAGAGATGAGCGAGCATATTCGCTAAGGACAATTGCTCGAGCGAGCATTGTCCGAGAGAGGGAGAAAGAGATCTCCCCTCCGTTCCTCCCCGCTCTCCGCCGCAGCTCCCTGCTCGCCCCTGCAGAATCTTTTCTTCCGAGCGGGCAGGTACTCGCTAAGGGCAATGCTCGATCGAGTAACTGCCCTTAGCAAGTATGCTCGCTCATCTCTAATTTTCACTCAATTTTTTACAATAATGAATTTGGATATCCTTGCGACATTTGTCACCAATTGTGGTTTGAGAGAAGGATGTGAAGCAGGCCATAGGCAAAGTGATTCCCCAGCTTCGCCAAGAGTTTCCTGAATCCAGTGTCGAATGTTTTCAATTGTGCAGTTACTATAGGAGTAATTTGTGAATGAAAACACATTTTAATCTAGATTATCTGCCCATTGACTCTCCCATGTCTCTGGGTGGTACAAATATAAATGTAATTTTCAGCTGTAATACGGATGTCAATCTCTTACCATATGCATGTGAATTCTCATATCACAGATGCATTGTATGTACATCGACTTTGTTTGAAAAATGTGTATATTTGTTTAAAATTAGGAAATTAAATTTCAAAACTAAAATTTCAAACCTATTGTTACGTTCATGTGGGCAACTAAGCACCGGGCCCACACAAACGTGACCCGAAGACACGGGTTAGGGGAAACTGACCCTGTGCTGCATGGAAGATGACAAGGCCCTACCTACAAAGCAGGGCAATTGCCTCAAAAAAAGCAGCCCACACTGGAACCCAAGCCCTGCTCTCCCTGAAAGGGTGATACTCGCAACCAGGCGGAACTGACACATTAAATGCACAAACTCACTTACCACACAACGTCGCACACTAAAGCAGCTGAATATAAAAGTGAGGGATTAGTACGTACATTGGCCAATGACCTTAAGCTGCAAGGCCCCGACAAGGCTCCTCATGTCTTGCAAGTCCCTACTCTAGCAAGACACTAAACAGGCAGCACAGGGCACTACACACACATCAAGCTGCAAGCTGACCAGACACTACTCACACAGCAAGCTGCAAGCGGATCAGATACTACTCACACAGCAAGCTGCAAGCTGACCAGACACTACTCTCACATCAGACAAGACTGAGCAAATGCAGCTTCCTCATTGCAGAGAGGCTGGGCTATATATCTACACCCAGACCTAGGGGATTGGGTGACCTGAACAACCACACCCAGCCAGCTCAATTAACCCTCACCTGTGCAGGTGTGCTCCTGGAACCCTGTAGAACAACAAACTCCAGCAGCACAACCTAACACCTATATACTGGCTAGATACTTCATTTTGACAAAACCTATCACGCAGTTCATATTCTATACCCCTAAACCACTTGCTGCCATGCACCAACAAAGCAGTGTATTTTCTACTGTCAAATTCATACAGAATTCAATAGATAAAACTGAGACATTAGAAATGTCTCTTATATTTCAAGCCCTTCCCTGAAAATCACTGCGAGGGTTGCCTGCATCCCATTGCTTTCAAGTCCTATAGATATTATGATTGATAACTGTACATGCCTTGTTTAAGATGATAAGTCAATAGAAAGGCACTCTATAATTCCACAAAGAAGTCAACAGTTTTCCAGGTACTGTAAACAAATAATCCTCACTGTTCCATGTAGGATTATTACTGAGGAATCCACAAATCCAAACCAATTGCAGAGGGTGCTCCACTGTTTATAGTCATTTATTTAGTGTGGTACCAGTTGTGGATCTGTGCCTTGTAAATTGAGCACTCTGGGTTGAGTGATTGCAAGGCTGAATACCATCTACCAGGGGAGATGCATTCCTGCAGAATTTTCTACTAGTAGAGACCCTTGTATCTGTGGATCCCTTAGAACTAATCCTATATATTTTGTTTACTTTTATTTATCCATATTTGTAGATTTTTCAAGAAAGTCTTCTTGGCAATATAACAGATGAATATAATGATAAACACCACTGGACAAAAGTTTTAGAAGACCTCAAATTTTCCAGGTTTTATTGATTTTCACAAAGTTTAATGTCTCAAATATAATTTAAAATGAAAACATACAACAAGTTAAGATGAATAAAAATAATGGATTAACTCTGTTTCATCCAATTAAATCTAGATTTTTGACTATTTAAAGTAGCCCAACCCCATCCCTCCTAAAGCTGATATAACAGCTTTACACAATCGGCGCATTCTTTCTACAATTGCATTCAGATATTGTTAAGAAATTTCTTCTCATATTGTTGCAGAAGTTCCCACAAATGTGCTGCACCTATAGGTTGCTTTGCTTTCACCCTCCTGTCCACTTCATCCCAAAAAAGCTCAATAGGGTTACAATCTGAAGACAGTGTAGGCCATTCCATTCTTTGAAGCCTATCGCCTTATTCTAGTCTTAATAATTCTGATATAATCTAAAAGTATTTTTTGGATCATGGTCTTGCTGTAACATGAATCCGCTTAACCAACTAGGCATGTTTGACAGTGGACGTGACACACATTCAGGAACCATGCTTTCACCTACTCGATAGCATACAAAAACCCTGCATGATGTACCAAAGATGTCAAAGTTTGATTCATCAGTCCATAAGACCTTCTTCCACTCTTCAGTAGTCCACTGGAGGTGTTGCTTGGCCCAAGCAAGCTTTTTCTTATTTTGCAATCTTAGCAGTGTCTTTTTTACTGATACTCTTCGTGTCAAACCTGCGGATAAAGGTCTTCTCTTCATAGTTGAAATGGAAACTTGTATATACTTTTTGCTGCATCAAGCTGTGCTTGAAGATTTTGTGCCGTGAGGCGCCAATCATGCAAATTGTTAACTCTCAAAAACTTGTCATTTGATTTTGTAGTGGCCTTTGGTCTGTCAGACCTCTTCCTCTAGTTTCCAGGTGCCTATTAATGGTTTAGGAAAATGTACAGACTGACACTTTGACTTTTGGCAAGTTCTCTGTAGGACAGACCTACACTTTTAAGGGTTAATTGTCTGTCTGTCTTTTTTGGTTAACTGCTTTATTCTAGCCATTACGATAGCAATGTGCTCTGTCCTGAAGAGCAACACTGCCCAAATCTTGCCCTAGAGGGTGATTTAATGCAGTCTGTTCCAACACTGGTTATATAGAATCAGATTTGATATGATTTCAGACACCTGTAGAAATAGTTTGCATCCAATTTCAAACCATTTGCTTTCTGTGCTGCAGACCAGCTGTCTTTGATGTGTTCCCTTTGGTTAAAATAATAAATTCAAGCTATTGTTGTGTTTCAGGTTAAAATTTCATAATATTTTCATGTTTTTGCCTTACCTTTGAAACATTTAATGTTTCTTGCTGGACTTTAACTGTGTAAGAGTGCGTTCACACGTAGTGAAAATGCTACAGGTTTTTCCTTGCGGAATGTTCCCTGGATAAAACTGCAGCATTTCCGGAAAAGACGCCATCACTGCAGAAATTGCATGACGTGACCAGCAGTGCTGCACTCACTAGAGGCCTCTGGGTGCTGGGTGAAGGGTTGTGCTGACAGCGTAAAGAATTGCAACAGGAAGGGGGAGCGCTGTGGCTGCTGAAATCAGCCGCGGATGTGCAGGTGATTTCAAGTCAAAATCTGCACAGATCTTCTGTGCAAATACTGTGGATTTTGCAAAAAATTTTCTGTTGTGAAAAATCTGGAGCATTTCTGCCACATGTGAATGTATCCTTTATGTAGAAAAAAAAATGGAAAAATTGAGGTGTGCTAAAACTTTTTACCGGTAGAGTATCTTTTAAGGTTTGTGTATGAGTTGCAAAGCATTAAGAAGCCAAGAAGTATTTACATAGATTAACTAAATTCCACTAGGCAAGTAAACATGAACAACCTCACACAAGTTATCAATGCTATTTGCATTTACTAACAAGATTTTTAGAACAGAACCCGAAGCCCGCTAGTGTCTCAAAGTGACAGTGTTGTATCAATATACTGTAGTTCATTTCCCTTGCACACATTATTCATCCTATAAACCCCTCCAGGCTACAGCCACTCCATATTATTTCATGCAACTGCAAATTTGCAGAATGTCCAAATATAATCTCAAGTCCATGTGATTTTTTTCCCCTAAAATGATATTAAAATCATATGTGACTCACGTGAAAGAGAAGAAACGTTTCATGTCTGAAATCGCATGTGACTTGCCTGTAGCCTTAGCATTAATCAACCTTTCTTATACTTTCTTTAGGCTGAAGAATATAAAACAATGTAACTATTAAAACAGCGTAACTATTTAAGCAATACATTCAGATTTCTCTATGAGTTGGGTAACACAGTGGTCAATTCTGGGCCCTATTGCTTTTCTTAAAGGGGCACTCTGGCGAAAACACATTTTTCCATGCCTCCCCTCACCTGATTGCCTGTCACATTCTGGAAATCTTTTCTGTATATTGCAGTTACTTCCATGCAGTGCAGCATCCTGTCTGATACAGAAAACAAAGTGTTCTGCTATCTTAGACCTAATTCTTGCCAACAGGGCAGGGAGGAAATGGTTGAGGAAGTAGAATGATAGAGTTGAAAGAGACCTCCAGGGTCATCGAAAAGGGGGCATTATTATTTTGTGGAAGGCGCAGTTTTGGATCTGTTACTGTGTGGTGGGCATTGAAGGTAGTGGCAGGATGGGGAAAGTATAGAAATGAGTTGTGGCTGGAAGAGGTCTTCATGATGGTCCGGGCCCAAATAAAGAAGAAAATAAGATTATTAATTTCTGCAGTACATGGCAATATAATTTATGCCTGGGTGTAAAGTGTATTATCTATTTCTTGAGTCACAATGTATATTATATTTTATACTGAGGCACAGTGCAGATTGCTATTTGTGTTTGGGGCACAGTGTAGTACAAGTTATTTTTGGGCTCAGTGTAGTATAAGTTTTTTCTGGGGCACAGTGAGTAGCGCCATTTTCAGGTGATACTGTGCGTTGCCGTTTTTTTCAGAGGAGTCAAAGATGTCTGGGCCGCAAACTTCACAGAAGCAATCATTAGCTGGAGGTAGTCATGAAGGTCTGGAGCAGATAGAGAAAAAAAGGAAGTAGTCCAAAGGACCTCACCTGTGACTTACTCAGTGTCATTGTGTATTCTGTGTCTGACTGTGTCACATCAGTATTGCATTCACATGTAAGGTCCACAGCATTCTAGTTTGCTACACTACACTTCTCAGAATATCCTTACCATGTTAAGGTCACACTGGGAGTTGCAGTTTCACATAGTAAAAACTTCTAGAACACCCAATGGACTGCCAATAATGTTTTGGTGTACTGAGAATTATTGGCAACCCAAGTATGCAACATGACTTAACAGCACCATCTTTCTCTCATGCTTGCTCTCACTCTTTTTGTTCACTCACTCCTCCTTTTCAGTCGCTCATTCTCTTTTGTTCTTACCCTCTCTGTCCTACATGAGGTTAGCCACATCCTCTAGTTTAGCCACATCCTCTAAATTAGCCAAACTGTCAAAGATCATGCCCATCACTCTGTGAAAGGTTCTCCTAGGTTGAGGTCTCTGCATTAAGTGCTTTATTACTCACTCAACCTGATGGAGCAAGAAGGAAGGCACTACTGCATGAAATGCATTTCTAGCTATCCCCTCTCCCATCTGGGCTCTTATACAGTCAAATTACTAACGACCACTTGACTGTGAGTATGTATGTTTGTGCATGGGTGCTTCTCATGCTCCATCCCTGGTGATGTCATCGCAGGTCCTACAACATATATAAAACACAGAGCCTAACTGACAGAAGAACAACACAATTAGGGCTCTTGGAAGGGAGGAAAAAATGACAAAATGAGAATACAACTAAGACATTCTTATCTCAGACACAACTTAGCGCTTCTAACAGAAGTCACTGACCTATCGCCACCACAGAGATCCAGTAGGCTGAAGGACCAGCAGGGTTGTCACTGCTGTGGGAGGAGCCATTGTGTAGTTTGGTAGAAAGTACTGTATACTGGATAAGCCAACAAAAGCCTCTAAGACCTGTGATGACATCAGCATCATGTGATCACCTGTGTGGGTGGAGTCAGGGATCACATGACCAGGGGCTGATCACTGTATCCAGGAGTCTGCTGAGCTGGTGATGTCTGGAAATCAGCATGGATTTACCATGTAGTAGAGTTGTGTGTGTGATGTGTGGGGATCATAATGGATGTACCATGTAGCACAGCTGTGTGGCACATTGTATAAGTCACTGAGTATGAACATCCACAATTGCTTGGTGATATCATGCTCAATTGGAAGAATGGCTACCTCCCCCTCTCTTGTGAGTTGCAGTCAACATTGGTGGGCTATATTTCAGATATGCTTGAAAAGATCCAGGAGACTCAAAACAGAAAAAAATTGTATTTGCTTCATAATCACTATTACTAACCATTCTTTGCTGTTTTCCCCTGCAATGGAACACATATAATACACTTTGATGGGCATCTATTATTTGCAATATACCTTAACTGACCCAAGTGTTTACATTCCTGGGTATCTGCAGTACCTTTGTAATTGGTTAATTAATACAAATTAATACCGCTATGCAGCATTAGTGTGGGTGATGGTGCCTAAATGATGCACTCTCGTGATTATTTCGAAAGTGTACTGAATATTTATAAATTAAGTGTTATAATAGTTTGGAACTTGGAAACAAGCATTCTATTTAACCTTAAACATAACCTTGTTCATCCCCAAAATAACAAAAACAAGCAAGACTGAGCAGCCAAGCTTAACATTACATGTCTACAGGGAACTACATTACCAGTGCGTTGGCAACAATCCAGATACTGGAAATGTAGTCCAGCAATCATAATGAGGGCATTTTGGCAATTCAGTTATGTTGAGTGAACCCATAACCTTTAAGGTCCCCTGTAAATACAGTAGGGATTGCAGCAAATTACATTTATGTAGTTTATCGCCATTAAATAAAATGTTTCCACAGGCAATTTAAGGCCAGATACACTGCTTCTTCCAGCTATATCACAGATGTGTCTGTTCATTAAGGCAAACCATTTTATAATACAACATATGAATTATTCATCTGACTATATTACATAGTGCAGTGTGTCGCAATGTTCCCAAACCAAGTACCCCCTACTCAAACAAATTATTGTTTTCAGAAGATGGAGTACATGTATGATAGCTAAGAGTATCGGAAAAGTTTATCTTGAACGGTTCCACCTTTAACCCCTTGAAGACCAGTTTTACCTTAAGGGTGTTGTCTGAGTACATTTTTTATACAGCCTTTGACTCCATGTGATAAAAACGATGCAAAATCAATAAACTCACTGCGGCTTGTCTCCCTTTACTTTGTAAAAAATGTTAAATAAAATCACACATGTGGTATCCCTGCGTCGTAATGACCCAGAGAAGGGTCATTAAGTTGGTACATTATTTAACCCCTTAATGACATGGCCCCTTTTTTTCTTTTGTCCCTATTTCTTTTTTTCCTCCCCGAAACATAAAAACTATATAAACTTGGTATCGCCGGAATCGTGTGACTCAGAATAATGTTATCACATTATTTATTCTGCATGTTGAATGCCGTAAAAATGAAATCCAAAAAACAAATGGCAGAATTTCTTTTTTTTCCCGCAGTCTCCCTACAAATGTTTTTACAAAAGTTATGCAATACATTATATATACCCAAAAATGATGCCATCAAAAAGTACAACTTGTCCCACAAAAAACAAGCCCTCATATGGCCTGGTCAATGGAAAAATGAAAACGTTATGGCTCTTGGAACGCAACTGTAAAATTAGTTAAAATTCAGTGATTAGACCATTTAAATAACCTGCCCTGGTGGGCACGACAGGATCGTAGGAAACCCGCCACTCAAGGGGTTAAACTGGGAGCACATGTAGCAGCAGTGTGCTGCATGGGCAATTACCGAGCAGCAAAACTGCACACATCTTACCACAACTTGCCGTAATCTTGCAATGAGGTTACTAGCATCTTGGTTTTATAGGTGAAAAACATTTTTTTAACGTTTCACCTGTAAAAACAGTGCTGCCAATGACCTCCTGCAAAACTATGGCATATCATGTTTTGTTGTGTAGTTGTAAGGTGCTTTCCCTAAAAAGTTCAATGGGTTACCATAATGATGAGCATGCAACAAAGTTGTTTTTTAGGAGTGAGAGGGAGAGCATGGGAGCAGCAAGACGCCAGTGGTGTAAGCGTTGTGTCCTGTAGGAAGACCCCAAGAATGACAAGAGTCAGCAGTGCAGGGAAGCTGGAGAAGTGTGCAGAACTTTAGGAATGGCAGCAACTCAGTTGGTACTGTTGTGTGGACCAGGAAAGGACCACAACAGTTATAACTGAGGAGGTGCGACACTATGCAAGCTTCCAAGTTTCATCTGAAAAGAAGAGCAGCTGCTGTAATAAAAAGAGAGTTGAAGATCTGTGGAAATGATTGCTACCTCTGCCTCCATGGGAAAAGAAATGTAGGGATTCTTCAGGAACTTCTGAGGAGATTGCATGCACGGGAGAGTAACAACACAAAGGCGGATCAGAATCAGGAGTACTTCTGCATTGTTACAGTAAGTGAGGGAGGCCTCATAAAACACACTATACTCTATTCTATAAACTTGCATTGCAGAGCTTGTTTACTTAACCTGCGGACAGTATGCGGTAAGTTGCAATTGCAAATTACCAGTTTTTGTTGAAGTACTTCATGTTCTAATTCATGTGTTCATTGCCGACACGGAAATTAATAGTCATTCAATATAACATAGCATGCTGCGAATTGCCGGCCACGAGCGGAGAATCGCAGTGATTCTCCGCTTGTGGACAGGGGCCCGGCGCTTTCCATAGCAATGCTATGGAAAGCTTCAGACGGCGTGATCCGCCCGTGGACAGGCACCCTAAGGAGAGCACTTATAAGGTGTGTGAGGAGACTTATAAGGCCATCCATGCTCCTCTGGAAAATATGCAAATGGAAAAATGAAACAATACCTCTGCAGTGCCACGTATTCGAAGGCAGCATTCTGCAAGTCAATGTCAGACTTTTTAAACATGCCTTATACCAATGACTGGGTATTATGAGCCAAAGCCAGAATGACCATACACAGAAAGCTGTTTTGGGGTGATTGACCCTCATCAGTGTGCAGCAGGTTTCTGGCTTGGCTAGTGAGAGGCCTATAGACGTAGGTCAGGAAGGGTATCGTTTCTCCTTTTAGGTGCTCTCCTTAAGAAAAAAAACATACTCTTTCTGACCTAAATCCTTTATTTCACAAAGCAGAATAAAATGCAAAATAAAACTGTGATTAAACTTTCCACCTTGAAGAAACCACTACTCAACTTTATACCACAAAATATATTTCTAAAAACATATAAGATGTATTATAAATGAAGCTGTTGTCATAGTAAATGTTTAGGCCATTCATAGATTTAGATTATTTATATTTACGGCTGAAGTTCCTGGCAGAATTGTAGACAGAAGAGGTGATAATAATATAGAATGGGCATACATTTGAAATGCAGCATTGACGCACATATTTCTACATGGAGGATAAGGCATAGAAGCTTCTCATAGAAATAAAAATGCAATTTCAGTAAGGGCACTGACTTTGCCTGTGTGAAAACAGAGTTGGAGCCAAGAAATGTGCATGAAGGAAACAGTAAGACCTTCTATGGAGCTTATGTCTGCACATGATTAATGACTGCGACACCTTAGCTCTGTCAGGACAGAAATTTGTCTTGCTTTCTGCTCATATAAATATCATTTCTGGATCATATGTGAATTAATGAAACAAATGTACATTATTGCAGATTGTCAGCAAATCACCAAGACCCTGATATGTCAAGAAATGGCTGCATATTAACCCAAAGAAAAACACGCACGTTTTATACGTTTATAATAAATGTTTTTTTCCAGTGTAAATGCCCTTTAACCCCTTCCTGTCGTGAACAATTGTAGTTTCTTTGCTGTTGTATTTTTCATCCCTGCCTTTGAAGGCTGTGACTTATTTTTCCATCAACATAATTGTTTGAGGGTTTGTTTTTTCGTGTGACATTATGATTTATGGTATCATTAAATGTACCATATAGTGTACTTTAAAGCTTTTTAAAATTTCAAAGTGTGGTGAAATAAGAAAAAGGGAGGGAGTTTATTTTTATGGTGTTTACAGTGTGGTAAAAATTACATGTTGACTTTATTCTGTGGCTCAGTACAATTATGGTGATACCAAATTTACATAGCACTTATTATTTTTTACTACTTAAAAAAATATATATATATTTTTTTTTTAAAGGGGTTGTCTTGCAGAGAAAGTTTTTTTTTTCTGCAGAGTCCACCTGCAAAGAAAAGCACCTAAAATAGACATTAAAAGCGTTTTGCACTTACTTGAACTTCCTTTTTCTGCACCTTGTAAATTTTCTTTTACAAGATGGCGCCGCGGTTCTTCTCCCATGGTGCACCGCGGTTTTTTTCCCATGGTGCACCACTGTATCTTCGCCGACGTGCGCGCTCCCGATGACGTCGGTCACATGATCTAGTGACCGACGTCATCATGGTAGGAGGGAACAGTTCTCCGCTGAAGCTGTCAGCTCCAGCAAGAGCGTCCCTGATAACAGAGAGTGGAGGAGCAGTCAGTATACTGCTCCTGCTCGCACTCCACCACTCTTTGGACATCGCTGCTTTATTGTTCAACTAGGGGGACTCGGAAGACAATTGTTGGGGATAGGAAGGAACACTTCTCCACTGAAGCTGTCAGCTCCAGCAAGAGCGTCCCTGATAACAGAGAGTGGAGGGGGAGCAGGCAGTATACTGCTCCTGCTCGCACTCCACCACTCTTAGGACATCGCTGCTTCATTTTTCAACTAGGGGGACTCGCAAGACACCCACCCCCGGCCCCCGACACCCACCCCCGGCCCCCGACACCCACCCCCGGCCCCTGACAGTCACCACTGGACCCCGACAGTCACCCCCAGGCCCCGACAGTCACCCCCAAGCCTCGACAGTCACCCCTGGGCCCCCACAATCAACAACAGGCCCAAAAACACATAACCGGGCCCCGGCAGGCCCGAGCCCCCCACCGCCCCCCCGGGGACCCCAGAGAGGACAGGGAAACAAAAGGGAAGACAATACAACAATCACCCACCCACTTACCTGGTGTCTGCTCGGATAAGGCTCCTAGGTCTGGTCATCCTGTCTCTGCTCCCGCTCCTGATTCTTCTGCTCTCCGCGGCCAGTCGAGTAATGGGCACTCGGCGCGCTCACGCGACATAATAGGTCGTCTGCGCATGCGCAGACGACCAGAAGTGCGCGGGCACTATTCTAAGGCTCGTCCACGACCAAGAAGATTCCATCTGTGCAGGTGCGAATAAAGAAGAAGCAAGAAGATGGATCCTTGGTCGGAGCCAGGACAACGGAGTCGTCAACACAGGGGGGGGGGCACCCCTAAAGGTAAGTGAATAACATATCTTATGCACAATGTATATTACAAAGTGCATGGATATGGTCATACAGAAGTGTATGCATTGACTTCTGTTCATGGTACAACCCCTTTAATTTTGCTGCTTGTCGCCAAATTTTGATACATCTAACTTTTTTCTTTTTGCATTGATGGGGCTGTGTGAGGACTTGTTTTTGGGGTGCATATAACTTTTTCATTATTTTTTATATATTTTTTTTTTTTTGGTACACAGTGTTGATACAAAACTGTCATTTTTTATGGCATCGACCTTGTGGGATAAAGGTTATGTTTTATTAACATCAATTAATTATTAAAAACATGGCAATGCTATGATGTTTATTTTTTTACTGCTTATAGTGTGTATGCAAAAAGTGGGAAAAGGATGTTCTTTTGAACTTTTAAAAGTTTTATTAAACTATTTTTGTCTGTTTATTTTAGTTCGCTAGTGGAACTTTATCATGTGATCTTCTGATTGCTTCTACATTTTTCTATATTGCAGTGTATTGATCCCTGGCTGTCATTCTATGACACAGATAGGGTGTAATAATAGTAATAGAATAGTACACTCTAAGGCCTCATGTCCACGGGGAAAATCAAATCTGCTCCGGATTTGTAACGCGGATTTGGGCCGCGGATGCAGTGCGGATGAGCTTAAAATAGTATTTTATTGCATGCGGATGACACGCGGATGCGTTTTTTTTCACGCGTGTATGCACGCGGATGGCATTTTTGCATCTGCGCGTGAAAAAAAATGCAAGGCCACTGAAAAAGAAGCCAAACTTGTAATCCGCATGCAGATTTCACGCACCCAAATAAATGGCATTTAACACCCGCAGCGGATTTCCCGCACCCCATAGAGATCAATGGGGCCATCCGGAGCGTGATCCGCACCTAAATGGAGCATGTCCATTTTTTTTCATGCTCCATGATTTTTCTAATTCACATTTATTGACCATCCGCGGGTATTTAGCTACCCGCGGGTGGTCAATGCATTCCTATGGGGCGCGGATCCGCGCGCGGGTGATCCGCTGCGGATTTTAATTATTATTTTCCCCGTGGACATGAGGCCTAAGGCCTCATGTCCACGGGGAAAATCAGATCCGCTGCAGATTCTCCATGGAGAATCTGCAGCGGGTCCCTCCTGCCCCGCGGACATGAGCGCCGAAAATAAGAATTTAAAAGTATTTACCATCCGGCGCGGGCGGAGAAGATCAGCTGTTCCTCACGGCCGGATCTTCATTTTCGGCCGGCGGATGAATTCCTGACGCCGGCGGCACGTCGCCGGCACGTCGCCGACGTGCCGCGCGCATGCGCCGGGCACATCCGCCGAGCCGAAGCAAGGAAGATGCGGCCGTGAGGAACAGCTGACCTTCCCCGCCCGCGCCGGATGGTAAATACTTTAAATTCCTATTTTAGGTCTCCCGCGGATCCGGACGGCTTCCATAGGCTTCAATAGAAGCCCGCGGGAGCCGTCCCCGCGGGAGACCCGCACGAAAATGGAGCATGGTCCGGATTTTTCCATGCTCCATTTTTTTTTAAATCCCTTTTATTGACGATCCGCGGGTATTTATCTACCCGCGGGTGGTCAATGCATCCCTATGGGATGCGGATCCGCATGCGGGATATCCGCTGCGGATCTTAAATCATATTTTGCCCGTGGACATGAGCCCTTAGGCTTTCACCAGGTCTCTGACCGCCATGACAACAAAACAGAACCCCATGTTTGTGTCAAGAGGGGGGCCAATAGCAGGAAAGAACTGGAGCTCCTCATTCTGTCCAATCACTTAAATGTCATGGTCAACATTACTAATACTGGGCCCTGAGGCCGGGTGTCAGCTATGTCTCACAATCAGAATTTAACGGATATGAAGTGGGGACAGATTGTGATTAGAGATGTGCGAGCACGTTCGGTAAAGGCAGTTACTCGAGTGAGCATCAGTCTTCTCGAGTAACTGCATGTTCGTCCGAGCAAATGCGGGGGGTGGAACGAGGGCGGCGGGGAGGAGCGGGGGGAGAGTGAGAGAGCTCTCTCTCTCTCCCAACCCCCCTCCCAGCCGCTCACCCCCGTCACCCCCCTGTATTTGCTCGGACAAGCATGAAGTTACTCGAGAAGAGTGATGCTCGCTCGAGTAACTGCCTTTACCGAGCGTGCTCGCTCATTTTTAATTGTAATCCTACTTCATACTGCCCTATCTGACTTTGGTGGATGCTGCGTAGGGGTTAATTAACAAAAAAGCAAAATCTACCAAAAGATGTAATTATACAAGTATTTCTTTACCCCCAAAAAAGTTTGCCCTATAATTTGATGATTAAAGGGGTTGTCTCGCGAAAGCAAGTGGGTCTATACACTTCTGTATGGCCATATTAATGCACTTTGTAATATACATCGTGCATTAAATATGAGCCATACAGAAGTTATTCACTTACCTGCTCCGTTGCTAGCGTCCCCGTTGCCATGGTTCCGTCTAACTTCAGTGTCTTCTTGCTTTTTTAGACGCGCTTGCGCAGATGCATCTTCTCCCTTCGGCTGGTCTTGGAAGCATCAGTGTTTTGGCTCCGCCCCCTTGTACGCATCATCGCGTAGCTCCGCCCCCGTCACGTGCTGATTCCAGCCAATCAGGAGGCTGGAACCGGCACACGTCATGGGGCGGAGCTACGCGATGATGCGTACAAGGGGGCGGAGCCAAAACGCCGATGCTTCCAAGACCAGCCGAAGGGAGAAGATGCATCTGCGCAAGCGCGTCTAAAAAAGCAAGAAGACACCGACGTTAGACGGAACCATGGCAACGGGGACGCTAGCAACGGAGCAGGTAAGTGAATAACTTCTGTATGGCTCATATTTAATGCACGATGTATATTACAAAGTGCATTACTATGGCCATACAGAAGTGTATAACCCCACTTGCTGCCGCGAGACAACCCCTTTAAACAATATATTCAAATAGAATATATAATGAAGAGTTCTGCAATCTTCTTATATATTTTGTGTTTTTAGTCCACATCATTTAATTTTTTTTCTTTGCTGTGACTGAATGGAAACATTCTACAAGTTTATATTCAGAAGTTAAAAACCAACACTGACCATGTCTAACTGACACTGATGTTGGGCTTCTTAAAAGAGACAGAGCTGACATTTAATGAGCCATAAAGCCTCTGGATGTAAACAAAGAATGTTTCCATTCACTAACAGCAAGCAGAGATCTTAAAGCTAGTGAGAAATTGAAACACAAACCATATTTGAAAGTTACAGAACACTTCATTTTACAATAAATTAGCTTTATTAACATAAAACTATATAATCTCTGTGGAATGTTATATATAACCAATAGAGATGAGCGAACGTACTCGTCCGAGCTTGATACTCGTTCGAGTATTAGCGTGTTCGAGATGCTCGTTACTAGAGGCGAGCACCACGCGGTGTTCGAGTTACTTTCACTTTCATCTCTGAGACGTTAGCGCGCTTTTCTGGCCAATAGAAAGACAGGGAAGGCATTACAACTTCCCCCTGCGACGTTCAAGCCCTATACCACCCCCCTGCAGTGAGTGGCTGGCGAGATCAGGTGTCACCCGAGTATAAAAATCGGCCCCTCCCGTGGCTCGTCACTCCCGCTGATGCCGGAGCTGATATAGGGAGAGTGTTAGGATTGATTTTAGGCTTCAAGAACCCCAACGGTCCTTCTTAGGGCCACATCTGACCGTATGCAGTACTGTTGAGGCTGCTTTTTGCAGTGTTGCATTTTTATTTTTTTTTGTATATCGGCCGTGCAGAGCATTGCATCCTGCAGTAATTTTACATAGTCCACGGCCAGTAGTGGTGGTGAGGCAGGGACAGTGAAAGACATATCCAGTCTATATAGGCAGTGGGCTTTTCCAAAAAAATTTGGGAAAAAAAATCTATTTGGGCTGCCTGTGACCGTCCTGACTGTACTGCGTCTCTGCTGGGGGTAGTTGTCCTAATTCATACGCAGCCAGCTAAGTGTTACAGCAGGCTTGCGCAAAATTCTTTCCTGCCTCTGCGTTGCCTCTTACATCACCGCTGTCATCCTGTCCACAGTGAAACAGTCTGCAGTAATTTTACATAGTCCACGGCCAGTAGTGGTGGTGAGGCAGGGACAGTGAAAGACATATCCAGTCTATATAGGCAGTGGGCCTTTCCAACAAATTTGGGGAAAAAAATCTATTTGGGCTGCCTGTGACCGTCCTGACTGTACTGCGTCTCTGCTGGGGGTAGTTGTCCTAATTCATATGCAGCCAGCTAAGTGTTACAGCAGGCTTGCGCAAAATTCTTTCCTGCCTCTGCCTTGCCTCTTACATCACCGCTGTCATCCTGTCCAGAGTGAAACAGTCTGCAGTAATTTTACATAGTCCACGGCCAGTAGTGGTGGTGAGGCAGGGACAGTGAAAGACATATCCAGTCTATATAGGCAGTGAGCTTTTCCAAAAAAAATTGGGAAAAAAAATCTATTTGGGCTGCCTGTGACCGTCCTGACTGTACTGTGTCTCTGCTGGGGGTAGTTGTCCTAATTCATACTCAGCCAGCTAAGTGTTATAGCAGGCTTGCGCAAAATTCTTTTCTGCCTCTGCGTTGCCTCTTACATCACCGCTGTCATCCTGTCCAGAGTGAAACAGTCTGCAGTAATTTTACATAGTCCACGGCCAGTAGTGGTGGTGAGGCAGGGCAGTGAAAGACATATCCAGTCTATATAGGCAGTGGGCTTTTCCAAAAAAATTTGGGAAAAAAAATGTATTTGGTCTGCCTGTGACCGTCCTGACTGTACTGCGTCTCTGCTGGGGGTAGTTGTCCTAATTCATACGCAGCCAGCTAAGTGTTACAGCAGGCTTGCGCAAAATTCTTTCCTGCCTCTGCTGTGCGTTCCGTAAGTGAAGTCAGCCTCCAACCACAGGCCAATAAGCGGCACATTTAATTACAACGTTCTGTTTCTGCACTACTGGTAATACAGCATGCTGAGGGGTAGGGGTAGGCCTAGAGGACGTGGACGCGGGCGAGGACGCGGAGGCCCAAGTCAGGGTGTGGGCACAGGCCGAGCTCCTGATCCAGGTGTATCGCAGCCGACTGCTGCGGGATTAGGAGAGAGGCACGTTTCTGGCGTTCCCACATTCATCTCACAATTAATGGGTCCACGCGGTAGACCTTTATTAGAAAATGAGCAGTGTGAGCAGGTCCTGTCGTGGATGGCAGAAAGTGCATCCAGCAATCTATCGAGCGCCCAAAATTCTGCGCCGTCCACTGCTGCAACTCTGAATCCTCTGGCTGCTGCTCCTCCTTCCTCCCAGCCTCCTCACTCTATTACAATGACACATTCTGAGGAGCAGGCAGACTCCCAGGAACTGTTCTCGGGCCCCTGCCCAGAATGGGCAGCAATGGTTCCGAATCCTCTCCCACTGGAGAAGTTTGTCGTGACCGATGCCCAACCTTTGGAAAGTTCCCGGGGTCCGGGGGATGAGGCTGGGGACTTCCGGGAACTGTTTCAAGAGCTTTCAGTGGGTGAGGAGGACGATGACGATGAGACACAGTTGTCTATCACTCAGGTAGTAGTAATTGGAGTAAGTCGGAGGGAGGAGCGCACAGAGGATTCGGAGGAAGAGCAGCAGAACGATGAGGTGACTGACCCCACCTGGTTTGCTACGCCTACTGAGGACAGGTCTTCAGAGGGGGAGGCAAGTGCAGCAGCAGGGCAGGTTGGAAGAGGCAGTGCGGTGGCCAGGGGTAGAGGAAGGGCCAGACCGAATAATCCACCAACTGTTTCCCAAAGCGCCCCCTCGCGCCATGCCACCCTGCAGAGGCCGAGGTGCTCAAAGGTCTGGCAGTTTTTCACTGAGAGTGCAGAAGACCGACGAACAGTGGTGTGCAACCTTTGTCGCGCCAAGATCAGCCGGGGAGCCACCACCACCAGCCTCACCACCACCAGCATGCGCAGACATATGATGGCCAAGCACCCCACAAGGTGGGACGAAGGCCGTTCACCGCCTCCGGTTTGCACCGCTGCCTCTCCCCCTGTGCCCCAACCTGCCACTGAGATCCAACCCCCCTCCCAGGACACAGGCACTACCGTCTCCTGGCCTGCACCCACACCCTCACCTCCGCTGTCCTCGGCCCCATCCACCAATGTCTCTCAGCGCACCGTCCAGCTGTCGATAGCGCAAGTGTTGGAGCGCAAGCGCAAGTACGCCGCCACGCACCCGCACGTTGAAGCGTTAAACGTGCACATAGCCAAATTTATCAGCCTGGAGATGCTGCCGTATAGGGTTGTGGAAACGGAGGCTTTCAAAGGTATGATGGCGGCGGCGGCCCAGCGCTACTCAGTTCCCAGTCGCCACTACTTTTCCCGATGTGCCGTCCCAGCCCTGCACGACCTCGTCTCCCGCAACATTGTACGCGCTCTCACCAACGCGGTTACTGCCAAGGTCCACTTAACAACGGACACGTGGACAAGCACAGGCGGGTAGGGCCACTATATCTCCCTGACGGCACATTGGGTGAATTTAGTGGAGGCTGGGACAGAGTCAGAGCCTGGGACCGCTCACGTCCTACCCACCCCCAGAATTGCGGGCCCCAGCTCGGTGGTGGTATCTGCGGCGGTGTACGCTTCCTCCACTAAACCACCCACCTCCTCCTCCTCCTACGCAACCTCTGTCTCGCAATCAAGATGTGTCAGCAGCAGCATGTCGCCAGCAGTCGGTGTCGCGCGGCGTGGCAGCACAGCGGTGGGCAAGCGTCAGCAGGCCGTGCTGAAACTACTCAGCTTAGGAGAGAAGAGGCACACGGCCCACGAACTGCTGCAGGGTCTGATAGAGCAGACCGACCGCTGGCTTGCGCCGCTGAGCCTCCAACCGGGCATGGTCGTGTGTGACAACGGCCGTGACCTGGTGGCGCCTCTGCAGCTTGGCAGCCTCACGCACGTGCCACGCCTGGCCCACGTCTTTAATTTGGTGGTTCAGCGCTTTCTGAAAAGCTACCCACACTTGTCAGACCTGCTCGGAAAGGTGCGCCGGCTCTGCGCACATTTCCGCAAGTCCCACACGGACGCTGCCACCCTGTGCACCCTGCAACATTGGTTTCATCTGCCAGTGCACCGACTGCTGTGTGACGTGCCCACACGGTGGAACTCTACGCTCCACATGTTGGCCAGGCTCTATGAGCAGCGTAGAGCTATAGTGGAATACCATCTCCAACATGGGCGGCGCAGTGGGAGTCAGCCTCCTCAATTCTTTACAGAAGAGTGGGCCTGGTTGGCAGACATCTGCCAGGTCCTTGGAAACTTTGAGGAGTCTACCCAGATGGTGAGCGGCGATGCTGCAATCATTAGCGTCACCATTCCTCTGCTATGCCTCTTGAGAAGTTCCCTGCAAAGCATAAAGGCAGACGCTTTGCGCTCGGAAACAGAGGCGGGGGAAGACAGTATGTCACTGGATAGTCAGAGCACCCTCCTGTCTATATCTCAGCGCGTTGAGGAGGAGGAGCATGAGGAGGAGGGGGGAGAGACAGCTTGGCCCACTGCTGAGGGTACCCATGCTGCTTGCCTGTCATCCTTTCAGCGTGTATGGCCTGAGGAGGAGGAGGAGGAGGAGGAGGATCCTGAAAGTGATCTTCCGAGTGAGGACAGCCATGTGTTGCGTACAGGTACCCTGGCACACATGGCTGACTTCATGTTAGGATGCCTTTCTCGTGACCCTCGCATTACACGCATTCTGGCCACTACGGATTACTGGGTGTACACACTGCTCGACCCACGGTATAAGGAGAACCTTTCCACTCTCATACCCGAAGAGGAAAGGGGTTCCAGAGTGATGCTATACCACAGGACCCTGGCGGACAAACTGATGGTAAAATTCCCATCCGACAGCGCTAGTGGCAGAAGGCGCAGTTCCGAGGGCCAGGTAGCAGGGGAGGCGCGGAGATCAGGCAGCATGTACAGCACAGGCAGGGGAACACTCTCTAAGGCCTTTGACAGCTTTCTGGCTCCCCAGCAAGACTGTGTCACCGCTCCCCAGTCAAGGCTGAGTCGGCGGGAGCACTGTAAAAGGGAAGGGAATACGTAGCCGATCGCACGACCGTCCTCCGTGACGCCTCTGCCCCCTACAACTACTGGGTGTCGAAGCTGGATGTGTGGCCTGAACTCGCTCTGTGTGCCCTGGAGGTGCTTGCTTGTCCTGCGGCTAGCGTCTTGTCAGAGAGGGTGTTTAGTGCGGCTGGGGGAATCATCACAGATAAGCGTACAGGCCTCTCAACCAACAGTGCCGACAGGCTTACACTCATCAAGATGAACAAAGCCTGGATTTCCCCAGACTTCTCTTCTCCACCAGCGGACAGCAGCGATACCTAAACAATACGTAGGCTGCACCCGCGGATGGAAGCATTGTTCTCTATCACCATCAAAAACGTGGACCTTTTAGCTTCATCAATCTGTGTATAATATTCATCCTCCTCCTCCTGCTCCTCCTCCTGAAACCTCACGTAATCACGCCGAATGGGCAATTTTTCTTAGGCCCACAAGGCTCAGTCATATAATTTTTGTAAACAATTTTTATACGTTTCAATGCTCATTAAAGCATTGAACCTTGCACCTGAACCAATTTCTATTTTAACTGGGCTGCCTCCAGGCCTAGTTACAAATTAAGCCACATTAACGAAAGCGATTAATGGGTTTCACCTGCCCTCTGGGTTGGGCATGGGAAATTTTTCTGACGTACATTAGTACTGTTGGTACACCAATTTTTGGGGGCCCTCGCCTACAGTGTAATCCAATTAATTTTTTGCCCACCTGCATTAAAGCTGACGTTTCATCAGCTGTGCTGGGCACTGCAATGGGATATATTTATGTACCGCCGGTGGCTTCCTGGCACCCACCCATGCTGTTGGTCCACACGGAGTTGTAACTGCATGTGTCCACTTCTAAAGAACCCCAGTCTGACTGGGGCATGCATTGTGGGCCGAAGCCCACCTGCATTAAACATGACAATACCTCAGCTGTGCTGGGCACTGCAATGGGATATATTTACGTACCGTCGGTGGGTTCCAGGGAGCCACCCATGCTGTCGGTCCACACGGAGTTGTAACTGCATGTGTCCACTTATAAAGAACCCCAGTCTGACTGGGGCATGCAGTGTGGGCCGAAGCCCACCTGCATTAAACATGACATTACCTCAGCTGTGATGGGCAATGCAATGGGATATATTTATGTACCGCCGGTGGCTTCCTGGTACCCACCCATGCTGTCGGTCCACAGGGACTTCACAATAGGGAGTTGTACCTGCCTGTGTCTATGAATTAAAAACCCCGGTCAGGTTGGGGCATGCAGTGTGGGCCGAAGCCCACCTGCATTTACTCTGACGTTAGCTCTGCTGTCCAGGGCACTGCAATGGGATACATTTATGTACAGCCGGTGGGTTCCAGGGAGCCACCCATGCTGTGGGTGCACATGGAATTCCCATTGCGGAGTTGTACCTGCCTGTGACTATTTATAAAAAACCGCGATCTGACTGGGGCATGCAGACACCTTGACAGAATGAATAGTGTGTGGCACATAGGTTCCCCATTGCTATGCCCACGTGTGCAGCTCCTGATGGCGGTGGCACAGGATTATATTTCTCATTGCTTCTGTACAGCATTGTGGGCTATCGCCCCGCCCCTTTTAAAGAGGGTCGCTGCCTAGCCGTGCCAACCCTCTGCAGTGTGTGCCTGCGGTTCCTCCTCATGGCAGACGCACTTATAAATAGACATGAGGGTGGTGTGGCATGAGGGCAGCTGAAGGCTGCGCAGGGACACTTTGGTGTGCGCTGTGGACACTGGGTCGTGCAGGGGGGGTTGGGCAGCATGTAACCCAGGAGAAGTGGCAGCGGAGTGTCATGCAGGCAGTGATTGTGCTTTGTTGGAGTTAGTGTGGTGCTTAGCTAAGGTATGCATTGCTAATGAGGGCTTTTCAGAAGTAAAAATTGTTGGGAGGGGGGGGGTCCACTCTTGCCGCTATTGTGGCTTACTAGTGGGACCTGGGAACTTGAGATGCAGCCCAACATGTAGCCCCTCGCCTGCCCTATCCGTTTCTGTGTCGTTCCCATCACTTTCTTGAATTGCCCAGATTTTCACAAATGGAAAACCTTAGCGAGCATCGGCGATATACAAAAATGCTCGGGTCGCCCATTGACTTCAATGGGGTTCGTTACTCGAAACGAACCCTCGAGCATCGCGAAAATTTCGTCCCGAGTAACGAGCACCCGAGCATTTTGGTGCTCGCTCATCTCTAATAACCAACCATAATCTTAATCTTTAAAAGTCATCAAAGGTCAATTACAAATTAAAGTTATTAAAATGGCTAAATGCAAAGCTGCTGTACATATTTAATGAATACCAGCAATTATTTTATGACCCTTTTAATTAATCTTATGAAATTTACATTAACCCATCAATTATTGTCAGTACTGTCATTACAAAAAGGTGGCTATCTAGCAAATAGAACTACAGGCAGAATCAATATTATTATAAACCATTTTTAGAGAAACCACTAATTTGATGGGGTTACTTCAGTGATCAGCTTTTGAATACAGAATAAATATTTTAGATGATTACACTATATTACAAAACCATCAAATTGCAATTGCATAAATCATTCCCATCCACCTCAAGAGAATCCTAACTTTACAGATTCAAAGCATGATGAATTTCATATTTTTCACAAATCCCATTTGGACTTGATTCAACTTTGCAAATTGCTAAGTAAAGCAACTCATTGCATTTATCTGTTGTTAGTTTTTTATTCTTTGGGATTTCAGACCAACACTGCAATCATAGAATTTAAATGTCAATTGTTCTTTAATCTGACTTCATTGTAACTACAGAAAACAAAAGGTAAGAACTTTTGTTCAGAGGGCAAAAACATGGGGAAATAAGGAGGACTACTGGCGACGGGATTCTATTCTATTGCATATAAACCAATTAGCCATAACATTAAATATAACTATATGATAATAATATTGGTGCCCCTTGTCTTTCCAAAACAGTTCTGAACTATTGAGGCAGGGATTGCACAAGACTACTGAAGGTATCCTGTGATATCTGACAACAAGACATTAGCAGCAGATTTTTTTTAAGTCTTGTAAGTTGTGAGGTGGAGCCTTCATAGATAGGACTTGCTTTTCCAGAGTATCCAACAGTTGCACAATCGGATTGAGATCTGGGAACACCTTTTGAACTCTTTGTCCTCAAACCATTCTTGAACAATTTTTGCAGTGTGGCAAGGCACATTATCCTGCTGTAAGAGGTAATTGCTATTAGAGAATACCATTACCAAGGAGTATACTTCATCTACTCCGGTTCCCCAAAAATAAGACCTACCCTGAAAATAAACCCAACCATGATATTTCTGGATTTTTGGGGAGGCTTGAAATATAGCCCTAACATGAAAATAAGCCCTAGCTGCATTACATAAAAAGGAATACATTACCTAGCAGGCTCGGTAATGCCACGGCTCAGACAATTTATAAATCCCGCTTCCACAACACAATGGCTGTGCTCGGTTAGCATCCACTCCTCAGACAATCAATTCAGCACTTGATAAACCAACCAATCACAGCCAACGGATTGGTTCATCAAGCGCTGCATTAATTAGCTGAGCAGCACTCGAGAACCAATCAGAGTCATCGCTTCTTGGAGGCAGGATTTTTGAAACCCGTAACCAGGAAGTGATCTTCAGTGGGCAGTCGATGACTGCAAAAAGCACGCCAGAGCCCTGGAGAGCAGCAGGAGTGACCTGGACTGAGCCTGCTAGGTAAGTATAACAACATCTGTAGTAAAAAGAGATGAATAAAGTGTCCCCCCAGCTGTCCAGTATCAGTCAGCTGACGTTCAGGACCCTAGGAAAGCTGAGTTGACATCCTTGCCCCTTACTAGATAGATATTAGAAGGGTAAATAGATACCAGAGTGATAGATAAAGATATGTGATTAATAGATATGCATTGGGATGTGGAGGTTGTAGTCTGACAGTCATTTTGTATAGTTTGTAGAGAGAAGAGTTAGATGCCTTTCCACATATAGGAGCTGGGTGCTGAAATACCTTTGAAGTAGACTTCAGGAAAGGCTGTTACACTTCTCCCCCAGGGGGTCTTTGATGTCCTACAGCCCCTCTGGAGCCAGAGCCAGCAAATGTTCATATAGGAAATAAGGAGAGGAAACAGGCTTCACACCTCAGCAGCTCTTTCCCTCCCTTACTGGTCCAAATGGTCGTAACTGAACTGATAACTTTCAAAGTCCCTCAGGAAAATGTCCAGGTCTCCCTCTTCCTCTAAAACAGGGAAGAAATCTCGTTGGGGTTGCACGTTCCTCGTGCCGTTGGACTCACGTGTCCGTGCTCTTAAAATCTGTGCATCGAGTTCTGCCATTCGCAACCGGTGCTTACGCTCAGCTTGGCATTCACGCTCTGCGGCTTCTGGCTCTGCCTGGCGTTCACGCTCTGTGGCTTCTCGCTCTGCCTGGCATTCTCGCTTAGCGTTTTCTTTCATAATTCCTAAATTACATTTTTCTTTGTCTAAAGGGCACGTTCTTTTGTTAACTTTGCCTCCAAAAGTTATCAGTTCAGTTACGACCATTTGGACCAGTAAGGGAGGGAAAGAGCTGCTGAGGTGTGAAGCCTGTTTCCTCTCCTTATTTCCTATATGAACATTTGCTGGCTCTGGCTCCAGAGGGGCTGTAGGACATCAAAGACCCCCTGGGGGAGAAGTGTAACAGCCTTTCCTGAAGTCTACTTCAAAGGTATTTCAGCACCCAGCTCCTCTAACTCTTCTCTCTACAAACTATACAAAATGACTGACGGACTATAACCTCCACATCCCAATGCATATATATTAATCACATATCTTTATCTATCACTCTGGTATCTATTTACCCTTCTAATATCTATCTAGTAAGGGGCAAGGATGTCAACTCAGCTTTCCTGGGGTCCTGAACGTCAGCTGACTGATACTGGACAGCAGGGGGGACACTTTATTCATCTCTTTTTACTACAACATCTCCCGAAAATAAGATCTAGTGCCTCTTTTGGGGCAAAAATTAATAGAAGACAGTGTCTTATTTTCAGGTAAACAAAGTAGAACAATGTTTAGCTAGGTAGTACATGTCAAAGTAACATCCAAATGAATGCCAGGACCCAAGGCTTCCCAGCAGAACATTACCCAGAGCATCACACTGCCTCTGCTGGCGTGTCTTCTTCCCATAATGATTCCTGGTAACATCTCTTCTCCAGGTGATGCAAAATAAAAAGTGATTCTACTTCCCTTGATCCATGGTTTGGTTTTGATACTCATGCAGTTGCAGCAGTGGAAAGGGATCAGTATCCACATTTTGATCACTCTACAGTTGAAAGAGGTGCCCTGTATAGGCAGAGCAGGCAGTTGTGCCTTATTCAACTGATTCTTCTACCTACCCCATAACGTATCCTTAAACATAAAGACTACTTTCACACAGCGCGTATAAATGACAATGTGAATCCTTACTACAAGATTGGACCTAAATCCACAATGAAATCCCACATGAGTTTGCTGTGGATGTTGCTTTGGATATAACTACAGATTTTGCACTGCAATTTATGAAATCTGCAATGAAAGTCTGCATCATTTCTGTAACAGAAAGGGCATGCCTGAAATTGTACTGTACTTGGTTGAAGATTGGGAGGGGTAACATCTCTCCTTAGGGAGAGCACCAAGAAGGTGAGTGAGAAGACTTATAAGGCTATCCATGCTCCTCTGGGTAATATGAAAATAAGGAAGATGGAACAATACCTCTTCAGCGCCACCTATAGGATGGCAGAATTCCTTATAATCAATGCTTGACCCTTTATACAGGTCTGTAGAGCAATGATAGGGAATTGAAAACCAAGCCAAAGATGTCACTCATGTCTAGCGATAACACAAGAACTTCAATGAGTCAACCTCTGTACCATCTACAATACACTGCTCCATACTGATAAGTGTAACCACTTAACCACTTGTCCTTTAGACATATTACTTTGCTCGCACTTGAAATTGAGAAAGTTCTTTACTTTTATTGTGCTGAATGATAAGAAAAAGATTGTGCTTCAGGATGCTATTTTATAGGTTTTGGCAACGAATATTGTATAGCAAGCAAATAAATGAAAATATTAAAGAACGAAATATGATGAAGGCCCAGCTGACTTTTGTTGATGAACCAAACCAGCAACAGGCACGTAAATAAAGCATAGAATCCGAGGTAAAAGAGCTACTTTCTAGTATGGGGAATTTTCAGCATAACCTATTGTCCTACGTTGAAAAGTAACTGTGTTACATATTTCACATAACCTTCATTAGAATAAAATGAAACAAAAATAAGGAAGATTACTGAGCACACAAAGCCAAAAATAAATCAGCAAGAAGGAAAACAGCATCAACACCACGACTGAAAAGAAGCACTGCCAAACACAATTGAGGTGTTTTACACAAGGACCATTAAAGATGATAGTGATAGTCATATATATGATATCCATTACATCAAGAATGGATGTTTCTTGAAGTTTTTTGCTATGATTGTTACAGCATCTAGAACGTTCTATAGAAAGCCAGCCAGTAACTCATGTAAAATTGCACATATGAATTTTAGTGCATGCAATTTCTCATTTTGCATTCCACTAAAGTCCTCGCAAATATGCTTTCAGCAAATTGTAGCGTGTTATTAGGCTGTTTTACAGGGGCAGATAATCTGTCTATCATACTGAGTGCAGGTCGTCAAGGAATATGTCGGCCATTGCTTATTCCTTTTGCATACATGGGCAGATTACACAGATATGCAAGGTTTTGTTGTTTTGAAATGAAGAGGTGTATCGGACTGGATGGTTTTTTTCCGCAGATTCCAAAAATGACTTTCAAAATTCCGTACCACGTCAGGTTTTTTTAACAAATCGCGAAAATGGGAAAATTATAAAAAACATATTTTTTGAATGACATTCATACATAACAGTGTTTGTAACGTGTGAAAATGCAAACATACCTAATTTTTACCACTTGGCTCCCCTTGAAATTTTCTCTTTTTGGATTTTCTTTGGTGTTTGTCCGTACCATATATATCTGCAGCATGGTGATATACGATCATTACTACAAGCATTGGCCCCCATATAGCTAGCAGATTCGCATCTCTCTGTTTACATGAGGAGATGTGCAATCAACATAAGTGAGCCAATAAGTTGACAAACACAAACAAGTTTTTGCTTATTCGTCAGCTAATCATGGACATAGTTTCATATCCCAATGATTGGGCAAAATAACACTTCGGAAAACGCTTTTGCCTGATTATCAGGCTTTTTAAAAGGCCATTTAACGTCTTGGGCTGTTGTAAACTATTGATGGCATATCCTCAGATAGGTCATCAATAATACATTGGCAGGGATCCATCATCCAGGACCCCAGCTGATCATCTGTTTTCTGGGTTGGTACGCTCATGCACTGAGCTGACTTCTGCAGGAAGCTCTGTTCTAACTGCAGTCGTCAGGCTTGGTACTACAGGCCAAGTTCCCACTGAAATGAATGAATAATACCAAATCTGGTCACTGCCATAAGAACGGAGCTGTCTGCATCCTGCAGAAATCAGCTCAGTGCACTGTCCCAGAAAACAGCTGATTAGAAGGTCCCTTGCATGAAATCCCCAGGACACTATCCCTGGAGTAGTCTCCATTAGCAACTACTGAAAAAACAGATCAACTGTAGTTTCTAAATTGTAGTTCCAAGGCAACAGTTAGGAATTGTGGTTATATGGGCAAGGGTCAATGCAGGTGGAGTTCAGTCATAAGTGGAGATTAAACAGAGGTCAGTACAGGTAGCAAACAGGAGAAAAAGGTCAAGAAAACAAGCCAATTCGTTACATACAGGAACAAGTAGTAGGCTAGGAACCAAATGTTCCTTAATGCTCAGAGACGAATGTTGTAGAAGATTTCCTTACAAAAAACCTAGTGTGAAAGGTAATTGGCTCAGATCTGAAACGTTGGTGTCCAGGAAAGGTGAACCAAGATATTGTTACAAATATACCCTTCTTCTCCTGCAGCCAACTACTGGATTTTACCATGCAAAAAGTAAATTAAATGAATAAGGTAACTTTGTTACTACAGGAGAACCAACTGTAAGCGCAGTCATGTTTTCTTCCTCAATGTGTAACAAGAAAGTTTTTCTTGGAAAAGAGAGAATAAAGCTGATTTTACATAGTCATGGGGATTTCAAATGAGTATTATAAAAATGCTCTAAAAGGGAAGGGGGGGAGGAAACATGTTCATAAGACATACAACTGTAAGTATGTAGGGGTTAAAACACTATACAGAGCTCAATAATTTCTCTAATTATTTGGGAATTAGTAGTTTCCAAGCTCACAGAGCCCCATAGATCTTATCACACAGCTCTGTGTGGATTTCTCCTTCAAGGGGTTTTCTTTGGAAATACTATTGATCAGCTGTGCGGGCGCATGCTATCAGCACCGCCATAGCAGAGGTCGAAGCAGAAGCCTCTCATTGAAATCAAAGCGAGCTGTGCCTGCAATTACAAGTGCTGGCCACTACATGGTAGGTCGGCGCGGAGGCTTCCATTCCAACCTCTGTCATTGCGGCGCTGACAGCATGCGCCCGCACAGCTGATTGGACGGACCCCGGCCGATCAACTATTGATGACCTATCCTGAGCATAGGTAATCAATAGTATTTCCATGGTTGATTTATACATTATAACTGCAGTGAGTCTTTGGTATGATTTTCCAAAATCACAGCAAAAATAGTGTTTTTGCAGCAATTTCTGAAAACTTTTTCAAAAACCACACCGCTGTCACAACCTGTGAACAGTTTGCTTCCCCTTGGCAGGTAGCTTCCTCTGACTATCAATAATCATTGCACCCCTAATGCACTTGAAAATAGACATAACTATTTGCTACTGATTTATTTATGGCTGCAGCGTAATATTGTATGAATGTTGTATGAGGGTCTGATTAATGGCTCCTTTAACAAGTAGTCTACGGAGCTATTTTTTTAGCCATTAACAGTAAGCCTACGTTGGGGCTGACATTTTGTAAAAGGCAGATGTCAGGTGGACACTACTTACTAATCAATGTGCGCTGGCTTTTTGTTCCTGAATTAAACAGCTTCCTGTAGTGTCACAAAGGCTAACACACAGATATTGATCCACTTTACAGAAGTGCAGTAGAAGTGACAGACTTGATGAAACTGCTGCAAAAGTCTTATGGAAGATAATGTAATGTTACCTTTCAAATCATCAAATAACATTTTGTATATTTTTTAGCACTAAATATAGTTTATCATTATTATATACTCATGGAAAATAATTGTAAGTGTCCTTCATCTCTCAGGCTCCATTAACAACAGCAATAATAGTTTATTTTATGTATTTCCAAGATGGATATTAATAAATAAATTACAGCGTTTGCAGGGATGTGACTAAACTTTATAAGGCAAGTCAGCAAAGTTGGAAATGGGCCTAACTTTGTTAACATTACTTAGACTTTAGTAATGCAAACAGCAGCAGCTACTTTTACTTGGACAGGAACCAAAAGATGGATAGTAGTGGATCATCAGCACAAAGATGAACCATCATAGTGGCGCTAAACAACAGAAAACCAGGACCATGTTTTTTCCTTAAAAAAAACTACAACATTCCTGCCCTGAAGTGGTCCTGAACTGGACTGCTGTCTTACTTAGGTCTATGGGGGCAAATGCTCCATGACTGGAGAAGGCCCTGTGTATTCTGCAAGTGGTTTTAGACCACTTCAAGTGCATTCCTGTAATGGGGGCTGGAGACAGTCTTGTCATCTTTGTCTGTAAGTGTGACCGAACATCAGAGACTGAGCCAAGGCCCACCCCACAGTGACCTCGCTTTCAATAAATGCTGTAAGTTGGTAGAGAGTGTAACTGCCAAGTTGTGTGCCTGTTTCAAACTATAACCACCAAGCTACGTTCACATTACAGACTATAGCTTCCAAGCTGTGCCCCCAATTTAGACTGTGTAAGGGAGGAACACTGTTTACTTTCTCCCTTACAGGCTGCAGCTGCTTTGAGCCACTCACAGGAGCTAACCCTGCACCCGAGACAGGTTCTGGAGGCTTACTACTGCCTAACAGACACTAGGTAAGGAATTGTAGCTGCTTCAGAGGGTCAGATGCAGGAACTGAGAGTGTGCAGAACGCTGTGCAGGGGAAGCAGCACAGTGGCTGCTGTAAATTGGAGGTTCAGTAAAGCAACACAGGAACAGCTGTTTAGTGAGGGAAGAGAGACTACTGCCATATTACTCAGTGGCTACAGCCAGAGAGATTGAGTGCAATAGCCAACAGACAATAACACAAAAGCCTTTACATGAGGGGGAGCTGCTGTGAAACAGATATGCTCCAGAGGCTTACTGCTTACAAGAGACTACAGCTGCAGGGACCCCCCTGCTAAGCTAGCTACAGGAAGTAACACACAAAGAGAGAGCAAGTTAGAGCTATCTTGCAGTTCTTTGGGTCAGGGACCACCAGCAAACATCAAAAGGCTTTTCAACCACGTTAAAGTACAGCAACCATCAAGAGCTCGTAAGTGAGGTCAGACCTCAGTAAAAAAAAAAAAAAACATGAATAGAGGCACTGACAGGGACTACACAGACCTGCTAGTCACACTACATTATTCTGTCAGACCCAAGTAAAATTGTTGGCTTGAAAGCATACTAAAAAGACAGAGACGTTACAGGAGTTGAGTCAGAGTCTTACAAGAACTTTGCTTAAGGAGTATGTATCTGCTGGTTGCAGACCCATCTGGGGATAATTCTCTTGTTATAATTAAACTGGATTTGGCAAGCTGCAGTTAACAACAGGCTTGGATTGTCCTACTAAGGAGCTGGAGAATCCCCCCGTGGGCCCCAGCCAGTACTTCACAGAACACATTTTACACACATGTATCAGTGTGTGCATATTTTTGAGGCAGAAGCCCCCACCCATTTAGTAGGCCTGTACCAGCAGTGGAAGCTGCATTCCACCAAAAAAACAATATGCCATCGGAACGGGGCTAGGGCGGATCCATCCAGATGGACCGGCCTTCTCTCTCAGCCCTGATAAGAATGCTGTGGTAGTGCACCCTTCTTCATCTTGCATCCTCTTCTCATTTTTTGCTTTGCTGGTTCGGAGAAACTTCAGGCAGCTGCATAGAGTAATATTCAGTGCGGCAGTGGGTGGTATCTCCATACCATCTCACAGAGTGAGCAGAGAACTTGAAGGTCTACCTCAACATCAGACAGTGGCACCACCAGGCTGCAAAACAGCCCTAAGTGACAGTCCTCTCCATAAAACTAGCCATATGTAATATGTGTACAAGAAATTAAACACTAACAATTAAAAATAATGTTTGTTTACATTTGAATATATCTACTGTAGGCTTTGTTCACATCTGCTTTCAGTTCCTTCATGGAAATAGGAAAAGAGAATGCCATCTGGCAAGATACTCGTCCTTTAACAGAACCAAATAGCACCTGACAAACTCCATTCAATATAATGGGATCTGTCAGGCTTCCATCATGCCACTGCCGCCTGGTATTTTCCCATAGCATGCTGCACTATTTTGTTTTGAATTTTGTGCCAGATCTTAGCCTCCAATGCAAATGTAGACAGATTTTATGGATTCGTTCACATGTAACAAACTTTACACAAACTGCATTAAAATCTGCAAGATTTTGATTTAGATCTGCAGCCTCCTTCACCTTTATTATTGAAACCAGCTGCGCATTAGCATCAGAATCCACACCAAATGGTGTGGATTCACAACAAAATCTGTAGCACACAATATGCAGTTGATTTTGTTGTGTACCCACACCAAAATTTGTCACCTGTGAATATACCCTAAGACTAAATTTACACAAGCGAGCACAATATTGGGCCGAGAAACTATTGGGATTCTCATGCGTAACTACGTGCAGGAAAAGATAGGAGTTGCCCTATCTTCTCACACAGTTTTTCTACATGCGAGAAAGATAGAGCAGGACCTATCTTCCTGCTTTTTTTTCAAACTCTCGAGCACTAGCACCCTAAGGTAGCTTTCAGATTAGTGTATTTTAGTTTTGTATTTGTTCCATGCTTTGCGGACTCTAATATGGAGCTAATGTAAATCTATATATCTATACACATGGCCGTACTTTTCACAGCCATTTTTTTTAAATGCAGCATGACCTTGTTAGTGAAAGCTTAAAGATTGCTTTCCAAAATATATATTTGGGTTTCAAATTAGGTTGTTTCTAGACTGAGCTCGGAAATAACGTCCACCACAAGAAAACTGGATGTGATCAAAAATTATCTTTTATTGACAGGCAGCAGCTTTTAGAGAGGCACATGCCCCAATTACAATAATTCAAATTTATTATAATTAATTTATTACCATTGGTTCATAAAACTAAACACAAATCTGAACATACATGATAAAGAATTTAATCTTTAAAAAATGCCAAACAAACACAGGGGGATCATTTATGATTAGCTTCTCGGAACACGCATACAGGAATGTATAACAATAAAATATTTAGTATGAATGTTTAGAAATGTGTCATCTTGACACGCCAGTCAGTCTGGATGCTTCATAACAGCTGCAGCTCTGGCCTCGGCTGTTCATTCAAGGCTTTTTGAGCAACTAGTTAATATCAGTAATGAGTCTCATTTTAAAGGAAAAATGAATGCAAATGAAAGAGGCATACAAGATGGCTACCTGATACAAAATGGCTACGCGTAGGATAGAACATGGAATCATATTCATTTCACTAACAGCCTAATCTGTGCATATTTGTCTCTTACTATATATTCTTTTCTACTAATCTGTATTTGCTCAATAAAAAATAAAATATACGGAGGGAAATACTGACCAAATATTGATGAAATACGTTTGTAATTTCATCTGCATCACATCCGTAATGCGGATCCGTATTACGGGGTTGTTACAATATGCAGCCTTATAGCCAACCGTGATACTATTGTGATGTGTGAGCACATGAGTGGTTCCTGCATCAACAGTTGCTGGTGCTAGCCCTTTACCACCCCCATTTACCTCTTCAGAGGCTACAGGCAATAGACACCATGACACCTCAGGGTAATATAAAAAATACAGAACATGCACAATATAATTCTGCTTTGCACACTGTATTGTGGGCTAAAATGCACAAGCTTATATAGCCTGCAAATGAACAGTTAAAGAGTACCTACATTTTCACACTGGAACACTTGTGCCTTGTCGGCCATTTTCAGCTGAAGATGGCCGCATATAGCACCTATATAGCGCTATATGGGGCTGTTTTCAGCTGCTGGGAGGAACCGAAAAGGCTGACAGGGCACAAGTGCTCCTGTGTGAAAATGTAGGTACTCTTTAATATTTTCCTCTAGAGTCAGGTGGGCCCCCAAAATCAATTTCCTTGGTGGGCTCCAGAAAGCCCTGTCCGACACTGGTTAGCAAGTTATTACTGAAGTAATATTGCTTAGTCTCTGGTTGAAGTGAATTTTTGACTTTGTGATAAATAACTTTTATACTACGTCATACATATTAAAGCCATTACTGCTTCTAGCTAGAGATAGGTTTAGAAATGGATCCATGAGCATTACATAACTTTTCCAACTGTTCTCTAAAAATTGCATAAAAAAATAACATTTCTTGATTCTTGTAACTCCATTGTCGTATCCTGGAACCTGCATTGCATACCATCACCTGCAACAACTGCAATTCTCAAGCTGTGTGCCTGTTAGACATTGTAACCACCAAACTTTATGCCATTGTTTGTAACCATTATGATTTTTGATCAGGAAATTAATAGGAATCAGACCAACTATCAGACATGGGATTGGTAATATGTTGGTATGAGAAAGTTTAATGTTGCAACCAGTTATACGTTTAAGAGCAGTTTTTTTGCAGAAAAGTTGCATTAGATAACTTTGTGCCTTAAAGTGACAAAGAGTAGACACAATCATTAACTCAGACTAGGATTGGACCACAGGCGAACAGGGCCTTGAGCAATGGTGGGCCCTCGGCCCTCCACCCAGGATCTGCACATATTAGATGGATGGGAGTCTACCAATTTCTGCCCACTGTATTCTCCATATACTTCAATGGAAACAAAGCCATAGGCAAATGTAGTCACTTTTCTATTGAAGTATACAGAGAATACAGTAATAAAGAGTTTGAGACTGGACATCTGGTAATGTCTGCATGTAGCTAAACAATGGACCCCCAGTATGAATTTTATAGGTAGACCCTGGCACCCTAGGCCGACACTGCATTCACTCCAAAGGTTTCTCTCCTGGTGGTCTTTTTACAGGTCATGCATGCAGCTTACTAATACACTCGGACCCAAGGCATTGACCCATATGAGAATCTGTACAAGAAATAACTCTGCTGAATTGGTTTCTTCAGAATGTCATACATAGAGCATGTCAGAAGGGGAGGATGATATCACATATCACATGTATCTCGTACAAACATCTAAATGATGTTGCAGATGGAACTTTTGCTGGTTACAAGTTCTTCTTTGTTCCCCAATGAAGACATAGCATATTTGGAATGCATTTCAATTTAATGTGAACTGAACAGATAAGACCTAAGGGTAGTCCCAGAAAAAAAAATATCCCACATTGGGTAGTATATCATGCTACTTAAGAAAGCAATTTTTACATTAAAGCTAAAGAAATGTTAGCAAAATTACATACAATAATTTAAAGGCTGAAAGCGTTATGTAACATTTTCTTGTTCCTCACAATGAAAAGCTGGTAAAAGCCATTGTAATTATAGACATTAATAAGAGAAACAAATAAGAAATAAGCTTTAGTTCCAGTGAGGCCTCCTGAGAAACAAATATTAAAACTAGATAACATCACAATATTAAAACTTGCAGATACCCGAACTATGTAGGAAAGAATTAACAAGACGTTCAGAGATCCAGAGACCAGAACAATGCCAATGGTAATGTGTTTTAGTATTACAATAATGATAATAGTATGACGATAAATTCAAAGACTAGAGGAAATGTAATATATTTGAATATGTAGCCATTTTACAAACCAGGAAAAGGTTTAAAGATACTAGAAACAGATATAAAACCAATATTCTTTATCAGTATGTGTATTAATATTTGTTTAAAGGATATAATGCACAGGAAGCAATTGTAATAGAACACTTACATAGCATTACAGAATTTATTTGGACTGGGTCGAATGCATTGGAGCTTGTGGTCAAAGTTTTCTGAATTCAGTGGTGTAGCTAAAGGGGTCACATTTGCATTCCAGTCTCTAAGCAAGGGGGGCCTGTAGCCCCCCCTTACCCCACTAACAGTGCCTGTACTGCAACCCTTACAGCCTCCGTGGCACATGCCCTGCAACAGTCACTGTCTTGTATCTTCATTTGATTTCTTCTGTCTACTCCACTCCAACACTGCAGACGAAAGAGAATTAAGATAACGAACAGCGCTGGAGTAGAGCAACAGAAGAAATCAAATGAAAATACAAGACATTGACTGCTGTACGGCACACTCTGCTAAGGCTCTAAGGATTCATCTAAGTAGTTTGTCTCCCCCACCTCCTGCACACATACAAATTATTACTACCCCTCATCATCTCCATACTCAGCCACAGCTTCAGAAGTAGCGCTGCACCTTATTTAATAGCAATTTTGCTGAATCAAACTCTAGTGATGCCTCTGACTGCTAGTCCTACATTGATGGGTCACTTAAGAGACCCAACAATGCAGCTCAAAGTTATGCACAAGCCATGGCTGGTGGCCTGAGCCAGAGGTGTTTGTTTATTGGGTGGGGGGCCCAAGATAAACTTTTGCATCAGGGTTCAAGACTTTAGTTACGCCCCTGTAAGGCTTGAAAAACAAATAGGATTGAGAGCCTCATTGAATCAGGGAGTGACATAAAATGGCTGTGCTTTAGATTATATGGTAGCCTTAGGAGTAGGTAGTGTAGGAGTTATTGATGGGTCAGGAGGACTTGGAAAAAAGGCTATTCTGCCCAGTGATGGTTGGGGTAATGCCAGCCATGGATTGGATGGAGAAAAGGTCAGGATAACTCACCCGGTTGCCAGGTAGGAGTCTGGCAGCAGATGTGGATTGGAGCAGGTGGAGCAGGTGGGGCCTTGCCAGAGGTGATTTAGGTAACAGCAGAGGTGGAAGGGCCATTTTTGACTGAGAGAAGCAGCTTCAGCACCAGCGTCAGGATGGAGGACCTGTTAAGACAGCTGATTTTCAGAGCGGAGTCCGGGGAAGAAGAAGAATTGTTGCAGAGCTGTTTGGATTTACCAGCGTGGACGGCGCTCGCTGTGGAATGCCAGCTGACGGTGCTGGGACTATCAGGGAAAACTGTGTTGTGCCCAGCGGAGAGGTCGGTGCCAGGATCTTCAGGGTGGACTGCTGAGCTGGATCATATTTTCCTCCAGCAGGTTTCGGGGTATTCTGTAGCTTCCAAATTGTATAGTGTGCACACATCATCGACCAGATCAGACACAAGTGTTGGTCTAAAGCTGGGAGTCTCTCCAATGTGTAGAGCCTCAGGCTTTTATTGTAACACATGATAACTGCCCTTTTATGGGCGTGCAACAGATTACATCAGTAACATATAGGATTCTCATTTGTCGGATCATATAGAATCCCCCGCCTCCCCCTCCCCACACCTCTCTCAAGTCCGGTCTACATAGGAGCCTTTGTCTTAACATGCGGTCAAAACTGAAAGTATCTCTTTGTTGGAGAAGTTTCTGTGGAGGAGGGGCTGGATACTCTTCTTCAGTATTGGAATGTGACTTAACTCTTTAAGAGGCTGCTTGTGGAACATTTGTATTAGGCTAACATTATACTACACACACATCTTTAACCATGCCATTGTCCAGCAATTACTATAATAAAATTATGCAGTCATTAGCCTCTAAGAGTTAAAGCCACTACAGCTGCGTAATACATCTAGTTTAGTTCAAATCAATAGACATTTTACACTAACTAATGATCATGTCTATCACCATACCCCCTTAAAATGTCTATCCTCTAACTCTTCCCGTCAAATTTTAGTACAGTTCTCTGCGTGTGAGCCTATAATCGGAGCACGTTGAAGGTTCGATTTTGGGTCTTCAAGGGGGGTGTAGGACTTGTCCACTCCTTCTGGGGATGCATCCAGCAAACTCATTGTGGGAGCGGCTTTTCCAGCATCCGTTTCACATTTCTCTCTGACACAGGGGATAACACAGCAGACTAGAACGAAAAAGATAATCAGTGCACATACAACAGTGATGCCCATCTGAGCCAGGATCCTTTACCACCCGCTCATCCATGGCGAGTACTGGTCCCGAAGGTTAGCTCTTTTTAGTTAGTGCGGTCAGTTTTTTAATGGCAACTGCATCTTTACCCGCGGGTCACGTGTTGTCTGGGATGTAGGTACAACAAGTCTTCCCTATCATCTTACAGACACTCCCCTTTTTAGCTAAAATCATATCTAAGGCCATTCTATTTTGAAAAGTCATAGTCGAGGTAGGTCCTATTGGTCGACTAGTCCCTATAAGGCATCTCTAGTATAATTTATAAACCGCTGCTAATTATAATAAACATAATTAATCCAGTCAACATTTTATTTACCATAATGATCAGGAAAATGGACTCGAATCTAACTTTAACTTAGTCTCTAATTTTTAAAACTCAGGTACCCCCCTTGGCTATCCTATGACGTCAATGTACACGTGTAGATCAAAACTACCACCAGGAGTCTCTCTTCTCGCTCTAGTATAATGTTACAACACTAGTAGCGTGCACAGGTACGCACGGCGTGGGACTCCCTAATCTTCACCCACACCAATGTCCCTCCTGGAGATAGCCCCGAAGGTGGACACGTCCAGGCCGTCAACACTGACCCTACACTACCTAGTGACAAGACTGGAAGGAACCGCCGTACCTATGCGAAAAACAAGGATAGACTAACATGACAGGATAACCACAGAACACAGACAGAGTTGGATCGAGATAAATTAACTATTGGGGTAACCTCATTATCCTCAATGTTGTCTGACAGGATGTGGAGGAGCATAAGGGCTTTACTAAAGCACACTCCCCTGTCCAATTACCCTCTAGGCGGGTCCTCTACCTCATGTCTCCACAAAGCCAGTAAACGTCTCCTAAGGACTGGACCTGATTCTGCATTCATTCCCCTCCTATCGTACCATAGGAGGAGCAATACCCGTTAATGAGTTCCCCAAAAATCTCCCTCCACCCTGCCCATTTGCCTGGCAGGTGTAGTTTCCAGGGTAGTCAGTAATACTCTCTCCGGTACAAAACACAAGTAGTTATAGAGTATTCCTTTTTCCACTTCTCACAAGCAGTGTAATTGGTGGAAGTGCTAACGACTAAACTAAGGAAACACTCTTCAGCATCTACAGGGAGATTTAGGGGGACCATCCCCGAGTGTGGTCGGGCACTACCGCACACGCAGCAGTTAGACTTATTGCTCCTGTTAGCATTGTACCTCATCAACTCCAACCAGAGATTCTGGTCAGAGTAGCCAGTCGCTACTGTCAAGGTGTCCTCAAAAGGTAGGGTCGGCTATGATCATCATGTTCGTCAAGGTCTTTATCTTATGGCGGAGGGAGTTAATTATGGGCACGGGACTAAGTGAAGGTTTCCATTCGGGTGCATCTACCATATCCCTTATTTTAAACTTCCCTAAGGGATCTGTCCTCCCGTACCAGTATGTCCCCAAACTGTAATTCCCCCCGTCCCCCGGGCTTGGATTTCCCATGGTTAGTGTAAAAACCGTATTAAAACCAAGCAACATACTAAGTTCAGCCTTCCAATACCTGCTGTCCTTATTATTCTCAAGGAGGGTTATACGACTAATTATGGATTTCCCTCTCTTATCTTTCTTATTTAAGGCACTTCGCGGTTTATAGGACCAGTCTGTTCCTGCGTTCCATCCCACTAATCCCCAATAACGGCAGTCTTCTCCCCAGACATTATCAGTGGCGCAAACATATTGTATTCCCCGGGTATATAAGTCATATAACCAGCTGGACTGGGCTAAATCTGGTCCGCGGTGGGATCTTGCGCCTAGACACGGGACCACAGTACAATAGTCAAAGGAATATGCAGCTACTTGTTTGTTGGACAAGTTATACCAGAAGGTAACCATACCCTCATATTCTTCCGACTAAGGATTCCAGTTGCCACCCTCCTCTCTCACTAGCCCTAACCAGAGTAATGTCCTTGGCACAACTAAGACTGGTCTCTCGGATCTGAAGCTTTCTTACAGTATGAAGCGTGGATCCATGTAAGTCTTTCGGCTAGTTTCACAGCTGTGGCAGTAGTCAGAAGCACCTGGTAGGGACCATCAAATCGGAGCTCAAGAGGGTGCTTCCTGAGGAACTTCTTGACGCACAACCAATCCCCAGGCTGCAAGTTATGTGTCCCAGTGTCTGCCTCTGAGTCTGGAAGAGAACACCTGTGCATAGGCTTTGGTTAGTGCTTTAACAACGGAAATCACATACTTAGTCAACACATCAGATTGTACTTGTAACTACTAAGGATAGTATCAACCTAGCCTTGGGGCTAGCCCAAACAATCTCGTAGGGAGATAATGCATGATCCCCCCTGGGTTCATATCTAACACTGAATAGGGCTATTGGATGACAGTCTTTCCAAAGTGGCGTCATTTTTAAGTATCTTGCATTTTAGCGTGCCACTAAGTCTCTCCACCTTTCCACTATTCCAAAAGTGGTAGAGTGTGTAAAAGGCCTGGGATACACCCAGAGCAGACATGACGTGTTACATTCACCTGCGAAGTTTGTACCTCTGTCTGACTCTGAATCACTTCTAGTACCCCATATTCACAGTCTACCTCGTTCATGAGCTTCTTTGCGGTTACCTACTTGTTTGCCTTGGTAACAGGGTCGGCCTCCAACCTGCAAAGACATCAACAACAACAAGCACATATTCATACTTCCCAACAAGTGGGAGCTGAACGTATTAAATTTGCAATCCCTGAAATGGGTAGAGTGGTCTAGGCAAGTGTGATGTGGCAAATTTACTTCTGCCCTGACTCACCTATGGCATAGATCATGCTAAACTGGACAAATGATGCAGCAGCTACAGAGAACCCAGAAGTCGCCCGTCCTCTTTCAAGCATCGTCGTCATTGCTGCTTTACTAGGTGGGTCTTTCCGTCCATCAGCTGGGCCATCATGGGATACAGGAACTGTGGTGGGCAAGTGCTGTTGACTGTTCACCATACGCTGTCCTGTTTCTGCTGCTCCCATATTAGTCCATTTATCCTTTCCTTCCTTGCTGGCTTGTACTGTAAAGTCTTTAGCATATCAAAGTCCAAATTTTGTCAATGTCCAAAGTTTTTACCACTGACTCATGCTGTCAGTATCTTTCTTCCACGGCTTAAGGGGCGCTGCTTTCGCTGTGCTGTTGGCGAGGGTGTCGTCTCTCGCTTCTCCAGTGTAGGAATCAGTGTGAACTCTCAACTTTGTCAGGTAGAAGTAGGGCCTCCATGAGACTCTGCACCGCTGCACAATTCTCAATTGGTTGTCCTGCTAAGGTAAAAAAACTGTCTGGCCTTCCATATTGGGCCATAATCATGAGCTATGCCAGATGCATACCAGGAGTCAGTGTAAAGGGTTGCCGTCTTACCTCTTGCCACTCTACTCGCCTCAGTGAGGGCCTTCAGTTCCGCTTCTTGTGCTAAGACATGCGGAGGCAGAGCTTCTGCTTCTAGGACATCTTGTTGTGTGACCACTGCATATCCGATCTGGAGTCATCCATCCTCACCCTGGTACCATCTGCAAAAAGCTCAACATATGCATTGTCAACAGAGGTTCCGGTAACTGTTTGCATACCTGCAGTTTCTTGCTGTATCAGTACTAAATAATCATGTTGATATTCTATTTCACATGGATCAGAATCTTGTAGCACAAAATTATTTATTTCCTTTAAAAAAAACCAATAGCTGATCTACAACACCTAGATCATCTATGACCCAGATTACCTATGCCTCCCCCCTTTTGAACCGGAATACTCAATGGAAAAAGAGTAATCGCGTTCAAACTAGTACAACATTGAAAAAGGAAACCAAGAGGCATAAAAACAAGCACTATATAGGTCAAGGTGACATTGTATGCAGCGAAGCCTGAGCGAAAATATCCTTTAGATTTTTTTTTTCAGGTCGCAGTTAGCATTTTTTAACACAAGGGGGCGCAACACAAGCAAAATTTGCAATCACCCAGTGTAATAGTATTTCAAGGAACGTTAATGTTTAACTTTCACTCTCCTGCCGGAATATAATTATAGCTTCAGTGTAGACTGACACTAGAATATACAAAAGACTTAAGGAAAAAACTAAAGAATATGGATAACTTGACATGCTTCTCTGAGCAATTCAGTCTCTCTTTCTCACATAAAAACCAAAATTACTTCATCAAATTGCGTGAAAAAGTTTGCTGGGTGACTATTGGGAAATTATTCCATCTGTAGGAGCCTTCCTTAACATCATCTGTCTGAGCATCCATTGGAGAAGCAGGCAGTGGAAAACAGAGCCCCTGGGAACACACCATGAGAGGGCGTCCCCTTTTCATGGATCCCTGGCCTCTGTCCCCCATGCATCAACTCCAATCTTCCATACACTATAAACCAGCTTAGTCATCTACTATGTCCCAAGCTGCATCTTCACAAAGAACAAAGGTTTGTTTCCCTGAACTTATCACACATCCAAGGTGGCCACATTTTGGAGTGTAACAAAGTCTGGTCAAACAAGACCTTACATCAGACAATAATGATGTTAGCACTGGATACAGTGGCATTGGGGAATGTAGACCTCCCGAGTGCAGCAAGATGGCCGCCAGAGGCAGAAAAGGGGCGGGGCTACAAATCACCCAGGTGAGGCAAGATGGCTTCTGGAGGAGGAAGGGGCGGGGCTTAGTCCTATCCTGGATTAGAATGGCCGGAAGTAACATCACACACCCTGAAAGTGAGCACATGGGGGGGAAGTAATTTCAGGGTGGGGGCAGGGCTCACCACACTTGCTGCAGAGTCACACTCTGTGGGGTTTTAAACATTGCAAGTGCGGCCGCCATTATAGAGAGGGGCTGTAGTCAACACAAAGGCATTACATTGTTCATAATACAGGCAATACACATCCCCACTACACTTTCTCATCTTAAATCTCTTTCCTACATTATACCTTTTCTGTCTGCAGGGCCTCCTGCTTATCTTCTGAAAACTTTCTGCAGTTTATCTTGCAATATTCATTTCTTTAAAAAAAAAAAAAAAACTTTCCTGATCCTTTTCATTGTAAAACATTTCTACATGTTTTGCATATTCCAAAACATCCTGCACTGATCCCGTATTCTATTCTGCCTGCTTATTCTATCCTATTTGAAATTTCTGGACACAGTAAAACTCCTTTACCAAATTCCACCTCTTCTTATATCCCTCGTAAATCACAATGCACATTAATACTACAAAACACAAGACAAAGGGAACAAACGGGTTAACTGGGAAATGCTTTCAGTGGCTTAACTTCAGTCCACTCTCTTATCAGTAACCCTTCCCCCAATAATCAACACTGCACATTCTTTAAACAAGACCTGACTACACACAAAGACTGATGATTATATTCAATGACCAAGAGCTCTGGAGCTGTAATTTTCCGCGTATACCTTTCCACATATGAGAACATAACACGCTCAATCATACAGGTAAATACACCCTTTTTTTTTTAAACCCTGCGTATTCCTCCTTCTCACATATGAGAGCACATAACATGCTCGACCATACCGGGAATACGCGTATTTTAAATTTTCCTGACCTCACACTAGTTACCTAGGAGTATATGTGTCCCTCTGGCGCGCGCCCTCAGGCTTAAACAGCCAAGTCCGCCCTTCTGACACATTAACCCTCACAGAATTTATCTCTTGGTCTTGTATACACAATCTTTAACCGTCTCAGACATAACATACCCAGCATACAAAATACCCCTAGGCAGGTTAAAACGGTGTTTTTTTTCCGAGTAGAAAGGACTATATTACCTGCCTTTCGTTTATTTATCACTCTGGATTAGACATAGGCAGATTAACAGTTAGAAATCAGCTTGACACAGGTAGATAAAGCAATCTTACCGTGTTCTGTAGATTTTCGGGCCCCTGAGTTCTACGTGTTATCTGCCCATCTCTGTATTGTTCCAGAATGAAAGAAATCAAAAGAAATCTACTCGGTTCACCCAGGGACTCCACTTGAGCTGAATCATATTTCCCTCCAGCAGGTTTCGGGGTATTCTGTAGCTTCCAAATTGTATAGTGTGCACACATCATCGACCAGATCAGACACAAGTGCTGGTCTAAAGCTGGGAGTCTCACCAATGTGTAGAGCCTCAGGCTTTTATTGTAACACATGATAACTGCCCTTTTATGGGCGTGCAACAGATTACATCAGTAACATATAGGATTCTCATTTGTCAGATCATATAGAATCCCCCGCCTCCCCCTCCCCACACCTCTCTCAAGTCCGGTCTACATAGGAGCCTTTGTCTTAACATGCGGTCAAAACTGAAAGTATCTCTTTGTTGGAGAAGTTTCTGTGGAGGAGGGGCTGGATACTCTTCTTCAGTATTGGAATGTGACTTAACTCTTTAAGAGGCTGCTTGTGGAACATTTGTATTAGGCTAACATTATACTACACACACATCTTTCACCATGCCATTGTCCAGCAATTACTATAATGAAATTATGCAGTCATTAGCCTCTAAGAGTTAAAGCCACTACAGCTGTGTAATACATTTAGTTTAGTACAAATCAATAGACATTTTACACTAACTAATCATCATGTCTATCACACTGCGACAGGAGATTGCGCATTGCCTGCGCTGGACATTGTGAAGGAATCTGACCCATAAGTGGAGGAACCTGTTCAGAAGACGTCAGCAAAGCGACTGAGGAAGAGGCCACATCACTACTCCCCACCGCCGACGCTGCCAGTGCAGAGAGGAAAGAGGGCACCGAGACAGCTCTTGTAGAGGCCATCTACAAGTCCTGCTCCACTGCAGGAGCAGAGTACGAGTGAAGGCACGTCAGGCGGTGAGCTTGCTAGCGGTCGTGGATTAGCCCAGCCGGCTAGTTGTGACTGTTTAGGTGCTGTTGTTGCTAAGTCAGTTAACCCCTCGCTGAAGGAACTGCTGCTGCAGCTAACTCAGCTAATGCAGGCAGGTGCAGGGGAGGGTTAACATAATAATAATCTTTATTTGTATAGCGCCAACATATTCCGCAGCGCTTACATAGACAGGGGGAATACAGAAAGACAAAAAATACAAAAATTACAGAACTACGGTTACATAGTAATCAGTTGATGAAAACAATAGGGGTGAGGGTCCTGCTCCACAGAGCTTACATACTACAAGTAATGGGGTGATACAGAAGGTAAAGGGCTGGAGATGTGCATGGTATGGCGAGGTGGAGAGTGAGGGATGCTATACATATAGACAATGGTCATACATTTGGCCGTGTGATGGCAGAATCGATATGACTGCAGGACAGGTTTATTATGGCTAGCAAGGATTGCAGTCAGTAGGTTAGGGAGCTTGTTATCAGGCAGAGTACAAAGGAGTTTGTTTAGGGTATGCGATATTCCTCCCTGAAGAGGTGTGTTTTTAGAGCACGCCTGAAGTTCTGTGAGTCCTGGATTGCCCCGGTAACCTTTGGTAGTGCGTTCCAGAGGACCGGCGCTGCTCTGGAGAAGTCTTGGAGGCGGGAATGAGAAATTCGAATTAGAGGGGTGTGCAGTCTAGTTTCTTTAGCAGAGCGGAGATCCTGGGCTGGGTGATGGATTGAGATGAGGGAGGCGATATAGGGTGGTGCTGCACTGTGGAGGGCTTTGTGGATTAAGGTAGCGAGCTTAAATTGAATTCTGTATTTAACGGGCAGCCAGTGCAGTGACTGGCACAGGGCAGAGGTGTCCAAGTAGCGGCTGAACAGGAAGATGAGCCTGGCTGCTGCATTCAGGATGGATTGGAGGCAGCAGAGTCTGGAACAGGGAAGGCTGATCAGCAACGAGTTGCAATAATCGAGCCGTGAGTGGATGAGGGCAATAATAAGCATTTTTAGCATGTCTACCATGAGAAAAGAGCGGATTCTTGCGATATTCTTGAGGTGCAGCTGACATGTTCGGGCGAGAGATTGGATGTAGGGGGTAAATGATAGATCAGAGTCGAATATGACTCCAAGGCAGTGAGCATGCTGTCTGGGAGTTATGGGGGCGCCACACACTGAGATGGAGATGTCAGGATGAGGTTGGTTAGTGGAGGGTGGAAATACCAGTAAGTCAGTTTTAGAGAGGTTTCGTTTTAGGTAGAGAGAGGACATAGTGTTAGAGACAGCGGACAGACAGTCGGTGATGTTTTGGAGGAAAGGTGCAGAGATGTCACGGGAAGAGGTGTATAGCTGGGTGTCATCAGCATAGAGGTTGTATTGGAGGCCAAATCTCCTGATGGTTTGTCCAACAGGGGCTGTGTAGATAGAGAAAAGGAGGGGGCCGAGGACCGAGCCCTGGGGGACCCCAACAGCAAGATGAAGAGGAGGAGAGGTAGAGCCAGCAAAGGAGACGCTGAAAGAGCAGTCAGGTAGGTAGGAGGAGAACCAGGCGAGAGCAGTGTCCTTTAAGCCGATGGAGCGAAGCATACTGAGAAGGAGTTTGTGGTCAAGAGTGTAAAATGCTGCGGAGAGGTTGAGGAGGATCAGTAGGGAGTAATCGCCCGTCGATTTGGCTGTCAGTAGGTCATTGGATACCCTTGTAAAGGCAGTTTCTGTCGAGTGTTAGGGTTGGAAGCCAGACTGTAGGGGGTCGAGGAGAGAGTTCTCTGATAGATAGCTTACAAGGTGGGAGTAAACTAGGCGTTCTAGTAGTTTGGAGATGAAGGGGAGATTACAGATGGGTCGGTAGTTGGCAGCACTAGTCGCGTCAAGAGTCTGCTTCTTTAGCAGTGGGGATATGATGGCATGTTTGAAAGATGAGGGAAAGATGCCAGAGGTCAGAGAGAGGTTGAATATAGTGGTGAGATGGGAGATGACCACTGAGGAGAGGGATAGGAGGAGGTATGAGGGCAGAGGGTTGCTAGTGCAGGTGGTGGGGCAAGCAGTGAAGAGCAATTTGGAGACTTCTTCCTCTGTCGTTGGTCTGAGTACAGGCAGTGAGCAGGAGCTAGATGCAGTGCTGACAAGACTAGGGTCAGGGCTAGTCTGGGGTTGGGAAGTTATTTCCAGACAGATGTCATCAATTTTCTTTTTGTAGTAAGCAGTCAGCTCTACAGCACTGAGATCCGTCACAGGGGGCTGCAGTTTAGGGCTGAGAAGGAAGTGAAAACTATCAAAGAGTCATTTAGGGTTGTGCGATAGTGAGGAGACGAGAGAGGTGAAGTAGACTTGTTTGGTGTGGTGGAGGGTGAGGTTGTAGGTTCTGAGCATGAATTTGTAGTGGAGAAAGTCCGCGGACGTTTGCGACTTTCTCCACAGCCATTTAGCACTTCTAGAGCACCGCCAGATGAAGCACGTTTGAGGCATGAGCCAGGGTTGCCGCACTCTGCATCGGATGGCTTGGGTCATGGGGGGTGCTGCTTCATCCAGGGCATATTTGAGAGCGATGTTGTAGTGAGCGGCAGCCAGGTTGGGGCAGGAGAGGAGAGAGATAGGGGACTGTTAACATGCCAGTTAAGGAACAGCAGGATCAGCCAGAGGCGGGCAGATTAACCCCTGCATTTGCATGGGAGCCAGTGTAGGATATTCATGAGTTGGGTAGGACTGCAAGGTTAATCGTACCTGTTTCAAGGAGGTGATGACTTGTGAAATTTCTCCTCTGAGCTTTCATCTGCCTCAGGCAGTTAAAGATAAGATTTGGAAAGGAAAGTATGTAGATTTACTATCCTTGTTACCGCTGGGGAGAGAGCCTGTAAGGTCAGATAGGAAGCCAGAGGAACGTCCGAAGCATTTTAATAGTTGGCTTCAGGCATTCTGTATTTATGCTGCAGTCTTGTTGGAGAGTTGGTAGCTGAATGCGGCGGGACTATTTTAGCATGTTGATATAGTTTTAGAAGCATATAGGAATTTTGGAGAAACATCGTGATTCACTTATGACACGATGTTTCGCCAGAAAATGGCTGGTATGTTTTGCCTTTAATGACAATCAGTGCAAGTGGTTGCAAAATTGCAAGTATCGGCATGATTGCTTCTTTTGTGGTGGAGCGCATCTGGCAGTCAAGTGTTTCAAGAAGGCAGTTGCCAACCCAGCTATATCGTTGCCTCAAGAATTTACCAATAGGGGCCTCAACGCCAGTGAAGCTGTCAAACATGCTGCTGTGGCTAGGCAGGTACCCCGACTGGCTGAAAGCCAGCCTCATTGAGGATGGCTTTCATAACAGGTTTTATGTTCCTGAGTTTAAAGGTTTAGGTTGCACATACTTATTTTCCTCTAAACACAACAACCATTCCAGCAGCTTCTTCTGACACCAGCATTTTCCACTGACTTTGAGCTAGTAGGCTTATGTTGATAAGACAGGTTGAGAATACATTTACCCTGTTCAGTACTTCATTATTTCACTACTGGAAAAAGCTTACAACTTATCTCAGAAATTCTCTATCCATGAAAAAAATCTTTCATTAGAACTGAATAAGGCTTATAGAGGTTTCATCCAGAAATAACATGCTACTGTTGTTCATAGGTTGCGACTAGTTTATAGGACTGACCTGCAATACTAGACACAGCCTATGGACTAGAGTGGTGCTGTTTCTAGAACAGAGCAGCTATATCTTTCCCATACCTTTAAGAGCGCCACTCCAGCAAAAACACATTTTTCCATCTCGGCTCCCCTCACCTGGTTGCCTGTTACACTCTGGAGGTCTTCCATGTGTATTCCAGAACCTTCCTTGCAGTGCAGCCCTCTTATCAGCCACCATCTTATTGTTAAAAGGTTTAGGTTTCATTTTTACATCTCTCCCATGATGCATCAGCATTGCTATACCATTTCTTTCTGCAAGGGGGTGGGGGTGGCAGTTTAATTACCATTAACTCCTATAGTCTTCTAAATAATCCACAGACCATAAGTATACAGTCAGGAGGATGAGCTGTGATCTACTCTATCATAGCTGTGTGACAGATGTTGTGTGATTATCATCAGTAATTGTGATAGGAATAACTGTGTTCCCTGCAGGCAAGTTCTGTCTGACAGCATCACACGGACTGAGAAATTATCTAGAAAACAAACCATAACCTTAAGAAAATCTGAGCTGGTCACAACCGCGATCACATGACCATCGGTGGGAAAAGCAGCTGGGAGATTCAGATGGAAAGGAATAACTAGCTAATGTAAAACTAGCTCACTTCTATATACTGGGAGGATAGTTACATAGTGAATGAATAGATTTAAAATATCACCGGAGTTGCCCTTTAATGAAAAACTGAACTGATCATATCCAATCATCCTAATATTTCTTTCACAGCCATGTGAAAAAGTCTTAAATATTCTTGAAAACAGGAGCATAGTAGAAAAGTGTCCCGGGAAATTATTTTCATGTACTTAAATTTAAATCATTCTAATTTAAAATTTCTAAAAATGCTGAGCTACTATCCATGATAAACAGATCATAATGGGATCCTTTTGAAATTGTCATTTCTTTTGTGAGCATTATTAGAATGTTAAAAAGTGAATTGAAAGTGCAGCTACCATGACATTATATACATAACCCATGTCAAAGTAGGAAAGAATAGGGAATCCTAAGAGAATGTTCTGCCATGAAGAAATTGCTTTCCAACATTTCCTGTTCCAAGAGATAGAAATGTAAAATAGAAAAACTTTTAACAAGCTTTTCAAAGGTAAACTTTCTATTTTACCATATTTATTTGAAAGAAAAATGTAAAATTCATTTCATAAAAGATATAATGAGAAGCTAATGTGCCATGAAATCCACAGAAAAATATTTCACGATATGTCAATGGTGGGTTTTGGATGATGTGTAGAAATGTTGCTGTTTATGTATTCATAGTAAAGATCTGGAATTTAAAGTGAGGATCAACTTTTGCTGAATATCACAAGTTTGGGATGTGACTACAATAGCTGCTCACTCTCCATAACTCGAATTGAGTGCCATGTCTTAAGCTGTCCTCTTCTCTGACTATAGGTTGCCGGATCTTTGCAAAGATAACTGAAGAGAAACCTAACCAAACTGCCCGTATAAGAGAACATAATTTAAATTCTACCAAATCACAAGTTCTGTAATTTTCTGTAGTTCAAGTGGCTCATATCTATTGTAATAGAAGCATTGTAATAGTGAATGTAGGCGCCTACTATGTACTTTTCACCTTTGTATGACTCCAGGAAGAAAAAACACACACCTTTGGCAGCACCATGCCCATACTTTCAACCAACAAGACAATCATATTTTTCGTTTTTTCTGGAGATTGGCCACATATTATTTAATCAGTTATTAAAATTGCAAAGTTACAAAGTTACAAAAGAAGAATTTGCCACCTTAACCTATTACTTGGTGGAATCTTAACAGTCAGTAGCTCACTACGCTAACAGCACACCTCCATCATCAGCAGACATGTCAACTCACCTGATTTCTCAGGCAATCACCCTACTTTTAGCCTTCCTCGCCCTATCACCCTGTGATATAAGGTTTTTACACAGTTGTAGACCACAGAGGTTAAAAATAGGGTGCAGGAGCATAAAGAACACAACATCTTCCATTATCTTTTGGATTAGTGGCAGCTTGTATACTTATCCTGCAAGGTACTACTGGCATTATTGCACTTGGTCCTGACGTCAATCAACATCCAGTTTGGAGAGGTGCAGCAACATATTGATGCTGAACGGCGTCCAAACCCAACGCCCACTGTAGCACTAGTCAGAGCTGGACAAGAGCAAGAGCCAGGAGCGAGGATGGTAAGTATATAGTCTGGTCAAGGGACTGAATAATATTTTCTTAGGATTATCTGGTGTCTGAATAAAGTTAGGGGTTTGATTTCGGGTCTACAATTATTGTAGTGTCTTTGAATATGCTTTAATACCACCCTTTTATATAAGCCATACCCTTTGGAATGACCACTCCCATTTTTCCATAACCTGCTAATCAACTATCACCCTGTTAAAGGTTCTCTGAGGTTAATATCACCACATCAGCTATGAGTTAGGAAGTTTGAAGACTCTCATCAAAACACCAACAATAAAACTACTTTCAAGTTTGTTTTATAAAATATATAGAAGTAACAAACATATATAACAACAAAAAAGGTTGAAAAGTAGACAATTTTTTCTAAAGGGGACTCAGGAGAAAAAGGACAACTTCCAGGAAACAAATAATAGTTTTGGGAGTGGGCCTCCTTTGCACTTGGATTGACCACTTGCTCATCAACACCCTACCTTCATGCAGTCAGAAACACCTCTATTAAACAGTGCACCACTGATCAGGATAGCATACAGAATAATAAAAGAGGATCCAGCGGGCATTCTGCTAACTGTTTATCAGACTTCTTGATAACCAAGCTAAAACGGGCTGAAGACCCCACCGAGGTACCCTAATCTGTTGTTGATTAGGATGGCACATCACAAAACTGCGACTGTTGTGTAGTCCATAATGGTGGCACAGCCACAGGCCACAATTAAGCATGGTGGTCACGTGTCATCAATATGGTTGGCTAGGCCCTGTCTACATTACAAGCAACACTTAATCTAGCAACACTTACCTAGATTAGAATGTCAACTAAGACATGTCAAAAGCTAGTGTTAGAAACAAATAATTTAGATTACTAACTCAAGAAGGTCTATTAACTACCGTAGTGAATGCAACTCACTTATAATCTTCTAAAGCCACTATATATTGAAAAGAACAAGTCCTTCACGTATACTTCTCTTAGGCCACTTTCATTCATACCCCTTTTTACCGCGATTAGCTTGGCATCCTGAGTGCTGCGCTAATCACAGTAAGTATCTTCATTGATTAAAACGGAGTCTCACAGACATAAGCTGAAATGTGGTGTTAGAAATGCCGCAATGTTCTAGCGCTGTCTGTTCTATTTTCACACGTTTTAGTGCTTTTTAACGCACCTCATCATCCATCACAACGATGGGGAACGTTAAAAAGCGCTATCAAATGCTGTACCATACGTTCAATAATGTTGCTGAAAACCACGGTATGCCGCAATTATGAGTGGCATTTTCTGAACGTATGTGTGAGGGTGGCCTTAGTGTACCCGTTCCAATTCCAGTTGGTGGCCACTGCCATGTGCAATTGTACACGTCGCACATCGCTATGGCCGACCCTACATAGAATGTTCTACAAGCCTACAACAACAACAAAAAGCTGTTATGTAGAAGAAGCAAACATCTTTCAGCAATGCTAACAAGTCTGCTGAAAGACTAATGCAGACCCCAGCAGTACATTAAATGATACTGGAAAAGTGACAATGAAAATAAGGTTCAATATTTTATATTAATTAATGGAAGTCTTGCCAGAGGTTAACACATTCATCTTAATGAGTTTTTCTTTTCTCAAAACAAATCTGACTGCTGTGATATATGTTTTCAGCAGGGCATCTCATGCTAATTGCCTTCTCAAGCTGATCAGCCTACTTATTTCTGTAGGATGAACAAAGGCATTCTCAGCCGCCTAAAGTGATAGCTCCACAACAGATAGGTCTGACTTGTTGGCGCTTAGACAGGGAATGAAATAAAAAGGGTTTAATTAATATAATTTAGGTCTATTTGAAGTGCATTGAATGTTTACCTTGGTATCAAAGGCAATGTCAAAAAAGAAGAAAAAACTAAGCTTAGCGATAGGTTTAAGTTCCAATCGAGTTCTATACACGAGTGTTTATTTTGACTGGTAAATTGTAATTCTTGATAGATGTGGAGTGAATTATTGGTGAAATACTTATATATGTGGTTACATTGTAGCTGCATATACAGATGTAGCAAACATTAACATGACTGGCATATCATAACAATTCCATTTGGGCCAGGCTCACACAAATGGGTCGGATTTCTGCAATGAAAGACCTGCAAACATTTGCGGAAAGATAGCGGATGCAAGCGTTTTTTCACACGGATGTACGCTATGCACAGTGTATCATCCACGCGGATCTCTCTCTCCCCTTGAGCCGCCATTACAGCCGAAAAGACATGCCTTTCAATGCCAGCGTTTTACCGCAGATTTTCCGCGCAGGCGGTGATTGCAGACTATCTGCTGAATGCAGCTATATGGCAGCTATTGTATATCCATATTCACGTTACTGTGTCACATACATACGTTTTTTTTAAGTGCGTTGCGTTAACACATACATTTGTGCCTAAAACTCACATGCAAGCCGAAGTTTAAAAATGATAAAAGGCATACATACGTACTGATGTACTGTGTGACTAGCACCCTATACAAACTCTATCAGTGCGCAACTATAACACTAAACAGCCCCCTCCCCCCCTCCTAAATGCACATGAGTTGTGTGAGTGGTTGTTCATCGCCATTTTGCACTTCCTCCATATAGCATTTTGCCTGTTCAGCATGCTGCTAGGAATTGGTGTTTATATCTGCCTTTGTATCTCTGTATCAGTATGTTAGTAAGTATGTTCTGTAATCTTTGAGCAGTACAATTTAGAATTCAGTACTGAGGTAAGATATTGAACACTTCCAACCTACTGAAGTCATATCTCTGTGTGTACTTCTGCTTCTGTCTCCCTTCAGCAGCTCCCTCTTCCTCCTCCTCCTCCCCATTCTCCTCTCCATAGTCTTCTATGGGCTGCAGCTGTAATCTGATGTCCCTATGTATGGACTTCTGTGTATAGATTTTAGCAGTACATTTAGAGTGAGTGATCAGTGCTGGGGGCGGAGGGAGTAGACTTGGATTTAAGTGGAGAAGGAGACATATTTCTCTAATAAGATATGTTGCAAAGTTTCTTATTGTAGCTTGTATCATTCATTTACAGAAAAATTAAGATTTAATACTCTTCAAATATTAGAAATAAGCATTTAACGTGTACTTGGGTTTATAATTCAGGCTGAACTTCTTGGCCTTTTCCTCATTCTGCTCCACCATTACACCCAGATTATTTCTGAGAGGGCTAGTTTTAAGTTACTTTTTATTTATGAAGTGAAAACATTTTTAATTAATAGTTAAAAGTTTTTACTGTCTTACAACTTGACTCTCTGCTTCATGTTTTGCTGTCTTTACTTGTGATTGATACTATTTTTGATTTATATTTTTTATGCTTCTTCTCTAACTTCTTGCTTTAGTATTTTAAATGTTTTCGGGTCATTGAATGTGCTCCTGACAGTTTTATTTTGTCACATTGGTTTTCTCCAGTTTCTCTTTTATTCCCATGAAGTATACAGCATCTCTTTTATTTAAGATGCTTTTAAAAATGTCCCCGTTAGCGTGTATCCTTTTTTTTTTTTCTTTTAAAGAAAATTGTCCGAGTTAGAATTAATGTCAGCTTTGTCCAGGATTAACAAATCATGTCCGTCTTCCCAAAATCAATGTCACACCTTTTGAGAGGTTGTGTGGTATTTTGACTTAGCCCCATTCAGTAGTGCTGAGCTGCAATATTGGACAGAACCCATGGACAGGAGTGGCGCTCTTTCTGGTTTTCGAATTTTAGACAACCGCATGATTCTAATGGAAGGACTCTATAATTCAGCATTATAGATGGTTGTTAAGAAATTTGTCCTTCTATACGAATACTTGGATGAACTTGGAGGTGAACAAAGAACCAGTTGACCAGTAATGCCATTAATGCACAAATACTTAGTCATTGTCTGAAGCATGGTCACGTGAAAAATTTCTCCGATCATAGTAAAAAATCAGATGGGCAGATGCCTCACCAACTGCCTGTAATCTACAGACATCAGTATGGGTACCTCAAGATATCTTTCATATTTTGAAAAGAACAACCAAGCCAAATGTGCAAGGCTGATCGGTCAGCTACATTACTGAACTATACTGACACTGAGTGCGCCTCTGAGGAATCACCCTGTAAGCAGCTTTCTCAGGCTGACATTTACCATGTTGAAATGCTTTATCTAACGTAAAATATGAAGACAGATGTCTCACAGACCTCATCACATATCACAGATATCAGAGGCACGTATTTCACAGTTTATGGCAATTTTAAGGAGCTAACAGGAGACAAACTGCAACAAATGTAGCCAAATAGCTATGCGAATCAGGGACTGGAAAGGTTTATGGGAATTGCTGACATAAATGTAAAAATATATACAATAAATCTAATTATGACAGAACACTACCCCATTTAACTGCTGATTTTTGATTTTATGCCTTCGTCCCTTGGCAAGCATCGAAATACTAATGACCAGTTGTCCGTGGTCCTTCAATATTTTGACCAACTCCAACCATCATCACAGGTCCTTTAGTGAGTTACATGTGATGATGTCATTCACTAGATTATATTATAAGTTGCGCATTGCGGCACCAGAAACACTGGTACTATAAATAATACTAATATCTAGTTTTAGAATGAGCCCCACAAAGTTTGATCTTAGAAGTTTGGCATTGTATTTGTCTCATAGACAATCATTCAATTAATTACTTCTTCTTGCCTATACTTACCAACAAATCCTTAGTATTCCTATTAATAATATACAATTTACATTTACCTTCACCCCTTTCCCATCCACTCGGATGCAGTTCTCAATACAAGGCTAGTTAGTTGACAACCTGACAATCTACTTTTACTATGTTCATCCAATTTTGTGTGTTTTTTTTGTTTGCTCCCTTCTACATTGGTTACAATAGACTTTCGCACAGTTCCTATGTGACAGACTGTGTTAGCACATCTACTCGGAAGTGTGTATTATACCCCAGCATCTACAGCAGCTCAATTTACAGTGTCTAGTTGGTTATATCAAGGAATTTAAAGTTGGAGAATTGTTTTGTTTTGTTTTTTATTTCTTTTAAAATACTTACATTGTGCCTTCTCATCTAATAACAAAACTTATCAGGAAAGAGTCAAAGAACTAAATTTGTAAAGCCTGGAGGAAAGAGTGGAGGGACTTGATCGAAAACCTCTAAATATATTAAAGGTATGAATAAGGTTCAGGGCTTAGTCACACGGGCGTTTTGTCCCACAATTTTTTGTGCGCATAACTGATGCGCTCAAAGAACCGCGTGACCGGAGTCGGCAGAACGGCAGAATAAAACACTGCTAGCAGCGTTCATCCACACAAGAGAGATCGGTCACACGGGCGTTTTGATGCTCAAAAAGAGCGCTGCCTGCTATCCTCTGCCACAGCTGTGCCACAGCTGTCACAGAGGAGCGCGATGTTCTCCCCTTGAATTCAATGGAGCCAGCAATACAGCCGCCTCCATTGAAAGCAATGGGTTGCTGGCAAGCGCTGTAGTAATTTTCGGGAAAGGGCTTAAAATATAAGCCCTTACCTGAAAACCATCCTAAAAAAGTGTAAAAAATAATTTAAAAATCTATAGTCACCTCTCTGCAGCAGCCGGCTCTTCTTCTGAACTGCTCTCTGTAGTATTCAGCAGGCGGGGATTTAAAATCGCTGCCTCTGATTGGCTGAGCACTGTAACCAATCAGAGGCAGCTCTCAGCTATTGAATGACAGCTGAGAGCTGCCTCTGATTGGTCCATGCGCTCAGCCAATCAGAGGCAACCCTCACCCATTCATGAATTCATGAATGCGCAGAACAGAGAATGATGCCCTGGCGAAGACGCGGATCTACAGCGATTTTGAAAATGACATTTCGGAATCGCCATGGGAAGGACAGCTTCCATTGACTGCAATAGAAGCTGTCCGTGTGAGGCCTGCACAAGGATAGGATATGCTGTGATTTTTTCCCCCGCAAGCAGAATATTGCAGTTGATTTCTGCTTGTGGACATGGAAAAGCATTTTGCATAGCATGTCTATGGGCAGTATTTGCTCCGGGATCCGGAGGCGAACGCCCGCTCCGGATTCCGCAGTGCAAATACGCCCGTGTGCATTGGGCCTTAGAGAGAAATAAAAAATAATAATAGGAAATACTATAAGGCAGACTTAAAGTCTTCAATTTTTTGTGTTTCTATGTTGCCCTATGCGGTTGTCTACACCTTGTCCCAGCAGTGTGTGTGGCTTTTATGCAAAGACATATTTGTTGAAGGATGGCTGAGTTCTCATATAGGCTTAAGGAATTGAAAATTAAAAACAATGGGCTTCTGTAAAGTCTGAACATGAACAGTAGATCTGGAGAGGTGGAACATGAATCTCACTAAGCAAAACTAGCAATTAATTATGAAGAATTCCCTCTGGATATAGCATTTTTGTTGTGGCAAAGACTCGGATGATTCTTAAATGTCTCATACCCTTACATACTATTAAAGTGATACGCAATTTAAACATAAGTTCAACTTACTGACACTCATAATTGCAGGCCTGTGTACTTACATATAATCAGATTTGTCACAGGAAGGGTTTAGCTTATCCCTCTTAAAACGTAACCTTTATTTCAAGCAAAAAACTAAAAAGGATTTTACGGTAAATCCTGAAAAAGACACAGACATACAAAAATATCTAGAACCTTGTCACAGGACTAGCTTGATATGTGTGAGCCAGACGAACATATATTCGTGGGAATAAGGTTTGCGAAAACACCGTATTGGGTATGTCGACCCTATTTCCCAGCACCCATCAAATGTTGGAAAAATGGCTGTGACCGCTTCAGGGGTCAGTATTCTTTAAAAAGATGGTGTTCCTAACTTATATAGATTTTCTATCAGTAGGCGGAAAAAATAGTAAGTGCTCCAAAAACCTTGGTGCACTAATCACTCTATGAGAAAATGCTGTCTTTATTGTGTCACGGACCATAGGCATGCCACCATAACTGAGGACTGATGTCTCAGACCAATATGCATATGTCACATGCAGATGAAAGGTAGAGCTGCCGTGGTAAGTGACACAGTGTCACAAAATGCCACTAGGGTCAGAAGATAGGACCAAATAAATTGGTGCAAATAGGTTAACAGGTTCTGGCAAACATGCCACTAGAATCAAAAATTGAGACCAAATAAATTGGTGCAAATAGGTTCGCAGGTTCAACGCGTTTCTGCTACAAATGTCGCAGTTTCATCAGGAACCCAACAAAGGAATATTGTCAATGGTCAAATGCGGTATCTGATCTGAATAAACTCCAAAATGTGGAGACAGTCGCATAGAGGAAGCAATAGTCGATCCTAACACTAAGTTAAAGTAACAGAGCAAGTATCTGATCTGAATAAACTCCAAAGTGTGGAGACAGTCGCATAGAGGAGGAGATAGTCGATCCTAACACTAAGTTAAGGTAAAAATAAACCCAGTTTCCCCCCCAGCAAATGCAGCAACAAAATAATAAAAAGCAGCAGCACCTGCCTCAGTGGTAGGCTGGTGGCTATGTCATAGCTATGTCATAGCCACCAGCCTACCACTGAGGCAGGTGCTGCTGCTTTTTATTATTTTGTGTGTCACCTACCACGGCAGCTCTACCTTTCATCTGCATGTTACATATGCATATTGGTCTGAGACATCAGTCCTCAGTTATGGTGGCATGCCTATGGTCTGTGACACAATAAAGACAGCATTTTCTCATAGAGTGATTAGTGCACCAAGGTTTTTGGAGCACTTACTATTTCTTCCGCCTACTGATAGAAAATCTATATAAGTTAGGAACACCATTTTTTTAAAGAATACTGACCCCTGAAGCGGTCACAGCCATTTTTCCAACATTTGATGGGTGCTGGGAAATAGGGTCGACATACCCAATACGGTGTTTTCGCAAACCTTATTCCCACGAATATATGTTCGTCTGGCTCACACATATCAAGCTAGTCCTGTGACAAGGTTCTAGATATTTTTGTATGTCTGTGTCTTTTTTAGGATTTACCGTAAAATCCTTTTTAGTTTTTTGTTTGAAATAAAGGTTACGTTTTAAGAGGGATAAGCTAAACCCTTCCTGTGACAAATAAGATTGACATCTAGGTGTTTATCCTGCTACTGTGAAACCCCCCTACATATAATCAGATGATGCACATAAATTCACAGATCTAATATTTCAACATAGAAATTATATAGTTACTTTACTGGCCATACGTTACTAAGGTAAAAATAAATACATTTATTTAAGACTAGCGTACCCGTCGCGCGTTGCTGCGAAGACAGACAGACATACATACATTCGTTTTTATATATCTAGATGACGGCAGCAGCGACCACTGAGGTTTTGTAGGCCGCTGCTTCCCCCTTGCAGGCTGAATAAAATAGCCGTTGTGTGGAACATCCAATTTATCCGGCTGCTGTGGCTTCTTGGGAAGATAGCCTAGTACATGTTTGCCCACTTCCAACTCCAATGGAGACTGACTGTAAATGGCTGGCGTGCTCTAGTATTTATGGTTCCAAGCTGTACGTGTCATTGCATACAGTCTGTCTATCTATCTATCTATCTATCTGGGTTATTGCATACAGTCTATCTATCTATCTATCTATCTATCTATCTATCTATCTATCTATCTATGACATCAGGAAATGAGAGAATTAGATTCCGTACGTAAAATTTGAACGCTAATTCTTTGGCGCTTTGAATTGAATAATCGAGTTGGGACCCATTAACTTTTCCTATTTATGACATAATCAATGCTCGAGCCAAATTTCAAGTTTCTATGACATTGGGAAATGAGAGAATTAAATTCCGTACATAAAATTTGGACGCTAATTCTTTTGCGCTTAGAATTGAATAATCGAGTTGGGATGAGACATAAGGCCTTGCCCATAAGCATTCCCCAACCTCCAAGAACTGAACCTACCTACCTGAATGAGATTTTGTAGGCCGCTGCTTCCCCCTTGCGGGCTGAATAAAATAGCCGTTGGGTGGAACATACAATTTATCCGGCTGCTGTATTGAATAATCGAGTTGGGATGAGACATAAGGCCTTGCCCATAAGCATTCCCCAACCTCCAAGAACTGAACCTACCTACCTGAATGAGATTTTGTAGGCCGCTGCTTCCCCCTTGCGGGCTGAATAAAATAGCCGTTGGGTGGAACATACAATTTATCCGGCTGCTGTGGCTTCTTAGGAAGATATCCTAGTACTTGTTTACCCACTTCCAACTCCAATGGTAATTGGCTGGCGTGCTCTAGTGGTTCCAAGCTGTACGTGTCATAATAGAGCCTTAATGACATCACAATGCAGCTTATGAGAACATGTTGGGGCATGTTCGCGCGTTGCTGCGAAGACAGACATACATACATACTACGTTTTTATATATCTAGATGACGGCAGCAGCGACCACTGAGGTTTACCGCTGGGGTATGTCACTCTTATTACTAATGGGGGGAGTGTCACTATTATTACTGCTGTGGGATGTCACTATTATCGCTGGGGTGAAGGTGTCACTATTACCGCTGGGGTATGTGTACATGTGGCAGAAATGGGCAGGGCTCTTTCAGAATAGACCGGGTGCAGATTTTGACTGCTTTTTACATGCGGAAATGCTGCAGAATTTTCCACAGAAATCTCCGCTGAGCACATTCTGCAGTATTTCCGCGTCCAAAAAGCAGTCAGAATCTGCACCCGGTCTATTCTGAAACAGCCTTGTCCTTTTTAGAACGACGGGGGTAAAATCATACGTTGTGATAAGCCCCGCCCCCTGACGTGTTGGCACTTTGCGATACATAAGTGGGTTTTGGGTTGTAGTTTGGGCACTCGGTCCCTAAAAGGTTCGCCATCACTGGCCTAGTACATGTTTGCCCACTTCCAACTTCAATGGAGACTGACTGTAAATGGCTGGCGTGCTCTAGTATTTATGGTTTCAAGCTGTACGTGTCATTGCATACAGTCTATCTATCTATCTATCTATCTATCTATCTATCTATCTATCTATCAGGGTTATTGCATACAGTCTATCTATCTATCTATCTATCTATCTATCTATCTATCTATCTATCTATGACATCAGGAAATGAGAGAATTAGATTTTGTAGGCCGCTGCTTCCCCCTTGCGGGCTGAATAAAATAGCCGTTGGGTGGAACATACAATTTATCCGGCTGCTGTGGCTTCTTAGGAAGATATCCTAGTACTTGTTTACCCACTTCCAACTCCAATGGTAATTGGCTGGCGTGCTCTAGTGGTTCCAAGCTGTACGTGTCATAATAGAGCCTTAATGACATCACAATGCAGCTTTATAGAACATGTTGGGGCATGTTCAAGGGCGTCCGATGTTGATGACATCAGTGATGACATCACAATAGCAGGTGGCTTACTTATTCGATCTACGTGGGGGGGGGGCGTAACTTTCGACGACGCTCGCGCGCCATTTATCGTAGGATATTTGTACTATGCCTATAATCTTCCCAGGAGTGTACTTAACAACTTCCCAAAGTTTCATGGCGATCGGATGAATGGTGTAGTAGCGCATAAAGGACAAACAGACACGCACGCAGACACGCACGCACGCACGCACGCACGCAGACAGACATACATTCAATTTTATATATATAGATTGTGACTTAGTCCAGGCTCACACAAGCGTATTTGAATTGCGTTTTACGTATGCAGTGTATACGCAAACAAAGGCTCATTCACACAAGCGTAATTTCATTGCGCATCATGTACGCAATATATGCGTGCTGTAGACATGTGCAAGGAAGAGTACTGGGGGGAGTGTACATGTCACCCAAATGTTTAACCTGGGGGGAGTGTACATGTCACCCAAATGTTTAACCTGGGTGAGATAAAACTCCAGTCCAGGTCTTCCTTCTAAGTCCCAGGAACATAAAAGGCTGAAAGTTCAGGCAGTCAGAGTCAGAAGTGAGCACATCTACCCTGGTGGACTTCTGCTGTTTGCTGACCATTGCTGTACGTTAGTATTAAGTGAGAGAACTACTGTTTAGTCGGCGCCTTGATGGGCAAGCTTTTGTTTTGTTTGTTGCACAAATTGTATGTGCTGCCAGTGGCAATTGTTTTTTCTGTTATTGCTGAATATTTAAGAAAATAAAGTGATTTGGACTTTCACGTGGACTAATTGTACTGCTGTGTCATCGCTGACCCCACGCAGATGTTGCCACATATGGTGGAGCGAAGCACACATACCTGGTTGCTATGGGTATCGGCAGGACAACCTGTTGATGTTTTAGGACTACATCTGCTTATGTCTTGGGTAACACTTGCTGCTACCATGCAGACACAGTCCGCTGCTCTAGAGGAGCTAGTGGGGGGAGTGTCACTATTATTACTGCTGTGGGATGTCACTATTATCGCTGGGGTGAAGGTGTCACTATTACCGCTGGGGTATGTGTACATGTGGCAGAAATGGGCAGGGCTCTTTCAGAATAGACCGGGTGCAGATTTTGACTGCTTTTTACATGCGGAAATGCTGCAGAATTTTCCACAGAAATCTCCGCTGAGCACATTCTGCAGTATTTCCGCGTCCAAAAAGCAGTCAGAATCTGCACCCGGTCTATTCTGAAACAGCCTTGTCCTTTTTAGAACGACGGGGGTAAAATCATACGTTGTGATAAGCCCCGCCCCCTGACGTGTTGGCACTTTGCGATACATAAGTGGGTTTTGGGTTGTAGTTTGGGCACTCGGTCCCTAAAAGGTTCGCCATCACTGGCCTAGTACATGTTTGCCCACTTCCAACTTCAATGGAGACTGACTGTAAATGGCTGGCGTGCTCTAGTATTTATGGTTTCAAGCTGTACGTGTCATTGCATACAGTCTATCTATCTATCTATCTATCTATCTATCTATCTATCTATCTATCAGGGTTATTGCATACAGTCTATCTATCTATCTATCTATCTATCTATCTATCTATCTATGACATCAGGAAATGAGAGAATTAGATTTTGTAGGCCGCTGCTTCCCCCTTGCGGGCTGAATAAAATAGCCGTTGGGTGGAACATACAATTTATCCGGCTGCTGTGGCTTCTTAGGAAGATATCCTAGTACTTGTTTACCCACTTCCAACTCCAATGGTAATTGGCTGGCGTGCTCTAGTGGTTCCAAGCTGTACGTGTCATAATAGAGCCTTAATGACATCACAATGCAGCTTTATAGAACATGTTGGGGCATGTTCAAGGGCGTCCGATGTTGATGACATCAGTGATGACATCACAATAGCAGGTGGCTTACTTATTCGATCTACGTGGGGGGGGGGGGCGTAACTTTCGACGACGCTCGCGCGCCATTTATCGTAGGATATTTGTACTATGCCTATAATCTTCCCAGGAGTGTACTTAACAACTTCCCAAAGTTTCATGGCGATCGGATGAATGGTGTAGTAGCGCATAAAGGACAAACAGACACGCACGCAGACACGCACGCACGCACGCACGCAGACAGACATACATTCAATTTTATATATATAGATGGGAAAGTGATTGAACGTCTCCTCAGTTTAAAGAGCCTGCATCATGACGACAACATGTTTTTAAAAGAAGTTGGCCTTAAGATCAAATGACCACTGTGGGTAAGACTTCTGTCATTGCTGGTAGGTGACCCTTCAAAGATGTCTATGATCTCTAATAGACATATGGATAGGGTCTTTAAGACAATCCCCTTTAGAAAAATAAATTATACGTAATGCTCCATACTCTAGATCAGGAGATTGGTGGCCATCTGCCCTGGCAAATTACAAGACAGGGAATGCTTTATCAAAATAACAGTGATTCAATACCATAGTTGGTAATCACACTAGTCTTCACAAGGAGTTCCAGTATGGGCACATCTGATAGCTGAAACTGTTGTCCAGCGGTTAGGCACTGTACATAGCATAAAGGTTTTGACCAGGAAGAAGAATTTCAGCCATCAGAAATACGTCACTTCTCTTCCTTTTAATCCTGGGTTCGAAAAAGCCTTTTGCGAGTCTTAAGTGGTGATGAAATTTTGTGAGTTCTTATATCATAGCTCAATTATAGTACCTTCATTGAAGCGAGGGAAGCTCCTGTACTGTCCCAAATTTTCAACTTAATCCTGTCCCTTCATAAGCAATTTGAAGATGTATTATGTGGATGCATTCATTATTTAAGTTTACTAACAGCCATTCAATTGAAAACACATTTTTTCATCCTTTACCCCCTCACCTGATTGCTTGTCACACTCTGAAAGTCTCATGTGTGTATGCGAAGCCACTTCCATGTAGTGCAGCCCTTTTCTGATGCTTAAGAGTCACCATGCTGATGATGAGATTTTTCGTTTTAAAATCAATCCCATAATGCACCAGCACAGCATTAGCGAGAGGCTATACCATTCTGTCTGCTGGGGGGACAGTTCAATTATCATTGTCTTGTATATTTGCCTAAATGAGTTACAGACAAAAAGTATACAGTCAAGAGGATGAGCTGTGATCTCATTTATTATGACTGTGTGACCGGAGCTGTGTGATCATCATGAGTGTAGGCTGTTTCTGTGGTAGGCTCCATGTAACAGTATCACACAAACTGAGAAACTGACTAGCGTACCCGTCGCGCGTTGCTGCGAAGACAGACATACATACATACATTCGTTTTTATATATCTAGATGACGGCAGCAGCGACCACTGAGGTTTTGTAGGCCGCTGCTTCCCCCTTGCAGGCTGAATAAAATAGCCGTTGTGTGGAACATCCAATTTATCCGGCTGCTGTGGCTTCTTGGGAAGATATCCTAGTACATGTTTGCCCACTTCCAACTCCAATGGAGACTGACTGTAAATGGCTGGCGTGCTCTAGTATTTATGGTTTCAAGCTGTACGTGTCATTGCATACAGTCTATCTATCTATCTATCTATCTATCAGGGTTATTGCATACAGTCTATCTATCTATCTATCTATCTATCAGGGTTATTGCATACAGTCTATCTATCTATCTATCTATCTATCTATCTATCTATCTATCTATCTATCTATCTATCTATCTATCTATCTATCAGGGTTATTGCATACAGTCTATCTATCTATCTATGACATCAGGAAATGAGAGAATTAGATTCCGTACGTAAAATTTGAACGCTAATTCTTTGGCGCTTTGAATTGAATAATCGAGTTGGGACCCATTAACTTTTCCTATTTATGACATAATCAATGCTCGTGCCAAATTTTAAGTTTCTATGACATTGGGAAGTGAGAGAATTAAGTTGGGATGAGACATAAGGCCTTGCCCATAAGCATTCCCCAACCTCCAAGAACTGAACCTACCTACCTGAATGAGATTTTGTAGGCCGCTGCTTCCCCCTTGCGGGCTGAATAAAATAGCCGTTGGGTGGAACATACAATTTATCCGGCTGCTGTGGCTTCTTAGGAAGATATCCTAGTACTTGTTTACCCACTTCCAACTCCAATGGTAATTGGCTGGCGTGCTCTAGTGGTTCCAAGCTGTACGTGTCATAATACAGCCTTAATGACATCACAATGCAGCTTTATAGAACATGTTGGGGCATGTTCAAGGGCGTCCGATGTTGATGACATCAGTGATGACATCACAATAGCAGGTGGCTTACTTACTCGATCTACGTGGGGGGGGGGGCGTAACTTTCGACGACGCTCGCGCGCCATTTATCGTAGGATATTTGTACTATGCCTATAATCTTCCCAGGAGTGTACTTAACAACTTCCCAAAGTTTCATGGCGATCGGATGAATGGTGTAGTAGCGCATAAAGGACAAACAGACACGCACGCAGACACGCACGCACGCACGCACGCAGACAGACATACATGAATGTATGTCTGTCTGCGTGCGTGCGTGCGTGCGTGCGTGTCTGCGTGCGTGTCTGTTTGTCCTTTATGCGCTACTACACCATTCATCCGATCGCCATGAAACTTTGGGAAGTTGTTAAGTACACTCCTGGGAAGATTATAGGCATAGTACAAATATCCTACGATAAATGGCGCGCGAGCGTCGTCGAAAGTTACGCCCCCCCCCCCACGTAGATCGAATAAGTAAGCCACCTGCTATTGTGATGTCATCACTGATGTCATCAACATCGGACGCCCTTGAACATGCCCCAACATGTTCTATAAAGCTGCATTGTGATGTCATTAAGGCTCTATTATGACACGTACAGCTTGGAACCACTAGAGCACGCCAGCCAATTACCATTGGAGTTGGAAGTGGGTAAACAAGTACTAGGATATCTTCCTAAGAAGCCACAGCAGCCGGATAAATTGTATGTTCCACCCAACGGCTATTTTATTCAGCCCGCAAGGGGGAAGCAGCGGCCTACAAAATCTAATTCTCTCATTTCCTGATGTCATAGATAGATAGATAGATAGATAGATAGATAGATAGATAGATAGACTGTATGCAATAACCCTGATAGATAGATAGATAGATAGATAGATAGATAGATAGACTGTATGCAATGACACGTACAGCTTGAAACCATAAATACTAGAGCACGCCAGCCATTTACAGTCAGTCTCCATTGAAGTTGGAAGTGGGCAAACATGTACTAGGCCAGTGATGGCGAACCTTTTAGGGACCGAGTGCCCAAACTACAACCCAAAACCCACTTATGTATCGCAAAGTGCCAACACGTCAGGGGGCGGGGCTTATCACAACGTATGATTTTACCCCCGTCGTTCTAAAAAGGACAAGGCTGTTTCAGAATAGACCGGGTGCAGATTCTGACTGCTTTTTGGACGCGGAAATACTGCAGAATGTGCTCAGCGGAGATTTCTGTGGAAAATTCTGCAGCATTTCCGCATGTAAAAAGCAGTCAAAATCTGCACCCGGTCTATTCTGAAAGAGCCCTGCCCATTTCTGCCACATGTACACATACCCCAGCGGTAATAGTGACACCTTCACCCCAGCGATAATAGTGACATCCCACAGCAGTAATAATAGTGACACTCCCCCCACTAGCTCCTCTAGAGCAGCGGACTGTGTCTGCATGGTAGCAGCAAGTGTTACCCAAGACATAAGCAGATGTAGTCCTAAAACATCAACAGGTTGTCCTGCCGATACCCATAGCAACCAGGTATGTGTGCTTCGCTCCACCATATGTGGCAACATCTGCGTGGGGTCAGCGATGACACAGCAGTACAATTAGTCCACGTGAAAGTCCAAATCACTTTATTTTCTTAAATATTCAGCAATAACAGAAAAAACAATTGCCACTGGCAGCACATACAATTTGTGCAACAAACAAAACAAAAGCTTGCCCATCAAGGCGCCGACTAAACAGTAGTTCTCTCACTTAATACTAACGTACAGCAATGGTCAGCAAACAGCAGAAGTCCACCAGGGTAGATGTGCTCACTTCTGACTCTGACTGCCTGAACTTTCAGCCTTTTATGTTCCTGGGACTTAGAAGGAAGACCTGGACTGGAGTTTTATCTCACCCAGGTTAAACATTTGGGTGACATGTACACTCCCCCCAGGTTAAACATTTGGGTGACATGTACACTCCCCCCAGTACTCTTCCTTGCACATGTCTACAGCACGCATATATTGCGTACATGATGCGCAATGAAATTACGACCAATATGCATATGTCACATGCAGATGAAAGGTAGAGCTGCCGTGGTAAGTGACACAGTGTCACAAAATGCCACTAGGGTCAGAAGATAGGACCAAATAAATTGGTGCAAATAGGTTAACAGGTTCTGGCAAACATGCCACTAGAATCAAAAATTGAGACCAAATAAATTGGTGCAAATAGGTTCGCAGGTTCAACGCGTTTCTGCTACAAATGTCGCAGTTTCATCAGGAACCCAACAAAGGAATATTGTCAATGGTCAAATGCGGTATCTGATCTGAATAAACTCCAAAATGTGGAGACAGTCGCATAGAGGAAGCAATAGTCGATCCTAACACTAAGTTAAAGTAACAGAGCAAGTATCTGATCTGAATAAACTCCAAAGTGTGGAGACAGTCGCATAGAGGAGGAGATAGTCGATCCTAACACTAAGTTAAGGTAAAAATAAACCCAGTTTCCCCCCCAGCAAATGCAGCAACAAAATAATAAAAAGCAGCAGCACCTGCCTCAGTGGTAGGCTGGTGGCTATGTCATAGCTATGTCATAGCCACCAGCCTACCACTGAGGCAGGTGCTGCTGCTTTTTATTATTTTGTGTGTCACCTACCACGGCAGCTCTACCTTTCATCTGCATGTTACATATGCATATTGGTCTGAGACATCAGTCCTCAGTTATGGTGGCATGCCTATGGTCTGTGACACAATAAAGACAGCATTTTCTCATAGAGTGATTAGTGCACCAAGGTTTTTGGAGCACTTACTATTTCTTCCGCCTACTGATAGAAAATCTATATAAGTTAGGAACACCATTTTTTTAAAGAATACTGACCCCTGAAGCGGTCACAGCCATTTTTCCAACATTTGATGGGTGCTGGGAAATAGGGTCGACATACCCAATACGGTGTTTTCGCAAACCTTATTCCCACGAATATATGTTCGTCTGGCTCACACATATCAAGCTAGTCCTGTGACAAGGTTCTAGATATTTTTGTATGTCTGTGTCTTTTTCAGGATTTACCGTAAAATCCTTTTTAGTTTTTTGTTTGAAATAAAGGTTACGTTTTAAGAGGGATAAGCTAAACCCTTCCTGTGACAAATAAGATTGACATCTAGGTGTTTATCCTGCTACTGTGAAACCCCCCTACATATAATCAGATGATGCACATAAATTCACAGATCTAATATTTCAACATAGAAATTATATAGTTACTTTACTGGCCATACGTTACTAAGGTAAAAATAAATACATTTATTTAAGACTAGCGTACCCGTCGCGCGTTGCTGCGAAGACAGACAGACATACATACATTCGTTTTTATATATCTAGATGACGGCAGCAGCGACCACTGAGGTTTTGTAGGCCGCTGCTTCCCCCTTGCAGGCTGAATAAAATAGCCGTTGTGTGGAACATCCAATTTATCCGGCTGCTGTGGCTTCTTGGGAAGATAGCCTAGTACATGTTTGCCCACTTCCAACTCCAATGGAGACTGACTGTAAATGGCTGGCGTGCTCTAGTATTTATGGTTCCAAGCTGTACGTGTCATTGCATACAGTCTGTCTATCTATCTATCTATCTATCTGGGTTATTGCATACAGTCTATCTATCTATCTATCTATCTATCTATCTATCTATGACATCAGGAAATGAGAGAATTAGATTCCGTACGTAAAATTTGAACGCTAATTCTTTGGCGCTTTGAATTGAATAATCGAGTTGGGACCCATTAACTTTTCCTATTTATGACATAATCAATGCTCGAGCCAAATTTCAAGTTTCTATGACATTGGGAAATGAGAGAATTAAATTCCGTACATAAAATTTGGACGCTAATTCTTTTGCACTTAGAATTGAATAATCGAGTTGGGATGAGACATAAGGCCTTGCCCATAAGCATTCCCCAACCTCCAAGAACTGAACCTACCTACCTGAATGAGATTTTGTAGGCCGCTGCTTCCCCCTTGCGGGCTGAATAAAATAGCCGTTGGGTGGAACATACAATTTATCCGGCTGCTGTATTGAATAATCGAGTTGGGATGAGACATAAGGCCTTGCCCATAAGCATTCCCCAACCTCCAAGAACTGAACCTACCTACCTGAATGAGATTTTGTAGGCCGCTGCTTCCCCCTTGCGGGCTGAATAAAATAGCCGTTGGGTGGAACATACAATTTATCCGGCTGCTGTGGCTTCTTAGGAAGATATCCTAGTACTTGTTTACCCACTTCCAACTCCAATGGTAATTGGCTGGCGTGCTCTAGTGGTTCCAAGCTGTACGTGTCATAATAGAGCCTTAATGACATCACAATGCAGCTTATGAGAACATGTTGGGGCATGTTCGCGCGTTGCTGCGAAGACAGACATACATACATACTACGTTTTTATATATCTAGATGACGGCAGCAGCGACCACTGAGGTTTACCGCTGGGGTATGTCACTCTTATTACTAATGGGGGGAGTGTCACTATTATTACTGCTGTGGGATGTCACTATTATCGCTGGGGTGAAGGTGTCACTATTACCGCTGGGGTATGTGTACATGTGGCAGAAATGGGCAGGGCTCTTTCAGAATAGACCGGGTGCAGATTTTGACTGCTTTTTACATGCAGAAATGCTGCAGAATTTTCCACAGAAATCTCCGCTGAGCACATTCTGCAGTATTTCCGCGTCCAAAAAGCAGTCAGAATCTGCACCCGGTCTATTCTGAAACAGCCTTGTCCTTTTTAGAACGACGGGGGTAAAATCATACGTTGTGATAAGCCCCGCCCCCTGACGTGTTGGCACTTTGCGATACATAAGTGGGTTTTGGGTTGTAGTTTGGGCACTCGGTCCCTAAAAGGTTCGCCATCACTGGCCTAGTACATGTTTGCCCACTTCCAACTTCAATGGAGACTGACTGTAAATGGCTGGCGTGCTCTAGTATTTATGGTTTCAAGCTGTACGTGTCATTGCATACAGTCTATCTATCTATCTATCTATCTATCTATCTATCTATCTATCTATCTATCTATCTATCTATCTATCTATCTATCTATCAGGGTTATTGCATACAGTCTATCTATCTATCTATCTATCTATCTATCTATCTATCTATCTATCTATCTATCTATCTATCTATCTATGACATCAGGAAATGAGAGAATTAGATTTTGTAGGCCGCTGCTTCCCCCTTGCGGGCTGAATAAAATAGCCGTTGGGTGGAACATACAATTTATCCGGCTGCTGTGGCTTCTTAGGAAGATATCCTAGTACTTGTTTACCCACTTCCAACTCCAATGGTAATTGGCTGGCGTGCTCTAGTGGTTCCAAGCTGTACGTGTCATAATAGAGCCTTAATGACATCACAATGCAGCTTTATAGAACATGTTGGGGCATGTTCAAGGGCGTCCGATGTTGATGACATCAGTGATGACATCACAATAGCAGGTGGCTTACTTATTCGATCTACGTGGGGGGGGGGGCGTAACTTTCGACGACGCTCGCGCGCCATTTATCGTAGGATATTTGTACTATGCCTATAATCTTCCCAGGAGTGTACTTAACAACTTCCCAAAGTTTCATGGCGATCGGATGAATGGTGTAGTAGCGCATAAAGGACAAACAGACACGCACGCAGACACGCACGCACGCACGCACGCACGCAGACAGACATACATTCAATTTTATATATATAGACTAGCGTACCCGTCGCGCGTTGCTGCGAAGACAGACAGACATACATACATTCGTTTTTATATATCTAGATGACGGCAGCAGCGACCACTGAGGTTTTGTAGGCCGCTGCTTCCCCCTTGCAGGCTGAATAAAATAGCCGTTGTGTGGAACATCCAATTTATCCGGCTGCTGTGGCTTCTTGGGAAGATAGCCTAGTACATGTTTGCCCACTTCCAACTCCAATGGAGACTGACTGTAAATGGCTGGCGTGCTCTAGTATTTATGGTTCCAAGCTGTACGTGTCATTGCATACAGTCTGTCTATCTATCTATCTATCTATCTATCTGGGTTATTGCATACAGTCTATCTATCTATCTATCTATCTATCTATCTATGACATCAGGAAATGAGAGAATTAGATTCCGTACGTAAAATTTGAACGCTAATTCTTTGGCGCTTTGAATTGAATAATCGAGTTGGGACCCATTAACTTTTCCTATTTATGACATAATCAATGCTCGAGCCAAATTTCAAGTTTCTATGACATTGGGAAATGAGAGAATTAAATTCCGTACATAAAATTTGGACGCTAATTCTTTTGCGCTTAGAATTGAATAATCGAGTTGGGATGAGACATAAGGCCTTGCCCATAAGCATTCCCCAACCTCCAAGAACTGAACCTACCTACCTGAATGAGATTTTGTAGGCCGCTGCTTCCCCCTTGCGGGCTGAATAAAATAGCCGTTGGGTGGAACATACAATTTATCCGGCTGCTGTATTGAATAATCGAGTTGGGATGAGACATAAGGCCTTGCCCATAAGCATTCCCCAACCTCCAAGAACTGAACCTACCTACCTGAATGAGATTTTGTAGGCCGCTGCTTCCCCCTTGCGGGCTGAATAAAATAGCCGTTGGGTGGAACATACAATTTATCCGGCTGCTGTGGCTTCTTAGGAAGATATCCTAGTACTTGTTTACCCACTTCCAACTCCAATGGTAATTGGCTGGCGTGCTCTAGTGGTTCCAAGCTGTACGTGTCATAATAGAGCCTTAATGACATCACAATGCAGCTTATGAGAACATGTTGGGGCATGTTCGCGCGTTGCTGCGAAGACAGACATACATACATACTACGTTTTTATATATCTAGATGACGGCAGCAGCGACCACTGAGGTTTACCGCTGGGGTATGTCACTCTTATTACTAATGGGGGGAGTGTCACTATTATTACTGCTGTGGGATGTCACTATTATCGCTGGGGTGAAGGTGTCACTATTACCGCTGGGGTATGTGTACATGTGGCAGAAATGGGCAGGGCTCTTTCAGAATAGACCGGGTGCAGATTTTGACTGCTTTTTACATGCGGAAATGCTGCAGAATTTTCCACAGAAATCTCCGCTGAGCACATTCTGCAGTATTTCCGCGTCCAAAAAGCAGTCAGAATCTGCACCCGGTCTATTCTGAAACAGCCTTGTCCTTTTTAGAACGACGGGGGTAAAATCATACGTTGTGATAAGCCCCGCCCCCTGACGTGTTGGCACTTTGCGATACATAAGTGGGTTTTGGGTTGTAGTTTGGGCACTCGGTCCCTAAAAGGTTCGCCATCACTGGCCTAGTACATGTTTGCCCACTTCCAACTTCAATGGAGACTGACTGTAAATGGCTGGCGTGCTCTAGTATTTATGGTTTCAAGCTGTACGTGTCATTGCATACAGTCTATCTATCTATCTATCTATCTATCTATCTATCTATCTATCTATCAGGGTTATTGCATACAGTCTATCTATCTATCTATCTATCTATCTATCTATCTATCTATCTATCTATCTATCTATGACATCAGGAAATGAGAGAATTAGATTTTGTAGGCCGCTGCTTCCCCCTTGCGGGCTGAATAAAATAGCCGTTGGGTGGAACATACAATTTATCCGGCTGCTGTGGCTTCTTAGGAAGATATCCTAGTACTTGTTTACCCACTTCCAACTCCAATGGTAATTGGCTGGCGTGCTCTAGTGGTTCCAAGCTGTACGTGTCATAATAGAGCCTTAATGACATCACAATGCAGCTTTATAGAACATGTTGGGGCATGTTCAAGGGCGTCCGATGTTGATGACATCAGTGATGACATCACAATAGCAGGTGGCTTACTTATTCGATCTACGTGGGGGGGGGGGGCGTAACTTTCGACGACGCTCGCGCGCCATTTATCGTAGGATATTTGTACTATGCCTATAATCTTCCCAGGAGTGTACTTAACAACTTCCCAAAGTTTCATGGCGATCGGATGAATGGTGTAGTAGCGCATAAAGGACAAACAGACACGCACGCAGACACGCACGCACGCACGCACGCACGCAGACAGACATACATTCAATTTTATATATATAGATTGTGACTTAGTCCAGGCTCACACAAGCGTATTTGAATTGCGTTTTACGTATGCAGTGTATACGCAAACAAAGGCTCATTCACACAAGCGTAATTTCATTGCGCATCATGTACGCAATATATGCGTGCTGTAGACATGTGCAAGGAAGAGTACTGGGGGGAGTGTACATGTCACCCAAATGTTTAACCTGGGGGGAGTGTACATGTCACCCAAATGTTTAACCTGGGTGAGATAAAACTCCAGTCCAGGTCTTCCTTCTAAGTCCCAGGAACATAAAAGGCTGAAAGTTCAGGCAGTCAGAGTCAGAAGTGAGCACATCTACCCTGGTGGACTTCTGCTGTTTGCTGACCATTGCTGTACGTTAGTATTAAGTGAGAGAACTACTGTTTAGTCGGCGCCTTGATGGGCAAGCTTTTGTTTTGTTTGTTGCACAAATTGTATGTGCTGCCAGTGGCAATTGTTTTTTCTGTTATTGCTGAATATTTAAGAAAATAAAGTGATTTGGACTTTCACGTGGACTAATTGTACTGCTGTGTCATCGCTGACCCCACGCAGATGTTGCCACATATGGTGGAGCGAAGCACACATACCTGGTTGCTATGGGTATCGGCAGGACAACCTGTTGATGTTTTAGGACTACATCTGCTTATGTCTTGGGTAACACTTGCTGCTACCATGCAGACACAGTCCGCTGCTCTAGAGGAGCTAGTGGGGGGAGTGTCACTATTATTACTGCTGTGGGATGTCACTATTATCGCTGGGGTGAAGGTGTCACTATTACCGCTGGGGTATGTGTACATGTGGCAGAAATGGGCAGGGCTCTTTCAGAATAGACCGGGTGCAGATTTTGACTGCTTTTTACATGCGGAAATGCTGCAGAATTTTCCACAGAAATCTCCGCTGAGCACATTCTGCAGTATTTCCGCGTCCAAAAAGCAGTCAGAATCTGCACCCGGTCTATTCTGAAACAGCCTTGTCCTTTTTAGAACGACGGGGGTAAAATCATACGTTGTGATAAGCCCCGCCCCCTGACGTGTTGGCACTTTGCGATACATAAGTGGGTTTTGGGTTGTAGTTTGGGCACTCGGTCCCTAAAAGGTTCGCCATCACTGGCCTAGTACATGTTTGCCCACTTCCAACTTCAATGGAGACTGACTGTAAATGGCTGGCGTGCTCTAGTATTTATGGTTTCAAGCTGTACGTGTCATTGCATACAGTCTATCTATCTATCTATCTATCTATCAGGGTTATTGCATACAGTCTATCTATCTATCTATCTATCTATCTATCTATCTATCTATCTATCTATCTATGACATCAGGAAATGAGAGAATTAGATTTTGTAGGCCGCTGCTTCCCCCTTGCGGGCTGAATAAAATAGCCGTTGGGTGGAACATACAATTTATCCGGCTGCTGTGGCTTCTTAGGAAGATATCCTAGTACTTGTTTACCCACTTCCAACTCCAATGGTAATTGGCTGGCGTGCTCTAGTGGTTCCAAGCTGTACGTGTCATAATAGAGCCTTAATGACATCACAATGCAGCTTTATAGAACATGTTGGGGCATGTTCAAGGGCGTCCGATGTTGATGACATCAGTGATGACATCACAATAGCAGGTGGCTTACTTATTCGATCTACGTGGGGGGGGGGGCGTAACTTTCGACGACGCTCGCGCGCCATTTATCGTAGGATATTTGTACTATGCCTATAATCTTCCCAGGAGTGTACTTAACAACTTCCCAAAGTTTCATGGCGATCGGATGAATGGTGTAGTAGCGCATAAAGGACAAACAGACACGCACGCAGACACGCACGCACGCACGCACGCAGACAGACATACATTCAATTTTATATATATAGATGGGAAAGTGATTGAACGTCTCCTCAGTTTAAAGAGCCTGCATCATGACGACAACATGTTTTTAAAAGAAGTTGGCCTTAAGATCAAATGACCACTGTGGGTAAGACTTCTGTCATTGCTGGTAGGTGACCCTTCAAAGATGTCTATGATCTCTAATAGACATATGGATAGGGTCTTTAAGACAATCCCCTTTAGAAAAATAAATTATACGTAATGCTCCATACTCTAGATCAGGAGATTGGTGGCCATCTGCCCTGGCAAATTACAAGACAGGGAATGCTTTATCAAAATAACAGTGATTCAATACCATAGTTGGTAATCACACTAGTCTTCACAAGGAGTTCCAGTATGGGCACATCTGATAGCTGAAACTGTTGTCCAGCGGTTAGGCACTGTACATAGCATAAAGGTTTTGACCAGGAAGAAGAATTTCAGCCATCAGAAATACGTCACTTCTCTTCCTTTTAATCCTGGGTTCGAAAAAGCCTTTTGCGAGTCTTAAGTGGTGATGAAATTTTGTGAGTTCTTATATCATAGCTCAATTATAGTACCTTCATTGAAGCGAGGGAAGCTCCTGTACTGTCCCAAATTTTCAACTTAATCCTGTCCCTTCATAAGCAATTTGAAGATGTATTATGTGGATGCATTCATTATTTAAGTTTACTAACAGCCATTCAATTGAAAACACATTTTTTCATCCTTTACCCCCTCACCTGATTGCTTGTCACACTCTGAAAGTCTCATGTGTGTATGCGAAGCCACTTCCATGTAGTGCAGCCCTTTTCTGATGCTTAAGAGTCACCATGCTGATGATGAGATTTTTCGTTTTAAAATCAATCCCATAATGCACCAGCACAGCATTAGCGAGAGGCTATACCATTCTGTCTGCTGGGGGGACAGTTCAATTATCATTGTCTTGTATATTTGCCTAAATGAGTTACAGACAAAAAGTATACAGTCAAGAGGATGAGCTGTGATCTCATTTATTATGACTGTGTGACCGGAGCTGTGTGATCATCATGAGTGTAGGCTGTTTCTGTGGTAGGCTCCATGTAACAGTATCACACAAACTGAGAAACTGACTAGTATCAGACAGCATAACCCCAAGTAAATCTGAGCTGGTCAGAATTGAAATCACAAGACCATCTGAGTAGAGAGAGGCCAAGAGTTTCAGACAGAAAGAACTAACCAAGGTAACACTGGCTCTGTTATATATACTGGGAAGTTGGCTACATAATAAATGGAAAAAGAATCTCACCGGAGTTGCCATTTAATTTAAAGGAATGTGTCTTGATTAATAATGCCTCATTCCAAAAAACAGGAAAATTTGCACTTAAATTTTCTGTCTGGCTCAATACATTGAATAAATTCTTTATCTACTGTAGCCTACCACAGCAAGAACATGATTATGTCTGTGCAATAACTAATGGTTGAATACATTTTATTTTCTCCTTATCCCAGTCAAAGATTTAAATTAGCACAAAAAGAGTCAATTATGTTTATAAATCAGATGTTGTGACCAGGGAAATGCCTGTGCTGGAAAAGACTACAGCATAACCTCCCTTTTAAGAAAACTGCCTCCCCAAAGGCACCTTGAGGCCCATCTCACAGTTTGAGAAACGGTAGATTGAGGTACAAGTTCAGATACAAACCTGACTGATATAACATATACAACATGGCATGTAACATATTTGCAGTCATTTTCCTCTGTGATAAGTCTTGTGCTCCATTTGATGTCCTCCCATCTGCATCTATCATCAAATGACATGATTAAACCCTTAAAGTCATAAATGATGGGTCCTAGTCATGGACTAAATTCAGGGAATGGTGCTTGAACTAGGGTATGGAAAACAGAAAAAAAATTGATGTGTATTGAGGAAAAAGTTTTATTAGTGGTCTTATAAAAGGGGAATTATTGAGGCATGTTTTATACAGCTTCGTTAAAGCGGTTGTCTGGTTTACAAAACCCATATTAAAACACTCTTAAATAATACTTATTCTGATAGAGGATTACCCATTCCGGACCTTTTTTCTTAGCCAGAGTAGAGAATGACTACAAGAGTTTCTGTTGTGGACCTAACAAGTCTACACGTCACATTCAATGGATTTGAATGGATACTGTGTAATGCTTTATTTTCCTCTGTGGTGCTGGAAGGAAATTGAAATGCTATAAAGTCCTCAAACACATTACCGTTGGGGGTCCCAGCAGCAGGACACCATTTGTGTGTTCAATCTACTGGTGGGGGTCTCTTCTAACAAAAAGAGATTGTTTAAAGTGGTTAACTCGATTGATAGCGGAATGAAATTTTCATTTATCTCTGTCTCTATCGTTGTTTATTCCACTGTTAATATACACTCCCAGCATTACATTTTGAAATGTTCATCTCCACTGGTAGCTGGTGATATGAAAAAGTCCGGAAGATTTATTTTAAAAAAAGCAACTCAAGCATGTTATCCTCTTTAATAATAAATGCAATATCTATCTGTGGGCAAATGTGCAGAAAATGGAGACATGGAGTTTACCGCTGTGAACTGAAATAGGTTTCAGGACGGAAACTGCTTAAACTGGGGAAATGTGCATAGTCCATTTATATAATTTTGGATCTCCTAGTTCTTAGTTAAGTAAATATGCATCTAACATTTGCATGTAACAGCAACACGCACTGAAAAGATTTTGGCTGAAGTTAATGTTTTGATTCTGTAGTTTTATGTGACTCTCATTTCTAGTAGAAGAAAAAGTAAAATCACCAAGGCCCTTTATGTCTATTGTGGGCTCAATGATGTGTGCAATACTGTGCTCCTGTAGGCTATATTGTCACAGCAGAGGGAAGCCCTGAAAGAACTCTAAAATCCCATCTCAGCCCTAAATTGCCTTTTAAATTAAGAATGTATGGTCTGATGATGGAAAAAATTAAACTAAAACAAATCGAATGTCTGAAAAGATCCATTAGTGATTCGTGCCCATTTTCTTTTGGCTTTAAAATGAATTGAGCAGAAAACTGGATGAATGTCAAAGTGGCATGACAAGACATCTGAGTTTTTTCTGCTTCATTCATTATGGCCCCATCATAATCCGTTTCTTTTAACAAGCAGGAAAATGCTGAAGGTTTTGTCTTGTAAATGTTCTTCATGAATTACCACCTGTTTCCACTTCCATTAATAGATATTCCACTCCATATTGTCTAGAAGATGATTCTAGTAGGCATATCTCAATGCTGCCAAAATCGCAAATGTTCAATTTACCAAATGCTGCAATTTTATCTAGAAGCAGGAGCCAAAAGGATGCAAAAACATAAACGTATATAAAATAGTAACTATACCAGTTTTGGAAAGGATTATGGTGTGATGCAAAATTTTAAGGCTATGTTCACACTTGGCGGATTTTCTACAGGGGAAAATTCGCCACAGATTTTGGCACAGATCCACATTAAAATCCAAGTCGAAATCTGCATGTAACAAACCGGTTGTGACCCGGATCTCACACTATCATGTGAAAAGGTGAGATCTACACTGGAATTCCACAGAATACATTCAGGGCTCCTTCACACAGAAGATTTTGCATGCGGTTCTGCACGCGTAAAATCACTCGCACAGACTGCATCCATTAAAACCCTCACAGGGAGCGCTTTTGCACGTGAAATTCGGTTGCACAAAAAATACGTTACATGCTCTATTTTTTGTGTATATTTGCGCACCCGAGGCCCATAGGGGTGTGTCAATGGGCCCATGTCCTGAACAAAAGCGTAATTTTGCAGGGTTAATCTATAACATTGGTGACTAAGTAGGCTGTCCCGATGTTCAAACATCACACGGTTGTGTACTGCGCCAATGTGAACAGGCTCGTCAGTGCAAAAAAATTCAGTAAAAGGTGTGTGGTTACGCTCATGATTGCATTCCATTCAGAGCGCAATCACGCCATGCTCTCGCATTAAGCTTGTGTGAAGGAGCCCTCACAGCCTAGATTGACTTGCTACAATTTTTGAAATCTCATCCACACCCCGCCACTATAAAATGCTGTGGATTTGCTGCTGTAGATTTTTCACATTTCTGCTACAGTATACGTGAACATACATGTAGGGCTCATTCACACGAGCGTATGCATATATCGGTCCATAACTATGGAAGAAACATATGTGAGTTTTTTATGCGCATAAACATGCAGCATATTTATGCGCATAAAGAGAATCGATGAAGCTGAAATAATGTCAGAAGACTGCAGACTCATAGAACACAGCATAGGCCTTATTCACACGACCGTATTTACTAGAGATGAGCGAGCATACTCGCTAAGGCAAACTACTCGAGTGAGTAGTGCCTTATGCGAGTACCTGCCCGCTCATCTCTAAACATTCAGCTGCCGGTGGGGGGCGGGGAGCGGCGGGGGAGAGCGGGGAGGAACGGAGGGGAGATCTCTCGCTCTCACTCTCTGACCCCTCACTCCCGCAACTCACCGCTCACCCGCACTGGCAGCCGAATCTTTAGAGACGAGCGGGCAGGTACTCGAATAAGGCACTACTCGCTTGAGTAGTTTGCCTTAGCGAGTATGTTCGCTCATCTCTAGTATTTACGCAAGTATTTAGCTGCGTAAAAAATAGTTGCCCAAACATCGCGACAAATCGAAGCATTGAATTCCAATGTATTCATTCAGATAAACACTTTTTGAGCGGTAAAAGAAAAAATTACGTAAATTTTCATTTAAAAACTTGCACCGGGAAAAATAGCACACACATTTTTGGCCGCCGATTTTATATGCTGCATCAAAATATAGGTCTTGCCCTATCTTGCCGAGATACGCAGGAGGCTCCCATAGGCTTCTATGGCAGCTGAAAAATAAGGGAGGAGGAAGGAGTTACTCGGCATACAACTCTGGGAAAAAATGACAGCTAGCCCCATTTTAGCACTATTAGTCATTCAAAGCCATCAATGGTTTTCCGCGCTTCTGCATATTTTTTTGCCGATACATAGCAGCAGCCAGTGTGAATGGCTGAAAATACGTGGCTAAAGTACAGGACTCGATCATGGCAATTGCAATTATTCATTGATGCGATAACACGGTGCGTATGGCAGAGCATAAAAATGTGTACGGTCATGTGAGGGATGCCTTAAATAGATGACATGAGTGGCTATAGTGCCATTTTGTGCTGATTCTTCTTGTGTGTGTTCTGTGGTCTCTGGACATGTCTTCAGATGAAAAGTTACTTCTCACGACCTGGCTTATCTCTCACAGATTTGAAGAGCGTAGCGAGAAGAGGGAAGGGGACCCTAGAAGCAAGAGAAGAAGGTACTAGGTGCACCCTCTGTTGTCTCAGCAGAAGGTTTGAGAGCCATTTTTAGCTGCGACATAGCCTTCTTGATCAACCATATTCTATGTCCCTTTGCTCACAAATGTTTGGACACCAGGAGGCGCATCTTTAATTAATTGTTGAGTGTGCTTTTGGCAAGTAGGAGAGCAAGTGGAGATTATTCCATAGCTCATTGCAGATGAATCCCAAGAACTTGTAAGTCGTGATCAAAACTTGTGTGGTTCTGCATAAATTCTGATGGGTCAATGACGTGGGTTGGAATAGAGAAGATCAACCTGAAACCATCCAACTATCTCACCAGATGTTACAGTTGATCCAACTCTGCAGGCTAGGCCTGTTTCATCTGGTCTCCAAGTCAGAGACATCTTTGCAGACTAGTTCTGCAGCAGATGGCCTGTCTCTCCAAACCCAGTATTCATTTTTTTACTGACTTTTTTTGTTTTCTATTTTTCTTGGGACTCGCAGGACACTATGAGATACTTAGAAGTACTAAATTAAATACCTAGTAGTATCTTATAGGTTAGTATAAGCCAAATATGGGATTGACAAGGCAACTTTTAGGTGGATTCACAACTGGCTGAGTGATTGTACTCAAAGAGTGGTCATAAATGGCTGCATATCCAAGTGTAAGAAAGTATCAAGTGGGGTACTATAAGGTTCTGTCCTAGGCCCAGTGTTGTTCAACATTTTTATAAATGATCTGGAGGAGTGAATTGATGGGAAACTGATCAAATTTGCTGATGACACAAAGCTAGGAGGGATAGTTAACACTAGGAAAGAGAGAGAGAGAGAATATTCAAAAAGATCTAGAAAAGCTTGAAAAGTGGCCAGCGACTAACAGAATGGTATTTACCAAGGACAAATGCAAAGTCCTACATCTGGGCAAGAAAAATGAAAAAACACATACACAATGGGAGGAATTGGGCTAAGCAGCAGCACATGTGAAAAAGACTTGGGTATACTAATAGATCATAGACTGAACATGAGTCAACAATGTGATGCAGCAGCCAAAAAGGCAAACACAATTCTGGGATGTATTAAGAGAAGAATAGAGTCTAGATCACGTGAAGTAATTATCCCCCTTTACTCTTCCTTAGTCAGACCTCATCTGGAATGCTGTGTCCAGTTGTGGGCACCCCACTTTTAAAATGACATAGACAAACTGGAGCAAGTTCAGAGAAGAGCCACCAGGATGCTGAGTGGTCTGCAATTCTTTTCTTATGAGGACCAGTTAAAGGATCTGGGAATGTTGAGCTTGCAAAAGAGAAGGCTGAGAGGAGACTTAACAGATGTCTTCAAATATCTGAAGGGTTGTCACACTGCAGAGGCATCAGCCCTATTCTCATTTGCACAAGGAAAGACTAGAAGCAATGGGATGAAACTAAAAGGGCGGAGACGCAAAATAGATATTAGAAAAAAAACTTTCTGACAGTGAGGGTGATCAATGAACAGGTTACCACGGCAAGTGGTGAGTTATCCTTCAATGGAAGTGTTCAAACAAGGGCTGGACAAATATCTGTCTGGGATGATTTAGTAAATCCTGCACTGAGCAGGGGGTTGGACAAGATGACCCTGGAGGTCCCTTCCAACTCTACAAGTCTACGATTCTAAGATGCACCAACGTTATCATACCATGAGCTACTGTGATTAATTTGATACATCTCACAAGCCTAGTTAAAGTCAATGCTGTCTAAAAAGTAGACATGATTAATGAATCTGCCCCATTGTTTATGTTGCATTTAATATTTTTTTATGTATTGAATGTAACATCTGGCTGAACAAAAAAGCACTTATACTGTATACCTTATGTCTGTAGAGCATGTAATGGTGTAATTGTCCTGATGAAAAGTCCAGTACGGTCTTGAAACGCGTAGATCTTTCTGCAACTAATAAAACTTCACCCTGCGGGGTAGATTATTTCTGTACCTTGGATGATGCTTACTTGAGGTTTGTTTTCCCATTATTAGCAGTTTAGCTTTGTCCCAAAATGACACGGCTATGATCTGTGACTGCAGCTTATCTGTATTGTCTACTGAGTCAGAGATAATCCGACATCCATCTCCTGCATGATCACAGGCTCAGGCTCCCGATCTGTCGCTTTCTTCTGTAGCTCTGCCTGTCAAGGGCATTAAATTTGAGTTTCACAGACAGTGGCATCTTTCATGTCCATGTTGCCTTGTCATGAAAGGTGTTATGTACGCAGTTGAGTTTTTCGTTCAATTTTTTATTATATCACATAGATTGAATGCAAAGGATAATGCAATCTAAACTGTATGCCAGCTGATGTACACTTTGTACAGACAACTATTCATCCATGGACCACCAGCTTTCATTGCCATATGATTTAATAGGGTATCTTTAGTATTTCTTTACAAAGTAAACTGCGGGGTTCTAAATGCTCGTTTCATAACACCCCTATTGTTTCCTTTTTGATATGACAAGCATCAAGAATGCCAGTCATAGAGAATTTTCCCCAATGTGTCCAATCAATGTTAAAATTTGACTTTTGTTGGGATTGCCAAAAGTATATAAACATCAAAATAAATGTACTTGTCAAAGTAACATCAGAGCATATGACCTACATCAAAAATTACAAAAAAAGCTGAAATTCATTCCTATTGAATTCATCATTACAAGAAATTAGTCTCTCCAATGTATTCTGCTACAATAGCAGCTCATCAGATATACATGAACACATCTTACTGGATAAACAATGTCCAATGCCATTTACCCTCCAATAAGATGACTTTGTGTTTCCTTCGGGATTTACTATCACAGTGAAATGCAGTCATTATCGGACTTTAACTGGGACATTTTGCAATGCTTAAAGGGGTTGTCTCGCGGCAGCAACTGGGGTTATACACTTCTGTATGGCCATATTAATGCACTTTGTAATGTACATCGTGCATTAAAGGGGTTGTCTCGCGAAAGCAAGTGGGGTTAAGTACTTCTGTATGGCCATATTAATACACTTTGTAATATACATCGTGCATTAAATATGAGCCATACAGAAGTTATTCACTTACCTTCCCTGCGCTGGCGTCCCCGTCTCCATGGCTCAGTCTAATTTCAGCGTCTAATCTCCCGATTAGACGCACTTGCGCAGAAGGGTCTTCTCCCATCTCTTCGGTCCGGCACGAGCGGCATTCTGGCTCCGCCCCCTTCTACGCGTCATCGCGTAGCGCCGCCTCTGTCACGTGTGCCGATTCCAGCTTCCTGATTGTGACGGGGGCGGAGCTACGTGATGACGCGTAGAAGGGGGCGGGGCCAGAATGCCGCTCGTGCCGGACCGAAGAGATGGGAGAAGACCCTTCTGCGCAAGCGCGTCTAATCGGGAGATTAGACGCTGAAATTAGACGGAGCCATGGAGATGGGGACGCCAGCGCAGGGAAGTGAATAACTTCTGTATGGCTCATATTTAATGCACGATGTATATTACAAAGTGCATTAATATGGCCATACAGAAGTACTTAACCCCACTTGCTTTCGCGAGACAACCCCTTTAAATATGAGCCATACAGAAGTTATTCACTTACCTGCTCCGTTGCTGGCGTCCCCGTCTCCATGGCTCCGTCTAATTTCGGTGTCTTCTGGCGTTTTTAGACGCACTTGCGCAGTCCGTGCTTCTGCCTGGTGAATGGGGCCGCTCGTGCCGGAGAGCTGGTCACCGCGTCGTCATCGCAGCTCCGCCTCCGTCACATGGTGCCGATCAGCCAATTAGGTGGCTGTATCGGCAGTGGAACGCAAGGAAGGAGAAGAAAATCCACGGTGCACCATGGGAGAAGGCCCGCGGTTCACCGTGGGAGAAGACCAGCGGTGCCATCTTTAAAAGAAGAAAAGAAGAAGCTGCAGAACGCTGATGCAGGTAAGCGAAATGCTATTTTTAAAAACTAACCAATGCTTTCTTTTTAACAGGGCAGAATGCGGGGGTAAGTGGAAAAAAAAATTCGATTTCGCCGCGAGACAACCCCTTTAACTGGTATGAAATAGTGGTCAGTTAAGGAGTTTCCGCATTTTTTGCATTTTTTTTTATTTGGGTCACAAGTTCCAGTGCTTTAAGAATTAAGAGCTAGAAAAATTCACCCACTCATCTGTACCCCTACAGACTGATCTAAATGGTAATTCCCACATTTTTTCGACACTCCTGGTCTCTGAACCACTGGGTCCTACAAGTGTCAATAAAAAGTGTTTGCATGCTTTTTTATCCTTATAAAGATAATGTATTTAGATTTACTGCATTAGATATACTATATCCAATGACTAATCTTTGTAGAAGTGTTTTCTAACCCCCCCCCCCCCCCCCCCAAAAAAAAGGTTAAAAGCGAAGAATAGTATAGCAGAAGACATATTAAATATTTGGTATACCCACACAGCTCCAATTACATTACCCTTTGGTTTAACAGCTTCTGCTAGGGGTTCTACCTGCATGTAAACGCCACAGCCAACCACTGATTTCAGTGGTGATGGAGCAATCATATGTGGGCAGTTGGCAAGTCATCACTGCATGAGCTCTAACAGAGACCACAGGAACACGAGTAGATGTGCTGTTGCGGTGGGTTATATTTCTTTTATTATTTTATCACAGATTATGCCCTTAGACAATTTGTTTCTGGTCCCAGAAAAGTCCATTTACATGACAAAGGGTGCTTTCACATGGGATGACTTGTTGGGCACAGATGCTCGACAGGTCATCCCAGCCATGGTCATTCCTGTGCTTTTACACAGGAACGATCATCACTAGTGAATGTAGGTGGGCCATCCATCGTTCGCAGCCGAGGACCATAACCAGGCAGTTGTTCATAGATGAATGACTGCCTTTATACACAGCCAGATCCATCATTCAGGTTGTATGCATGCAAAAAACTGAACGACAAACTAATTTATTGTTCGCCGTTCAGTCGTATAAGCATTTACACTGAACGATTTCTTGGCCCGTGTACAAGGGCCCTTAGTTGGCTTTAACCACTTAACTACAATATAGCTGTAAATATCTCGATTTAAAATAATTCTATGCACATGAGATTTACATATCTAGATTATGCAGAACAACTCTCTACAGATGCAGAAAACTAGAACATGGAAAAAGAAAGAAATAATAACCTGGGAATATTAAAGTATGTAAACTGAAAGGCTTTGGGATGGAAGCGCCTTTCGTATTTCAGGTAAACATCCCACAGCATCACATTTATGCTGATTTAAGTGGCTTTTAGAGTTGACTTGCAGATGAATTTTTAATAACCTAGAAAGAATAGATAGAAAAGATGATGTAATATATTTGCCCATCTACTGCTCAATCCATTCATAATGATCTGAAAAGGAAAAAGGTTGGAGAAAGGTCAGTATCATTAAGCATCCAAGTAGATGACTGAAATGGCAATCATTTCTCAACTTCTCTATAAAAGGATTGTATAGAGTCTAAAATTGTTATAATGATTATAGCTTTTGAAGGTTTGAAGGATTACACAAAAATCAGTAGTCAAACCATATTAAAAGCTGTGTGTCATATCCCATACATAAAAATGGACATTTATGCGGAATACTGCAGGCATCCTTTTAATAACAAGTTACGAATGTCAGCAACTGGGTAGATTTTTTTTTCTTGCTGCTCCCGTAACTGACAATTTTTGCACCCAATCTTCTACCATTTGACCAATCCAAAATGAAATACTACCATTGATATCCCATATGCGGGATAGGACTATTGTGTGCTAATCCATGTGATCTGTATACAGGAAATCATTGGGCCATGATACTGTCAAGCAATGACTGTCACATACCAGACACAGGAGAGAGAGAGGGGACCATACCCATCGGTCCCGCCTCTGTCCCCTTACTTACTGATCGACTATTCCAATAGCACTTGCCACTACCAACCATCAGGGCAGAGCCTCAATCACTCTAGAATCATAGAATGGTAGAGTTGGAAGGGACCTCTAGGGTCATCGGGTCAAACCCCCTGCTCAGTGCAGGAGTTACTAAATCATCCTAGACAGATATTTGTCCAGCCTTTGTTTGAACACTTCCATTGAAGGAGAACTCACCACCTCCTGTGGTAACCTGTTCCACTCATTGATCACCCTCACTGTAAGAAAGTTTTTTCTAATATCTAATTTGTGTCTCCTTCCTTTCAGTTTCATCCCGTTGCTTCTAGTCTTTCCTTGTACAAATGAGAATAGGGCTGATCCATCTGCACTGTGACAGCCCTTCAGATATTTGTATACCACAAGTCTCCTCTCCGATTTCTTTTTTGCAAGCTAAACATTCTAGGAAGATTGCAAGCTTGGGATTGGTAGAATACAGGCCGATTTGTTTCCCGCTTTTACAGGGACCTGCCACTTGCAGGCCAAATGCACAAATCACAACGTGATCCGTTCTAACGCACTCCAGAGCTCTACAATGCACATACAGCTGCCATCACCAGTTTCTTATTGGTAAACTGGAACCCGATTTATGATTTTTTAAACAATCTTCACGCTGTGAATTTCCGCGATTCTGCACGGCCAGCCTATCTGTCAGATAGGCTGACAGCGGAGATCTGTCTTCCGGCTCCTGCTCCTGGGCGGCGGCTCCCACGGCAGAGATCTGCCATGGGATATCGCAATGCCCATTGACAGGCAACCTTAGTTTTAACAGTTTTCCAGAACAACCCCCTCTGAGGTCATTTGGAGAGAGGTGGGTGGGAGTCTCACTAGCTCTGAAAAATCACAATTCTCTATTTTCAGTCATAACTCTGCATGAGATTCCCTGATTAGGAAGATATGCCGGTCATATTTCTTGTCATCATTTTATCTATGCATGGATATCAAGCATGATGCAGAAATCATAACCAGGTATGGGAGGGTTCCTGAGTGCTTACCGCAATCTGTGTGGATGCATTTTGTTCAGTGGGCACGTCCAATTCTGAAAATATAATTCATATCCAGCTGGCACGTTCACATGACCAAATATTCTTTTTTAAGATTTCCCTAATATGAATTCCTTTGGCTCCAGCAAGTCTGCCAGAGGAAGGATCTAGCCCCCTACTAGAAGAATGCTTTTTCTAAAACTACATTAGCAAATCCATGGTCCACACAGCTCAGTATCCTTATGCTAATACCAGCAAACCAATACAGGTGGGAGAGAAGAAAAGGTGGGGTTATTTATGCCACAGCCCAGCTCTTGTCTAGGAAAAAGGTGAGACAATGCTCTTCTACATGCAAAAATCAACAGGCTGGGGTAAAAGCTGCTAAACCTGCCACTTCTATAGCGACATTCCAACTATTCAGGGATGCAGTGGATAAAAAAATCAGTGAGGGCTGAATATAGGCCTAGGTCAAGACACGAAGAAAATGGTTGACGGCCTAACCGTCTCGATATCTGTCTTATAGACCATCACAACGATGTCATTGAAATAACGAAGAATGGGCACATCTATAGAACTGTGATTTACATAGTTGCTATAGGCAGCATGGTGGGAGATTAGGATATTAAAAAATAGGTTGGATGACCCCTTCAAGTCTCCAATATATGTATCATTTATCACAATCATTTCTAGATTAATAACGCTACGAGAACATTTGTCTTATTTTCATGCCATGATAATGGACGAAGCTAAACGGTCATTTAGAGCTATAGCACAAAACAAAATGTGAATTTAAAGGCAGAATTCTACTGATGAGTCAAAGTAGAAAATGTAGTCAGATGTGTCAAAGTAGTCTTTCTCCAGAAAAACAGTTTAAAGAGCTTTTTTCTGTACACTGATTGTCAAAATAAAATCAAGCACTAGAAAGAGTTGTTGAAATCGAATAAAACTTTCTATATGTGATTGTAATGTTGATATAAGTAAGTGATTACAATATTAGAGCAAAATGATAATTAACTCTCTTGAAGAGAGGCTCTAGGATCCTCTCGAGCCGCCTCGAGCTTAGATACAAGATGTGATATAAGTGGGTATGGAAGCATACAGGTTCCATATGGTATCCTGTGGCATATTGGTCCACTTTTGTTGTAACTGAGCCTCTAGATTGTGCAAACTCGTAGACTGTCAAAATTGGTGTTCTAGATGGTCCCATACATGTTCTATTGCCCAAAAATCTGGCAACCAGGGAAGCCATAGAAGTGTGACAATGTTGTGGGGACATTCCTGTGACCCCCTTGTGTGTGCCCGAGCATTTTACTGCTAGAAAATGCCTCTTGGAAGCCCTGAGCCCTGAGAGGAACACATGTGGCTGCAGGATGTCCTGAACATATCGCTGAGCTGCCATTGTCCCTCAAACCACTGCTAGGGGTGCTCGCCTGACATATGTGATGGTCCCCCAGACCATCACACAAACAGTGGGGGCAGTGTGATGCTCCACAGCAAAGACAGAATTGAAGCACTCACCCCTAGGTCTCCAAACTAAAACATTGCCATTGTCAGTATCCAAACTCAGATGGTTCTTGCTACTGGTGGTCTGCCAGGGGCGTCCTCAGCCCAGTCACCCTGTGTGCATGCCGTCACACATCCACTGATCCAAATGCCTCCTAAAAGTCTGGTCAAAATGGCCAGGTGGCACGCAATTTGTCAATATGACCATCCAGCTCCTTGCATTCCAATAATGCACCCCCCCCCCCTCCCTCTCAAATTCTTTTAACTGGGCGAAATCTCTTTGATTATGTCATAGAGACATGTCTAGTCTCAGGTCAACAAGCTCTACACAAGTGGAAAAAGAGGTCCACTACACACAAGTAGCCTCTGAAAGCCTTTTGATAGGCCAAGGGTGAAACCACTTTTAAGACCTCAGGTAGCAAGACTGTTAATCTAATCACGCCCTAACTCTAATCATTTGCATATCTGCCTAAGATGTAACTGCATGCTGAATTTTACAGCAAAAGGACAACTTTTTGTTGGTGCTTGATTTTTTATTTTTTTTACGAGTGTATATATCTTCCACACAGTTATGTATACACAGTAAGTGAGCAAACGTATTACATATAGACATATATGTAAATTGTCTAGGTAAGCAAGTAAGACCTTTTGCATCATTGTCTTGATTCTCAAAAATGTTTTTGTATCGATGTTCTGGAAAATTCTGATCACCCTTTCTTTTTCTAGAAAAATATATCCTATTATTGTATTTGTTGATTGATTTAATAATGTCTGAAAAAGCCAACTGCACCTGAGCCAAAAAGGGACTTTTCATGTCCCCTGGACATAAGCCACCAAAGTGGTTATAAGAACACCCCATCCGATGCAGTTGGGTTGTTCACACCTGTATATACTCTTCTGTATGTAGCCATGTGATGTGTTTCTTTTCAATATTGAATGGAGTAAAATACATATCGAGCAAGAATCTTCTTGTCATATTGTATTTGATTCTTATCAACTTATAAGAAAGTTTTTTGGGTGGGGATCCATCCTTGCCCCCATACCTACACCAAAGTATTTTTACAAGGATTCTAGTCCTTAGAGGCACAACCTTCCTCTTGAGGGAACTTTCTAGATTTGACACATAAATGACATCCTTCATCGATTGGCTGGCATTGTTTATGGGTTACTTCAATGGGCAAAGAGATTTCAATACACAGCATGTGATTTGTTAGCATTCTCCCATCAAATCAGAAATGATGAATCTCTGTCTATGAAAGGTAAACAAATTGCCCCTTAGTAAAGGTTTTCTAGTGGTATTCATTACAACATGCATTCCAACATTTGTCAAATAATAACATACTTCATACAGGCCTGGCTGTCTTTTATTTCCCTGAAATCCTTTGTTTAAAGAGACCCTCTGGGCCTGGAGAAACGAAGATGGTCAGAATAGCTTCTTTAACTGCCTGAAGCACACTGTTCATTAGTAGAATTAGTATCATGCATCATTAGTCCAAGACACTATACCTGCTTTGATTAATCAGTGCTGCCCACACAAGCAGCAGTGGCCAGTCATAGCAGTGTACACTGTCCATGTGGACGTACCCTTAGTGAATCAATAAATAATTCTCAATTTAGGCTTTATTTCTAACAACAAATGTAGTCTTCATTACAATAACCTTACTAGAACCCTTCTTGATAGAACATTCTTATTTTTCATTAACTTGAAACTCTCCTGTTGACTTGGTCAAATGTGTATTTGAATTAAATATGACTTTGTCAACAAGAACTTTCTGAAATAAAAATGTCATCAAGAGAGGGTGAGGGCTCATCAGATCTTTCACCAAGGTCTAAAACGATTGGAAAAGACAACTCACTGAATAAAATTGTTCCTGGAACACTTAGTATTCAGCTGATACTGCCAAGGAAACTTTCTTTTGGCCACATTTATGAGAGACCATTTAATATATGGATGAGCCATGTTATTACGATACTAGTGGGTCGTGGTTGGAATCCTACTGCCTGGAGGCAGAGAGCTGAGAACAGTAAAGAGGTTTAGAAAGGGTCTTCAGAGATGTACAAGTAGCTTGCAAGATGACTACTAGGTAGTGGGTAATCAGCAGAGTTGTGGAAACAGTCTGGAAAAGAGAATCCCCTGGGCATGAATCTGGAGCTAGGCAAATAGAGTTTAGTTACAATACTGTAGTAAGTGCTAACGACCACTTGTCTGTCATCCCTTGTGTGATGTGTGAGTTACATGCAGAGCTTGACAGCACCTGTGATATCAGCTACCGGCTCTTAGCTCCATCCACTGATCACATGATGGAGACATCATCACAGGTCTTTTATCCTCCTTGTGCACTGAATGAGGAATTATGAGCAGACTACATCCCCCACAAACCCCTGCGGCCTCAGTTGCCATGGATACAGCAGTACTCAGTCTGGCTGTTTGAACCTGGTTGTGAGACATCTGGGCACCTGTGTAGAGACTCCAATAAATGACACCTCCCAAATTTCTGCATATATAGCTCATGTGCTGACAGGACCTGTGATGATGTCACAGTTATGTGATCAGTCACATGGTCTCTAAATTGAATGAGGGATTATGAGTGAACATCTCCCACAAACCCCTGTGGCCTCAATTGCTATGGATACAGCAGTACTCAGTCTTGCAGTTTGTAGCTGGTTGTGAGACTGCTGCACACCTGTGTGGAGACTCCAATAAATGACACCTCACAAATGTACACATACATAGCTGGCAGTGCATTTTTACTAACAACATTGAAGCATAGTCCTTCACCACTATCTTCCTATCTCCTGAACGTGATATCAGGTCATCTATTTCTAATGCCACCAACACCAGTCCAGCCTTCATCTAATCATAAACCGTTGTCCAGTGTTGAAACAAACCATCCCTGTCATGCAAATATGTCACCACAGAGGGTTTAATGCCGCTGTGAAGCTAATGCAGCTTACATGACACAGCAACAAGCCACGATTTCACCTCAGCCACCAGCTGAAGTTCGTAAAACACATGCAGCTCATATGCGAAAGCTACGGGCAAACATGTCTCCTCAGCAAGCTGCTGAAGTTCGTAAATCACATGCAGCTCATATGCGAAAGCAATGTAGCAGAGCTGTGTGTGTGTGATGAGTATGTAGCAGAGCCTTGTTGCACACTACAACACCAAAAACACTAGGACTATAACTTCCTAATAATTACAAGTCCTCTACTAGTGACTAATTTCTGAAACAGCAACAGAATCCTGACACATATCCATCAGAGCTAGTGTTGCTCTTACTAAGTAACTTATTCCTCTGACTCATAGACGGAGGTTTCAAGTTCTTATATGCACTTTACATCAAAAATGGGAATTCACAGTAATTAATTACACGTTAAATAAAACACTATAAAAGAGGAAGGTACACCAGCAAAACTTTCAGGTTGCGGTGTCCCATCTATGAGGCGAGTTGAACACTCTGCCTCAGGTGGTGCCCCTAGTGGTAAACCCGTAATGGCAATCTGGTGAGATTTATGTTCTAGTGCTGCTTTTTAAGCTCAGTGCAGCCCTGGCCTGCATTCAATAGACAGTTTAGCATTAAGAAGCATGCTCAGCTTCCAACACTAAGTTGTGCCTGAGAAGCCAAGCCACACTGCACAGTTAGATTATGGGCTGCTAAGTGTAACACTTATTCATCCATCCATCTGTAGTGGCCCAGATTTGGACACTACAAATGAAAATGTGGTTGCTTTTATTTAAAGGTGGGTATGTGACTTTAAGGCTGTTCATTCTATGTTGGTAATCATCATTATCTGGCTGACAACCTGCAATGTTTTCAATTAGTTGTCAGTAGCCTTACTCTGATTGGGCATTTCCCACCCAGCAACAAACCTGTGATTGGTGGAGGAATTCCAGTCAGAGCAATTCCAGTTAGAAACAAAGGAGTGAGAGATAGACCAGCAAATAGAGAGGAAGCAAAGACCAGAGCAGGAGAGAACGACATATAGTGTGGTGAGAAGGCAGAGGTGTGAGTACTAACAAAGGATGAGAGTGTTTAAGGAGAGCAAGGAAATAGGAAAGATAATTTGTCTAGAAAGAAAGATATAGAAGAAAGAGAAATTGACAGTTGGAAAAGGAAATAGCCCAAAAAAGGAGATTCTGAGAGGAAAAATAGATAGAGAAAGCACCGTGTACAGAGGTCACTGTGGTTCCTGTATTCATATAAGACATAATTTAGCTCAAGAAGTGTGTTGCCTGGGATGATTTACCTCAGGATACAAGCTACCATTGTGTTGCCTGTGTATGTTTAGAAGAAGGAATACTGAATAGTATACTTAAAAGCTTATATGATGACATTTCCCAGAAAATAAATTATTGTTTTTGGTTAACCGTTTATCCCGTCTACTGAAGTCCCTTTTCGCCATCAGAACATCTGCACTGAATGCCGCACCACCCTCCAGAGGAAGAGACTAAATCCCCCATTTTTATTTTTACTTTTTCTGCTTTTTACTTATTTTTGCCTGGAGCCGATTTAGGCCGATGCAACGGCTGGCGTCACAAACTAATTTATTTATTTTTACCACTATACCCTGCCTGACCAATGGGTAGCACTAAAGGAACGTCAAACAAGAGACTTTATATTATTTTATATTCTGTCGGCTGCCGCCGGTTGCGAGGTAAAGCGGTGGAGCCGCCGCCCTTACCACCGCCACCTCGCATTCCCAGAGCGCACCGCACATCCATCCACTTTTTTTCTTTGCCATCTGTGAAGTAATGCTTTTGGGGGGGGGGGGTGCTATTTAGCTAACCCCAGCAGGCAGCAGATAGGCTATTGGTCCCCTAGACAATATTACTGCTTTTCTTTCTGACAGGAAGAAAGTAGTTAATCTGAATTATACTGCTTCAGCTTTATGTAATCTTCAGGTACATTATTGATTCACATTATATTTGTCTGTTAAGAGTGAGGTCTGAGGAACGTCAGTAATTTAACAAGAACTAATCAATGCAGTAGACTCTTGTCAGTTCTCTTGTGTATGCTATTTTTGTGTATGAGAAGATTCTTTCTAATTATGTGACAACCTAGAATTTCTCCGGCGAGCCGCAGCTTTATATTGCAGAAACATTTGAAGTTGGCCTGCTTTGATCTCTAAGGAATATTTTATTTCATTTTCATAAATCCTTGTTATTTTCATTTTTCTGGATGGTAAAATCATATTTATTTATACATTTGATGAAAATCTTAAATTTTAATGTAGAAATCATCACGTACACCAAAAGAACTGATGAATTGATGAAAAGACTATGTGAAGTCAAACAGAGACATGTTCAAATATAGCAAGAACAAAGATTACAACACCGTGCAAATATAAAGGTCATGCTCACATATTATCCACTGAACTGATGAAGATTGGCTTAGGCCGGCTCACACAAACAGGTCGGACTCCGCATGTGGATTTCCACAGCGGAAGATCTGCGATCTTTGCAGGAAATAATTGTGAATGATCGCAGTAGATCATGGATGTGTGTGGTTTTCTGCGCGGATGTACACATATGCACAGTGTATCAACTGCGCGGAATGAAGATCTTTCTCCCCTCCAGCCGGCATTCCAGCTTTTCTATCTATTCTCCTATCAAGCTGCGAGCGTTTCCACTGCTCATACGCAATGTATGAGCTGCGGATTGCTTACATCCATAAACATCTATTGAGGTGCATGCTGCAATTTTTCTTCCACTTGCAGAAAACGCAATTCGTACTCAAGAATGTTATGGAAAATCTGAAAATACATGCTTTTCAATGCCCGCATTTCCTGTGAATCTTTCACGCAGACGGCGATCACGGAATCCGCAATTCAAACCAATTCATGTGAGACCGGCCTTAGGTAGACAATTCTGCAAAAAGAGGGAAAAAAACATGGTTGGCACAGTAAATATTTAAGTATATACATAAAGTGGCAGAGTTCCAAAACACAAGACAGGAATAATGGTTTTCTAGATATTAAATGCAATAAGTTAGGCCGGGCTAAAACAAGCATTTTGTAAAATGCTGCATGTATAACGCAGCGTTTCACTGTTGTGTAAGCTAGCCTATCGCCACACATGGCAGTGATTTTTGATTGAGTATGGCAATGTATCTCACGCACGCTGTCATGCGTAATCTTCCTTGTTTTGTTTTTTTTAATTTTCCGCTCTGTTACGTGTAAACGCCCCACATACACAATGTAATTGCATATGTATAGCGTTTATTATGCACCCTTAGAGAACAATAGGACTCTATCACGCGTAATACGTGGTAAAATAGAACATCCTGCGTTCTTCTAACACAGTTGTAAATGTTAGGGGATGCGGTTGCACCCTGGCCTAAGAGCCTAAGGGGGCCTATAAGGCCTCTCTTCTCCATATAGGGAGCCCAGTACTATGAATAAAGCATTATAGGTTGGGGCCCTGTTACAGGTTTTGCATTGGGACCCAGAAGCTTCAAGTTACCCCTCTGCAACCCATTGAAACAAACATTGGTAGTATGGGTTTTACTGCAGAGCTCAATGACTTTAAATGTACCACTGGTATAGACTACTACCTTTGCCATAAATCAGTTTCTAATCTGCTAGATCTGCCTCGATCAACTTTTTAATTGCTGTTCTTGTAAAGTCTAAGTGTCTAGGACAGAGTTTCCCAAGCGTCAGTCCTCATAACCTCCCAACTGGTCATATTTTCAGGGCTTTCTCAGTGTTGCACAGGTGATATATTTATTGTCAGTGCCTCAGATGTTGCCTATTCTCTTTATAGGATATGCTCAAATCATGAACTGTCATGAGGACTAGAGTTTGTGAACCACTGGTCTAGGTGAATCAACAACTCAGCCAAAAAAACAGTAGAACACAGCTAGAACCAACGACAGAGGAAGAAGTCTCCAGGCTCCTTTCCGCTGCCCGCCCCACCACCTGCGCTAGCGACCCTCTCCCCTCTCACCTCCTTCGCTCCCTTTCCCCAGCTCTCATTACTCACCTTATCACAATCTGCAACCTCTCCCTAACCTCTGGCACTTTTCCCTCCTCATTCAAACACTCCATTATATCCCCTCTGCTAAAAAAACCAACCCTGGACCCGACTAATGCTGCCAACTACCGACCCGTCTCAAACCTCCCCTTTATCTCCAAATTACTGGAACGCCTGGTCTACTCCCGCCTTACTCGCTTTCTCTCTGACAACTCGCTCCTCGACCCCCTCCAGTCTGGTTTCCGCTCTCTACACTCGACCGAAACTGCCCTTACAAAAGTAACAAATGACCTGATGACTGCAAAGTCGAGAGGTGATTACTCCCTACTAATCCTCCTTGACCTGTCTGCTGCATTTGACACTGTCGACCATAAACTCCTTCTCACTATGCTCCACTCTATTGGTCTAAAGGATACTGCTCTCTCCTGGTTCTCTTCCTACCTCTCTGACCGCTCTTTCAGTGTCTCCTTTGCTGGTTCTGTCTCTGCTCCACTTCCTCTCGCTGTCGGGGTACCCCAGGGCTCGGTCCTTGGTCCCCTTCTTTTCTCAATCTATACTGCCCCAATTGGACAAACCATCCACAGATTTGGCCTCCAATACCATCTTTACGCTGATGACACCCAACTATACACCTCCTCTCGTGAGATCTCTGGACCATTCCTCCAAAATATCACTGACTGTCTGTCCGCTGTCTCTAACACTATGTCCTCCCTTTTTCTCAAACTAAACCTCTCTAAAACTGACCTCCTTGTCTTTCCACCTTCTAACCGACCTCCCCTCAACATCTCCATTCCAGTGTCTGGCACCATCATAACCCCCAGACGGCATGCCCGATGCCTTGGGGTCACACTGGACTCTGACCTCTCCTTTGCCCCCCATATCCAATCTCTGGCCCAAACATGCCACATGCACCTCAGAAATATTGCTAAAATACGTCCGTTCCTAACTACGGACACGCTAAAGACGCTCGTGGTTGCGCTCATCCACTCCCGGCTTGACTACTGCAACTTGCTACTCATTGGCCTCCCCCACACTAGGCTCGCTCCACTCCAATCCATACTAAATGCAGCAGCTAGACTCATTTTTCTATCCAGTCGTTATTCAGACGCCTCTGCACTATGCCAGTCACTGCATTGGCTGCCCATCCACTGCAGAACTAAATTTAAACTCCTCTACCTCCCTCACAAAGCTCTGCATGGCGCTGCGCCACCATACATCACCTCCCTACTGTCAGTATACCACCCAGCGCGCTCACTCCGATCAGCTAACAGCCTCAGACTAAACACCCCTGTAATACGAACCTCTCATGCTCTCCTGACCTAGTCCCTCGCCCCTCCCTACGGTGCTCCACCCTGTTTGCCTTCATATAAATGATCTGTACATAAAATTTCCTATTGCCTGTGTTCCCCACCCCCTGCACCTCCTGTACCACCCAAAACCCATTTGCGTCTAACCCAATGTATCTCACATTGTAATTGTTGCAATTGTTGTATTGTTTTGCATTTATCCATGCCTGAAAGCGCTGCGGAATAAGTTGGCGCTATACAAATAAAGATTATTATTATTATTATTATTAGAACATGCAAACTTACAAAGTGTGGCCAAGTGCTGAAGTGCATGCCATGTAAAAAGAATCACCTGTGCTCTGTTGTATCACTCACTACACAGTTTTTGTTTTGCTTCTGCACAATTTTTACTTAATGCACAATAATTTACTGTACATTGTCATCATATAGGGCACAGCAGCTGTGGCCACACAATCACTTTAGTGCTGCATTCACACGTCACTGATTTGGCACAGATTTTGTAATGCATTTGAATTCAATTGAAATAGTGAATTCTGCTGCAGATCTACATCAAAATCCATTACAAAACCTGCGCCAAATCAGCTACATGTGAAAGCACCCTTAGGCCGCTCTCACATGAGCCTTTTTTACAGCATTTAGCGCTTAATACCTTTGGGATGGAATTGTAAAGTCAGACCTTGTAAAACATTATTATTTAAGTCCCACAAAAACATTCCAAAAGCTTGTGGAAAACACTTATAGATGCCAAGGATGGCCCATGTCCATATTAGCACCCATAGTTTTGGAATTGTATTTGCAAAAAGCTCGTAGTTTTGGCCACATGTTGTATATTAGATGTGCAAGAACTGGAATTGTTGCATGGCTGTTTTTCCTTCTCTCCGCTGGTTTCTGTAAATGCATTCTCCAACCCCCCTCCCCCTTCATATATGCTTAAAGAGCCGTCTCTCTCGTGTAATATTAGAGGTGCATATTGTGCTTTAACAACCCATTCTGCCCTCATACTGTTTCACCAGTGAAAAGCTGCAGCTGCATATCCCTCCTCCCTGTCTTCTATTTACTGTTCAACATTGCAAGCAGAGCAAAATACAATAATGTGATGAGTAATACTGTTATACATTTTCCCTATATCCATCACAGGTCCAACATATGGACTATAGTACTGGATCAGAGTCAGGCCGTCTGCACACGGCCAGATTTGCATTGCAGAATCGGAAGTGGGCCCATGAAGAGAAATCAATTGGGATTTTCCGCTCACGGGGGGGGGGGGGGGGGGGAAATCGCAGAATGCTCTATTCCTAGGCGGATTCCATATGGATGGTTTCCATTGAAGTCAAGGGAAACCGTCCAACCTGCGTCCCTTCCGCAATCATCATTGCGGAAATGTTGCAGGATCCATGTCATCACCTAGGGATGGCACATCATTATCTGTACTGCGCATGTGCGCCAGTGCATCCACAATACAGATAGGAAGACTGCGGACAGGTACACGGGAGTCACCGATCAGACACAGGGTTGGATTCTGCTGCCGGATGCCGCATGTGGTATCCGACCCGTCCGTGTGCAGACGGCCTAAGGGTGGTTTTACATCTGTGTCAGAACCTCCAGCTGGACTGCATGCAGCACTTTTTCTTCCGTCTGAAAGCCGGGCAGCTAGGCGAAAAGCGGGCAGACCCCATTATAGTCAATGGAGTCCTTCCGGCGCTGTTTGGTTCTGCCCAGAAATAGAACCTTTCAGCCACGGAGATTCCCCTTTCCTGCTCTCCAAATTGAGCGAGAAAGCGGAATCCCGAGCGCAGATGTGAAACCACCCTAAAGCATTTTAGAAAATCAAAGTCCATTTCATTTGGAAGTTCCATTAAATGGGCGTTACAATAATTGCTGTAAAATCCATGGGCCTGTGCTATTACCATAACACTCTAATGGTAATAACGATTTACTAAGTATCCTACGTGTGCAATATCAGGCTAAACTAAGATGTACAATCCCTTCTAAATGTAATCCAGTCTTGCTGTAGTCATTACCGGAAACAAACACTCCAGTTAATGCAGATCTCTTTTCACACTCTTCCCTGTAACATGACACATTTTCATGTTGCTCTATTAATGCCTGTCACCACTACATTTTCAGATGTCTGTTTCTCTCCTCTCCAGGATTAGTATAACTGCTTAAACTGCACCATTGCATCAAGCAGCATAAACAGATGGGAATGGGGTCATGCATCACGCATACCTCAACACAGCACTATGCCTTCTGTGAAATGAGAGGCAGTAGAGCAGCAAATCTACAAAGGGCAGGCACTCCACTGAACAAGCAGGGCTTTTATCCAGCTCAATTTAATTCTGAGCAGCCATGGGAATAGTTCATGCTTGTGACCTGAGTGAGCACAGGCTTCTGAAATAAACTCCAAAGGAATTTAAAGTGTGAAACTACACATAAGGGTTTGCTCACATGGGCGTAAGCACATTTCGCCCTCTCAAGTACGCTGCGTGTTCGCATGAAAAGCGCTTGTACCCGCATATTTCGCCCGCTCCAACATATATTTTTATATGCAAATGCACCATATTTTTGTACACACAAAAAACTGCACAAAATCACATTGATTTTGTGTGCATATGCGCTGCGAATACGCAGGTTTTCTGCAAATGTCATGTGCATTGACGTATGCCCATTAATTTCATTTGGCTCTTGCAGTGTGCACCAAGATAGGTCTATTTTTTAATGTGATCGTACATCATGTGACAAAATACATCACGTGAATTAACCTATTGTGATTGATGGGTTCTATTCACTGCATATTACGCGCGCAAAATTTGTGTGCATAATACTGCTGGAACTGAGAACCAGGTCTTTAGCTGAGGAGACAGCGGGGTACAAGGTGGCAGCGGTTCACAGTGGCTCTACCATCTCCTTTCCTCAAAGGCTGAAGCATAACCCGGCTCAGCCACTAGCAAGGGACATAAGATTGTAGCAGGCTTAATAACTGCAATTCAGTCCAGGGTTATAATCGTGACGCCAGTGCTCCTAGATGAGTCATCAGTAAAAGAAAGAGAAAAAGGGCTTTACCACTATGCGCTATTAGGGACACCTACAGATAGTATATAGAAGTAAGATGAATAAACCTAGTTCACTAGGGGTAGCTGGATATCATAATTTCCTCCGATTCCAGGTTCGCTTCAATAGTAGTGGTAGCTGTAATGGTGTATATCCCTTTTATTGTATCCGTCCAAAATGTAGCATCAGTATTCAAACGAAGTTAGAGGCAATGTGTTTCCGGATCAATACATGCCCCTTTCTCAAGCCTAATCTAAAACAGATGCCCCACTTACTTTAATAGCCAAACAGGGTCTTTCAGAAGTGGTCCAGCGTCTTCTTCTGACATCAGCTGTATAGAGGGGGTGGAATAGTCAAGCTGACTGTCAGGAGCAGCGATGCGTTCCATATGCGCTCCAGCTGCACATCAACACGCGCATCGTCGTCTGTGTGGAATATATACTACACAGTGAGTCTCAATGACTGAATAGGTATGTATAGATGCCAACTAGGTAGCGTCATGACGCCTATCATGTGACCCTTTATTTGGGTTCCAATAAGCGTTCCAATGGCAGCCGTAGCGGACTGTCTCATGAACCACTGCATGGCCTAAAAGCAAATAGTTCACTGACAGCTTCATGCAGTACACATATATTATATCAATAATAAAAATTCATCTAAAATACAAATCAATTCACAGAGTTTATACTATATATATATATAATTTATAAACTCATAGATAAAGAGTAAAAACATGTATACTACACTAATAAAAAAACATATTCAGAACCTTATAAAAATGATGATAATCATACATAAGGTAAATAACCTAAATACATGATTATTACTCCTAAAATACATACTCAATTCTAAATGTTCTCAAGGATCTCATTTAAACCATTACGGTGTAATGTATCTAATAAAAGAATCCAATACATCTCTTTCTTTAAAAAAAAAAAAAAACTGGCCCGCCGGTATTTGTGCTATCAGTGTTCCTTTCATCAGAGAAGCATTTTTGTTGTGAATATTGACAAAATGCCTAGATACCCCATGTATTGTATACCAGTTCAAAATATTCCACCAATGTTTATTTATCCTTGTGCGTAAGGTATTGATAGTTCGGCCTATATATTTGAGCCTGCATGGGCATTCAAATAGGTAAATTAAATATTTAGAACCACAAGCTAAAAATTTGTTTATTTAATAACTCTTTTCCTCATTTTTCTCATTATTTAGGCCTCGGTCGCACGGGCGATTTTCCATGCGATCTGCGCATGCAATGTGCGATTTTATAGAACCATTGCTTTGCAATGGTATCGGACACATGAGCGCTTTTTATGCGCTCGTCCGATAAATTATAGAACAGAAATCGCAGATCGCACCTATCTGCGATCTGCGATTCCTGCTCTCTTCTCTATATGCGCTCAATGGGGCCGGCGGCAGCAGCGCCGACCCCATTGAGAACATATAGAAGACAAATCATTCTTCTCTACCACAGCTGTAACAGCTGTGGCAGAGAAGAATGATGTTTGTCCATTGAATTCAATGGAGCCGGCAATACAGCCAGCTCCATTGAAAGCAATGGGCTGCCGGCGATCGCACAATGAATTTTCGGGAAGAGCTTAAAAATATAAGCCCTTCCCTGAAATTCATCCAGAAATGTGTAAAAAGTAAAAAAAATATATACTCACCTTGTCCCGGCAGACGGAGTTCAGCCACGGCCGGCCGGCAGTTCTCCTGAACTGCTGTGAGTAGTATTCAGCAGGCGGGGATTTTAAATGAGCTGCCTCTAATTGGTCACAGCCTCACCAATCAGAGGCAGCTCTCACTCACCCATTCATGAATTCATGAATGGGTGAGTGAGTGCTGCCTCTGATTGGCTCAGCGCAGGGACCAATCAGGGGCAGCTCTCAGCTATTGAATGACAGCTGAGAGCTTTTTACACATTTCTGGATGAATTTCAGGGAAGGGCTTATATTTTTAAGCCCTTCCCGAAAATTCATCGTGAGATCGCCTGCAACCCATTGCTTTCAATGGAGCCAGCTGTATTGCCGGCTCCATTGAATTCAATGCGCTGGACAGTGCTGCACTGCTCCGGCCCGTTTCTAATGAAACGGGGCTAGGAGCACATTTTTTGGGCGATTTTTCGGCCCCGGTCACGCGATTTGCGGATGCGCATCCGTCATGCAATCCGCAAATCGCGGGAAAAACCGCCCGTGTGACTGAGGCCTTATTGTGGGTATATGTATCTCTTTTCTTTTCTTACAAATATTTTACAGTTTTTTATATTGCATTTATGAGATCCACAGAGATATTTTTTATCTATATCTATTTGTCGATTGTTCTGATGTCCATATTTATTTGTTGGCAAAGAGTGTGCCAGAATATTTCCCAGATTTTTATTTTTCCCATATATTATACTGGGTTTCGGATTCAAATATTTATTCAAAAATGGGTCTCCCTCTAAAATTTCCCAGTGTGTACATAGGATTTTTTTGATCGCGATGAATAAATGAGTTCACAGACAAACAAAATGCTTTTCAAAACCTGGGACACGCAGTTTTCTTTTACTCACGTTCCAACTTTGATTTTCCAATACAGACAAATTCACTGGTACTTCTTAACATGAAGTTACAGGCTTCGGAACGGCTTCCTGAACTCTACTTTATTGAACACATTCTGACGGTCCTTCTCTTCCACAATAGACGGTCCTTCTCTCAAGCATACACATCTTCAGTTGCCGTTATCTGAACGCACTTGCTTGGATTACACGGTCTCTCATATCACTTTTACTTTAGACTTTACGTGTAACAGACTTCTACGCTTCCCTCCCATATGCAGTACAGCTCTTGCATTTCCATTTCCTGCGCTTTCATTCCCGGAGAAGTCAAAGTTCCAGCAGTAGAGACATAGCCGCGGCCTAGCCGTGGCAGAAGCATCAGCCTATCTCTCCTACACACACCCTACTATTCTATTCTCTCACTAACTCCTCCCCCTTCTACTCAAACAACCAATCATAACATATTGACAAGACAGAAAGACAAACTAACTTATTTGAAAACAAACAGACTCACAAAAGATGGAGGGACCTTACTCTGGGTCTCTACAATACATTGCTCAAATACGCTCATGTCAACGAGCCCTTAGACAAAATACTATTCTATGGCTTGTGGAATTTGTATCTATGTAATTAACCCTACTTAAAAAAAAAAGGAAGGACACTCCTAAATGTGCGATATAAGATCAGCCCAAAGTCTGGACACATACAACTATTCTATTTCCATTCAGAGTTAAAGTGAATGCATGATCTATTTTCTACAAATGAAAACCAGATAGTAAAATATATTCCATTTTTCTAATCTATTTTTATTTTCTAACTGTAGATTTTAGGTTTTTTTTTTTCTGTATATGTATTCTGTATAGATAACAGCATTTAGGGATATGCTTCTCAGCAGCCTCATAGGCCATAGACACAGTGGACGGGAGGTGACAAGAGATGAGCGAGCATACTCGTCCGAGCTTGATACTCGTTCGAGTATTAGGGTGTTCGAGATGCTCGTTACTCGTAACAAGTACCACGCGGTGTTCGGGTTATTTTCATTTTCTTCCCTGAGAAATTTGCGTGCTTTTCTGGCCAATAGAAAGACAGGGAAGGCATTACAACTTCCCCCTGCAACGTTCAAGCCCTATACCACCCCCTGCAGTGAGTGGCTGGCGAGATTAGGTGTCACCCGAGTATTAAAATCTGCCCTTCTCTATATGCGCTCAATGGGGCCGGCGGCAGCAGCGCCGACCCCATTGAGAACATATAGAAGACAAATCATTCTTCTCTGCCACAGCTGTAACAGCTGTGGCAGAGAAGAACGATGTTTGCCCATTGAATTTAATGGAGCCGGCAATACAGCAGGTTCCACTGAAAGCAATGGGCTGCCAGCGATCGCGGGATGAATTGTCGGGAAGGGCTTAAATATATAAGCCCTTCCCTGCAATTCATCCAGAAATGTGTTACAATAAATATATATACCGGCGTATAAGGCAATGGGGCGTATAAGACGACCCCCCAACTGTCACCTTATACGCCGGGAATACAGTGGAGCAAAGAATAAAAATCATTACTCACTTCTCCTGGCGTTCTGCGCCGCTGCTGCAGGCTGTCGCTCCTTCCTGGTTCCCGGCAGAGCATTGCTTTCTCTACGAAGGGCTTTAAATCCCCGCCTCCAGAAACACACGTGCCTTCAGCCAATCACAGCCAATGACAATGATGTCATTGAATGGCTGTGATTGGCTGAAGGCACGTGTGTTTCTGGAGGTGGGGATTTCAACCACTGCTTCCAGAAAGCAATGCTCTGCCGGGGACCAGGAGGGAGCGACAGCCTGCAGCAGCGCCGCAGAACACCAGGAGAAGTGAGTAATGATTTTTATTCTTTGCTCCGCTGTATTCCCAGCGTATAAGGTGACAGTTGGGGGGTCGTCTTATACGCCCCGTCGCCTTATATGCCGGTATATATTTTTATTGTAACACATTTCTGGATGAATTGCAGGGAAGGGCTTATATATTTAAGCCCTTCCCGACAATTCATCCCGCGATCGCCGGCAGCCCATTGCTTTCAGTGGAACCTGCTGTACTGCTGGCTCCATTGAATTCAATGGGCAAACATCGTTCTTCTCTGCCACAGCTGTTACAGCTATGGCAGAGGAGAACGATCTTTATGCTGACAGTGGGGGGGGGCCCACTCTTGCCGCTATTGTGGCTTAATAGTGGGACCTGGGAACTTGAGATGCAGCCCAACATGTAGCCCCTCGCCTGCCCTATACGTTGCTGTGTTGTTCCCATCACTTTCTTGAATTGCCCAGATTTTCACAAATGAAAACCTTAGCGAGCATCGGCAATATACAAAAATGCTCGGGTCGCCCATTGACTTCAATGGGGTTCGTTACTCGAAACGAACCCTCGAGCATCGCGAAAAGTTCGTCCCGAGTAACGAGCACCCGAGCATTTTGGTGCTCGCTCATCTCTAGAGGTGACTCATTAGCTTCTATTAGAGAATGTTCCAGGCATGTTCTGTGACCTGTTCAGAAGTCACTGTGCTGGGAGAAAGAGGAGGTGAGTTGTGACCATCACCTATTCTAGATGGTTAATCCTGGTTTATCTATATATGCATGTTAGCTTTTCCTGTAATCCTGCCTGTGATGATAATGAGATGACTGCTGAATAGTTTTTGTTTTTTTTTACAGAACAGGAAGTGTCAGAATATTATTAGGCCTGGAAGTGTCAAAACATAATTAGGTCTCGTGGTCAGTGTGAAAACTGCAGGATTTTAGGTTTTTTAAAAAGCTATAGTTTGTGACGTTTAAAATGAAAAAAAATTGCCAAAAATTCTTAAAACAATGTTTAACATAAAAACTCGAGTTATACATTAGGTCTTTTTCTAATAGCAAATTGCCCTTAAGAGTAGTACAGAAAAATCAAGCAAAACTACTCAGAAAGACAAATGGGTTTATGCAGTGATCAAAAAGATTAAAGGGTCATCCCTACGGTTGTAGCAAATTGTAGGTGGATTCTTATAGCACAGAAAGTAATCTTAACCCATTAAAAAGTTAAATAGGCATACACAACAGACAGTACTTTAAAATAAAGCAAGGAGAAAATAAAAAATAATAATTAACATCCCCCTGTCATTGCCTTAACTTTTGCCATCTGAACAAAGAACTTCCTGATGCCACATAGTCATCAAAGGCCTGGTAGTTGTGAGGTATAGGGGAGATAAGGGTGGAGGATGCCACTTCAATTTTCCCAGTATCCTGAATGGCAGCTGATGGGCAGCTGGTTGATAGTGAATCAATCCTTATACCACACTCTACATGTGACTTTTGAGTGCTTTAAACTGGGCTATGTCCTATTGGTGAGTGGGCTCTCTAGCTGTAAGACAGGCCTCCTTCCCTTTACTCACTTTCTGATTACTCTCTAATGGTATATTCACACATAGCAATCCTGCTGCTTTTTTCATTATGGCTATAGTAAATCTGTGCAGAATGTTGCAGCTTTTGCAGTAGTTGCAGTAAAAAAAACTGACATGAAGGCTACATCTGAATATACATTAAGATCTACTCTGGGTTCTCTGAGGATGGGTACTTCCTTCAGTCACTGCTACCACTGGGTTTACTAGCTTATCAGACTTTTCATTGCTCAGTCCAGAGACTCTCTGAGCTCCCCTACTAATTCACTCTTCCCTACCTGCCTTGTTGCTGAGCCTCTTCACTTTCCATGTGCTTTTACCTGCACAAGCTCTGTCGTGGATTTCCTTTGTGGAACCACGGCTTACTCAATTTGGAATGTTTACACCCTTCCAGATTAATTCTGAATTGATAATGCGCATAAGAAGTTTTCACACTGACACAGGTTCAGCATGTACAAGCTTCCTCAATTCTACTTTAATGTTGGGCCCGCAGCCTCTTTTAAAAGAGTTTAACATATCTGCATATCTGGGCAGGTCAAAGATTACATAGATACAACGTATTGTTCAATTATTGGATAAGCATCTTGCAATTCTTCCATCCTCCGGTCATCTGTGATTGGCCATCAGGTGGTGGATGAAATGACTGGGTTGTCTTGGACCCACGTGTGGTTCCTTCGATATGATTGGATGTTACATCATGAACTATAAATTGCACAAACCTCCCATGTTATTTGCATACGTTTCCAGTAAAATTGCTTGGGTAATTATTGCGGTAGCTGTTTCAGACTGCGGTTATCTATGTCTAAGTTATACTTCTTCTAAATGCACAAGCAGCTGGACAAACAGATATATCTATAGATTGGTTTCATGTTGGCTTCCCCATGTCAGCAGAGTTATAGAACAGATATTTTCATATAAGCGGAAGTACCTATTGCATAACTGTAAGAACATTATATTTGTAGCAAGACAGAAAGCAAATATGTTATACAGAATGTTAAATTGACAACTGTCCACTGCCAAGGCCCACCGACCCAATATAGATATATATTGGGTTTCCACTACAGACCCCCCTTGAAACTATCTGTTTCACTAAACTCGCCCTGCTCCGTCCCACCCCCACCGCTGACCCTAGACTTGCATTGTGTTGTACACTGGAGCTATTGCTGTCATGGGGGTATAGGATGGTTCGACATCATCGTATTCTGGATCCATGATGACGACGTTTGCGCTGACAGTGGGCTTTTTGTTGGACATCGTAGTGAGACAGGTGGACCAGGCAGTCATCAGGGTCGGAATACACTGTATGCAACGACAAACAGAAATTAGGAGGACTATAAAGGTGACAAATATAATTAATAACTTCTTTATCAGGATAAACTCTAGTGTAGAATGTTCTGAAAACTCAGTAGAGTGGTGGTCTTTCACAACTGTCGCATAGGCTGTAAATGCCCCTCTGATACCTAGGTGTGGGTTCATGGACATGTGGAGGTCTAGGCTATCACCTGGGATCTCGAGGCATTAGGTTAGGAGAGGTGCGGCTTTTACTATTTCAGGTAAACACTGCATAACTTGTGTAGAACCCGCCTTCTTGACGCTACCTCGATTCATCGACAAAGAGTGCAAAATCAGGACTATCTAATTCCTAGTCAACATGACTGAACCTTTGTCTCATTAGTAAGTGCATGATCATATATATCAATCTGGAAGGAAAGAGCTACAAGGTGATTATTCCCACTTCCCTTTTCCAGAGGCGGCAAGGTAACAGGACCACAGGCGTTGTAACACCGGTATGTTGCGTGGACATAAGCAGAGTGCACTGCAGATAAAAATAAGCAAAATCTTAGCGAAAACCTATTACAGTGTTCTAAATACACAATGTTTCAAACTTATTTTTTATATATATTTTCCTTCTCCTGTTAGGTACCTTATTGAGGAAAACAGACTAAGGTTAGCTCTTTTTAGTTAGTGCGGTCAGCTTCTTAATGGCAACTGCGTCTTTACCTGCGGGTCACGTTTTGTCTGGAATGTAGGTACAAGTCTCCCCTATCATCTTACAGACACTCCCTTTTTTGGCTAAAATCGTACCTAGTGCCATTCTATTTTGAAAAGTCATAGTCGAGGTAGGTCCTATTGGTCGACTAGTCCCTATGAGGCATCTCTAGTATAACTTATAAATCGCTTCTAATTATAATAAACATAATTAATCCAGTCAACATTTTATTTACCATAATGATCAGAAAAATTGACTCGAATCTAGCTTTAACGTGGTCTCTAAATTTTAAAAACTCGTCAGGTACCCCCCTTGGCTGTCCTATGACATCAATGTACACGTGTAGGTCAAAACTATCACCAGGAGCCTCTCTTCTCACTCTAGTGTGCTGTTACAATACTAGTAGTATGCACAGGTACGCACGGAGTGGGACTCCCTGATCTTCACCCACACCAATGTCCCTCCTGGAGATAGTCCTGATGGTGAACACGTCTAGGCCGCCTACCCTGACCCTACACTACCTAGTGACAAGACTGGAAGGAGCCATCGTACCTATGCAGAAAACAAGGGTAGACCAACATGACAGGATAACTACAGAACACAGCAGAGTTGGATCGAGATAAAGTAACTATTGGGGGTAACCTCATTATCTTCAATGCTGTCTGACAGGATGTGGAGGAGCATAAGGGCTTTATTAAGGCACACTCCCCTGTCCAATTACTTTCCAGACATGATGTCACATTATTTCACCTATGAAGTGTGTACCTTCGTTTACTTCATTCACTTCCGGTACCCTGTATCTGCAGATTACCTCATTCATGAGCTTCTGTGTGGTTATCTGCTCATTTACCTTAGTATCAGGGTGGGCCTCCAACCTGAAAAAGACTCGAGCAACAACAAGCACATATTCATACTCCCTAACAGGTGTGAGCTGAATGTGGTCAAATTGGCAATCTCTGAAATGGGTAGAGTGGTCAAGGCAAGTGTTATATGGCCACCTTACTTAATAATAATAATAATAATCTTTATTTGTATAGCGCCAACATATTCCGCAGCGCTTACATAGACAGGGGGGAATACAGAAAGACAAAATACAAACATTACAGAACCACGGTTACATATAGTAATCAGTTGATGGAAACAATAGGGGTGAGGGTCCTGCTCCAACGAGCTTACATACTACAAGTAATGGGGTGATACAGAGGGTAAAGGGGCTGGAGATGTGCACAGTATGGCGAGGTGGAGAGTGAGCGATGCTATACACATAGACAATGGTCAGACATTTAGCCGTGTGACGGCAGAAACGGTGTGACTGCAGGAGCGGTTTATGATGGCTAGCAGGGATTGCAGTCAGTAGGTCAGGGAGCATGTTGTCAGGCGGAGTACAGAGAGGTTTGTTTAGGGAATGCGGTATGCCTCCCTGAAGAGGTGCGTTTTTAGAGCACGCCTGAAGTTCTGCGAGTCCTGGATTGCTCGGGTAGCCTTTGGTAGTGCGTTCCAGAGGACCGGTGCTGCTCTGGAGAAGTCTTGGAGGCGGGAATGAGAAGTTCGAATTAAAGGGGCGCTCAGTCTGGTTTCATTAGCAGAGCGGAGAGCCCGGGCTGGTTGATGGATTGAGATGAGGGAGGCGATATAGGGTGGCGCTGTACTGTGGAGGGCTTTGTGGCTTTGTGGCTTACTTCTGTCCTGACTCGCATATGACAAAGATCATGTTAACTGGACAAATGATGCAGCAGCTACAGAGAACCTAGGTGTCACCCATTGTTGTTCAGTGTCGACGTCATTGCTGCTTTTGATTCTGTGTACCAGTTGGGCCATCATGGGGGACAGGGACCTCTGTAGGCAAGTTCTGTTGATTGTTCGCCATACGCCGTCCTGTTCTGTTGCTCCCGTCTTTTAGCCCATTTGCTTTCCTTCCTCGTTGACTTGTAACTGTAAAGTCCTTGACATATCAAAGTCCAAAGTCTTTATCAAAGTCCAAAGTCTTTATCAAAGTCCAAAGTCTTTGCCACTGACTCATGCTGTCAGTATCTATTCTTCTTTCTTCCACGGCTTGAGGGCCGCTGCCTTTGCTGTGTTGTCGGCGAGGGTGTCATCTCTCGCTTCTCCATTGTAGAAATAGGTGTGAATTCTCCATTGCCAGGTAGTAGTAGTAGGGTTTCCATGAGACTCTGCACCGCTGCACCATTCTTAATTGGCTGTCCTACTGAGATAACAAGCTGTCTGGCCTTCCATATTGGGCCGTAATCATGAGCTATGCCAAATGCATTCCAGGAGTCAGTGTAAAGAGTTGCCGTCTTACCTTCTACCACTCCACACGCCTCAGTGAGGGCCTCCGGTTCCGCTTCTTGCCCTGAGACATGCGGAGGCAGAGTTCTGCGTTTAGGACATCTAGTTGTGTGACCTCTGCATATCTGGTTCGGAGTCATCAATCCTCACCCTGGTACCATCTACAAAAGAAAACTCAAAATATGCATCATTAACAGTGGATTCTAATAACAGTTTTTGTCAGAATTTTGTTGCGCAGAATCTTTAAAAAAATTTTAAAAATAGCTGATCTGCCATACTCAGATCACCTATGGCTCCCTTCCCCCGTTTGAACCGGAATACCTGATTACAAGAAGAGCAGTCGGGTTCAAGGTAGTACAACATTGGGAAGAAATATTAGGGGAGGCATGGAAAGAGCACATTGTAGCCGGATCTAATAGGCCAGAGATAAGTGCTTGGGTTGCACTTGCATGAGTATGTTCTGGGTGTCATTTGGGGTGTGGACCACTAGGGGGTAGTCCAATACCAACTTAGAAGATTTGTCAGCCATTGCCTGTACTGCTGCCACCGCACAACCACATGAGGGAGCTCCTCGAGTCACTGGATCTAACCTCATGGAGTAGTATCCCAGTGGCTGTGGTTGTCCTCCGTGCTTTTGTGTCAATACTGTCGTATGGGCGGCAGTATGAAACAAGGCCCAGAAAGGTGCGGAATTTGGCAACTGGTGTAGGTACAGGTATGGCCTGGCCAGAACAACCTTTCTTGCAGAACTTGGTTAGTCTTTGGAGGCCTCCAGGCCTTACAGCTTCTGCAAGGGAAATTAACAGTGAAATTGTGGCCGGTCGGCAGTTTTTCCAAAGCATCAGCACACAGCACCTAACATGCGTGGCTGACCCTTCACCCCTTTTTTTTTAACCTAGGGGGATACTGTTTGACCCAGGGGTGTGTATCTGGGTCTCGTGTATATTATCATGGTGGGTACATTCAATTTTACTACGTCTGTCTTGTAGGTGGCCCATAATTTGTCAGGAACCGTAGAAAGCTGAGTTTGGAACAGGAGAAAAAAACAAAACTTTTTCTTCTGACAATCTATGATTCTTACCCCCTCCTTGGATAAGAGACGTGTTCTTGCATCATCTAGCTCCACCCCTCTGAATTAGGCTAATCACTTACTTCCTTATTTTCTCATTCAACGTTGGCAGTCCTCGGATACACATCGCAACCAAATAAAGTCTTATGCATCACACAATTTACATTTTACAAATTACGGGTCAAACTGCCCCGTTCCTCCTGTGGATACCTGGCCTTATTGTTACCTGCTTGTTTCCCATTCTTTGGCTTTTCTGCAGCAACCTTGGTTTTTCTGCTTAACCTAGATCTACCTCTTACTCCCTGTAGTTCATTTCAACGTTTATTAAATTTAACTATTCAAACTAGTTTAAACTATCTAAATTTAACTTCCCTGGGACTGCAGCATCAGTAACTTCCTCTTTTCAGAATCTCTCCCTCCCGTGACAGCCCAGAGACAGGATTACAAGGGAGAACGTGGCTAATTTTACTTTTACAACAGTTTTTGTCCCAGACTCGTTCCTGGTCGTCCTTCCGGCGACCGGGCAGATGCAGTCTTAGATGCCGGGCATCTCCATCTGATTGGTAATGTACTGCAATTCTCCCTATTTACTGAACTGTTATACAACTCAACTTATATTGAACGCTGGCGTCCTTGGCATGCATTGGTACTAACGCCATTCCAGCCCGCCTTCTCTTCCTCTGACTGACATACTATGTTGTAACTTTACGGTCACAAATGTTTGTAACTTTGTATTCTTAAGAGCCCCCACAGGATGTGAGTGGCGTATAACCTTTTACATTTGTATGACGGACGTATAACAAAGATTAGATTACATAACAAGACATACGAACAGTAGTTATTTATCATGGCACATGAATCTGTTTTCTCCTCTATCGATTGGGTCTAATCCACCTGCTCTAACAATTTAGTACATCACTGACCTCCATCTGTTTTAAAGACAGTATAACTCATTATATTCCTTTATTTTATTAAACAACAAAGTTATTTCCTCCTGGAGAATGAGGAAGTAAGGGGGTCTGAAGGCTGCAGATTCGGTCAAGCAGCCTTCCTCTCTCTCGCTAAAACTCAGTTAACTCTTTGTATACATTCACTTACGGGCACAAGCCTATACTTTCAACGTTTAACAATTCAAAAGCAACACAGTTTAGCAGTCTGCCTTACTAGAAGGGATCCAATAATGCAATCTAACCTATAAAGTCCAAACCCACAGCGCGCCGCTGCGTACAGTGCATTAATCTTGGCTATAACCCAGCCAATGCGTTCTCACTGCCGACAATCCCTTCTTACAGTTGACCAGGACTGATACTAATTCTATATAACAGACAAACAGACTATTTCTATATAACAACTCAGCAGGATTAGCTCTACACAACAGACAAGCACACTAACTTTATATAAAGGGCAGGTAGGACGTTTTGAGCACGCAGAAAGATTGCTTGATTAATCAATGATAACTTGACTCTCCACCCCTTCCACACTTTTTTCTGGAGCGTGTAAGAATTGGCCTTGGTAGAGTATTTGTTGCCTTTCAATTTCAATCATGGCTGCCAGATTTATGATTATAGAAGTCTCCTCAGACGCCGGACACAGTATGTCCCGCCCTAGAGTCTCTAGCATTTCTGTGGCTACACAATTTATTAATCTACCCTCAGACGAAGGGATCTACTCATGGACATTCAAACGATAAACAAATATTTGTGGATTGCCACCCTCAAGCAGTGGACCATAACCACACCGGTGGGTGGGGTAGGGATTATTCTGACTACAGATCTCCCATCCGAGGGTACTTATCGTCAATAACAATCCTTTTTGGCAATTTGGGCAAGACATGGGTGGTGTACCCACACAACTCGACAGACAAATAGACAGAGCACCAGTACGGCTGGTTTAGTCTAAACTGCCCCTCGGGATACTGTCTGGCAGCCCCCTCTCTCCTATGTCTCTTACCAGACTCTACCGGAGCAGCGGTGCCTGTCCAGACGTTTGACAGTTCCCTGACTCTAAGGTTTTCGTCACCAAACCTGACCCGAGCAGGAACACCTAGTCAAACTACCCCGACAGGTCCCGTACTCTAAGGTTTTCGTCACCAAACCTGACCCGAGCGAGGGGCACCTGTACAGGGTCTTCCTCTCCCTTAGGGCAACTCACTGACCTTGCCAACCTCCCAGTACTCTCAAAACAACAGGCATGTAATCATTCCTTTTATATCTTATGACAGGTTCTTATCACGTGATCGAGACTTAGAGAAATACCTGTTGTGCAGTTCCAAAGCGATCGGCCTTGCACGGCACATAGGCAAGCCTGGAGTTAGCCACACAGGTATAGATAATTAATTTATCTTACCGTGTTCTGATGATTCTGTTGGGCCCGTTAAGTCCAAGGTTGTCTATGTCCGTGCCTTGTGTCCGAGCTCTTTGGAGCCTATCGATCACGTCCCCGTACGGGCCACCAGCTGTCGTGGATTTCCTTTGTGGAACCACGGCTTACTCAATTTGGAATGTTTACACCCTTCCAGATTAATTCTGAATTGATAATGCGCATAAGAAGTTTTCACACTGACACAGGTTCAGCATGTACAAGCTTCCTCAATTCTACTTTAATGTTGGGCCTGCAGGCTCTTTTAAAAGAGTTTAACATATCTGCATATCTGGGCAGGTCAAAGACTACATAGATACAACATATTGTTCAATTATTGGATAAGCATCTTGCAATTCTTCCATCCTCCGGTCATCTGTGATTGGCCATCAGGTGGTGGATGAAATGATTGGGTTGTCTTGGAACCACGTGTGGTTCCTTCGATATGATGGGATGTTACATCATGAACTATAAATTGCACAAACCTCCCATGTTATTTGCATACGTTTCCAGTAAAATTGCTTGGGTAATTATAGCGGTAGCTGTTTCAGACTGCGGTTATACTTCTTCTAAATGCACAAGCAGCTGGACAAACAGATATATCTATAGATTGGTTTCATGTTGGCTTCCCCATGTCAGCAGAGTTATAGAACAGATATTTTCATATAAGCGGAAGTACCTATTGCATAACTGTAAGAACATTATATTTGTAGCAAGACAGAAAGCAAATATGTTATACAGAATGTTAAATTGACAACTGTCCACTGCCAAGGCCCACCGACCCAATATAGATATATATTGGGTTTCCACTACAGCTCCGCCTCTATCTTCTTTCGTACTCCAGCCAGCACCTAATGATTTCTCATCTGGCCCTCCTCAGCAGAACCCTCTTGCTCTGCTTGTCCCCTGCACAACTATGTTAACATAGTAGACCAAGAGGGAAAAGTTTCCAGTTCCCCGCTATCATCAGTTGCCTGCAGTACTGCAGCATCCTAGTGGCTGCTCCTGAGAGAGCGCCAAATACTCATAGCAGTCGAAGGTTGCACCTAATGACAATTAATATGACATGTCTGTCTTTCAATATGATGAGCAGTTTGAGTGGCCTTGCATTACCTAAAGCCGTGGGTCCTGGGTTAACTCCCTAAATAGTCTATATTATAATTCACCACTGTCTGGGACCCCTACCAGTGCTGAGAATGAAGGAGCCACAGCTCTGGTTTAGTCATGCTTACCCTTCAAAGTTAATCTTGCATGGCAGTGCTCCTAGAAAATGTAGTGACATGATGATCCAACTAAGCACAAACAAGATGGTTTGGGATGTTAGTATATAATACTGTTTTAACAATGCTGACTATGTGCGTCTTCAGTTCAGTAAATCATCAGGTGCATATTCTCTGTTTCTTAGGATCCTTTTACATAGGATGGAATTGTTCTGCAACATAATTTGCCACTACGGAAATCTGCATGACAGCATATTCCACTGCCAATTCTGTCCTACATGAAACAGCCCATAAAAATATCCAACTGCTTAGGCTCTATTCACATTTGTATTGGAGGCTTCATTCAGATGCGCATACCCAGCATGAGACACCAGGATGCAGGACTTTTTCATGTGGTAAAAATGCCAGACAGGTGCACAAACCAACCGGACTCCATTATAGTCAATGGGATCCGTTCAGCAGTTTGGTTACGTTATGAGATGGATCCGTTGATCCAGCAGATTCATTTTCCTACTTCTGTTTCATAGTAGTAAAACAGAATCCCTAGCATAGATGTAAATATAGCCTTAAAAGCAATAGTCTCAGATATAAACGTCAGACCACAGAACAGACTTCCACTAATATTGTCATTTGAACCAATTAAGTAAATTATTATAACTTACTTATTACTTTTCAGTAGTAATAATAGAAAATTATCATAGTTCCCTGTAAAATTGTAATAAATATGTCCCAGATATAGGTCAAGTTAATTACAATTTTTAAGTAGCACCAGAATAGCACTGACTAATCTGCCCCGTGTATTCCCAGAATGTCTAGTCATCTGTAAGAGTCTTCAAAATTTTTAATGTTGAGACTATTATTTCTCGGTGATTTTTCTTAGTAAGAGAAAGTAATCTTGTAAATATGATACCTTGTAATCTTTTAGATATGTGTGTATATATACACAGTATATGCTTCCGCGGATATATCCTATTACTGCCTGATGAAGAATCCTAAGTAGATTCAAAAGCTCGCTGTAACATCATCTCTTTATGTTAGCTATTAAAAGGTATCATACCTGCAAGATTACAAACGAAAAGAGATGTTACAGTGAGCTTTTGAATCTACTTAGGATTCTTCATCAGGCAGTAATAGGATATAGCCCTGGAAGCATATACTGTGTATATATGCACACATATCTACAAGATTACTTTGTTTCTCTTACTGAGAAAAATCACATTTTGTTCTACTGGCTAACACTGTGCCAAACTTTTTTCTCTGGCAGTGTCCATCAATCTTAGGGCTGTCTTTCTTCTTACACTCGTTCCTGTACATTTCTGAGCATACTTTTATTTTCCACTACTCTGAGTTTTTGTCAAATTATGTCCAAAATAAGCTCTGTCTGGTCCTTTGTACAGTAAATTCAAGAAGTAGGTTAAGTTTGGTCACTTGTTCACTTGCCCTTCTTGTCATCCGCAATACTCTCAAAAGTCTTCAAAAATATGAAAGTTCACTGCAATATTATTTTTCTTTTATTACTGCTCTCGTATCCTTAAAGACCCACATAAGCACCATTTTAAGATTTTATCTAGATTTATTTAGCTTTCGCTCTACCAAGCACCATTCTACACCCTTTTTACACAGGTCTACAAAAAAAAATTTTGAGACCTTTTTTAAGATCCAATAACTGATTTTGTATATTCCGAGTGTATGGATTACAGAAATTACTTCCATTTTCCTGTATCACATCAAGTTTTTAAAATATATTTGGCTTACACCATACCATTGGAACCCCCAAACTAGGGGCCTTTATCTTTCCTTTTGACCAGTTTCTCAGCTCTGCAACACAAGCACGGCACACTTTATGAGGGGCCCACTGTTTAGGCTGATCCCCCAGCTTCATTCCAAAATAGGAGAAATAAACACTTTTAACAAATAAGGTTATGCTCTGTCTCTGTGTTGCGATCATAAAACATCCACCAATATAATAAAAAATATTTGGATCATTCAAACCCTTCCTTCTTTGCATGGTTATAGCACAACAAATATACTAAAACAGATGAAATAGTCCACTGAAACACTCTTCTAGACATGCGTTACGATATCTTGTTCAGCACTGGTTGATGTAACTTCTACCCAATGTCCACCATTACAACAGTGGAACGTGCTGCCGTCTGATTAAATAATGTCATCTGCTCTAAAAAATTATGCAAAATTAACTAAATCAGAGAGAATGTTTACTTTCAAATACATATTTGTTTTCCCATTTCATTGGAGATATTGTTTATTTTTTGAATATCTTATTAACCCCTTAATGATGCAGTCTTTTTTTTTCCATTTTCGTTTTTCCCTACCCCCTTTAAAAAAAATCATAACTTCTTTATTTATCCATCGATGTGAATGTATGAAGGCTTGTTTTTTGCGGGGCGAGTTGTAGTTTTTAACAGTGCTATTTAATGTACCATATAATGTCACCACAGGGGGGCCGTGCGGGCCCCCCGAACATCATTAGGGGGTTTTAAATGTTGTTGTCAGAATTGACAGCGGCATTTAAAGGGTTAATAGCCGCGAACGGCCGATCCCGGCTATTGCCCGCGGGTGTCAGCTGTACTAAATAGCTGATGCCCACGCTGTATGTAGAGAGGTCGCCCCGCGACCTGACTGCATACATACCCCGACGCTCCAGGATGTAAATGTACGTCCTGGAGCGGGAAGGGGCTAATCATAATTTCTGAAATTATAAAAAATTGGTATGTAATAGGATTAAAGTAAGGGCATTTTGGGATCCAGGAGAACAAATTACATATAAAACTAGAGTCAAAAGCAAAAAAGGAAAATCCATGTTGACCTGGGAATTGGTGTAATAGTAGTATCTCTATCACTTGACTATAAACTTCAAAGCTAGCTGTTTTGTCTGGATATTATAACCTTTGTTTAATTCATGTTTATAGTAATTTTCTTCGTTATGTATTCTTCATTTTCAGCTATGAGATAAGTAGCCATGAACTCTACTGTACTTCAGGGTAGCCGCACCGTAAAGGATGGACAGTCACAGGTACAAAAGGTCTGTTCATTATTTCTGACCGTATCCCTGATCTGCCCTTACAATGAACTTTTCTTAGTTATGGCTACATTTTGGCCTTTTGCCTTATTGCAAAAAAAAGATTACTAGTTTATGAAAATCATGGTGCAGCACATTCAGATGGGGATGTATTCTTTACAGTCTTGTCTTTTACTTTACTATGTATCATTGTCTGTTTTGATTCACTGTACATAATCATGGTTAATTAATGCAGAATGTAATTTATTATGTAAATAGTAATAAAAGAAAATTAATTATGGATGCAGATTAAGTGATTAGTTCTGCATTACTTATTATTGCAACAAACACTGTTCTATTTAGCTATCAATATTTTAAAACCCCCTAACTCTTATATACTTTTACTTTAATCAGTGCCTCAAGCTGAAATATAGAGATATAAATCTCCAACAAGGTTATGTTCATAAATATCATTCCTCTCTCATATTGAACTCACAACTGTGATACATATGTAAAGAATTTTTTAAGTATATGTAAGGGGCTACAGACAGCAGGTTCAGGGCTCTCCCAGTATTCCGGGTCCATGTAGACCTGACATACATAGGGCACAGGAGTTGCCATTGCTGAACAAACAACACTTTATTAACTGTAAAACAGGAAAACTCGTGACCCACTAATCTCCATCTGTCAGTAAAGTTCGAACGTCTGTAAAAACGGTTGTTGATCAGAGTCCTAGCCTAGTTGAATGGGACTAGCAAAAGGTGATACTTTAGGCCCGTCAGCATGGAATAGCCTCAACACCTCTGTGCCAAGTCGACCAGGGATCTATTTCTCTCCAGTCCACCAGTATGGGTTCGACATTGTAGGAGGGAGGGAAAGCAGGAACCACTTGGTACTAACTACACTTTTCAGCACCCTTTTCTATGTTTGCCACAGAAAAACCATCCGTAGGTCAATTGCGACAACCCTGTAGCAGAAACCAGGAGAATTTCCATTATTCCTCTGGCCACAGCTTAGCTGGCCTCTCTGCAAACTTCTCAATGGCTGTAACGCTTTCTCCTGTAGGAAACTATCCTTAGGACTGTCTCTTCAATACTGCAGTACACCAGGAGAGACTCCTGCTTCAACCTCCATCCTGTACCAAGCACCTCTCTCCACTACTTCTTGGCTCTTATTCCTACTCAACTTTATTCCTCCATTCTTACACCCTCTTAAAGAGGCAGTACCATTACAAAGAAAACAACATCATACTAGCAATAAACAGTGCTAAACTGTACCCTTCCTTAGATATGCAACACCTTCCTATTTTCATGGACCTCAGATGAGTCCTGTCTCTGGGCTCTTTTGCACAGGCACATATACGCTGCGTTTTCACATCCGGCTGTATATGCACTACTGATGTGAAGCCTTAGTTCCCAATGCATATGTTCACACAGGCGAATATATGGCACATAAAAATGTGGAACTATGAAAAATGGAACATAGGCAACTTAAATATGCACCGACACATATACGTTGGACAAAAAGATAGTTCTGGAACTATCTGTTGGCCAATATACGTCATCGGGTTCCATAGACTCCTATGGAAGCAGGGGGAAAAAAAGGGAGGGGAAGGCATTTTTGTAGTGGCCAACGTTGTGAAAAGCTTACAGGTGCTTCTATGTAAGCATTAGAAGTAAATTCAGAGGCTTTAAGCTGAGCGAGGATTTTCCGGGGTGCGACATATTTTTTCGCTAAAAACCACGCTCATGCGAATTGGTGAGAAAACACTAATTACCCTGGTGGAAAAAAGTAATTTCATGCAATTTTTACGGCACCAGCAAGAAAATGTAAAAACGTCTACACCCGTGTGAAAGAGCTCCCTGACTGTAAAAGACGTGGCTGCTGCAGGAGCCCTACCTTACTTTTCTCTCTCCAATAGGAGATCAGGCACAGAAAGTCACACCTAGTGGAAGCAACAGCCACGATCATAGAGAACTTGCAGCTGTTAACCCTTCAAACCCTTCCCTCTCTAAGACGTACCGGTACCTCATGAAGTGGCGGAGTATGTATGAAGAGAGGTTGCGGGGCAACCTCTCTTTATACAGGTTTGGTATCATAGTAATAGTACCGACTAGAGATGAGCGAACGTGTTCTTAACGAGGACTTACGCACCCGAACACCGGCTTTTCCGAGGACTTCAGTGTTCGCGCGTAAAGATTCGGGGGGCGCCGGGGGGCGGGGAGAGGCGCGGCGGCGCGGGCGGCAGCAGCGGGGAACAGGGGGGAGCCCTCTCTCTCTCCCTCTCCCCCCCACTCCCCGCCGCACCCCCCCCCCGCGCTGCCACGGCGACCCCCGAACTTTTTTCGCCCGAGCACGGAAGTCCTCGCAAAGTTCGGTGTTCGGGCGAAAAGGGGCGGGGCCGAACACGTTCGCTCATCTCTAGTACCGACCCATAGAATAAAGTTATCATGTCGCTTTTGTTGCCGTTTGTGCACCGTAGAAACAAGACGCACTGAAAGATGGCGAAATGTCATTTTTTTTTTCATTTTACTCCACTTAGAATTTTTCAGTACATTATATGGTACTTTAAATAGCACCATTGAAAAATACAACTTGTCCGGCAAAAAACAAGCCCTCATACTGCGACGTCGATGGATAAATAAAGTAGTTACTTTTTTTTTTGAAAGGGGGAGGAAAAAACGAAATGGAAAAAGAAAAAGGGGCCGCGTCATTAAGGGATTAAATACCGCTCTCATTAAAATATCCAGATTGGGATGTAGATGTCCTGAATAGCCCCATTGTTTGCCTTTTAAAGATGTGTCTGTGGCCTGTTGCATGTTTTTTAATGGTCAGCCTGTAAAAAATGTAGTATAATGCAATACCAGAGTATTGCATTATACTATATAAGCAATCAAACAATCACAGTTCAAGTACCCTATGGGGACTAAGAAAAAAGAGTAAAATAAAGATAAAATAAATATTTTAATTATTATAAAAATTTTAAATCTTAAAAGTTAAAATAAAACTTTTTCCAGTCGTTGCATCTAAAAAAATAAATATTAAAAAAAATCAAAAAATTAGTACCACTTCATCTGCAAATGTCCATTTTAAAAATATCACATTGATAATCCCACATAATAAAAAATGGCAGAATTGTATTTTTTTGGTCATTCTGTTTTCAAGATAAAAATTGAATGAAAAGCGATCAAAAAGTTCTACGTTCCCCAAAATGATACCAATCTAAACAATGGAAAGATTAAAAAAGTTAAGGAGTAGAGATGAGCGAACGTACTCGCCGAGCTTGATACTCGTTCGAGTATTAGCATGTTCGAGATGCTCGTTACTCGTAACGAGTACCACGCGATGTTCGGGTTACTTTCACTTTCATCTCTGAGACGTTAGCGCGCTTTTCTGGCCAATTGAAAGACAGGGAAGGCATTACAACTTCCCCCTGCGACGTTCAAGCCCTATACCACCCCCCTGCAGTGAGTGGCTGGCGAGATCAGGTGTCACCCGAGTATAAAAATCGGCCCCACCCGCGGCTCGCCACAGATGCGTTCTGACATAGAGGAGGGAAAGTGCTATCCTGTTGGAGCTGCTATAGGGAGAGTGTTAGGAGTATTTGAGGCTTCAAGAACCCCAACGGTCCTTCTTAGGGCCACATCTAACCGTGTGCAGTACTGTGGAGGCTGCTTTTTGTAGTGTTGCACATTTCTTTTTTTTGGTATATCGGGCGTGCAGAGCATTGCGCCCTGCAGTAATACTCCAGGGCCAGAAGCACTTAGGCAGGGACAGAAGACATATTGATTGAATATAGGCAGTGGGCCTTTGCAAAAAAATTTGGGGAAAAAAATCTATCTGGGCTGCCTGTGACTGTCCTCAGTGTTCTGGGTCTGTGCTGGGTGTAGTAGTTCTCCACATTCATACGCAGCCAGCTAAGTGTTACAGCAGGCTTGCGCAAAATTATTTCCTGGCTCTGTCTGGGCTGTGAAATCACCGCTGTATTGCAGTTCACAGTGCAACCCTCTGCAGTTCTGTGACATACCCCAGGGCCAGAAGCGTTTAGGCAGGGACAGAAGACATATTGATTGAATATAGGCAGTGGGCCTTTGCAAAAAAATTTGGAGAAAAAAATCTATCTGGGCTGCCTGTGACTGTCCTCAGTGTTCTGGGTCTGTGCTGGGTGTAGGAGTTCTCCACATTCATAGGCAGCCAGCTAAGTGTTACAGCAGGCTTGCGCAAAATTATTTCCTGGCATTCCGTAAGCGAAGTCAGCCTCCAACCACAGGCCAATAAGCGGCACATTTAATTACAGGGTTCTGTTTCTGCACTACTGGTAATACACCATGCTGAGGGGTAGGGGTAGGCCTAGAGGACGTGGATGCGGGCGAGGACGCGGAGGCCCAAGTCAGGGTGTGGGCACAGGCCGAGCCAGTGCGGTGGCCAGGGGTAGAGGCAGGGCCAGACCAAATAATCCACCAACTGTTTCCCAAAGCGCCCCCTCGCGCCATGCCACCCTGCAGAGGTCAAGGTGCTCTACGGTGTGGCAGTTTTTCACAGAGACGCCTGACGACCGACGAACAGTGGTGTGCAACCTTTTTCGCGCCAAGATCAGCTGGGGAGGCACCACCACCAGCATGCGCAGGCATATGATGGCCAAGCACACCACAAGGTGGGACGAAGGCCGTTCACCGCCTCCGGTTTGCACCACAGCCTCTCCCCCTGTGCCCCAATCTGCCACTGAGATCCAACCCCCCTCTGAGGACACAGGCACTACCGTCTCCTGGCCTGCACCCACACCCTCACCTCCGCTGTCCTCGGCCCCATCCAGCAATGTCTCTCAGCGCAGCGTCCAGACGTCGCTAGCGCCACTGTTTGAGCGCGAGCGCAAGTACACCGCCACGCACCCGCACGCTAAAGCGTTAAACGTGCACATTGCCAAATTGATCAGCCTGGAGATGCTGCCGTATAGGCTTGTGGAAACGGAGGCTTTCAAAAGCATGATGGCGGCGGCGGCCCCGCGCTACTCGGTTCCCAGTCGCTACTACTTTTCCCGATGTGCTGTCCCAGCCCTGCACGACCACGTCTCCTGCAACATTGTACGCGCCCTCACCAACGCGGTTACTGCCAAGGTCCACTTAACAACGGACACGTGGACAAGCACAGGCGGGCAGGGCCACTATATCTCCCTGACGGCACATTGGGTGAATTTAGTGCAGGCTGGGACAGAGTCAGAGCCTGGGACCGCTCACGTCCTACCCACCCCCCGAATTGCATGCCCCAGCTCGGTGGTGGTTTCTGCGGCGGTGTATGCTTCCTCCACTAAACCACCCTCCTCCTCCTTCGCAACCTCAGTGGAACTCTACGCTCCACATGTTGGCCAGGCTCTATGAGCAGCATACAGCTATTGCGGAATAACAACTCCAACATGGGCGGCATAGTGGGAGTCAGCCTCCTCAATTATTTACAGAAGAGTGGGCCTGGTTGGCAGCCATCTGCCAGGTCCTTGGAAACTTTGAGGAGTCTACTCAGATGCTGAGCGGGGATGCTGCAATCATTAGCGTCACCATTCCTCTGCTATGCCTCTTGAGAAGTTCCCTGCAAAGCATAAAGGCAGACGCTTTGCAATCGGAAACGGAGGCGGGGGAAGACAGTATGTCGCTGGATAGTAAGAGCACCCTCATGTCTATATCCCAGCGCGTTGAGGAGGAGGGGGAGGAGCATGAGGAGGAGGGGGAAGAGACAGCTTGGCCCACTGCTGAGGGTACACATGCTGCTTGCCTGTCATCCTTTCAGTGTGTATGGCCAGAGGAGGAGGAGGAGGAGGAGGGGGAGGAGCATGAGGAGGAGGGGGAAGAGACAGCTTGGCCCACTGCTGAGGGTACAGATGCTGCTTGCCTGTCATCCTTTCAGCGTGTATGGCCAGAGGAAGAGGAGGAGGAGGATCCTGAAAGTGATCTTCCGAGTGAGGACAGCCATGTGTTGCGTACAGGTACCCTGGCACACATGGCTGACTTCATGTTAGGATGCCTTTCTCGTGACCCTCGCGTTACACGCATTCTGGCCACTACGGATTACTGGGTGTACACACTGCTCGACCCACGGTATAAGGAGAGCCTTTCCACTCTCATTCCCGAAGAGGAAAGGGGTTTGAGAATAATGCTATACCACAGGGCGCTGGTGGACAAACTGATGGTAAACTTCCCATCCGACAGCGCTAGTGGCCGAAGGCGCATTTCCGCGGCCCAGGTAGCAGGGGAGGCGCAGAGATCAGGCAGCATGTACAGCGCAGGCAGGGGAACATTATCCAAGACCTTTGCCAGCTTTATGGCTCCCCAGCAAGACTGTGTCACCGGTCCCCAGTCAAGGCTGAGTTGGCGGGAGCACTGTAAAAGGATGGTGAGAGAGTACGTAGCCGATCGCACGAACGTCCTCGGTGACGCCTCTGCCCCCTACAATTACTGGGTGTCGAAGCTGGACACGTGGCCTGAACTCGCGCTGTATGCCCTGGAGGTGCTTGCTTGTCCTGCGGCTAGCATCTTGGCAGAGACTGTTTTTAGTGTGGCTGGGGGAATCATCACGGATAAGCGTACCCACCTGTCAACCGACAGTGCCGACAGGCTTACACTCATCAAGATGAACAAAGCCTGGATTTCCCCAGACTTCTCTTCTCCACCAGCGGACAGCAGCGATACCTAAACAATACGTAGGCTGCACCCGCGGATGGAAGCATCGTTCTCTATCACCATCCAAAACGGGGACCTTTTTGCTTCATCAATCTGTGTATAATATTCCTCCTCCTCCTGCTCCTCCTCCTGAAACCTCACATAATCACGCCGAACGGGCAATTTTTCTTAGGCCCACAAAGCTCAGTCACATAATTTTTCATTTTCATTAAAGCGTTGAAACTTTCACCTCAACCAATTTTTATTTTTACTGGGCTGCCTCCAGGCCTAGTTACCAATTAAGCCACATTAACCAAAGCGATTAATGGGTTTCACCTGCCCTCTTGGTTGGGCATGGGCAATTTTTCTCAGGTACATTAGTACTGTTGGTACACCAATTTTTGGGGGCCCTCGCCTACAGTGTAATCAAATGAATTTTTAGCCCACCTGCATTACAGCTGACGTTACATCAGCTGTGTTGGGCACTGCAATGGGATATACTTATGTACCGCCAGTGGCTTCCTGGCACCCACCCATGCTGTGGGTCCACAGGGAGTTGTAACTGCATGTGTCCACTTCTAAAGAACCCCAGTCTGACTGAAGCATGCAGTGTGGGCCGAAGCCCACCTCCATTAAACATGACATTATTACCTCAGCTGTGATGGGCAATGCAATGGGATATATTTATGTACCGCCAGTGGGTTCCAGGGAGCCACCCATGCTGTGGGTCCACAGGGAGTTGTAACTGCATGTGTCCACTTCTAAAGAACCCCAGTCTGACTGGGGCATGCAGTGTGGGCCGAAGCCCACCTGCATTAAATATGACATTATTACCTCAGCTGTGATGGGCAATGCAATGGGATATATTTATGTACCGCCGGTGGCTTCCTGCCACCCACCCATGCTGTGGGTCCACAGGGAGTTGTAACTGCATCTGTCCACTTCTAAAGAACCCCAGTCTGACTGGGGCATGCAGTGTGGGCCGAAGCCCACCTGCATTTAATCTGACGTTAGCTCTGCTGTCCAGGGCACTGCAATGGGATACATTTATGTACAGCCAGTGGATTCCAGGGAGCCACCCATGCTGTGGGTGCACACAGAATTCCCATTGCGGAGTTGTACCTGCCTGTGACTATTTATAAAAAAACGCGGTCTGACTGGGGCATGCAGACACCTTGACAGAATGAATAGTGTATGGCACATAGGTTCCCCATTGCTATGCCCACGTGTGCAGCTCCAGATGGAGGTGGCACAGGATTGGATTTCTCATTGCTTATGTACAGCATTGTGGACTATCGCCCCGCCCCTTTTAAAGAGGGTCGCTGCCTAGCCGTGCCAACCCTCTGCAGTGTGTGCCTGCTTTTCCTCTGGCAGACGCACTTATAAATAGACATGAGGGTGGCGTGGCATGAGGGCAGCTGAAGGCTGGGCAGGGACAGTTTGGTGTGCGCTGTGGACACTGGGTTGTGGGGGGGGGGGTTGGTCAGCATGTAACCCAGGAGAAGTGGCAGCGGAGTGTCATGCAGGCAGTGATTGTGCTTTGTTGGAGGTAGTGTGGTGCTTAGCTAAGGTATGCATTGCTAATGAGGGCTTTTCAGAAGTAAAAGTTGTTAAGAGGGGGGGGAGCCCACTCTTGCCGCTATTGTGGCTTAATAGTGGGACCTGGGAACTTGAGATGCAGCCCAACATGTAGCCCCTCGCCTGCCCTATCTGTTGCTGTGTCGTTCCCATCACTTTCTTGAATTGCCCAGATTTTCACAAACGAAAACCTTAGCGAGCATCGGCGATATACAAAAATGCTCGGGTCGCCCATTGACTTCAATGGGGTTCGTTATTCGAAACGAACCCTCGAGCATCGCGAAAAGTTCGTCTCGAGTAACGAGCACCTGAGCATTTTGGTGCTCGCTCATCTCTATTAAGGAGTTCAAAAGATGGCTACAGAAAGCAATTATTTTTTTTTTTAAAGAAGGTATTTTTTAAGTATTTCTATGTAAGAAAAACTTTATTAGGGTGCGTTCAGATGAGCGTGTTTTGGTGCGTACTTCGGTGTGTACATACGTCCGCATCTAGGTACAAGCAAAAGCACGCGTGAACACAGCTGCGTGCTTGTTGTCAATGGAGCCGCGGCTGCTGCCGGCGGCTCCATTGAAAACAATGCTCTGCTGGTCCCCTGCATTCTTTTCCAGGGAAGGGCTTTACATATAAGCCCTTCCCTGAAAAAGAAACATTTTAGTGCAAAACAAAAAAAGAATTAAAAAAAACTTACCTCTCCGCCGCTGCTGTGACCCCCGCGGGCATGAAGAACACATCTGCCGCATGCGGCAGATGTATCCTTCACCCCACTAGTTAAAAGAATTCCCTGCTGCTACATCTGCCACATCTGTGGCAGATGCAGCAAAAGGAATTCTTCAATTCTCTACCGCAGCTGTCACACATGACAGCTGCGGTAAAGAATCCTGCTGCCGGCATCCTGTCAATGGCTTTTCAGGGAAGGGCTTCATAAGCCATTTAAAATAGTGCAAAAAATATTAAAAAAACAATTCTCACCTCCCTTCAGCTGCCGGAGCTCAGCCGCGACTTCTAGCGCTGTCCCAGGCTCTGTAGTTCTGAGCTATCAGCAGCCGGGGATTTAAAATCCCTGCCTGCTGGTAGCTCTGATTGTGGTTAGCTGAATTGCTTCAGCCAATCACAATCAGAGCTACCAGCAGGAGGGGATTTTAAATCCCCAGGTGCTGATAGCTCAGCAGCGCTACAGAGTCCGGGACAGCGGCAGAAGTCCCCGCTGAGCCCCGGCAGCTGTTAGTGGCTTTGCAGGAAAGGGCTTCATAAGCCCTTTCCTGAAAAGCCTTTTAAAATAGTAAAAAAAAATTTAAAAAATAGGTACTCACCTCCCTTCAGCTGCCGGGGCACATTCATTCGGGGAGAGCTGCCTGTGATTGGCTGAGCACCTCAGCCAATCACATTCAGCTCTTTCAGCAGGCGGGGATTTTAAATCCCCGGCTGCTGATAGATCAGCAGTTCAGCACCACAGTGCAGTGGACAGCAGGAGAAGACGCTGCTGTGCCCCGGAAGCTGAAGGGAGGTGAGTATCTATTTTTTTTGTTTTTTAAATCACTTTTAATTGATTTCCAGGGAAGGACTTATATGTAAAGCCCTTCCCTGAAAAACAATTCAGGTGTGCCACAGACCATTGTCTTCAATGGAGCCGCCGCCAGCAGCAGCTGCTCCATTGAAGTGAATGGCTGTATTTTTTTTTTTTTCACCAAAATTTTTCCTTTTCAGTTAAGAGCCTATATGTTAAGCTCTTCCCTGAAAAAGAATTCAGGTGTGCCAGCAGACCGTTGTCTTCAATGGAGCCGCCACCAGCAGCAGCGGCTCCATTGAAGTGAATGGCTGCATTTTTTTTTTTTTTCCACCAAAATTTTTCCTTTTCAGTTAAGAGCCTATATGTTAAGCTCTTCCCTGAAAAAGAATTCAGGTGTGCCAGCAGACCGTTGTCTTCAATGGAGCCGCTGGCAGCAGAAGCGGCTCCATTGAAGAGAATGCCTGCATTTTTATTTTTTTTTACACTAAAATCTTTCTTTTTCAGGGAAGGGCTTATATGTAAAGTCCTTCTCCCTAAAAAGGAATGCAGGGAGCCAGCAGCACGCACCAAAACACGCTCATCTGAACGCACCCTAAATTTGTAAAAATAAAAACATGGTTCAATTGTGGGGGTTTTCCCACTTTGCCACACTTAAAAATATTTTAAAGGGGTGGTCTCGCGAAACCAAGTGGGGGTATACACTTCCGTATGGCCATATTAATGCACTTTGTAATATACAACGTGCATTAAATATGAGCCATACAGAAGTTATTCCACTTACCTGCTCCGTTGCTAGCGTCCTCGTCTCCATGGTTCCGTCTAAATTCGCCGGCAGCTTGCTTTTTTAGACGCGCTTGCGCAGTCCGGTCTTCTCCTTTCAGCACGAGCCGCTTCAGTGTGCTCCCCGCTACAGCTCTTCTGCGCATGCGCAGACGAGCTGTCACTGCTCGGGAGCGCGCTGGAGCGGCCATTCTGTACCTTCCTCTGTTAGAGGAAGGTGCAGAGCTGCCGAGCTGTCCGGAGAAGCCGCCCAGCTGTCCTGGTAAGTGATGGGCCGGGGGGGCTGCCGCTGCGCCGGGCTGCGCCGGGGGGGGGGGGGCTGCCGGGCTGCCGCTGCGATGGGGGGGGCTGTCGCTAGGCCAGGGGGGCTGCCGCTGCAATGGGGGGGGGCTGTCGCTAGGCCGGGGGGGCTGCCGCTGCGCCGGGGGAACTAGCGCTGGGCCGGGGGGGCTGCCGCTGTGATGGGGGAACTAGCGCTGGGCCGGGGGGGGCTGTCGCTAGGCCGGGGGGGCTGTCGCTAGGCCGGGGGGGCTGCCGCTGCGATGGGGGAGGCTGTCGCTAGGCCGGGGGGGCTGCTGCTGCGATGGGGGGGGCTGTCGCTAGGCCGGGGGGGCTGCCGCTGGGCCGGGGGGGCTGCCGCTGTGATGGGGGAACTAGCGCTGGGCCGGGGGGGGCTGTCGCTGGGCCGGGGGGGCTGTGATGGGGGGGGGGGACTGCGCCGGTTACCTTGTGCCTGGCAGTGGGTGACAGGTCGGCGGTGTTCACTCCAGGGGTCCGGTCGGCGGCTGCGGGGCGTCTGGTTGCCATGGAGACACAGCTGGTAGCGTCTCGGGAGCGCGCACGTCGGGCTGCAGCAAGCGATGCAAAAAGAGCTGGCGGCCATCTTGGGAAAAAGTTTTATAAGTTGCTGAAACGCTGGAACGGTAAGTAGAAACCAGCTAGGAAAGTAATTTACAGGGGTAATTAGTAATGTATGTTTAATTAGGGGGACTGGGCAAAAAAAAAAATTCACTGCTTCCTCGAGACATCTCCTTTAAAATCTTCCATGAAAGGGTTTTATGAAAAGGTTAAACAAAGCAGATCTAATATTGTGTCCTGATTACATTTCTAAAATATTCATTGCATGAAGACTAGACAGATTTATTATGGAGTTCAATAAATGTTGTATGTATCCATCTTCAGTAAGCAACCTCTGGTGACCAGAATTGTATAATTTAACTCTGTTAAGCTATGAATTGTAAAAAAAAAGGAATATAGAGCTCCAAAGATACATTAATCACCAAAGAAATTAGGATTTCTTTTTGGTTACATAAAGTTATGGAAAACTGCAGACCTCGCCCTATTGAAACCCTCAGTGCTGAATTTGCATTAACTAAATAAGCACTAGCTTTGTAACTGACTTCAAGGAGTGAGGTACAGACTTCCTTTCAGTCAAGGCCTAGTCATGGTTGCATACTCTCCGATTGTTACGCCACTGTATAGAATTACTATATACGGCTATACTACTACATTTTTGTATATTTTCTGTATGACATACAACATAAATAGTATTTAAAAGCTTCGCAGTAGTGAGAGTATGAAGGCCATTTTAACTTGATCGTGTCTTACAGATTTAGCTACCCAAGGTTTCTATCTTGCATGTTGTGCTGCTTTGATTGCTGTACTATAGGCTTGTCAAAAAGAGTAATGAGAGCGAGTACTGCTGAGTTCAAAAAATAATCTTGTGTCACAAACTGTGCTCTCTACAAGGAAGAACAACTTTCTGGACATCTGCTTAGAAAGAGAACACACTGGGAGGTGGGCAAAAAGTTCCTTATACTATAATACTCTTAAAGGGGTTGTCTCATGAAATCAAGTGGGGTTATACACTTCTGTATGGCCATATTAATGCACTTTGTAATATACATTGTGCATTAATTATGAGCCATACAGAAGTTATTCACTTACCTGTTCCGTTGCTAGCGTCCCCGTCGCCATGGATCCGTCTAAAATCGCCGTCTTCTGGCGATTTTAGACGCGCTTGCGCTGTGCGGTCTTCTGTGTGGTGAATGGGGCCGCTCGTGCCGGAGAGCTGGTCCTCGTAGCTCCGCCCCATCACGTGTGCCAATTCCAGCCAATCAGGAGGCTGGAATCGGCAATGGACCGCACAGAGCCCACGGTGCACCATGGGAGAAGACCCGCGGTGCATCGTGGGTGAAGATCCCGGCGGCCATCTTAGTAAGGTAAGGAAGAAGTCGCCGCAGCGCGGGGATTCGGGTAAGTACTAAACGGGTTTTTTTTTTAACACATGCATTGGGTTTGTCTCGCGCCGAACGGGGGGGCCTATTGAAAAAAAAAAACCCGTTTCGGCGTGAGACAACCCCTTTAACCACCTGGTGATCTTTTATGCCCTATTGTGAGGAAAAAGTCATGTGGGATCATAGTAAAATGTCATTGCTCCAATTTAAGCTCTTTGATTCATTCAGAGAACTATATTTGAATGGTTAAATTGTATGTTACCTTTAGGAAAAACGTAAAACCATATTACTGACTACTGAAATTCCCTGACTAATAATATCAGCTACTAGTCTGAAACTTTTGATAGTTGGCAAAATGAAATTTTGAAGGTCTTTATAAGAGCATAAAATTGGGTTAAAAGTAATGACACTGGAACAAATTTTCTGCAAGATGATTTCTAGCAAAATTGGCTCTTACACAAATCTATCAGCGTTACGCTATTAAGCTCTATTCACATTTGAATTTGAGTCTCTACTCAGAGCCTCTATCACAAATTCCATCCCATTTGATGAGAAGTATAGAGCTGAATGGGGCATTATTCCATTCAAAATGATGAACACCTCCAATGTTAGCCTGAGGGACTGTTCTGTACATCAGTAGGGTCTGCCCGGAGTTGTTAGGATCCATCACATGATGCATCTAGCACAGTGTTATGTGAACAGAACCTTTTGATTATTATTATAATACTGCTCCTTTCACATTATATGTTTCTTAGGTTCTGGGTTCCTATAGCACCAAATGCTATACATGATATCTATTGCACATGCTCAATTTAGCATGATTAGCCTTTTAATGAGGTCAAAGAAAGATAGTAAATAGATGGCAGAAAAAGACCAGATGGTCCATCTAGTCTGCCTTTATATTATTTCGTCTTTATTTCTCCCTTAGGATAGTTCTATGCTTATCCCAGGCAGCTTGAATTCCTTTGTTTGTTGATTTTCCAACCACGTCTGCTACTCTACTGCTCTTTCAGTAATATAAAAATTTCTGACTTCGCTTCTGATTTCCTCCCTAACTAATCTTTGATTGTGTCCCCTTGTTCTAGTGTTTAGCTTCCAAATACAAATACTTCCCTCCTGAACCTTATTTATACCTTTAACATATTTCATAGAATGGTAGAGTTGGAAGGGACCTCCAGGGTCATCTGGTCCAACCCCCTGCTCAGTGCAGGAAACAATATTTAATGGTTTCAATCATGTCCTCCTTCCTCCTTCTTTCCTCTAGACTACAACACAAAATGACCATACAAACTCCATACAGATGATGTTCTCCAGCTCTGAAAGGTAGTAGCACAACCTCTGAGCCGCAACACTTCTTAAATTGGCCTTAAGTACAGCAGCATATATAGATTAATAATATTAATTTCATATCCACATTGAAAAAAACATCATTACTTCCTTTATTCATTTCCCCACCCTTTCCACCTGTTCTTCTTGTTGACATCTTGTCCATCTTGTTGCCTTTCTTGCTTTATTATTTTTCACAAGATTAGGCAATTAGAATGGTTGACATCATTGCACAGCAACAGTTGATGTGACAGAAATGTGAAAGCTGACTAAAGGCTTCAATGTACAAGTCCCATGCCTGAAGCTACACTATTCTGTATCCTTATGACAAACTCTTCCTTGGAGGAGGTCACGACAAAGCTGGAGGCAGACATCACCCAAACATGTACAATCCAAAAAGATAAAGTTGGTCAGCACCTCCTAACAAAGTGAAATAAATGAGCTCTATTCTATACTAATTGTAAAAAGCCTTGGATATTCATTAACAACACTTCCTGTTCTGCTTTATGGCCATGTTTTGCTTTGTCTGGGGGACATCAGGGGAAATTTGGTTAAGCAAGGTGCAAAAAAGAAATATATTGCAAAGGTGGCGTATGCCAAAATTCAGAGCATGCCTTTTGACTTGTGATCTTATACCAGTTCTTAGAAGCAGTGAGTAAAATGTGCCAAATGTATTAAGAGGCGTACACTTCTTTATAAATGAGGTGCATCTTTGGCCAGTCCATGCACCAAAAAACCAAGTGTATCTATGCCAGTTCAGCTATGAACTGGCATAGATATGCCCTATAATTACTACTAGACTCTGGCATACAGTTAGGGCCAGAAATATTTGGACAGTGACACAAGTTTTGTTATTTTAGCTGTTTACAAAAACATGTTCAGAAATACAATTATATATATAATATGGGCTGAAAGTGCACACTCCCAGCTGCAATATGAGAGTTTCCACATCCAAATCGGAGAAAGGGTTTAGGAATCATAGCTCTGTAATGCATAGCCTCCTCTTTTTCAAGGGACCAAAAGTAATTGGACAATGGACTCTAAGGGCTGCAATTAACTCAGAAGGCGTCTCCCTCGTTAACCTGTAATCAATTAAGTAGTTAAAAGGTCTGGGGTTGATTCCAGGTGTGTGGTTTTGGATTTGGAAGCTGTTGCTGTGACCAGACAACATGCGGTCAAAGGAACTCTCAATTGAGGTGAAGCAGAACATCCTGAGGCTGAAAAAAAAGAAAAAATCCATCAGAGAGATAGCAGACATGCTTGGAGTAGCAAAATCAACAGTCGGGTACATTCTGAGAAAAAAGGAATTCACTGGTGAGCTTGGGAACTCAAAAAGGCCTGGGCGTCCACGGAAGACAACGGTGGTGGATGATCGCCGCATACTTTCTTTGGTGAAGAAGAACCCGTTCACAACATCAACTGAAGTCCAGAACACTCTCAGGGAAGTAGGTGTATCTGTCTCTAAGTCAACAGTAAAGAGAAGACTCCATGAAAGTAAATACAAAGGGTTCACATCTAGATGCAAACCATTCATCAATTCCAAAAATAGACAGGCCAGAGTTAAATTTGCCGAAAAACACCTCAAGAAGCCAGCCCAGTTCTGGAAAAGTATTCTATGGACAGATGAGACAAAGATCAACCTGTACCAGAATGATGGGAAGAAAAAAGTTTGGAGAAGAAAGGGAACGGCACATGATCCAAGGCACACCACATCCTCTGTAAAACATGGTGGAGGCAACGTGATGGCATGGGCATGCATGGCTTTCAATGGCACTGGGTCACTTGTGTTTATTGATGACATAACAGCAGAATTCAGCATGAATTCTGAAGTGTACCGGGATATACTTTCAGCCCAGATTCAGCCAAATGCTGCAAAGTTGATCGGACGGCGCTTCACAGTACAGATGGACAATGACCCCAAGCATACAGCCAAAGCTACCCAGGAGTTCATGAGTGCAAAAAAGTGGAACATTCTGCAATGGCCAAGTCAATCACCAGATCTTAACCCAATTGAGCATGCATTTCACTTGCTCAAATCCAGACTTCAGACGGAAAGACCCACAAACAAGCGAGACCTGAAGGCTGCGGCTGTAAAGGCCTGGCAAAGCATTAAGAAGGAGGAAACCCAGCGTTTGGTGATGTCCATGGGTTCCAGACTTAAGGCAGTGATTGCCTCCAAAGGATTCGCAACAAAATATTGAAAAAAAAATATTTTGTTTGGGTTATGTTTATTTGTCCAATTACTTTTGAGCTCCTAAAATGTGGAGTGTTTGTAAAGAAATGTGTACAATTCCTACATTTTCTATCAGATATTTTTGTTCAACCCTTTAAATTAAACGTTACAATCTGCACTTGAATTCTGTTGTAGAGGCTTCATTTCAAATCCAATGCGGTGGCATGCAGAGCCCAACTCGCGAAAATTGTGTTACTGTCCAAATATTTCTGGCCCTAACTGTAAATAATAGTATATCTGTCAGGCCAATAGAGCCTATGCGTTCCTCTACTAAACCATGCACATTTTTCCAAAAATTGCCAAGCACGTGTAAAACTTAAAAAGTTGCACATGTTTGTGCAAATGTGGCATGTTTCAAAAGATATAACTTTTCTGTCAGAATTCGGGTGCAAGTACATAGATAAATGCTACTCATTGAATTGATCCAAATCACCATTCACATCAATATCCACAACCTAAGTGGTTTGTAAAGTTTCAGCTTTATATGTGCACATTGATGTGGAAGGTAATTGGAATCCACTTAATGGGCCTTGTGCATAAACACTAATATAGATACAAAATGTCAATACAACCGAGTGCAGTCAGTCAGACCGTGTCATTCATTCTGTAAATGTCACTGGAATTTAAAGTTGGAATCTAGTTACCGTAGGCAAAACTTTTTAATGTGTACTAGGTTTGTAATGAGAGCAGGTACAGTCTTCAGGCCGGTAGCTTTAAGCATGGAATATTCCCCAGAGAAGTAACCGATTAAAACTACTGTTTTTCTATTATTTATGTATAATAAAGGTTATTAACATATTGTTGTAGACCTCCTTTAAATTTTGAGACCTACTGACAAAGCCCTCTTGAATATGTAGAAAATCTGAATATAACTATCTAAAACATCAACCCCATGTTGTAGTAACCTGTGGAATAGTAATTCACCTTCATCAATGACATTCAACAGTGGAGTCTTTGTGTAGCTGTGTAGTTCCAAAAGAAACAGGCGTACCGTATTTGTCTGTATAATGTAAAAGTGAAATATATGCCAAGAACCTGTATTTAAAAGACTATTTCTTTGGAATATAACCCCAATGAATAGTCAAAAGAATGTATGTAATGTAACATTTCTGAAACAATCAAAACCCAAATATGTGTTCAACAGAATCAATTACACTTTGTCTTCAACAGAATGGCCTTATGTAAGATGGATTGCATTTCTGTTTTTTCCATAAGCTGCAAAAACTAGCATTCTGCAAAAAATTAGACTGCAAATCAATCCAGAGTACAAAACCTTCTGAATCACTTTGAATATAGATAATGGAGAAAATCAAATCCTAGATAATCAAACGCTCTACAAGAGCATAATTTCTAACCATTTCCTTGCTAGCACTTCTAAAAATATCAGAAACATATATATTATAAAGCTGTACTTTTATTTTCTCTTGTAGCTAGATTGTAGCAGTTCAGGCACTAGGGGGGAGCCATATGTGTAGCAGCGGCAGGTCTGGAGAGTAGTCAGGAAAAAGCCAGGAATCAGCAACAGGAAGTCTCGGTTTGCAGTACAACGGATGAGGTGGGTAACATAGCCAGATGAAAAGCCAGAAGTCGGTCTTAGGAGGTCAATAGCAGAGGAGCAGGTGGAAGTGGAGCTTGATCAGTCAATGCTGTGGAGCAAAATAATTCCGCAATGCATGAAGGGACTGGGACAGGTTTATATATAGAGCTTAATCAGGAGCAGGGTGGAGCTAGGACAGGGAGGCAGGAATTTGTCCAAAGGCCTGGATGACTCAGTGGAGAAAGCTGCTGTCTGGAACGTAAGAGGTCCTGGGTTTAAGTCCCGACATAAATGATAGCAAACAATAAATATGAGAACTACTTTATAATGGTTGCTTTTGCCATTAATGCTTTCCTCTTCTTCACTCTGAGTTTGTTTTTTTAAGGGGAGGGGTGTAAAGGAATCAGTCTTGGCCTAAATCAGTCATATTGTTTTCAATCGGCCATCCTTACTAGTATATTGTAACTAATAGTCTAACTTGCATGATACTCTACCTGACCTGGTTGGGACCAGATTGAGAAAAAGTGTAATGTTAAGATTCTGTTCATCCTAATTCTTATTCTAGGCTCCAGAGGTCCACACAAATACTCCCACCTACGTTGTGGATGTCTGTATATACACCTCTCTGCAGACTGCATTCAAAATATATCCTTTTTCTGTTAATAATTATCTATGTGAGCCTAGATCAACTGTGATATCGTCCATCTAATAAGTCTCATAGTTACTTATTATATATATATAATATCTATGAATCTATCATATATCCAACTATGATAGATTTATAGCTTCCCACCAGGCAGAAGAACTGGACAGAGATTAAAGAGGTTTTCCAGGGCGAATATTACTTATGACTTATCATCAGGACAGGTCATCAATAATTGAGCGGCTGGGGTCCGTCGTTCGGGACCCCGACTGATCAACTCTGAGGCCGCATGCTGTCAGCACTGCAAATACACAGAGGTTGGAGCAGAAGCAGCAGAAGTCTCTGCACTGACTTCTGTGTAGTGGCCAGGTTTTGTGACTGCAGGAACGGCTCTCATTGAAATCAATGTGAGCTATGCCTGCAGTTACTAGAGCCGACCACTACACAGAGGTCGACGTAGAGACTTTCGCTGCTTCCGCTCCAACCTCTGTGTATTTGTGGCCCTGACAGCATGTGCCCCCGCTCATCCGATCAGTCGGGGTCCTGAGTCACAGACACAAGCCGATCAATTATTGATGATCTATCCTAGGGATAGGTCATCAATACTATTCGCCTTGGAAAACCCCTTATCGGTGGTTTATTGTTTAATCTGAGGTGCCTACGAATACCTGGTGTCTTTACATAGACTGGTTTCCATGTAGAGAAGAAGGTATAAGATATGTGTACAGTATTCTCTTTGTGATGAAAACACTTGTTGTCTGACCTTTGCCTTGTAAAGACCTAAAGAACATGTGCCTTGTCTAATTTTGAATGGTAAATGCTTTTTTTCCTTAAAAGACTTGTTCGATCTGTGATTTCTACTGGAGGAAGAGGGGGCAATCCATCACAGTATCATTGACCTCTGCTATGAAGAATCCAATTGTAGCTTATCCGCTAGAGACTGTGTATTCTGCACTTGTCTTCCGGCTTCCAGATCACATTACCAGCATTCTGAAAACGCTCTGTGTACTGCAGCTAATGAGGCAGATTCATGACAACTGTCCTAAAAAAATACTTTTTTCCTAGTCGATAGCGCCAACCACAGCGCTGTTTTCATTTTTTTCAAGAGCAGAATGCTAAATGAAAGTTGTATATTGTGATTGGTTGCTATGAGCAAGAAAAACAGGTTTCCTTGATACAGTTGTAAATCTTCCCAATAAACTGCAGGGTACAGAATGTCTTCAGAGTTCTGGTCATGTGACCTTGTGGAGGAAGAAAAGTGCAGAATACACAGCCTGGAGCAGATGAGCTACAGAACTGGATTCTTCACAGCAGAGATCAGTGATACAGTGATGGATCCCACCCATTCCCAAAAAAATACTCAAGAGTGCTTCTTTAAGCTGACCATACACGTTAAATTAATATTAATCCAACTCAATGATTTCAGCAGGATTGTCCAACCATCTATTGTGTATGGCGATCTCCCAACTCTTTCCTGACAGAGGATGTCCTGGGAGAAAAGGATTGTCAGTTCAATCTCAACATGTGTAATCCTTTTGTTATCAGGGGAGCTAAACTGTCACCAGGCTTACACCCTCTCACCACTAAGAACAATGCAAGCTTGGTCAAGCATGTGTATGCGGGTCGATAGGGATAGCTGTTGACTGTACGAGCGCTAAGTCAACAGGTATCTACAACGTAGTATGGCCAGTTTAGCTGTATATACAGTATATGATGTTGAAAGTCCAAATAGATGATTAGTGAGATAAGGCCTCAAGGGGTAACAGGTGGAGGCAGAAAGAGGCTCTTAAAAGTCTCCTAAAAACTTTCAGCGTAAGTATCATTCTAAGCATCAATGTTCATTTTCATAGGAACAAAACTATTGCTGAGTGTAAGCTATTGCTAGAAATCTATAGTGTGGAGCTGTGCTATCATGTTTTATATAGTTGTACTACACCACATTTATCATTCATCTTTTCGCTCCAGCTGTTGCAGTATCAGAGCATTAGTACATAATCTGTGTGCAATGATGTATGGACCAACAAGGTGATGATTTTAGTAGATCAGTGCAAAAATGAGATACATTAATGGAGGAGGTTGTGATGTCCTGTAAAGTGTTTCAATTGTAGATTATAATTTTAAAAGCACATTAGATGGCATCATAGTTTTAGACTCCCCATATAACGTTTAATTACTGACAAAAGCTTACATTTAAAGGGCCCTTTAACCTAATATCAATAAATTATAAAAGTGCAGACTGTTAAACAAATGCTAATAAAATTTGCAAATAAGCATGTAAATGTTTCTAAAGGTTCTAATAATTAAAGTAAAATAGTGTTCACATGAGTAGACATTTTCTGGACTTGCCTTCTGTAATCTGACTGAATAGTACTACATTCAGACTCTCATCAGCATAAAATGGCTTGATACACAGAACAATAGAAAAATTTTAAGTACAGCAAATGGAGATAAGACAAATGTTAGGTTTAAAGTCCCTTTAAGGACTGGACAGTCATCCATATGCTATTTTCTTATATGTAAGATAACTTGTCTTCTATCTCCGGGCTTCTTCTAAAAAAAAACGTAAAATCGAAAATTCAAATAGCAAGCTAGAATTGTAAATTGCATAAGATTGTTCATATTTCCCGGAGAAGTGCACGCTTTATTTGTAACAAACGGCTCATGTATTTTTCTTCTGGAGAAGATAAGGAAATGAAACCAGTGACCTAAACAACAACTTGTAAGCATCACTATTAATATCCAGTTTGATGGCTGCCATAACATTTTCCTCTTGTAATGTCACTGAGCCTTTCAAGTATCCTGAAGGACACATAATGTATGCCTAATTACAGTTAATAAGGGAGGAGGGGAAGTGTCACTGCATAATTATGCAGATTTATTTTCCAGGATTACAGGAATCCATGATATAAACCCTTATAGTAGCTCTAATGAAGTTATATTGGTTGTCAACTACCAGAAAGAGAAGTATATAACTATGAAACAACTTCAACAGAAAATGTCATTTAACCCTAAAGCGGGCCCGCTTATTCCATCCAATTCTGACTTACTGTGAACCTAGGATACAAAGCTACATGATGTTTTAGCTGCAGAGCCATAGCTAAAGACTCACATGGGTCCAGGTGCAAAAGTTTAGTCTGCACCCCACCCCCATCCCATGTACATACAACTTACCTTCATGGCTAACAACCGTGGTGCTTTTTGTAAAGTCTAAAATATCAGAGCCACAAGTCTCAAAACATACGTCTCCGTGAGTTCAAAAAATAATTAGTGCTCATGCCCACAGGCGTATGCACAAAACACTACTGGCAGAGACCGTGTATGCATGGCACATGCCCCCGCATCACACACACACGGGGCATGCGCTTGACTCTTTTTTTTAAATTTCCCGCTCTGTTTTGCAATGGATTGCGTATGGACAGCATTTCATTCGCAGACTACACACGCACATGTGCATGGATCAATGAAAGTTCATTGACTTTCATTGACTCCATTCACCACATATCCCATGTTCATGCAACGCATTTGCAATATGCAGTGAAAAGACTGTCCTGGACATGAGCTTCTCTACACATTGAAATCACCATAATACAACTTTTAGAACATGGTGGGCTCAGACAACGAGGCTCAGCATTAATAACCTCTAAATAATACAGTCCCTATATAATAGATAGTGACTATATTCTACATAGTAGTAGTGATTACAGTGCAGTTACCATCAGTGATGCAGTGGCATCTTCTCTGATTGGCATTATCCACTTTTTTTGTTTTCTCTATGTAGGGCCAAACCAACATGAAGATTTCTTTCAGCCACTCCTTTAGCCAGTATATGCACACAAACTCACCATCCTGCTGTCTTGCTGCTATCTCTGCTTCTCACAGTGTCCCCCTTTGTGCCCCAGATCATATAGTTTCTTCACACAGTAACAATTATCCTATTGTGCTCACCACAAAATAATAATACCTCCATTGTGCCCCCACACATTAAAACGTCCCCCTTTGGGCACCAGCAAAATAATATGTTCCTTTAACAGTCATAGTGCCCCCAACAAAGTAAAGTGTTATCTTAGTGCCCCACATTTACTTAGTGCCCTTCTCTGTGTCCCTTATAAAGTTACAGTATTGCTTTAGTGCCTCTGACAAAGTTATAGTGCTCACACAAAATAGAGCTCTCCACAAAGTAATGATGCCCTCTTAGTGCCCTCCACAAAGCAATGCTGCCCCAATAGTGCCACTCAGCCCCCTTAGTGCCTCTCACAAAGTAGTAATGCTCCCAATTGTGCCTCCACAAAATACTGCCCCAATAGTGCCTCTCAGCCCCTTCATGCCCCTCACAAAGTAATAATGCCTACAATAGTGCCCCTCACACAGTAATGGTTGCCCTCATGCCCATGCTGCCACCTTTGTGCCCCCACAAAAAAAGCTCCATCTGCTGAGTTGGGTTTCTACTTTTAATATTTGGCTTACATCGGCTAATCATTGACCCATGCGGCTGCTGTAGCATCCTGATGGTCACAGTGTGATGTCTGAGTATCTCAAAGAATACTTCCCAGCCCGGTCTCTACCTCCCTGATGTTCTGTGGCACCAGAGTGGACAAGGCAGGGTCGGTAGGAGGATTCATTGAGCCTCTCAGACATCGCACTATGACTATCAGGAAGTTGGAACTGCTCAGGCAATCTGCAACAGATGATCAGGGGATGTAAGCCCAATATTAAAAGTAAAATACAGCAGTCAGATTTACTAGCGTGGTGAGGGGCCTACGGGCCCCCCCCCCCCCCCCCCCCCTAGCTAAGGGGCCTGATTGCAACTGCGACACTTATAGCTATGCCACTGTTTAGCTGTAGGAATGAATTTTTTTATGAATGCATCACAATGCTTCCATAAAATACAGTACATAGGATTCTGTATATTTAAGGCTGGAATAAAAACTTATTGTACTGTACATTATTGGATTACGGACCAGACTAATCATCTGCTGTTATTAATGTATCCTGCTTCTTACAAATTTTGCTGCATATCTTTTTAGAAAATATTCATTAATATTCTGGAAAGCTCTTTTCAAGTCCTACTCTTCATTTATTAATCATTTCCACAAGAACAGCATGTGTCCAGTTGAGCTCAAAACTCTGAAAGCCAAGGAAGTGATTTGCTGTTTATCATCCAGGTGATGTCATTTGTATCAAGTAGAGTTCAAAGTGTAGAACAGTTAAATGGTGTATCTGCATGTCCACACCATGACATGATAATACAATGCGGCCAAACCAGCAGCCTAACATATACAGACACCGATGATAAAGAAATGTAATCTGCAATGGAAGCTTTGCATGAGAAACAGCATATTCTCAATACAGCAAATGGCATCGCTCCTAGGATGAATTATCCATCACAGCTGGAAGGCTGGACAGCGGCAAGATGAAAACTACAGACAAAGCCCGACAGCCTCTTCCTTCACTTGCTAAGCTTTAATGTACATAATTATTTTAATGATTTTCAGGCATACTTGATATTTTAAGCAGGCATTATTTGTGCCGTAGGCTAAAAAATAGCATTAAGAAATGCAGTCAGGTGTGCAGCTGCGCAAGCAATACTGTAATGACAATAAAAATGAAAACAATTTGTCATGTAGACTGCGTAAGAGCAAAACAGCACAAAACTAGTAATCCAAGAGTGATGAAAAGTAAAATAGAAATCTACAGAAAATGCAGGTCTTCTTTTAAACAAAAAGATTACACAAAGTAATTCGAAAGTCATGTTTTTAACATTTTTAAATGTAGTATTATCTGCCAGTCACATATATCATGTACTGTAGTAGTATCAATATCAATTGAACCAAAGTAAGTTATCTCAACATCATCTAGGGGAAATTCATCATGGCTGGCATTCAACTGCTGAGTGAAATATTCCCAATACCGATCAATTTGAATAGTGATATATATCAGAAGGTATGTCTTTAGTACAGAGTGTTTTTGTTACAGTTCACTGTGGGTGTTCTCCATTCTGAGAATCTGTCATTCTTGGTAATGGAAAGGATGTCTGTTGATGTAGTGCTTGGTATGCCCTGGTTGGCACTGCACCATCCCCGATTTGATTGGTCCATTCGGGAATTGACACATTGGGGGTTGTCCTGTCATAGTCACTTAGCTACTATATCCAATTGTTCAGCAGATACCATACTTATTCCTGAGTATATGTCTGATTTTCATGATGTATTATCCAAGAAACTGTCTGAGACTTTGCCTCCCCATAGGGAGTGGACTGTGGTATTGATTTGATCCCCGACAGTCCAATCCCTAAGGGAGCCATTTTCAATTTGTCTGGGCGTGAGCACAAAGCCCTTAAGTCCTATATTTCGGAGTCTCTGGCCAAACGACATATCAGGCCGTCCAGTTCCCCTGCCAGGGCAGGTCTCTTCTTTGTAGAGAAGACTGATGGGACCTTGAGGGCTTGTGTGGATTATCGGGCTATGAATAAAATTACAGTGAAGAACCAGTGCTCCTTGCCCCTGATTCCTGATTTACTGAATCAGGTGGTGGGGGCCCACTGGTTTTCCAAATTGGACTTAAGGGGGGCTTACAATTTAATTCACATCCAAAAGGGAGATAGCGAGTTTTCTGAAGAAAACTGGAAATGTCGCTTTCCTTCTCTTCAGCGCTCCACCCGCAAACTAATGATCAGACTGAGCAGAAGAACCAGGATTTAGTGCAATATTTACGGTTGTTTGATAGCGAAAAGGCTCATCAATGGGCAGGATTCCTGCCGTTGGCAGAGTTTGCGCTAAACAACCGTACTGTTCTTCCACTGGGGTATCTCCATTCCTGTGCGTATATGGTCAGCATCCTCACTTCCTTACAGCTATTTCTACTCCGTCTGCCTGTCCTGCAGCTGATGTCGCCACAGATGCATTGCAGAAAGTATGGCAAGAAGTACAAAAGAATCTGGAAGCAATGGGGGCTCGTATGCAGTTGCGTAGTGGGAAGAGTCTGTTAGTATCTGAACCTTACAGGATGGGACAGAAGGTATATTTGTCTTCTAGAAATCTCAAATTGAAGGTTCGGTCTTTGAAACTGGCGCCGCATTACGTGGCACCCTTTGTCATCACATGTGTGGTAAATTGGCTTGCTTATTAACTTGATTTGCCAGCTACATGGAGGGTTCATAAGGTTTTTCCTAAGTCCTTATTGAAACCTTTTGTCCCTTTGGTGAGGTCCATGGTGAGGATGTCACATCCTGTCTTAAACAGAAAGAGTAAAAGCAGTGTGGCACTCTAATTGATTTCAACTGGACTTCCTCCTCTGACCACTGACAACACCGTCCAGCCCGCTGCCAGTGCAGAGGGCCAGACGATCAGCTGATGGATAGGGTCTTGAGTGGCGGTTTTCGATCCATCAACTAGTGATGACCTATTCTAGGGGATAGGTCATCAGTTTAAAAAGCCTAGAATACCAGTTTAGTAGTCAATGTGAAAAGTGTAGGATTTTAGGAGTGTTTTTATTCAGATTGTGACATTGAAAATTAATTTTTTGGTTAGCTTTTTTATTTAAAATATGTTTAGCATAAAAACCTGCTCTCTACAATAGGTCATTCTTTGATGACACATTCCTTTTAAGAGAGACTTTCCATTCCCTCTAGTTCTAGAACTTAAACAATACAAGACTATGATAGTAGCAAATAGCTGATATCAATAATACTGTTCCACACCACCATCCTGGACATCTTGCTGTTTTATTTGAAATAATAAAAAATCCTTTGGGCAAATTAGATTATAAACTTTAACAATCCAAGAATCTTCCATTTGGATTTAGTCTATACTCTATAATCTATGTAATACCGAATGGTGTAGTTGTCCAATTCGTCATCTCCTTTTTTATAGTTGATATAACTTTTCAAAGACAGCTCTTGTGATTTTAATTTCCAGATAGTGACTACATATGCTGGAATGCTGAGTAGTAACTATGCATCATCTGGTGCCTTTAATTCCCAGTACAAAGAAATGACATGAAGAACTGGGCTGAGTGACTTTTAAACAGTAAAGATCCCATTATTTCTTCTGCTTCTCTGACACACCACAGAAGGATAAAATTACTTTTATTTGCCAACCTTGCCCAAAAGAGTTATTTATTTCCTATGTATGTTCCCAGTGAACAATCTTAGACAATTCAGTAAGACGTGTCTTAAAGTAGAATTATTATTGCTAGAATAAAAGTAGGTTTACTAACCTTGGCTCCATGTTGTGACAGGTACATAGCAGAGAGGAAAGCATTGAGAATTTGTTAAAAGAGATTACACGAAAATAAAAAAAAAAATTACTTGGCTTATTATTCCACTGCAAGCTTCTTATGTAAAACCATTAAAAAAGAAAATGAGAAAGGATTAGATTGAGCAAACTGCTGTGCGTTTCCATATAGAAAAATAATGTAAAAATGTCATCATCAAAGAATCTTACAGTTCAGGTTTTCTTGACCATTAAATTTATCTACAAAGTCATGCACAGGATAATTACTTTCTGCCAGAGGAGGATCAATGCTCTATTGAATCTATTCAAACAAATTAAGTTTATTGTTTTCAGGGGACCAGCAGATTGCTAAAGCTAAATCGTATCTCATGGCTTATTGATAAAAAAAAGTGTTTGCTTAAATTGCAATTACATCATAGCCTGTGATTGACTTCAAATGTGGCTCAGGTTTAGACCCACTTTGACTATTATACTGTATTATGGACTTAGGGTAGCCATACACATTAGATGTAGATCGGCCACATCCCTTGATCATCTAATGTGTATAGAGACCTTGTGAACATGCATGTGTATTTGGTGTTGGGTGCGAAAGCTGCTACCCCACAGCTATCTAGAATGTGTTGGCAGTCTAATTCCTGAATGTAATGCTTTCAACAGAATGGCTTTCAGGCAGGATATATTGTAGATGTACGTTTTTCACATTGATGCTTTATTATGCCTATTAAAGGGTATTCCAATTATGGGACATTTTTTTATAGTTTTCACCCATCAACTGAATGAGTGAAAACTGATAGATTGATGGGGTCTGACTGCAGGGACCATTACCTCTTAAACTCTACCTGATACAAAAACCATCCCCCAAAAACTGCATCCCAAATTGTTAATACCATTACATCAGGGGTAAGCAATTGGGTTTCCATAATCCCTTTGACCCCCAAAGCACATACTTCCATCAAAAACGTCTTTCCAAAATGAAGACAGTGAGAGACTCCTCAACACACTCATAGAGAAAGCAAAGGCCTTGTCCTTTCTTTTCCTACCACCTACAACATTTATTAATATTATAGATCCCCCGGACAACTTTTACAACCCAAATGATCTCCGTGCTGCAGGCACTGACCACCCACGCAACCCCCCGTTACCTTTACCCCCTCTTCCTCCCTTGATGACTCTTTAACTATGATCGACGGCAAGGCAGCTCCTGATCTAGAAGAAATCCCTTCCCACAACCTCTCAATTTCCCTACTACTAAATCATTTGGCCTCTGTCCTATCATGTCTGGCACAGCCCAAAGACCATTCATATTACAAAATACTTCAATCCCACAATCCAAAGGAATCAAAATAGTCAGAAAAGAAAATTACATCCAAAAAGAAGGACAAGAACGGGCAAAAGATGAACCTGGAAAACCCGCCAGGCCTGTGGCAAAGAGAAGCAAATTGATACAGTGAAGATTATTAATCTTTCCAGACACAATCTGTCCTAAACTGAGATCATTATCTTGGGTAACGTCATGAATGATTTGTCCCTGAATTTGATCTTTTCATGGACATTAATACTTTTATTAGGAAGCTAACACTCACCTGACATTTCTCCATTCTACAGGAGTTGGAACAAATAACATTCATTCTGCCCACCACCCCTCCTACACCGGAGCTGTTTCATACAAATCTCAAACCTAAATCCATCTTCTACCCTACACACCAAAGAGAAAGCCACAGGGATGCCTTTTTTTCTTTGTTATCCACAGAATTTAGAAAAATAAATAAGGCAAGTGCTAGCAACCTAAGCAGAGAAGAAGCATTAGCTTTAGACTCATTTCTTAACGACCTGTCACGTTACAGCCAACACATTGTCATGTCTCTGCCAGCAGACCTTTGCTACTGTGGGTTCTATGCTGACTAGCTACAGTTAACATCTTCTGTGCTTACTAGTTCAGGTTAATTAGTCCTGCAGCTGTTAGTTTAGGTAGTGGTTGGTGATTGACATTTCTCTCAGCCAATCAGCTTCTCCCTTTTCCCTATATAATCAGTTCTTACTGGCTGGAAGTTGTCAATGGTTTTCAGTGTTCCCTGATCTAGTCAGCTTGCTCAGTGCTCCTGTGTGTCTGGTTCCTGCGTTTTGGTTTGTTCTCAGTTGTATCTGTTTATCTGGTATTCTATTGTTCTTGTCTTGTTCTTGTCTTGTCTTGTCTGTCTTTGTTCCTTGGTTTTCTGTAATCTGGTTCCCTTCGGACCCCCGACCTGTCCTCATGGAAGTAGTAGGGTCATACCTTTCGAGACGAGTGCTCCGCTGTTTGGTAGGTTCCGTCTGAGGGGTTCAGAATGCTCTGCTCTGATCGTTACCTCTCATTTTTTTATGGGTTTATACAGTATGTATAATTGTTTTGTTGTATTAACCTTGATAATTCATTGCCATTTATATTACTACATTGTACTACGATGTGATTTATAATAATGATCTGTTTTATGATTACTCGGTGTACTCCTCGAAACATTCCATTCTTTTGATACACCCTGATGCTATTGTTATTGTAATTTCTTTTGTTTGGGCTTTTTGGATGGCTGCGTATTCTTACCTCATTTTCATTTGTTCATTTTATTCCATTTTACCTTGCCCTCATGGCTTCTGTCCTTATGAGTTACATTTTTCTGTCATTTATTGTATTGTGTGCTGTTAAAAATGACTCATCTGTTAAAGGTATTTACTGCATTCCTATATTGATTTTATTCTTGATTTTACTTTTTATTTTATGTATGCATACACAATGTAACATGATCATTTACTGTTTGTTTTATATTCTCATTTTATCTCTCTCCTCTTTATTTCATACTCCCTTCCACTTCCTTACCACACACTCTGTATATTGTCACTGCTTCATCAATCTTCTTGTATGTCAGTACCCCCCAGCATGACTGATGAAGTGGTCCACTCCTAAATGCATATCTATTGCTGGCTTTTAACTCACTAAACAAAAGAGAAGTTGGATATTTTATCTTACTATCTCACAATTTTCACTGGAGAGTGAAACATACCACTTTCCTATACTTGCATACCTATTTGCCCACCTTTGGTGGGACAAACTGGTTGTCAGTACCTCCACTAAATATAACTTATTACCCTCCTTGAAGATTTTCAGTCCTGGGCTTCATATATATCTATATATATACACATACACTGTTTTTGGGCGCAAACTTTTCCCCCAGACATTTAAGCTGTTATGGGCAACATCAGGAAGCCTCTATTTAAAGAAACTGTGTGTCATGACATTGGTGCTTTAAGCCACAATTACATAATTTTACATTTATAACACAGAATGTATTACAAAAAAAGTCTTGTAATATGTCTTACAAGTAAGTGTAATGCATCATATTTTGGAAAGATATAGAACATGTTCAACCAGAGGTGTAACTTAAAGCTGCTGGGCCCCAGTGCAAAATCTGGAACTGGGCCCCCAACTATAAAGCTTCATTGAGAGTATTGGTTTGCAATATGGGGAAGAGAGACTTTATGGGCCCCCTAAGGCTCCTGGGTCCATGTGTGACCGCACCCTTTGCACCCCCTATAGTTACGCCCCAGTATTCAACCTTTCTTGGAGACATAGAACAAATTTTTTTATTTAAGTGTCAAACAGATGTGGGTAACCAAAGGTTGTACTAAATTTATAATAGACTTTTACTATTTTTTTGTGCAAACTCCTGGCATACATGTTCGACAATCATGAGAAAAAAAGAGTGACAACATAGGGAAAAAACATGTAAAAAAAGAGAAGCGTATTTAGTAAGCCATACTGTATGTTATCTAACAAGTATCATTTTAAACATTTGGGCATTTCTCCTTAGTAAAGTGTCGAGCGTATGACAGTAAATGTTTCTAATAGTATGTCTTTATAAGTGTTAGACTAAATCTTCATTTAGCAGTGTTGGAAAAATATACAATAACCTTTGTCATTTTACTTTTGTCTATTCATTTATTCAGTTATCAGTTTTGGTAAAACACTTCCCTTGTGAAATCAAAGTGTCAAAAACACCTTTCATATTATTTTGAGCTGACTATTAGCTGCCATAATGATGATTGATACAGGTACTATGCTATCTTCTATGAGAGTAAATATGTGTATATGACAAAAGAAATGTTTTCTTTCAGCAGAAAAGATTAAATCTGCGTAATATAAAGTGATGGATTGAGTAATCGACTACACAAGATCAACTATAAGCATAATACAGACATGTGAATCGGGCTTCAATAAAATCTAAAAAAGAAAATTCAAAAGTACACCCTAGATAATGTAGAGAGAACTGAAGGCATAATGTTAGGACATGCCATTGCTTCCTGATCGGTAGAGGTTTGAATCACCTGAAGAGGACTGGAATACGGAACCATTCACTTGAATGAAGATTTGTTGGCGTTCCCTCCACAGCCAATAGACTTGGCTGCAACTGTACAGAGAAACCACCATAGTCGTTTTTACCACCTCGCTGGTGTGATCAATAGGAGTCCTAGATTGCAGAAATCCATGAATCATGAAATTATCAATACATCACCTTGTAAAATGGGACATACGAGGGGCGTTCATTAAAGATTTCCCTTGACCCACTTCCTGAGGACTGAGAGCAACAAAACTTGGCACAGTTATTAATCCTTCTTTACATAGGTGCCACCTAGGGGGACGCACTTCTTCCATCTCTTTATGCAATTGTAAGTATCTCGCTTGTAGAAGTCGGCAGGTTGCTCCAAAAGCCATGTTGTGGCTTCAGAGTCTCATCATCTGGAAAATGCTTGCCCTTCAAAGATTAATCATTGTTGGAAAGAGGTGGAAGTCCGATGGTGCCAGATTGTGTGAATGAGGGGGATGCAGTAGAATTTCATACTCACAGCAGCATGCTTCCATCTGGGCAACAAGTGAGTTGTGAACGTCTTGTAGAAGGTGGAGACTTTTAGTAAGCATGCTACATCTCTTGGTTTTGATTGCCTCCTACAATTTCCGCAGCAGGGAAGCATAGTATGCCCCTTGATGGATTGCTAGGAAATCCATCAAGACTACTCTGTGCTGGTCCCAAAAGAATGTGAGCATGACCTTGCCTGTGGAGGGTTGGGCACATGCCTTCTTTGGAGGCAGTGAGTCTGGATGGTCCCATTGCATCAGCTGGACTTTGATCACACAGGAAGAAGGCTGGGTCAATCACTATGATCCAGAGACTAGTCTGTTGAAAAAGTCCTTCTGTTTCCATGGCACATTGTCAAAAGAGCCTGGGAGCATTCGACTTGTACTTGCTTCAGAAAGCTGTGAGCAGCTGGGAAACCCAGCGAGCAGATACCTTATGCATAAGAAGATTGTCTCGGATGATTTTTTTCCATGGATCACACACTAATCTTGACACTTTGTGCTAGGTTGGGAATGGTTACACGGTGATTTTCCAAAATGGCAGTCTCCACTTGCTGGATGGTGTGTTCATCCATAAGGGAGATAGAGCCATTTCCTCTGAAGTCCAACCACATTTGAATTGACGATGCCAATTCTTAACTACATCATATGATGGAGACTCTTCCTCATAAACTTCTTTCATCTCATCGAAGGTCTCCCTTGGTGTGCGGCGTTTCAAGTAAAGGAACTTGATAACTGCTCTGTATTCCACTGGGTCCATTATCAGACCTCACACCCTTCACACCTGTTATCAGTTTAGAGTTGCAAATTGGCACATAACGTATAGAGACTTGTATCATTACACATGTGCAGTTTTAGCATCCTACAATAAATAGAAATGGGTCAGGGGAAATCTTTAATGAACGCCCCACGTAGAAACATAACAAGGATGAAAAAAGCCCATCAAGTTCACATAATGTATTATTCTATAGTGTTAATCCAGAGGAAAGCATCCCTAAAAGGTATGGTCGTGGGCAATTGCTTTAGATTAAAGGTGAAAAAAAATTACTTAGCAACTGCAATATGGTTACAAACACAATCAATCATGTTCCATCTCAAACAATGTTTTCTCTATGGCCAAAGTCAAAAGTTACACAGACATAGATGATTTCATAAATTCCTGAACATGCAAAAAGTGCAAGAAATAGCAAAACTATGCACGTTTTCTTAGGACATATTTAGTAACGCTTCATCAGGTTATACAGGGTGACAGTTAATTGCATAACAGGCAATAATATTTCTACAATCAGTCCTTTGCTAATGGATTCCAGAACTACTAATAAAAATAGGTCAGATATAATGTAGACACTCAAACCAATTTAGATAAATTTATTTTTAAGAAGTTTTATAAAAGTTGGTAATTGGAAAAGGTCAACAGAAGCAGTGGAAATTTGCAGACACTTTTGCAAATGATAATTTTAGAATTACCATAGAAAATAAATAGAGGTTATTTGCTCTTCAGGCGGCTCTCTTAGGAAATAGTTGTTGCTGCAAATTTGAACAAAAAAAATTAGACCAATTTGGTTTAACCAGGTTTACAAGAAACTGTCTTCAGCCAATTTAGAACTAAGCCGCTAGCTACCACAATGGAAATGACAGAAAATGTTTTGAACGCTGAGATTGTCAGAACATTTTCTTAATTGAAGAATTAAAGAAGCGGCTATAAGAAATGTTTAAAAAACTGTTCATATAGGGAAAAAAAGCATGTTTGGAAATACTTTATGTCTTTTGCAAAAAAAAAAAAAACCCTCATAAAAATGCTATATTCTTATATGTTGTCTCGCCTTGTTCTTGTGAGCATGGACATCCATTCTTTTGTACATATCATGATGCATGTTACAATATATGCCTCTGTCATACGCTTTGTGATTTCACAGACATATAATAAATCTTGTTATTTGTATAGCGCCAACTTATTCCGCAATGCTTTCAAGTATCCACCAAACTGGATACTCATACCGACCTCAGAAGGATGGAAGGATGAGTTGACCTTGAGTCGGCTACCTGAACCAAGCAGGGATTGAACTCGCAACCTTCAGGTCATGAGTAAGAGTTTGGGACTGCATTTCTGTTGCCTTAGCACTCTGCATATCTGTTCATCTACATCACCAATTTTTGGCATAAATTATACATAAATCTGTTGGTCCAGGCATCACACACTCGTGATAAGTCCTGCCCACTTTTTGAAACAGTAGTGGGGCTGGTGAACAAAAGCTAAAAAGTTGAAAATTTTTGTACAAATACCCGATTGCACAAAAATTTGCACTCTTTTATGCCACAAAGTGAGGTAAAAGTTTTCAGAAATGTGTCCAAATGTGTGTTCTGATGTAAATGATGCATATTCACAACACCTCCCAAAAATGCCCATTTTGAGGCACATTTGAATAAACTCTGCCACTATTGAGATCTATTTCACAGGACAATCACACAATATACATGGGAAGACTTCTTCAGCCCCATGTTGTAGTGCACAATGTTGTGGAAAGTACAACATAAGGATATACTATAAAGTCATGTATGGCTTCAGGTGGGACCTATGGAATGGATAAAGTCTAAGAGTGGGTTCAGACTTGGCAGACTTGCGTTGTGAATTACAGTACAGTACGAGTAGATGGGGTTTTCGAAATCCTATCCATGTCTAGTAAAAATTGCCATATAGAAGTAAGAGCATGCTGCCGATATAGTGGATGTTGAGAATATTGTGAAAAAGCTACAAAAACAATGTAAAATCAGCAGTAGAAGAGCCTGGACCCCCTCTTAGGAAATAATCTTTGCCTACATAAGAAAACAAGGTCAGAGCATTCCATAGGGAAGCAAGTAGTGACAATGGACTAGAAATTGGTGGGACCCAAAGGACATATACTTACCTGAGATAATTTTAAGTCAGGCATAATCTATTACAGACAATGAGGTGCTGCCAACCCAAAACTGTTCATTGTCCGACAACCAAAGCTGTTGTCAACATGCAACAGGAAGCAAAAGAAAAAACTGGGATTCCAGCTTTTTTTGTGTTCCCTGTGGAACCTTGGCCTACAGATTCGTTAAAGGTAAATCAACTATTGAGTATAAAATTGTCATCTACTGTTTAGCAACCTTATTAGATCAGAGGTGTGTTTCAAATGACCTTTGACGTCCTTTGTTCCATTGCAACCTAAGCTGCAGTCATTGATCATAGCCATTCCAGCAATATAGCAGTGGCCAATGCTGGCGAACAGCGCCCATTAAGTTGTGGCTTAAGTATCTCATGTTAGATCTCAACTAAACTTTTTGCGAGTAAATAAGTAGTGAGTAGTAGAAAAATGTTATTCTTTATTATTTCTCACATGTGAATCTGTAGACGTAGCCTAAAATATTCAAAGCAAATAATACACTGATTGTCAAGCAGGACACACACGCACTTCATATTCTGCTGTTGTAAAAATGCTGAAGAGCAATTCCACATTTTTGCATTGTGTAATTAAGACCTAAAGCCTCAGGCAAATAATGTCTTTGTATTTCATTTTATATATTAACAATATAATGAAAGGAAAATGAAATTCACCATTAGTCAAATCCTCCAATCTGCATTTCATTTGGTAAGTATTTGGAAGCTTTTCCTTGTGCAACAGATTTAAATACTATGTGAATGGCAATCAGAGGTGTAGCGAGGCAATTCGGTGTTGCATTCTGTTATTTCTGATTCAACACGACTACATATATTTTTTGTGTGAGGCTTGCAGCAATCCTTGTCTCTGTAAAGCAGATCTCATTTCCACTTGATTGATTTCAGAGTTAGTATCCTATTGTTCAAAGGAAGAGAAATCGGAAGTACTTGAAAACTTGGACATTTTCAATGAAATATTCACATCCACACAAAAAATATTATCATAATTGGTTTTTCTTGGCTTTTAGACCCAGCAAGTAACTTGTTATTCTGGAGAATGTAGTCAAAATGGATAGAATGAGACTGTAATGACGGCGACAATACACAAAACAACAGAACAAGACTTTGTCACTTTGCCTATTGCAGTCCCTTTTCTCAGATTCTAACGGTGTCTGCCAATACTTAAATACTCCCAGGACTTATAGTAGGGCTGAATTATATTACAACCGGACAGTCGGATGAGCAATAATACAAGGCACGTATCAAAACTAGTAGGAAACAAAGAAGATTAAGGAGATAACCTAAAAGATTAAAATGTTGGCATGGATAAAAGACTGAAAATTCTCTAAAAATTGTGCCAAAATTATCCTGTACACGTAAATTTTGGCATAACCAACTTTATGGTGGCTGGAGCTCTAGCTATATAAAAGACAATTTTTGCTACACTACAGGAGAGAGTACGGGGACTATATCAGTGAGCTGGAGGTGCTATTGGAGCACTGTATACTAGTAGTACAATAGTCTGCAAGGAGCACAGAGACTGAGTCTGAGAGGTTGAAAGAGCTGCTGCCTGACTGGTTCATAAGACACTGGGATCCAGAGACAGGAAGCTGCTGAGCCGAGAGACCAAAAACTGTCTAGAGCTGTAAAGAGGTAGAGAGTTTATGCTACTGCCCCAACCTGGTGAAAGCATCGGAGCTGTTACAAGGGGCCAATGAAACCATGGTAGAGTCATCCTCCAGGCTCAGAACTAGCCTAGGCTGGTGGCAGCAATGATTCCTATGTGACAAATCATAAGTAAGGCTGATTTCCACATTAGGTTTGTGCATTGCTAGGGATACTAGTAGGCAGTAAACAATGCTGTTAAATAGGAGGGTGCTATACCCCTAAGAACTTGGACTGCTAGTAAATAGAGATGAGCGAGTATACTCGCTAAGGGCAATTGCTTGAGAGATCTCCCCTCCGTTCCTCCCCGCTCTCCCCCGCAGCTCCCTGCCCGCCACCGGCACCCGAACCTTTCCTCTCAAGCGGGCAGTTACTCGTTAAGGGCAATGCTCTCTCGAGCAATTGCCCTTAGCGAATATACTCGCTCATCTCTACTAGTAAATTCTTATTGCTCAAAGTTACGTACTGAGACAAGATTACAGAGGTGCAAGCTTACATAAGAACCTTGTGTTCAAATGCTATCTTTATAATAGACCAAATTTATAATAGCAGAGATATTAACTATAGGATTAATTCTAGGATTTAGTAAGCTATAGTTAGCATTAAGTAAATCTACTTATTTTTCAGTAGTTTCACTTCATTCCTTTGTTTGTAAATAAACATTGCATATTTTTGTAACTCCTTCTACTGCATCACATCCTGAATCTGCATTGCAATACCACCACCCATGACAATGCAAGAATAGGAATTCACCAATAGATGACAAAAATTGAATGGTGATGATAATCAGAATGGTACAAATCATTGATGTGATGTTAGGAGGTGGGTGATGGAGCAGACAGGCAATGGTGATGGGATAATAATAAACTGACACTAATTGACTCTAAATATAGCTTTCTCTAAGTCTTCTCCTAATGTATCCCTTACTCTAGCACCAGGCACCACTGTCCCTTGGTATCCCTAAACTTATTCATAATGGAAACCCTATCTAAACACTAACAAGCACTGGGAGAACATTAAAATCCAGAGACAAAAAAAACTAAACTGAGCATAGCAAAACTAAGAAGGAGCAAGGCAAGGACAAATACAAACAGGGAAAAAGCAAACAGACTACAAGGCAAAGTAGCAAGAACTGGAGCAGAAATAACCATGGGAACAAAGTTACATTAACAAGAAACAAAGCTAGACTACGAACCTGACATGGTCAGCTGACTTTCGTGGATTAGCTGTGAGAACGCTGCATAGCAACTGCCCCAAAAGCAAACTACTAGACAGGAAATGACGAAAAAGCAAGAACATTCTTGCTGATCGTAACAGCGTCATATGTACATTTCATACTCCAATATTGGTGCAATGCTCATGGAAGTAAGATGCACCAAATTTATTGGGAGGTACACACCTATCAATTCATTTTATGTATATCTGGACATCCCATGTACTAGAAAGTCAAATCTATGCCCGTTCCTGGTGTAAATTATAGTCAATTTGTAGGTTTGTGAGTGAATCAATACTCTTTTGATAAGCCCCATCCACTTTTTAGGCAACTAGCCAGGATGTTGAAAAGAGATAAAAGTGGCACATTTTTGCTCAAGTAAGGCTAGCACAAAATAAATAGTAATTGTTTGGTTTGCACTAGAATTCTGGTGCACGTTTTCCCTATAAAATTCCCTCCAATATTATGTTTTCATCAATAAGTAGAATTTTCCCAAACAATAAGACATTGTGGATTAGCAGAGTAAAGGAATTTGGAATTTCAGTGTAAATATACAGGGGCATCATTAGTGCAGTATTTAGTTAAAGGGGTTTTCCAGGGAGAATACTATTGATGACCTATCCTTAGGATAGACCATCAATAGTTGATCGGCTGGGGTCTGTCACTCGTGATCCCAATCGATTAGCTGAGCGGGCACATGCTGTCACTGCCACAAATACTCAGAGGTTGGAGCAGAAGCAACGGAAGTCTCTGCGTCGACTTCTGTGTAGTGGCCAGCGCTTGTAACTGCAGGCACGGCTCTCATTGAAATAAACACGAGCTGTGCCTGCAGTTTCAAGTGCCTGCCACTACACAGAGGTCAACAAGGAGACCTCCGTTGCTTCCGCTTTGACCTCTATGTATTTGCAGAGCTGACCGCATGTGCCTGCTCAGCTGATCGGTCGGGGGTCCTGAGCGATGGATCATAGCCAATCAACTATTGATAACCTATCCTAAAGATAAGTCATCAGTGGAATTCTCCCTGAAAAAACCCTTTAATCAGTTAGAAAAAAAGGGTCCTACTTTCAACTAGGAGGGTAAATGAACAGTAATATATGATACAGACCCAAAGAGTGTACCCTACTTTTCTTCAGACCAGCACAATACATTTTATGTTCCCCTTAGGAGGAGATGAGGGGTTCCTCAAATCTATTATTGTAGCCACTGAATGGTTGATCATGTCACTTGATATACTCTATTGAGTCTGATTGGTTGGAGTCCTCACTGTATCTTCAGCCTGTAGACTCATTCAAATACAAGATGGCACTTAAGGGACCTTTTACAGAGAACGGAATATGATGAACCATAAGCCATGGTAAATTTTACTACAAAATCTGCAGGCTACTGCGGATTTTGATGCAAAATTGAAAACGGCTTGAAAACCTACTTGCACTTCTGCATCAAAATCTGCAGTTAGACCTGCGAATTTTAGTGTGCAATTCTGCAGCTGCGGATATGGCTGCGTCCTGTGGCGACTGCCTTACACTCATTCACCTGAAATGAAAGTAACTAAAAATGGCAAAAAGGCATAAAAAACTTATAGATGATTTCAATTAATGCAATTGGTTCTGTCATATTGGTTGTCACTATTAATCTTCTTAGAAACTGAGATTATAGGGTACCCATAGGCTAGAACATGCTGTCCAAACTGCAAGCATCATGTTATAGAGCAGGAAGAGCTGAGCAGACTGATATATAGTTTCATGGGGAAAGATTCAGTATGACTTGTACTTTATTCTTTTATATCTCTGCTCCTTCTGAGTTGAACAGTCCAATGGG